>NC_053021.2:0-623247 GCF_016746245.2 Drosophila santomea
ATGACAATCATTAACAAACCGAAAAGAAGACCAGACGGAAGCGCAGAGGGAGCCCAATTTGGAAAAAAACATGGATACAAGCGACAGTTGCCTCTCGATTTTTTCTATTTCGTCGGATGAGAAAAGCTGCCCAGCATCACCGTTTCTGATGGATGCTTCGTCGCTGGATACAACGCCAAACTCAAACTCATACGAAGCCTCCATAACCCAGAGGGAGCCCAATTTGGAAAAAATAACATGTATACAAGCGACACGATAACTATTATTTAATTTTAAGTACTCCGAAAAAATTTGTTATTTATTTATATTAATGACATAATCTCCCCAACAAAATGTAAATCGCCACAAATTGTATCTACATATTTTTTCACTAAAAAAATCAAAGAACAATAAAAAGCCAGTGGCAACAGCTGCTGAAAATTTAAAAAAAAAAAAAAAAAAGCTTCCTGACCATTTTTAGCCAAGTTATACCGAATATACCAATCGTAAATATTGAAATTTTGGCGAAAATCGATTTTCAGTTTTTTTGAGTAAATAATTATCAGTATTTTGATCACAGCATTCGAAATACTGGTCCAAACATGGAATGTCATACCTCGTTGAGTTCGTAATTAAATTTCCAATCGAACTGTGTTTTCAAAAAAAATTAATTTTTTTTTCACTTTTTTTGCAATTTTTTGATGATGATTTTTAGATTGTTGCCGAAAATCGTGTTTCTGCGATTATAATTATGAGTATTTTGACCAGAACATTTTTAGCCAAGTTATACCGAAAATTCCAATCGTAAATATTGCAATTTTGGCGATAATCGATTTTCAGTTTTTTTGAGTAAATAATTATCAGTATTTTGATCACAGCATTCGAAATACTGGTCCAAACATGGAATGTCATACCTCGTTGAGTTCGTAATTAAATTTCCAATCGAACTGTGTTTTCAAAAAAAATTTATTTTTTTTCACTTTTTTTGCAATTTTTGATGATGATTTTTAGATTGTTGCCGAAAATCGTGTTTCTGCGATAATAATTATGAGTATTTTGACTAGAACATTCGAAATACTGGTCCAAATAGGGAATGTCATACCTCGTTGAGTTCGTAATTAAATTTCCAACCGAACTGTCTTTTCAAAAAAAATTAAATTTTTTTCACTTTTTTTTTGCAATTTTTGATGATGTTACCCCTTACAAAAAAATGCGAAAATTTGGCCTAAAATTTGTTTAACAGAGTCGGTCAAAAAGTGATTTGGTTGGTTAGTATTTGTAATAAGGAGTACAAAAATGTAATTCCTTTAACTTCCTGACCATTTTTAGCCAACCATTTATACCGAAAATACCAATCGTAAATATTGCAATTTTGGCGATAATCGATTTTCAGTTTTTTTGCGTAAATAATTATCAGTATTTTGATCACAGCATTCGAAATACTGGTCCAAATATAGAATGTCATACCTCGTTGAGTTCGTAATTAAATTTCCAATCGAACTGTGTTTTCAAAAAAAATTAAATTTTTTTTCAAATTTTTTTGCAATTTTTGATGATGATTTTTGAATTGTTGCCGAAAATTTTGTTTCTGCGATTATAAATATGAGTATTTTGATCAGAACATTCGAAATATTGGTCCAAATATGGAGTGTCATACCTTGTTGAGTTCGTAATTAAATTTCCAATTGAACTGTGTTTTCAAAAAAAATTAAATTTTTTTCACATTTTATGCATTTTTTTGCAATCACTAACGAAGTTGATCTGGTCATTCCCTCTGTCCAAAAACATTAGAATATGAAGTTGCGTAACACAGACCATGCGGTTTTTTGCACATCATTTTTTCGTGCTGGCTCCAGGCTCTTTCTGCATTCAAAAGCCAGTGGGATCTCTCTAGAGCCAACCGTGCGCATGCAGCGACATCCGACTTGTGTGTGTGTACATACATATATCCTTATGCATTTTGCACAATGAATTGATGCGGTTGTGTTTACTAATGCAAGCAAGTGCATTATATTTTTAGTTCTTTCCGCTCTCCACTTTGTGCGAGCAGGAGCGAAGCCACCAAAAAATACCTGCACAGTGCAAAACAAATCATGGCTGGATGTGGTCTTTGAAATATAAAAGCTAGCGATTTGAGATAAAGCATAAAGATTCTAGTAGCACATTCGCAGCTCAGAATATTTGAAAATAAAATAGTTCAATTTCTCCCTCGTAATCCCACTAACTGAGTAGTTACACAAAATGTTTCGATTTATTTAAATTTGAATGAACTGCTGCGGTTTGGCAACATTAAACACGCAACATTAAATTTGCAACATTGAATATGCATCATTGAATTTGCAACATTGAATATGCAACATTGAATGTGCAACATTGAATTTGCAACATTGACTGTGCAACAATAAACTTGTAACATTGAAACATAGGTAACATTCAACGCAAAACATTAAACATATCAAAAGTTATTTTGTATACATTGTAACTTACTTAATTTACATAGTTAATGTAAGTAAACAACATTTCGTCCACCAATACTTATAATTCCCAATCAGTTCTGACTCAATCCTCATGGGATAGGCGCTATGACAGGACATAAATCAGTTGACCGGAAGTTATGATGTGATAGGAAAAGTAGTAGTTTGTGTGTCGGTGTGTGCGATAGTGGTTCCTGAGGCCATATTGGTATCCTGTCCTCATTCTGGATGCAGTGCATCATGGACCTGACCTGGTATGTTCCACACTAGGAGCTAGTTTATTAAATTATGTTTTCATGTTCACGTGCGGCGCTTTGATACGGGCTTACATATTTATTCTCAATACATATTTAATTATAAACGTACATATTATTGATTAATATAAAATTAAAGTTATTCATATATATACATTTTTTGCAAAAACTGCGAAAATTTGGCCAAAAATTATTTTAACAGAGTCGGTTAAAAATTGATTTTGTTGGTTAGAATTGGTAATTAGGAGTACAAAAATGTAATTCTTTTAACTTTCTAACCACTTTTAGCCAAGTTATACCGAAATTACCAATCGTAAATATTGCAATTTTGGCGAAAATCGATTTTCTTTTTTTTTCGTAAGTAATTATCAGTATTTTGATCACAGCATTCGAAATGCTGGTCCAAATATGGAATGTCATACCTCGTTGAGTTCGTAATTAAATTTCCAATCGAACTGTGTTTTCAAAAAAAATTAAATTTTTTTTCAAATTTTTTTGCAATTTTTGATGATGATTTTTGAATTGTTGCCGAAAATTTTGTTTCTGCGATTATAAATATGAGTATTTTGATCAGAACATTCGAAATATTGGTCCAAATATGGAGTGTCATACCTTGTTGAGTTCGTAATTAAATTTCCAACCGAACTGTCTTTTCAAAAAAAATTAAATTTTTTTCACTTTTTTTTTGCAATTTTTGATGATGTTACCCCTTACAAAAAAATGCGAAAATTTGGCCTAAAATTTTTTTAACAGAGTCGGTCAAAAAGTGATTTGGTTGGTTAGTATTTGTAATAAGGAGTACAAAAATGTAATTCCTTTAACTTCCTGACCATTTTTAGCCAACCATTTATACCGAAAATACCAATCGTAAATATTGCAATTTTGGCGATAATCGATTTTCAGTTTTTTTGCGTAAATAATTATCAGTATTTTGATCACAGCATTCGAAATACTGGTCCAAATATAGAATGTCATACCTCGTTGAGTTCGTAATTAAATTTCCAATCGAACTGTGTTTTCAAAAAAAATTAAATTTTTTTTCAAATTTTTTTGCAATTTTTGATGATGATTTTTGAATTGTTGCCGAAAATTTTGTTTCTGCGATTATAAATATGAGTATTTTGATCAGAACATTCGAAATATTGGTCCAAATATGGAGTGTCATACCTTGTTGAGTTCGTAATTAAATTTCCAATTGAACTGTGTTTTCAAAAAAAAATTAAATTTTTTTCACATTTTATGCATTTTTTTGCAATCACTAACGAAGTTGATCTGGTCATTCCCTCTGTCCAAAAACATTAGAATATGAAGTTGCGTAACACAGACCATGCGGTTTTTTGCACATCATTTTTTCGTGCTGGCTCCAGGCTCTTTCTGCATTCAAAAGCCAGTGGGATCTCTCTAGAGCCAACCGTGCGCATGCAGCGACATCCGACTTGTGTGTGTGTACATACATATATCCTTATGCATTTTGCACAATGAATTGATGCGGTTGTGTTTACTAATGCAAGCAAGTGCATTATATTTTTAGTTCTTTCCGCTCTCCACTTTGTGCGAGCAGGAGCGAAGCCACCAAAAAATACCTGCACAGTGCAAAACAAATCATGGCTGGATGTGGTCTTTGAAATATAAAAGCTAGCGATTTGAGATAAAGCATAAAGATTCTAGTAGCACATTCGCAGCTCAGAATATTTGAAAATAAAATAGTTCAATTTCTCCCTCGTAATCCCACTAACTGAGTAGTTACACAAAATGTTTCGATTTATTTAAATTTGAATGAACTGCTGCGGTTTGGCAACATTAAACACGCAACATTAAATTTGCAACATTGAATATGCATCATTGAATTTGCAACATTGAATATGCAACATTGAATGTGCAACATTGAATTTGCAACATTGACTGTGCAACAATAAACTTGTAACATTGAAACATAGGTAACATTCAACGCAAAACATTAAACATATCAAAAGTTATTTTGTATACATTGTAACTTACTTAATTTACATAGTTAATGTAAGTAAACAACATTTCGTCCACCAATACTTATAATTCCCAATCAGTTCTGACTCAATCCTCATGGGATAGGCGCTATGACAGGACATAAATCAGTTGACCGGAAGTTATGATGTGATAGGAAAAGTAGTAGTTTGTGTGTCGGTGTGTGCGATAGTGGTTCCTGAGGCCATATTGGTATCCTGTCCTCATTCTGGATGCAGTGCATCATGGACCTGACCTGGTATGTTCCACACTAGGAGCTAGTTTATTAAATTATGTTTTCATGTTCACGTGCGGCGCTTTGATACGGGCTTACATATTTATTCTCAATACATATTTAATTATAAACGTACATATTATTGATTAATATAAAATTAAAGTTATTCATATATATACATTTTTTGCAAAAACTGCGAAAATTTGGCCAAAAATTATTTTAACAGAGTCGGTTAAAAATTGATTTTGTTGGTTAGAATTGGTAATTAGGAGTACAAAAATGTAATTCTTTTAACTTTCTAACCACTTTTAGCCAAGTTATACCGAAATTACCAATCGTAAATATTGCAATTTTGGCGAAAATCGATTTTCTGTTTTTCTGCGTAAGTAATTATCAGTATTTTGATCACAGCATTCGAAATACTGGTCCAAATATGGAATGTCATACCTCGTTGAATTCGTAATTAAATTTCCAATTGAACTGTGTTTTCAAAAAAAATTAAATTTTTTTCACATTTTATGCAATTTTTTGCAATCACTAACGATGTCGATCTGGTCATTCCCTCTGTCCAAAAACATTAGAATATGAAGTTGCGTAGCGCAGACCATGCGGTTTTTTGCACATCATTTTTTCGTGCTGGCTCCAGGCTCTTTCTGCATTCAAAAGCCAGTGGGATCTCTCTAGAGCCAACCGTGCGCATGCAGCGACATCCGACTTGTGTGTGTGTACATACATATATCCTTATGCATTTTGCACAATGAATTGATGCGGTTGTGTTTACTAATGCAAGCAAGTGCATTATATTTTTAGTTCTTTCCGCTCTCCACTTTGTGCGAGCAGGAGCGAAGCCACCAAAAAATACCTGCACAGTGCAAAACAAATCATGGCTGGATGTGGTCTTTGAAATATAAAAGCTAGCGATTTGAGATAAAGCATAAAGATTCTAGTAGCACATTCGCAGCTCAGAATATTTGAAAATAAAATAGTTCAATTTCTCCCTCGTAATCCCACTAACTGAGTAGTTACACAAAATGTTTCGATTTATTTAAATTTGAATGAACTGCTGCGGTTTGGCAACATTAAACACGCAACATTAAATTTGCAACATTGAATATGCATCATTGAATTTGCAACATTGAATATGCAACATTGAATGTGCAACATTGAATTTGCAACATTGACTGTGCAACAATAAACTTGTAACATTGAAACATAGGTAACATTCAACGCAAAACATTAAACATATCAAAAGTTATTTTGTATACATTGTAACTTACTTAATTTACATAGTTAATGTAAGTAAACAACATTTCGTCCACCAATACTTATAATTCCCAATCAGTTCTGACTCAATCCTCATGGGATAGGCGCTATGACAGGACATAAATCAGTTGACCGGAAGTTATGATGTGATAGGAAAAGTAGTAGTTTGTGTGTCGGTGTGTGCGATAGTGGTTCCTGAGGCCATATTGGTATCCTGTCCTCATTCTGGATGCAGTGCATCATGGACCTGACCTGGTATGTTCCACACTAGGAGCTAGTTTATTAAATTATGTTTTCATGTTCACGTGCGGCGCTTTGATACGGGCTTACATATTTATTCTCAATACATATTTAATTATAAACGTACATATTATTGATTAATATAAAATTAAAGTTATTCATATATATACATTTTTTGCAAAAACTGCGAAAATTTGGCCAAAAATTATTTTAACAGAGTCGGTTAAAAATTGATTTTGTTGGTTAGAATTGGTAATTAGGAGTACAAAAATGTAATTCTTTTAACTTTCTAACCACTTTTAGCCAAGTTATACCGAAATTACCAATCGTAAATATTGCAATTTTGGCGAAAATCGATTTTCTTTTTTTTTCGTAAGTAATTATCAGTATTTTGATCACAGCATTCGAAATGCTGGTCCAAATATGGAATGTCATACCTCGTTGAGTTCGTAATTAAATTTCCAATCGAACTGTGTTTTCAAAAAAAATTAAATTTTTTTTCAAATTTTTTTGCAATTTTTGATGATGATTTTTGAATTGTTGCCGAAAATTTTGTTTCTGCGATTATAAATATGAGTATTTTGATCAGAACATTCGAAATATTGGTCCAAATATGGAGTGTCATACCTTGTTGAGTTCGTAATTAAATTTCCAACCGAACTGTCTTTTCAAAAAAAATTAAATTTTTTTCACTTTTTTTTTGCAATTTTTGATGATGTTACCCCTTACAAAAAAATGCGAAAATTTGGCCTAAAATTTTTTTAACAGAGTCGGTCAAAAAGTGATTTGGTTGGTTAGTATTTGTAATAAGGAGTACAAAAATGTAATTCCTTTAACTTCCTGACCATTTTTAGCCAACCATTTATACCGAAAATACCAATCGTAAATATTGCAATTTTGGCGATAATCGATTTTCAGTTTTTTTGCGTAAATAATTATCAGTATTTTGATCACAGCATTCGAAATACTGGTCCAAATATAGAATGTCATACCTCGTTGAGTTCGTAATTAAATTTCCAATCGAACTGTGTTTTCAAAAAAAATTAAATTTTTTTTCAAATTTTTTTGCAATTTTTGATGATGATTTTTGAATTGTTGCCGAAAATTTTGTTTCTGCGATTATAAATATGAGTATTTTGATCAGAACATTCGAAATATTGGTCCAAATATGGAGTGTCATACCTTGTTGAGTTCGTAATTAAATTTCCAATTGAACTGTGTTTTCAAAAAAAAATTAAATTTTTTTCACATTTTATGCATTTTTTTGCAATCACTAACGAAGTTGATCTGGTCATTCCCTCTGTCCAAAAACATTAGAATATGAAGTTGCGTAACACAGACCATGCGGTTTTTTGCACATCATTTTTTCGTGCTGGCTCCAGGCTCTTTCTGCATTCAAAAGCCAGTGGGATCTCTCTAGAGCCAACCGTGCGCATGCAGCGACATCCGACTTGTGTGTGTGTACATACATATATCCTTATGCATTTTGCACAATGAATTGATGCGGTTGTGTTTACTAATGCAAGCAAGTGCATTATATTTTTAGTTCTTTCCGCTCTCCACTTTGTGCGAGCAGGAGCGAAGCCACCAAAAAATACCTGCACAGTGCAAAACAAATCATGGCTGGATGTGGTCTTTGAAATATAAAAGCTAGCGATTTGAGATAAAGCATAAAGATTCTAGTAGCACATTCGCAGCTCAGAATATTTGAAAATAAAATAGTTCAATTTCTCCCTCGTAATCCCACTAACTGAGTAGTTACACAAAATGTTTCGATTTATTTAAATTTGAATGAACTGCTGCGGTTTGGCAACATTAAACACGCAACATTAAATTTGCAACATTGAATATGCATCATTGAATTTGCAACATTGAATATGCAACATTGAATGTGCAACATTGAATTTGCAACATTGACTGTGCAACAATAAACTTGTAACATTGAAACATAGGTAACATTCAACGCAAAACATTAAACATATCAAAAGTTATTTTGTATACATTGTAACTTACTTAATTTACATAGTTAATGTAAGTAAACAACATTTCGTCCACCAATACTTATAATTCCCAATCAGTTCTGACTCAATCCTCATGGGATAGGCGCTATGACAGGACATAAATCAGTTGACCGGAAGTTATGATGTGATAGGAAAAGTAGTAGTTTGTGTGTCGGTGTGTGCGATAGTGGTTCCTGAGGCCATATTGGTATCCTGTCCTCATTCTGGATGCAGTGCATCATGGACCTGACCTGGTATGTTCCACACTAGGAGCTAGTTTATTAAATTATGTTTTCATGTTCACGTGCGGCGCTTTGATACGGGCTTACATATTTATTCTCAATACATATTTAATTATAAACGTACATATTATTGATTAATATAAAATTAAAGTTATTCATATATATACATTTTTTGCAAAAACTGCGAAAATTTGGCCAAAAATTATTTTAACAGAGTCGGTTAAAAATTGATTTTGTTGGTTAGAATTGGTAATTAGGAGTACAAAAATGTAATTCTTTTAACTTTCTAACCACTTTTAGCCAAGTTATACCGAAATTACCAATCGTAAATATTGCAATTTTGGCGAAAATCGATTTTCTGTTTTTCTGCGTAAGTAATTATCAGTATTTTGATCACAGCATTCGAAATACTGGTCCAAATATGGAATGTCATACCTCGTTGAATTCGTAATTAAATTTCCAATTGAACTGTGTTTTCAAAAAAAATTAAATTTTTTTCACATTTTATGCAATTTTTTGCAATCACTAACGATGTCGATCTGGTCATTCCCTCTGTCCAAAAACATTAGAATATGAAGTTGCGTAGCGCAGACCATGCGGTTTTTTGCACATCATTTTTTCGTGCTGGCTCCAGGCTCTTTCTGCATTCAAAAGCCAGTGGGATCTCTCTAGAGCCAACCGTGCGCATGCAGCGACATCCGACTTGTGTGTGTGTACATACATATATCCTTATGCATTTTGCACAATGAATTGATGCGGTTGTGTTTACTAATGCAAGCAAGTGCATTATATTTTTAGTTCTTTCCGCTCTCCACTTTGTGCGAGCAGGAGCGAAGCCACCAAAAAATACCTGCACAGTGCAAAACAAATCATGGCTGGATGTGGTCTTTGAAATATAAAAGCTAGCGATTTGAGATAAAGCATAAAGATTCTAGTAGCACATTCGCAGCTCAGAATATTTGAAAATAAAATAGTTCAATTTCTCCCTCGTAATCCCACTAACTGAGTAGTTACACAAAATGTTTCGATTTATTTAAATTTGAATGAACTGCTGCGGTTTGGCAACATTAAACACGCAACATTAAATTTGCAACATTGAATATGCATCATTGAATTTGCAACATTGAATATGCAACATTGAATGTGCAACATTGAATTTGCAACATTGACTGTGCAACAATAAACTTGTAACATTGAAACATAGGTAACATTCAACGCAAAACATTAAACATATCAAAAGTTATTTTGTATACATTGTAACTTACTTAATTTACATAGTTAATGTAAGTAAACAACATTTCGTCCACCAATACTTATAATTCCCAATCAGTTCTGACTCAATCCTCATGGGATAGGCGCTATGACAGGACATAAATCAGTTGACCGGAAGTTATGATGTGATAGGAAAAGTAGTAGTTTGTGTGTCGGTGTGTGCGATAGTGGTTCCTGAGGCCATATTGGTATCCTGTCCTCATTCTGGATGCAGTGCATCATGGACCTGACCTGGTATGTTCCACACTAGGAGCTAGTTTATTAAATTATGTTTTCATGTTCACGTGCGGCGCTTTGATACGGGCTTACATATTTATTCTCAATACATATTTAATTATAAACGTACATATTATTGATTAATATAAAATTAAAGTTATTCATATATATACATTTTTTGCAAAAACTGCGAAAATTTGGCCAAAAATTATTTTAACAGAGTCGGTTAAAAATTGATTTTGTTGGTTAGAATTGGTAATTAGGAGTACAAAAATGTAATTCTTTTAACTTTCTAACCACTTTTAGCCAAGTTATACCGAAATTACCAATCGTAAATATTGCAATTTTGGCGAAAATCGATTTTCTTTTTTTTTCGTAAGTAATTATCAGTATTTTGATCACAGCATTCGAAATGCTGGTCCAAATATGGAATGTCATACCTCGTTGAGTTCGTAATTAAATTTCCAATCGAACTGTGTTTTCAAAAAAATTAAATTTTTTTTCAAATTTTTTTGCAATTTTTGATGATGATTTTTGAATTGTTGCCGAAAATTTTGTTTCTGCGATTATAAATATGAGTATTTTGATCAGAACATTCGAAATATTGGTCCAAATATGGAGTGTCATACCTTGTTGAGTTCGTAATTAAATTTCCAACCGAACTGTCTTTTCAAAAAAAATTAAATTTTTTTCACTTTTTTTTTGCAATTTTTGATGATGTTACCCCTTACAAAAAAATGCGACAATAACTGAATAACTGACATATAACTGAATTATTTAAAACAAGAAATATTATCCAAAGACAATGGTTTAGGTCACGTCATCCATTATTAAAATCAAGATGTGATCATTTAAATTACATCATACGAAAAGAGCTTTTCATTTATAATAATGCAAAATGGAACAATAAACTTCAAAAGCTGGATAAATGCAGCAAACCCTTTTGGAATATAACCAAAGCAATTAAAAAAAGAAAACAAATTGTTCCGTGTCTAAGTAAAGCTGATGAAATATACGCTTCTGGAAAAGAAAAAGCGAATATTCTTGCTGATGTCTTTCAACTGAAGCATAATCTGACACATTCATATTCAAACCAAAATACAATTGACCAAGTCAAAATATCTTTACAATCTATAGCTGAAACCCCAAACAACATCGCAGAAATTTGTAGAGTCACTTATCCAGAGGTTTTTTCAATTGTAAAAGCTCTCCATACTAGAAAATCTCCTGGAATTGATGGAATACCTAATATATCCTTGAAAAACCTTCCTACAAGCGCCATTAATCATATTGTTAACATTGCCAATCACTGTCTTCAGGCAGGCTATTTCCCACGGGATTGGAAGATAGCAAAAATAGTTCCAATTCTCAAACCAGGAAAACCTCCTGATAACCCTGAAAGCTACCGACCAATAAGCCTATTAAGCGGATTGTCCAAGATTCTGGAAAAATTAATTAAATTGAGATTGGTGAAATTTTTGGACATACACAACACACTACCAACGGTACAGTATGGTTTTAGAAATGGTCTAAATACCATACTGCCGACCTTAAAACTAAGAAATTATATTAAAGAAAGTATCCAATCCAAACAATCTGTAGGGCTGGTTACACTTGATATTGAGGCTGCATTTGATACTGTATGGCATGACGGACTGTTGCACAAACTAAAGATGATTGGAACTCCCATATACCTCATTAAAATAGTTCAAAATTTTTTGACACATCGATACTTTAGCGTTAATTTGGACAGTAGTCAATCTGCTAGACGAATTTTAAATGCAGGTGTGCCACAGGGTTCTGTCTTAGGACCTACATTGTTTAATATTTTTACACACGATATTCCACAAGCTACAAACTGTGTACTTTCACTGTTTGCTGACGACGCCGCTGTCTACAGTGCTGGTTTCTCGTACAGCGAGATAAATCAATCCATGCAGAGTTACTTAAATGAATTAGACATATATTACAAAAAATGGAAAATTAAAATTAACCCTAATAAAACGAATGCTATATTTTTTACAAAAAGAAGGAAACCTCGTTATCTTCCTGATAGACAGTTGCGAATACTAGACTCTCCAATACAATGGGTTGACAACATTCGATATTTGGGTATAATTTTTGATAAAAAACTAACATTTAAATACCACATCAACAACACAATTATGAAAGTTAATAAAATTATTTGCACACTGTATCCTCTAATAAATCGTAAATCTAAATTATCAATATCCAATAAGATCATAATTTTTAAAACAATTTTTAATCCAATATTAATGTATGGGTCACCTGTTTGGGGTAGATGTGCTCAAACTCATATCAAAAAACTTCAAATATGCCAAAACAAGCTGTTAAAATTAATAATGAACTTACCTTATTACACAAACACTAAGTACCTACATATAAAAGCAGGTGTACAAAAGTTCAACAAAAAAAAATACAATATTAACAATCTTTGTTTCAAGTCTTAGTTTTTAAGTTAGTTGTAAGTCAATTAAGGTTTTCTTCTCCCTTGTTTTCCTTAATAAATAATTAATATTGTTATACAAAAAACTAAAACAGGTCAACTAGACATAATTAATAAATATTTCAGATGAAAGCCTTAGCTAAACACTGTAAATACCTAATTATACCATTAGCTTTAATGAAATGTACATATATATATAAGGGATAAAGCACAAATAAATAAAAATAATATGGAATGTCATACCTCGTTGAGTTCGTAATTAAATTTCCAATCGAACTGTGTTTTCAAAAAAAAAAAAATTTTTTTCACATTTTTTGCAGTTTCTGATGTGGTTACCCCTTACAAAAAAATGCGACAATTTGGCCTAACATTTTTTTAACAGAGTCGGTCAAAAAGTGATTTGGTTGGTTAGAATTGGTTATTAGGAGTACAAAAATTTAATTATTTTAATTTTTTAATCACTTTTAGCCAAGTTATACCGAAATTACCAATCGTAAATATTGCAATTTGGCGAAAATCGATTTTCTGTTTTTTTGCGTAAATAATTATCAGTATTTTGATCACAGCATTATTAAGCCCGCATCCCGCACCCAGGGGTTGATAAAAAATAATCCGTTTTTTTCGAATAATAATAATAAAAATTATTTTAGAATAATATTTTTAGCATTTAGCACCCCGCACCAAAAACTGTCAGTGTGAAAATTTCTCCTTTGCACTTCCACCAGCTGAGCAACGGGTATCAGATAGTCGAGAAATTTGACTACAGCGTTCTCTCTTGTTTTTTTGTATAGAAAATAATCAGTAATTTCTCGATAGAAATAAAAATAGTTGTCGAAAAGTGGAATGCCATACCTCGTTGCATTCGTAACAAAATTCCCTATCCATCTGTGTTCAAAAAGGGAAGTTATCATTTTTTGCCATTTTTCCCAGATTTTGATACTGTTATCAAAAATGCGGGAATATGTTAAAATTGTATATATTTTTTTTTAATAAAAGTAGTAATGGGGATAGTTAGCTATGTTTATTGGCAGTGCAAAATGTTCTTTATTTTAGCTTTGCCACCGTTTGTGGCCGTGTTATGGGGAAAACGCCGATGGAAATAATCAGGTTTTTGACAACTTATTATTGGTTATATTTTTAATACAAAATATTTCGTATTTTCCGATAGCAATAAAATAGTTGTCCAAAAGTGGAATGGAACAAAATTTCCTATACATCTGTTTTCAAAAAAGGAAGTTATAACTTTTTGCCACTTTTAGCAAATTTTGATGATGGTATCAAAAATGCCAATTAATTGAAAATAAGATTAATTTATTTATGTCTGTCTTCCCTTTACTACCGTTTTGCGTTTGCGGTCATGTAAGAACCTTATGAGATGCAGCCTCTTTTTACGCGACCATTTTCTGCTCCAAAAAAACATTTTAACATTTTTGTCAGCTTTTTCTGCTGATATTAAATTATAAAAATTTTGAAACTCAAATATTTGTAAGCAAACCGGCCAAATTAGTAGCAAAAGAGACATGAATAATCCTTACAGCGACACACCGACGATATACCCTGAAAGGAAAGGAAAGAGACAAGGATTAGTTCTATCTTCTCCACAGATGGCTCTTCTAAAATCTCATTCCTGGCCAACTGGCGCTCTGCCGTCGCCTTTGTCCTGGTATCTCTGTTCTTCCAAAGCTATTCCAGCTGTTTCCGGAAATACCGCCGATGCGCTCTCCTTCCGCGTGATGAAGACCACAGAAATGACGATTCGCAACTGTGCCAACTGATGCCTGCGCGCAGTCCTGCTCGTTGAATAATTGTTACAGAGACATACCAACACTAGACCCTGAAAGAGGAAGATAATTATTAGTATTAATTTCTCCACATTTTTATTAATTTCTTCTCAAATTTCATTCCTGGCCAACTGGCATTATGCTGCTTCTGATGTCCTGGTACCTTTGTTTTCTTTTTTAAAATCCAGCCCTGGCAAACTGGCGCGTTGCCGTCGCTGATGTCCTGATATCTTCGTTTTCCAAAGCGAGTCCAACTGCCTCCGGAATTATCTCAATTCATAATAATAAACCGACACGTGAGTTTATCTTTTTTCTCCAAAACGAGTCCAGCTGTTTCCCAAAATACCACCGATAACTAAACTGTTTTGAATTTTGCCCCTGCTTGCGACGCCTCGACGCCACCGGTAAAGCTTTTCTTAGTCAATCTCCCGCAAACACTCGCCAAGATGCCCCAAGGCGAGAGTGGCGCAAACCTTCTGCACTTATAACAAGATGTCGACGGTCGACAAACCCTGAAAATCCATTCATGACGCGGCCATCCAAAAAAGGCAATTTAAAGCCGCAATTACTAAACAAGGCTAAGAACGTGGCCGCTAAACACTTGGTAAAATGCCAAGGAAAGGAAAACACGCGAAGACCAGGACTCGCCGAATAAATGGACTATTCCCAGACGGGAAAGCCCACTGGCAACTAGCCTAGCTGCCAGAGCTTATTTCAAGCCCAGAGTAATCGCAGAGGACTCCCCCACCGCCATAGATACGCATTCATTTCCACAAGCAAGGTCTTCTGACGACCCCAACACTAATTTAACTAATCGTGTGAAGAAACTTGACATCCTGAGAAACCTTATATCCAAGTGCATCGAGGATGAAAATAAAATAAAACAAGAGAGAACGCTCTTGTCGAGTTTCTCGACTATCTGATACCCGTTACTCAGCTGGTGGAAGTGCAAAGGAGAAATTTCCACACTAACAGTTTTTGGTGCGGGGTGCTAAATGCTAAAAATATTATTCTAAAATAATTTTTATTATTATTATTCGAAAAAAAAACGGATTATTTTTTATCAACCCCGGGGTGCGGGGTGCATATGATTAAATATTAATCTAAAATAATTTGTATTATTATTATTCGAAAAAAACGGATTATTTTTTATCAACCCCGTGGTGAGGGTTGTGGGGTGTGGTGTGCGATGTGCGGGGTGCATATGATTAAATATGATTAAATACATCTAATTAAAATTAATCCAAAACAAGTTGGCAATTATTTGTAAACATAATGGATATAAGTTTTGAATTATAATAAACGATAACGTGACCAAGACTAGCACGAATAATACTACAGGAATTAACGAATACTATCGTTTTTGGGCGTTAGAGTGGGCGTGGTAAAAAGTTTTTTGGCAAAACGATAGAAATTTACAAGACCAAAACAAAAATGAAAAAATATCCAAACATTTTTCAAAAGTGTGTGCGTGTCAGTTTTGGGCGGTTTGTGGGCGTTAGAGTGGGCGTGGCAACACGAATCGACAAACTTGCGCTGCGTCTATGTCTCTGGGGTCTGTATGCTTTCTAGCTTTTGTAGTTCCTGAGATTAAATATTCTAAAATAATTGTTATTATTATTATTCGAAAAAAAACGGAATATTTTTTATCAACCCTGGGGTGCGGGTGAGTGGTGCGGGGTGCGCGGTATGGTGTGCGGGGTGCATATGATTAAATATGATTAAATAATTAAATACATGGTGCAAATACACACAAATAAGATTGTTAATATGATCTTATTGTTATGGGTAAAACGTAAACATCGAACATCGATGGTTGAAAATACCGATGTTTCAGATTTCGTAAAAAAACATCGATGTATCAATACATCGCCGATTTTTCTTCCAGCTCTAGCAGCAAAACAAACAAATGAATTTAGGAACTGCTGGCGGCTGCGAGACCCGACAAGGAGTCTACGCATTCAATGCAGCTGTCCAACAATATCCGGAAGTTTCTTAAAAATATGAGGCCAAAGAAGCGAAATAAATGCGAGGGACGACAGAAGCTCGCATACATAGTTTGCGAAAGGTGTAGAGCGAAAGCAGAACGCTAAGCCAAGTGTGCAAGCGCGAGAGTAGAAAATAGAGTGAGCGCGAGGAAAATGAGCTTAGATAACGAAAGATAATTGCCCAGCTGAGGTGTGGTATTGTTTGTCCAAAGTTGGCAGCAAACAAGCATATGAATTTAGAAGCTACTGGTGGCTGCAAGACTCGGACAAGGAGTCTATGGAGTCAAAGCGGCTGCCCAACAATATCCAGAAGTTTCTAAAAAAAAAGAGGCCAAGGAAGCGAAAATAATGCGACGAACGATAGAAGCTCAATAATCTGCTTCAATTTAAGATAAGACAAGAGTCCATCGTCTTAATGTCAGCTGTTAAAAATCCATATCAAAAACTGTAAAACGTCGAAGTAGAATGTGTGGTCTAAAATTACAAGTAGCGATTTAATTGTAAAACGTAAAATGAAAAACGCAAAATATGGGAAACCGTGTATGAGAACTAATTTATATAAATTACCAATTACATATCTCAATAGAAAGTCTGCTAGACTTGTACTTTGTAGTGTAATTAAATAAGATTCCTTTTTAAATTGGGTACTTAAAAATCATGTATAGTATTCTGGAAACGTCATTCAGTATATAAGCAGCTTGTCTTTCATTGGTATTTGTACAAGCAATTACTTTCAAGATTATTAAAATACAAAAGCTAAAATAAACTAATTATTATTTAACAAATATTTTGTTCATTCAAATTATAAATATTCTGTTTTGGTGTTCATATATGGCTGCTGTTTTAGTATTTTTCATAGCACACATCGATAGAAGCGATAGTGGCTAGTCCACCTCCAATATCCACATACAATCGATAAGCGATATTTTGATGTAAAATCCGCTCGGCTGGAAATCTGGGAATATAATTCTGTATTGTCTACTTGTTAAAGTCT
The DNA here is from genome assembly GCF_016746245.2 of Drosophila santomea. Taxonomy (NCBI): domain Eukaryota; kingdom Metazoa; phylum Arthropoda; class Insecta; order Diptera; family Drosophilidae; genus Drosophila; species Drosophila santomea. The sequence continues at coordinate 17,386 of NC_053021.2, forward strand.
AATCAATGTGAAAGTAAATCGTGCGACTGGTGAATGAAAGCCGTGTTCGAAAATGAAACGTAAGTGGTGACTGGGAAAACAAGAAGTTCTAAACGAAAAGGCAAAGCCGAGTTTTACGCACACCAATGCAAAAACGCGCTTATGCTGTACATATGCAAATGTATTTGTGTGTTCGCTTAAAGTAAATTAAATATAGTTATGTGTACCCAAATTGGTTTTAAGCAAAATTTAATTTTATGTAAAACGGGATAGAAAACAATTGGACAAGTTTGAGTGTGTTAAAGCACAACTTTTTTTAAGTGGAACATGTGTTAATTGCTTTTTTGGTGGCTGCAACGCCCACTGATTTTGTTTCTTGAAAGAGAAAAGACAAAAGAAACAAAGTGTAAGAGGAGTAGGTTAGGAATTACCCACAAAGCAAATACAACAATTATCGAAGGGATCCCCCTCTCTTTTGTGTGCGTGAGTGCATTTTATGTGTGTGTGTGTTACGCTTTAGTTTGAGTTTTAATTAAAAACAAAAACCGAGAAAATCTCCCAAAGTCATTGTGACTGAACTTGCAAACAATAAAATATTCAGGAAAAAACAATTTTGGCATAAAAATAATGGAATCAGAAAAGCAACAGTATTACAAGTGCATTGGCCAATTTGCACAACAAAAAAAATAAAATAAAGAAGCAAGTGCAAGTGCAATAAATTGTTAAAATTGTTTAACAGCGTTGTTTTTATTCTTCCCCAAACTAGGAAGCGGTAACTTCCTTTCCGGATATTAATTTAAATCTCACATTTTTGATTCTCAAACCTATACATTTTTTTAAATTAAAATTGGTTTTTATGTTTAAACATATTTTTTAAGTATATTTCTAAAGGCGGCTAAGAATTTTCCTAACTGTCCTTCCCATGTTAAATACATACGTTTTGGGTTTCATGTTAAATCAAAAGGTTTATGCCTAGAATATTTAAAACTAATAACATCAAACATTTCAATACCAAGAGAACGTTATATTAGAATTCTTTGACTGTCAGATATCCCTTACTCAGATAGTACTATGGATATGGGAATGAATCTTGTATACCCTTTTTGATTTACGAGTATCGGGTACAAAGAATCACAGTTCAGGGTAGGGTTCGACCAATATTATATGCGATACAAACTAAAGCTCTCCTTTCCTTTTTAAAAGAGGATTGCAAATAATTTAAGGTTCATAAAACACATTAAATATTCATAAGAAAGTCAGAGAAATGAACTTATTGTAATGCATTTTCGATACTTGTTTAATACTTAAACCAATATGGGTTGCTTCACACGCGGTTTTCATGGTAGCTTAATTATATTAAATGCTCTAGAATCCAGGATTCCCAACAGACTGAAGTTTTCCACAAATGCCCCTTAAAGGCACACTCATAGAGGTACTCCTCCTGTGGTTGTATGTGCTGCTTATCTGAAAGGATATTTGAGATTTCAATAGACACATTTACGAATCACACACAATTTTTTGCAGGGGATAAAGGCGACAACGCACAACTGGTGCTTGTTGTTACATAAAAGGCAACCCACCCTCTCTGCGTCATCATCTTGAATAATCATCATCATCTTTAGAATTAATAAAGAAAACGGTTAAGATAAAAGCAAGCACCCGAAGAAGCTTGGGCCACCATGAGCGTTTTCGATGACTTCCAACGTCTGTGGATGCAGCGATTTCCACAAAGCTCTCTATCCGATGCCTGGGAACAGGATGTTCGGGCTAGTCTCGAGCGACACAAGGTGCGAATCATTGAGCTAAGCAAGGAGCTTGAGCAGGAGACACTTTATGTGGAGTATCTAGAGCGTCTGCTGTCCGACGTGGAAAGGTATCGCGCTTCTGGCGGTGATCCAAAGGCACTCTTTGAGGCTGCGAGCGGTAGTTGTGCCAGCAGCAGCCGCATCAATGGAGCTCCACCAGAAGAAAACAACACCAACGTAGACGAGGAATTTGTAAGTATATATATATCGACTAAAACTTATTTTATATAATGAAATATTTAAGTACTATTAAATAAAACGAAATACGTTTTAATGAAGATAAAAGCTAGTGCAACCATAAAATCGACACTAAACATTTTAGTCACCAAGAATAATTATTCCTTGGTAGGAAAATATTGGATGTTTAGAGAAAAATGTTTGTAAAACGTGCAAAATGTGATGCAATTTTAGTTCTGCGGCAACTTTTTATTGGTGTATCACTCATTATTATCAGACAACCACAAAAGATTATTATTTTAATACCCGCTACTCGTAGAGTAAATGTGTATACTACATTCTCTGAAAAAGTATGTAACTGGTAGAAGGAAGCTTTTCCGAGCCGATGAAGTATATATATATTCTTCATTGGGATTACTAGCCGTGTCGATCTGGCCATGTCCGCCTGTCCGTCCGTTCGTATGAAAGTCGAGATTTTAGAAACTACAAAAGCCCACTCTAACGCCGATACGTTAGAAAAATATTTTGATTTTTATACCCGTTACTCGTAGAGTAAAAGGGTATACTAGATTCGTTGAAAAGTATGTAACAGGCAGAAGGAAGCGTTTCCGACCATATAAAGTATATATATTCTTGATCAGGATCAATAGCCGAGTCGATCTGGCCATGTCCGTCTGTCCGTCCGTCTGTCCGTCTGTCTGTCCGTATGAACGTCGAGATCCCAGGAACTACAAAAGCTAGAAAGTTGAGATTAAGCATACAGACTTCAGGGACATAGACGCAGCGCAAGTTCATGTTGCCACGCCCACACTTTTGAAAAATGTTTTGATATTTTTTCATTTTTATATTGGTCTTTTAAATTTCTATCGATTTGCCAAAAAACTTTTTGCCACGCCCACCCTAACGCCCACAAATTGCCAAAAACTGACAGTGTTTAAGACTCTCCTTCGCACTTCCACCAGCTGAGTAACGGGTATCAGATAGTCGGGGAACTCGACTATAGCGTTCTCTCTTGTTTTTACTCTGAGTTCTATAACCTCGAGGGGTTTTGATCGTTGAGTAATTAAATCAAAGTTGTCAGACTGATCAGACCCTTTCCTGCAACCTTTGTAGGTACGGTAAAACTTTGATAACGCGAACTGTAGGAAATACTATAAGAAAATATGTGGTCAAATCTAGATTGACCTTAAATGTCGCATTTTTAATTAGTTTAGAAATGACTCCAACTTGTTCTGTGTATAAATTATAACTCTTTTAAACATTAGAGTACAATATTTGATCTGCTTAGTTAGAAAAGTTGCGGTTACGTGTGCTTTGTCCATGGGCTCTACCACTTATAGCACTCGTTTCGATATCTCAAATGGTGGCCCCTTATCTACCCACACCAGCAGTTTTTTTTTACAGAACGCGGGATTGTCGGGTGTGTGCGTTTTATTTTTTTTAAGGTTTTTAGCGTTGGTGCTGGCGTCGCCACAGATATTGTCGTCAGTATAGTTTTGGGGTGAATATCAGTGCCGGGACAAACGGACGGATACGCGTCATTCATAATATACATAAAATATATAAATAACTGTGAATATAGTTAAAGAAAGAGTTCCAATTATATTTGTGTTACAAAAAGCCGCCTGTTGAATAGCCAAAATAAAAAACCAAGGGCAAACAATAAGAACCAATTACGTAAACTATTAATAATTTTTGTACGTTCTTAGAGCTCGGCATTTCGTTTTTCATTTTCGCGCAAGTGTGTGTTTTTTTTTTACGTATTTGCAGTTGATAGAAATCCTATCGCCCAGTCATAGTCACTACGTTAATGTTTACCCCTATATTTCCTTTTACACAGCAAATTTCACTAAATCTGTAAACTCAATTTCTAAGCTACACCAAAGGAATAATAGCTCAACAAAGTGGCGCTGATTTTTAAGCATGGCTTCTTTTAAAGAGAAGTTTAAATTATGGTCCAGAGGGGTGCGTAAAAGTAATTGGTTGAGAACGACATCTCTACTGCCAATAACATATATTCAACATAATAAAATTAAAACACAACAATTTTATTAGTATTATGACAAGTCGAAATCAATAAAATACTTATCGCAACATTCTATAAAACAACGCGTATACACATAGAATCCGTGCCTATGTTATATCTTTAGGTCTCATTTATCTTTAAGTGTATATACAATCTTGTAATCAAAGAGTTGAGCGATAGCAGCAAAAAAGGGAGTTTCCACTTTTATCTCTAACTCTCAACCTTTTTGGCCTTTTAGTTCCACTGGGGCACGCTTTCTTCACTCTCATTTAAGTCAGCACCCACTTGGATGTCGACATCGGTAACCAGAAAGTTTTTGTTTGGACATTTTTCACTTCTTGGCAATTAGCGCCTAGTCTGGCCTCTGCATTCTTCACTTATTAATTTTTTTTGTTCCGTTATCCGTTTGTTTCTGCTGCTCACCCGTGTAGTTTTATACTCGTTACTCGTAAAGTAAAAGATTTTACTATATTCCTTAAAAAATACGTAACAGGTAGAGGAAAGCGTTTCCGACCATATGAAGAGTATACACGCCTACACTTTTGAAAAATGTGTTGTAATTTTGGTAAAACAAATAAGAAAAAGTTACAAATTACAAAATTAAAAAAAGGTTAGTCGTGACAATTTTGGGCGGTTAAGTAGGCGTGGCAAGATATAGCCCACATAAACTGGGCTAGTGATCCTGATCAAGATAGGATATGACCTCTTCTACCAATTAAATACTTTTTAACCAATCCTAATATTTCGTTTTACTTTTTTTTTTAGTTTTTAACCAATCCTAATATTTTGTTTTACTTTATATTGTAAAATAATGTAGTTATAAAAGAGTTTGTGCTATTTTATGGGAATATATTTGTTCACCACCATATTACCACCAGACAGAGGAAACTGCCCAAAATCTAATAATGGAATCCTAATAATGGAATATTCACCTTTAAGAGGAAATAAATATATCTAAACCTACTGTCAATTCTCGCATACTAAAAAACAGACCACCGCATACCTTATTTCTTATTTCTGTATTTATCTTTTCTACGATGCAAATACATTAAGGTTCACTCTCCCTAATTAAGTTAACTAAAATCGGTTATGATTGGTTTAAAGGTTACTAATTCACTGACTTGGTCACTTTCTCTTTTATTTATACACAGAAATCTAGTTTAAATTTGCGCGAATCTTCTTCTTCAACTGGCGCCAAGGACAAGGATCGCCTGTCGCTCAAGCCGGACAACAAATACACAACACACCCAAATGCCGTCATAGGTGGGAATTGTTTAGGATCGGAAGTGGTGAGCGGACCTCTGCCCTCCACCACGACCACGGCGGACGGCAAACGAACAGAAGAGTTAAATTTGAAGCGGGAAGACATAGGCAAGGAAAGTAGTAGTGGGGACACCAATGGAGCCCTCCAGCAGTGCATCACGGAATTGGCGGCATCTATTAAAGCCCAGCCGGATAACGTGGCAGGAGGGCGTTTAGGAAACGATGGCGATACCGACAAGCCGCTGCGCAAATCGACGTCCCAATACGTTACCGTCATTCAGGTCAAAGAGGCCAAAGACAAGGAAGGCGATGATGGAACTACCTCGTCATCGGGGACTAGTGAACCGCAGCAACAACCTACGCCACCATCTACATTTTCTCGATATTCGGAAGCCACCGCTCCACCGCTTTCGCCATCGCTCACTTCGTACGCTGCCCACGTAGAGGCGAAAAAGAAAATGCCACCCAGGTGAGAGAACTAAGTAAAATAAACATATCCTGCCAAGTTAAAAGTAAAATCTTAATTCTTATAATTGCATAGTTTTCCTACTAATGTCACTTTCTTCTTCTTTTGCCAGACCTCCGCCGAAGAACATTCGGCGAGTTGAGCCCCCTACCATTCCCAGCCAGCAGCTGTCGTCTTCACCCAAAAGGGAAACATATCTGATCAACACGATGCCGAGCAGTTCAAGCGGCAATCTCGCCTTCGACAGTATGGGCAATTCGCTGGAGCGGAACATTAAGCCGTCTGATATATTGCGTCAAAAGTCATCTGATAATTTGGATTCCAAGTACTCGGCAAATCGAAAAACCACACCGGAGCTTTCTAAATTTGTGAACGTAAATAATCCGGAATTAATGGAAGAGCTCGGTCGCAAGATGGTAAGCAAGACAGACAGCCTGGAACAGACAAGGAGGAACGACTCCTCGCCTTCTGGCGGTGGTAGCCTAGGACGCACTGCCTCCACGCCCGGGCGATCATTGACTCCTGGAAGAACTGGAGTTGGTGCCTCGCCAACAGGTAGTTTAAGTAAAACCGGAAAGCTGGCAATGGCGGACAGCAGCTCCACTAGCAGCCTGGAAAGGAGATCGCGCACCTGCCTGCAGGCTAGCGATGCGGACAATGGAACGGAATCGCGAGAATCGGGTGCCAACCAGCGTAGTGTAGGGTCCAAGGAGTCTCTGACATCACAAGGCATATCGGAGGTGGTAAGTTAAGATTTTTTAGCAGGTCTTAAGACTTTAAGTAGGCTGTAAGAAATATTTTTTCCAAAGCTATCTCATTTTGGTAACTTACTGTGTGGGACACCACGGAATTGATTTCTCTGTTTATAAGTAATCTTATAATAGCCAGTTTTTTTCCAAGCAGATCAAAAGCTACGAAAGCGTATCTTCGCTTAGTTCGGAAAGTGCAAAGGCGGTTGCAAACCAGCAGTCGGTGCCAGCAGGCGGAGCTTCAGCGGACAATGAGCCGTATTATGATAGCGTACCGCTAGACAACGGCGACGGAGAATACGTGTTTATCAAGCCCGGACGCACCGGATCCTCATCCAGTCGCGATGATTTGTCGACGCCTGGCAGCAGCATGTTACCTTTGGCTAATGTAGCGGATCCCGAATCTCCAGGCAGGACCTCAAACTACGTCAACATCGACTACTTTCTACAGTAAGCTTAAGATTCCGATAAATTTAATCACTCAAATTATTGATCTTTACATTTTGCTTATTCATTTTAAAGGCAAAGCAATGAGACGCGATCCAGTTCGCTAGACAGTGACGGGGAGTACGAGGGTCCGCCCATATTGCGCACGATTTCGCACGACGATCAAACCACAACACAAACTACCCCGGGAGCAATTCGCAAGGTTCGTTGTCAGTTCACTGAAGACCGCCCCTGCTGCAGTCCTCTGTGGTTCGTTATCCGGTTACTTAGTGCCCAAGCAAACTTATTTATTTTTGTCATTTTGTCGTTGTACATAACCACCTACCCTCGATCATAATACATCTACATGCAAGGCATCTAAAAGCTAACAAGTAGTCTTAGGCATTCCAAGCGCCAATAAATTAGAGACCTCGGCTTATAATGCATGTGCCATTTATTGCAACAAACTTTTCAGTGCTCTAAAACGGAGAACTTCAGAACCAAAAAACCCAGATTTTTTTAAATAATTACAATTTTTTTTCGTTTTTTATGATTTTATTCCCATTAAAAACAAAACAGTGTGGCAAAAATCATGAATTATGTATTTCATTAACCAAGGCATTAATGTATGTAAAAGTTCGAAATCAAAAAGGAAAAGTTTATAACTTTAATAAAAGTCCACAAACATTTACTGTCAGCATAAAACGCTACCTTAACGAAATGTATAACCATCAATACTCTAAAAGCTGACTTTTAATACTAACACCGAACTAACGAAGATTATTCGTTTCTGTTTTCTTTCCCCAACAGAACTTAGTTTCGGCGATACTTGTAAGTACCGGATACGGATAATTATCATTCAAAGGTTCTTACATTGACTTCGTAGAATTTAATTTACCAACAGTAGATGCTTTATAATGTGGTATAGTCTATTCATCTTTCCATACGTTTCGGCATATCTGTACATTTTTTTTTTGCTTGTTTCTAACGTATATAATGTCTATGTTTCCCATTTAAGTTCTGCCTTCGCTTGTGCTTAAACTCACGCCCACAATTATTTTTTGCGCACATTCTAGTGATAGATTTTCATATATCATTTCTTCCTGGTTGCTCCCCCGTATTGTCCATTAATCACAGTATTCCTTTCTCTGTCTCATTCATGCCAGTTTGGGCGTGTTCCTACTGTTTACGTAGTCTTACAAAAAGACAATGTTGTACATTTTTGGCTAACTGTATCGGCGCGACGACACTATATAATAAGTTATTTAACATCATTTGTATTTAGTTGTGGAAACGCCTTTGGATTGGAATTAGGAAAATGTTGACCTCATCTACCACGTTTTATATGTACTTAAACCCCTTACAACTACACATCTTATCCAAGTGGTTCGTTTTTTCCTAGGTTTGTGGAAATGCACGCGGTGCTAAAATACGATCCATACTCAGCTCAATTATTCAGAGTGAAACGATCTACGTGGAATGTCTTAACAAAATGATGCAGGTGAGTAATGCAGATCTTATAAATTTTGTTTTGTGGGAAGTTTATAGCTTCCTTATATAGGGTGTTTTTTTTAGAGGTATAGAACTTTAAATTGCAATAAAACAACGATGGATTATTCGATTGACATGAATTTTATTGACATGAAAGATAATCTTGTGGCATTACATTTTAAATATGATTTCTGGCATATGACCGCCACGGCTGGCTCGGATGTAGTCCAATCTGGACGTCCAATTTGCAATGACTTTTTCCAACATTTGGCCGTATATCGGCAATAACACGGCGAATGTTGTCTTCCAAATGGTTTAGCGTTTGTGGCTTATCCGCATAGACCAATGACTTTACATAGCCCCACAAAAAGTAGTCTAGCGGTGTTAAATCACAAGATCTTGGAGGCTTATGAAAAATCGGGAACAACAGCAATCTCGTTTTGGGCCCATTCGACGAATCTACGCCTTGCTTGATGATCGTTTGGTTTCAATTCTTGCACGAGTTGGATTTTGTAAGCACGCATGACGAATTGCCAAACCAAACTGAGAATAAATCACTTGACAGCTGTTAAATCGGTCGCCATCTTGAACAGTAATGCCAACTTAAAGTTCTATACCTCTAAAAAAAACACCCGTTATTTTCTCAAGACATTTTAATTTCATATAAAAATCACGGGATATTATTTGCTATTAAATTGAAAAGTTTTTAACCAAAAAAATTAGTAATGAAAAAAAAACTTCGACAAGCAAAAACATGCCCTTGCAAAAATGATATAATTAAAAACAAACTAGAGTATACCCAATATGAACTAATTAATCAGAAACAACAAAACTATGAATTTTATTCTAATATTATTAATTCACATGGCAGCACTATAATACAGTCGTCCGATTTGTATTAATTTACAACTAAAACAAGAGAGAACGCTGTAGTCGAGTTTCTCGACTATCTGATACCCGTTACTCAGCTGTTGGAAGTGCAGAGGAGAAATTTCCACACTGACAGTTTTTGGTGCGGGGTGCTAAATGCTAAAAATATTCTAAAATAATTATACCCGTTACTCGTAGAGTAAAAGGGTATACTAGATTCGTTAAAAAGTATGTAACAGACAGAAGGAAGCGTTTCCGACCATATAAAGTATATATATTCTTGATCAGGATCAGGATCAGGCAGAAGGAAGCGTTTCCGACCATATAAAGTATATATATTCTTGATCAGGATCAAGATCAGGCAGAAGGAAGCGTTTCCGACCATATAAAGTATATATATTCTTGATCAGGATCAATAGCCGAGTCGATTTGGCCATGTCCGTCTGTCCGTCCGTCATTTCTATCGATTTGCCAAAAACCTTTTGCGGGGTGCGTATGATTAAATACATGTTGATATTGATCAAGACTATAAATACTTCATATGGTTCTCCTTTACTGCTTCGTAAGCTTTTACTTAAATTTATATAACCTCGCAAGGGTATAACAAAGGAGTTACAACGTGATTTATATAAGGTGGTAATATTGCTAATATGAATAATTCCTATTTCTACCAAATACAGTACAAGAAGGCCATCCACGCAACCCTAACAACTTCGCAGCCTGTGATCAGGGAGGAGGAGGAGAACACAATTTTCTTTAAAATCGATGAGCTGCACGATCTGCATACCGCCTTCTTATCTGACTTAAAGACCATTGTGTCTCACGAGGGCGGTGATGTGCTGATCGGTGAGCCGTTTCGTCGTCTGGCGGATATGTTTGACTTATACAGTGCCTTTTTGCACAACTACAAAAATGCTATAGAAACGGTGAAGAAGTGCAGTGCAAATAATCCCCAGTTCAAAAAGATCGTCTCCACCATTGTGCTCAATTTGCAAACGGAGCAATCACTTACTCTCGAGGATCTATTGCACAAACCAGTGGCGAGAGTGCAAATAAATGCGTTGGTCTTCAACGATTTGCTGCGCGAAACCCCAAATGCACATCCGGATCACCAGCCATTAAGGCAGGCACAAAAGATTATTCAGATGTTCCTCAATCAGTTCAATGTGGTCAATCAGCGGCTGCCAATTGAATCAAATCGGAATTTGAGACGCATGGTGCGTAATTCTTTTATTGTGGAACTTGTCGATGGGCATCGCAAGCTGCGGCATCTCTTTCTTTTTAATGATGTCATCGCATGTGCCAAGTACAAGGCATTAGGCCGCGATCGTATCGACTATGAGCTCAAGTGGTTCATTCCGCTAAAGGACGTATCCATTTATGAGGAAGCAGATTCGGCGATCGAGCTTAAGGAATCTAGTCCAGCGAACATTTCGCAAGTTAAACGCAATTTACGTTCCGTTCGAGATCAATTGGCCATGGAGGTGGCTAACAGTGGAAATGGGGGCTTCCGGTCCGGCGAAAAATATCGCCGCAAGCTGGCGGATCTGGAATCACAGCTGGTGCTGGCAACGCCCAATTTGGTGTTCCGCCTGGGAAACAAGGCGAATAATAAAACCATAACCTTCTTTCTTAGCTCGGATTTCGAGAGGACACAGTGGATCGACTCAATCTCATCCCTTAAGGTTAGTTACTGTGACCTACCTCAGCTTAGTAAGGAGATAGTACATACTTACATGTTTATTTAGCAAAAGTGCAACCTGCCTGGGGCAAATACTATTAATTCATTGGAGGTTACCGCCTTCATTGTGGCCATGCAGAAGGGCATGAAAACTGAAATGGGTTCATATCTTATGCGTAACACCAACGATGAGAGTTTGCTGGTTGGAGACCTGTACATGGGTGTCCACGGATTGGAGGGACTGGAGCAGGCGGACGACCTGTACATCTGCGTCGAGGTGGACTCATATGGCCACTATTTCCGCAAGGCCACCACCAAGATGATATGTCGCAGTCAAACGCCGCTTTGGAACGAGAGCTTTATGCTAGAATTAGAGGGCAGCCAGAATGTGCGCATTCTTCTGTATGAGGCCAAGGAGCGGCCACTTCTTAGAGCCAAGCACATACTTAAGGTAGGAGTTTATAGTTTAATTTTGTGATTAAATTCTACATCAATAATAATTCCCTTTTGATTCTATAGTTGAGTCTTAGTTGGCTGACAGAAACGACGCAGCCGAAGTCAATTAAACTTAGTGATACCTTAGAGCTCGGCTGTAGCTTCCGTTTTATTCCAGGCGAGCTCTGCCGCGGCAACACTAAGCCAGGAGCCCTCTTTGGTGCCAAAATGAGTCAAGTATTAAAGTAAATAATAGTTCTATATATTAAAAATAAAAGCACTTCTTTTCGTGAAATGAACCTAGTGAAGATCTTGATTTTAAAATAAATTCGATATACTATTCAACTTTGTGAGCAATTTAAATTATTAATTAATAATTGTTTATTCTGGTTTATTCAGACGTGAGAAACGCGACATTCCGTTCATCATAGGCGCCTGCATTCGGGAAGTAGAGCGGCGTGGGATGCTGGAGGTTGGCTGCTACCGCGTCAGCGGTTCCGCTTCTGATTTGGCGAAGCTTAAGAAGGCCTTTGAATCTGGTAAATTGACGGCTCTGATCGGTAACCATGTCTTATTACTAATTTGTCGTTTTACTTTATATTCTTCAGATGCCTATGAGGCGGAGCAGTTGCTACGCGAGGTGGACATCCATTCGGTCACTGGCATTTTGAAGACTTTTCTAAGAGAGCTCCCCGAGGCCCTATTCACGGATCAGCTATATCCACGATTTTTTGACACATTCAGCGCCTTTAGCAACAACAACGAATCCACACGAATCAACGAGCTTCTCAAAGTTTTTGAGGAGTTGCCACAGGCCAACAAAGCCTCCATCACTTCGATATTAGATCATTTAATAAGGTTAGTTTCTTTTAGCTACATTGATGTCAAAAATATACTTATTTGACATGCCTTATTGTAGAGTCCACGAAAAGGAGGCAGACAACAAGATGTCGTTGCACAATCTGGCAATGGTGTTTGGACCAACCTTGCTTAGGCCGGGCCAAACGCAGGTGAAGCAAAAGGATCCACTGGCAGCCAGCACTGTCGACGTTATGGCTCAGGCAGGAATCCTATACTGCTTTCTTCAGGCACGCATCAAGAAGGATTAGGACTTCGTGAGCCGTTTACACAGTTACATATGGAAATATATATGTATCAAAATTATAGATATTTTTTTTACAAACAAAAGCAGTTATAAGAGCGAAGTTGATGGATAGCCTACGCATACACCACCTCCCAATCTTTCTAACATCCCCTATATTATACAAGAAACCACCAAACTCCCTTGAAGCTACGGAAAAGGCCTTAAAATTCTTTAAACCCCATAACACGCTGTTGCTGCCTACTGTATATACCAGAATCCGAAACTGCAATTATAAACCGAATATGATGAAAGGACGAGAAAAAGGGAAACACCAAGATAAATTCAAGGGCCCAGGGATGACAACATATCAGCTCAATGTCGGGTCACCCACGCACATCGCACACCTGGAACTACCGAGTGTTAAACACTTGTACATCCACTGCGTCTCCGTTCACTAAAAACTAATCCCATGTATTACACATGCTTGCCTAGATCTGTAGGCTGTCTTATTTACATTTGGATGCGACTTCTGCTTACTGCAACAATTGCAAAAAAAAAGGAAAACAGAAAATTGAAAATATTTTCGCTAATTAACATAGGTATACATATACATATAAATATATATATATATTCTACTATTTGTATATATATGTACATATGCGCAGATACTTGTATATGTATATGTATACTTTTAAAACAAATATATAGGTATATATACTAAATATACATGCTTATATATATATATATATACATATGCGCATGTAATTGTATATATATTTATATACTCATATAAAAATATATATACTTATATTTACACTACCACTTATTAATACTTTAATTTACAGAAGTATTGTTAGTGAGTTTTTCCGGCTGATTGATATAAAATATGTCTGCCTAACATTTTTTTTTTATTTAATTAGGTTTTATATAAAAAAAGAACGTAAAATAAAATATAATCTATTTAGATATTGCTATAGAACTTCGACATTATTATTCAGGCAATGTAATTATAATTTAGAGAAGTTTTTTATATCAGTAATTAAAAATTATATCGTGTACTTTATACATTTTCAAGCTGGGCATGGAGACTATTGCGTTTCCTCTTCATCTTGATTTGTCTGCACATTTCCCTCTACATCGATGAAGAAGTTTTTACTGCGTTTCGGCGAAGGGGCTGCCCAGACTCGTGACCAATTCAATCGCCGTCTGTTTGCAAAGCGGCTCCTCGTCCTGGTTGTCTTCATTGGCGCTCCACTGAAGTAGCAATTGAAAGCGTTAAAGGCGCCTTGAAGATGAAGATAACAAAGCCGAACGATACAAATACGAGGGAATACGTAAGGAATGCAGCTCGACAAAGGCTCTCAGAACACGGATTAGAAATAGTATTTAAAAATCCTTAACAGGTATGACCAATACATACTTCAATATGTCTCAAACGTCTCGAATTTTTTTTGCCCGTTTTTTTTTTTTCTTTCGAGACAAACGTTGACTGTCTTCACTATCTTGAGCCTTGAAAACGATCTAAGCGTTAACCAACAGAAAATTTATTTTTGAGTCACGTAATTTACTTCAGCAGAATGTTTAAATTCCGGGGATTATTAGGATTATTTCCCTTGGCAATTTAGACGGTGTGAATGCTACCTAAATGTCGGAACTGGTTCTTTATTAACTTTTAGTTTTTTTTTTGCTTCTCCCCAAGGATTGTCGTTTCGAAATCACTATCTCTCCAGTCCAATCCTGACAATCCCCAGAAAATAGACTAAGGATGAGGGCGAGCTCCGAAAGCTCAGTGACTGCCGGCAATTTAATATAGTATATCATGAAATTCTATCTTTTTAAAGCCTTCTATCTCTTGGTTGAGCTTACAAAGCTGCCAATTCAGCATAGGCACAGGACCAAGGTACTAAAAAAACTAGCGCAGCTTTTCGACGGTACTGTACCACTTTACCACTTTATCTTCCCTTCTACTTCTCATTTGCGCATCGACGGGGGTGTCACTTGTTGTTCACTATGGCTCGCTTTAGTCATCTTGTTCTCGATGAAAAAACATGCTTGTCTTTCGTGAAGCAATGAATGGATTGATGAAATCCACGTAGCATTAGCCGTTTTTTAGCTAGACAGGCAAACGGTTTACGGATGATACAGCAGTTTAAGAATCTTAAGGATCCTTCGGCTTAAATGACACGTTGTAGATTTTTGTCGACTTGATATGCTCTTGCTAGAACAACGCTTAGGGAGCTGCTCTATAAAAATTCGACGCATTTTCTGTAGTTACTTTCACTGAGTATAATTAATTTAATCGAATTAAAAAAAAAAAAATATTACAACCCATGCAATAGACCTGCAAAAATACGATAGTATTATCGATAGTACCCCGGTCACCAACATCGATATGTCTTAGATAGTCGCCATAGTAAAATGCGTTTTATGCCTGGGATTCAATACCATAACTTTTTCTTTGGTTATAAAAAAAATAAAATGACTAACAAAGACTTTAATTTAAATGATTCAATTGAGAAATTTAAAATATTCAACAATTTAAGAACATTTTTTACTTAAACATTTATAAATGCGCCTTACATTTATTTTCATTTTGTTTAAACTCAAGCAGCTTTGTATCCAACCTTTTCAATTCATTTGTTGCGTTCCAGAAAATCCTTTGCAAGTTATCCAGTTCTGCATTGAACTCATCAGAACCGTCATCAATCGTGGTCATTTCTGATCGCATCATCCATGCTACTGAATCAATAGCTTTTTGTTCCTCATGCAGAACTATTTGTACTTCGAACTGCATTTCCTTTAACTTATTGATATGACATCGGCGTTTTGATACGGCCCATTGTATCTTGCATGTATTTACAATGAGTACCACGAGTACCATCAAAACTATTGTGAAAAGAAAAACATCAACCATTTTCTCTGTATAAATAAAATATATTTATGTTACTGTTTGAAATAGTGCTGACGTTAAGGCACAGACTATATATTGTCATGAACTAGGTCAAGTTTATTTAACAAAAAACTCAACGCCATGTATAACAATTGAGTAAAATTAAATGCTGATTATCTTTGGTTTAAGGAATATTTTATTAAAAAACGCTTAACTTCCACTGAGGAAGCCCTCTTCATTTATAAAAATATATAACATATTTAAGCTTATAGATATATAAGCATCAGCTGTCATCTGATTGTGCATTACTTCGTTGCAGACACAAAAAAAGGGAAGAAAAACCAACTACACTTCGAAGATACATATGTGGGAGCGAAACTAACAATTAAACAAATTGGTTGCGAAAAGATTCGATCACTTTTTAAAACAGATTTTAAGTATCCGGATGACGGGTGCTTCGAAAAATGCGGATATGACAAAGGCGGAGCCGAAGGACACGACGGCGTTGCCTAAAAACAAGGTCAGTATGAGAGGGTTGCTTAGGTGGACAGTTCCGCTCATGTGCGAGGAGCATATGAACATTATGATGGGATGAATCAGATAGGCACAGTATGTGAGTCGCGAAAGTGGCCACATAACGCGATACGAGAGGATTGCATTTACGGTCGGCGCAAGCCCCCAACAGCAGGATAAGACGATCCACACTAGCCCGCATCCAAAGGCTGTGTGGGCTACGCCCACGTAAAAGGCGCTGCTGGCGGTGCCTAATTGTCCTTCCCAAACCCCAAAGACCACGATCAGAAGCACAAACAGGCTGCAAGCCCAAAGGCTTAGGTTTAAACGCCTAGAAATCAGTGGCGGAGTCTTCATCTTGTACAAAACGTATCCAGCGCACATTCCTGTAAATAAAATGATGAAGTGAATGATTAGGGTAAGTCAAGAATTAAATTCACATTTTCAACTATGTACTCATATAATGCAATGTGTAGTTCAAATATTATTTCTAAATCAATCGGTGGGATACGTTTCACGGATTTTAAACTTATAATGTATAGTGTTGGAATGTTTTTATATTCTTGCAAGAGGTATATTCATTTAAGTTAGAATTTTGTAACGTTTTAGATGCGAAATTTGCATCAATGTAGAGCATCAGTATCGATATAGCCATGTCCGTCCGACTGTCCGATTCGTTGTTTGTTAAGTGTTTACTCACCTACTATATAAGAACCCACTCGTTGCCATGGTTTGTCATACAGGAAGTCAAAAGACTCGAAGGGCAGGGAAACTTTGTGGGTGTACTGATGTGTTAAGGATATTATACCAGAAATGCTCCACGAGCTAAGTAGAATAACGAAAAGTGTAATAGCCACGGCTTTGAAGTACCTGAAAACAATAAGTTTTAAGTTCTAAGGCAAGTAAAATAGAGAAGCTTTCACTCACTTTCTGGCCAAAGCCAAAAGCAGAGCAGCCATCACATAAAACTGCATTTCGTTGGCCATATACCAGCTCCACATCATGCACATTTCTGTTTGCGGAAAATAGTTGTTTATATACAAAATATTGCGCCACCAATAAATGCGACAAGTGTTGTGTTCGATTTTGGCAGGTTGAAATACCGAAGTGTCTAGGCCCTGTCTGCCAAAATAAATGCATGTTAGGGGAAAGTATTATGAAGGTCTACAATAAATATAGCTTACCTTACGGCAAAGTCATTAAAGATGACTACAAAGAGATAAACTGGTGTAAGTCGTAGGTAGCGATAAAGCAGCATCATAAGCGTTTCCGAAAAGCTTCTTTTAATAAAAAGGCATGTTTCAGTCGGATGTTTACGATCCTGCTTGAGGTAGAGCAAAGTGACCAGCAGGCCGCTGATAAAGAAGAATGAGTCTACTGAGAAGGTGGCATTGCCAATCACCTGATACCAAAAAGAGCGCTCTGTGATGATCCTTTCAAACTGGTGTTTTGCTTGGTTAATACGGTGCGATTCTTTTTTATATAGAATTGAACTTACTTTATTTTCACCAATTGCAAACATTTGGAGATAGGTGTGCACCATCATGGTCCAAAGAACAGAGAATACTCTTAATCCATGCAGGCATGCAGTGTGGGTCTGCTAAGGGATGCCAGCAGTAGCAGATTAATTGATATTTGTAGATAATTTACCTCTAAACTTACCTCCTTGGTTTTGTTGATGTTTAGAATCGCCTTGGCATTAGTTTGCAAGGCGAAGCACAATAGTATTTGTTGGTGCAAAGCTGTGAAGGGTGATGAGTATTAGGAGGAGGGTGAATGGTATTAAATATATGAACAATTTTATGGTTTAATGCTCACCGACAGATTGCTTCGCCTCATAAGTTCCAGTGCCTCCAGCACAGCTCCCAGTTTCCACTTGATAATCGGCCATTTCTGACTTTTCACCAACTGACGTGGAAGTGTTGGGGTCACCGAATTCTCGTTGAACACCATTTTCCGTGTCAGATGAGTCCTCACATCTTTGTCTGTTTCCATTGACATCTACTTCGGGAACATCCGTGGAAGCACTTGTACAGCCCAAGGGCCGCATTTGAAATAGCTCGAAGGACTTGCCATAAAATCCATGGTTTTTGGCAGAGGTTCTATCGCATTTGCCACTAATGGCTGCAATAGGAGCCACCACTAAGCGACGTTCGTCGATTTTGAGCTGATAATAGGAAGCAACCAAAATCACCAGAAAAAGAGTGAGCATAAAGCTGCTACAGTGGGATAACAATTTGAATAAGTTGCAGAGCTTTTCTGAGATGAGAACCTACATGAACACCTGAAACTTTAACTGACGCCAGTGCGTATAAAGTCCGGGCACAGTGCGAACATGCAGGATCTGAAGCGGAAGTTGTTGTATTGAGGTATTGTGTGCGCCCAATACAGTCAGCATTCGAGCATATGGATCAAGGGACAAGATAGATTTGACATCAATGTCAGAACAGGATTTGGGCAAACACTCTCCCAGACTCAAAAGTATCTAAAGAAGGAACAGGATTTGTGGCTTATAAATACTAATAATATTAAGTTTAAATCAAAAACCAACCGATCGATTAAGCCTGGGCAGATGAAGTGCAACATCCGCCACATAGAACTCCAAATCAAAGTGCTGGCGCTCCTCAGTTAAACTTTTGCGATTGAGCTCATAGCAGAATGAAAGCTGACCCAGCCACTTATCGTTTCCAAAGAGCAGCTGGCCACGGTAGCGCCCAGATGAATCATAAGCTAGAAGGGTTCAGATCGGAATCAGATTAGAAATTAAACAATGGATACTCTCATGCAGTGACTTACCCTTTTGGGCCCACTCATAGCTAGAATGGAGTGCCGTCAAATAGGCTTGCATCTCGAGCCCGCAGCCTGTGCGAACATTTGTTCTGATTTCAGAAATTTGCCAGTAGAAGTGGTCATAGAGATTTGCCACCAGTTGAAAATAGTTGGCCTGGCCATAAAGACTCTCAACTGCGCTGCCGTTTCCTGTTCCATTCGCGTTTGTCCCCAGATAACGATGGATGCTATTTATAGTACTGCCCAAGGTTTTTAGTTGCATTTCATCGTCTCCACTTTGCTTAAGCAGATCGCGACTAAGTTTTGGTGCCATTGGCGGCTTACTACCCAGGATCTTTAAAATGTGAGTACTGGAAGTGCTGCTGGTCATCGACGAGAGAGTCGTCGTCGTTCCCGGCAAAGTGCCTGTGGCGGGCTCTGTGGATAACTCGGCGATGTCTACATCCACAGTATCGTTCTCATCGGGATTGGAGGGATTGTAGCTAGTGTCTAAGGCCAGGACACGCTGCTCTTGGTTGTTGAGATCACCCTTCTTAATAACCTCGTGTTCCAGATCCTCTAAATCACCCAAATTAAAGTCAAAGGTAACCGGATGCAATTCAAACTCCTTGAGTGGTTGCGGTGGCTTTACATACTCAATGATCGGTATGATCTTCTCAAGGGGCAAGTAAGGCTTCTTTTTCGGCGGCTTAAGCGGCAGGACCTCGTGTGTGTTTAGTAATAGTGGCAACTCTGTTTCCGTTTTCTGCACTTCATGCAAAATGGTGGTGTTACCATTCCTGTTAACAAACTGATGTCCTGTCAAGGGCACTGCTTCAAGTTTTTTAGTCTCATTTGAGCACTTGCTGACACAGTTGACGCTGACCAGTAGAACAGCCAATAAGGCTATGCTGAGGCTTGACATATTTGCCAATAAGTATGGGGCACTGTTTTGCTTTCCCCACTAGTCTCCACTTTGCTACTTTAAACTAATTTCAAAAATCTAGTGCTAAACTGCCGGTCGCTGTTAACTCTCTTTAGCTTTATTTGACTAGTTTCTACCCTTCATGGTTTTAGGTATTTTGCTGGTTTATCCGAGGAACGCAGTTGTGCGCACTGTTGATTACTGCCTCGTGTTCCTCCGCTGACATTGTCGCAATATTATATTTTGATCAGTTCGCTCATTGGCATGATTGTGGTTATCGACTGAAACGGATTGCCAAGGATTTCGGTGACCGCGAAAAGACTCGTTGGGCTCGGCTGAGGACTTGGTTAATCTTAAAGTTTTGTTGATGTAGTTTTCACTTATTTATGATTCGATTTTTGTTTAAATTTGTTTTGTGCAGACCAGCTAACCGGCTAAAGGAAATCTGCAAAACTTCCTGTAAACCAAAAGAGAAAAACTTGTTAAACGTGTTGTGCCCACAACCAGTCGTGGTTGTGGCCAACTGGAAAAGCGTCGATGCAGCGGGAGGTTATTGGTACCATTGTTTATATAACTTCCGCGTATCAATTCGCCAAGATGGTGTGACAATGATCACAGCCACTGCCTGCTTACTTTCCACCATATTATGCAATTCGGGTTTTACTCAACAAAGTGAAAAAAAGTGATATAAATTGGGAAATCAAATAATAAAATAAAAAAAATTCCTTTTTTATTTTTCATTGTGGGCGTGTCAGGTTTCGACAGTTTCTGGCCGTTAGAGGGGCATTCTGAATCAATTTTGTACATCGTAGACGTCACTAGAATTTGCATGCTTAATCTAAACTCTTTAGCTTTTATAATTCCACATAAATTATATATCTTTGCAATTTTTGATAGTTCTTAATCATACAGAGTATAAACACAGTTTTTATTTATTTGAGCGATATAAAACTCATATGTACATATATCGTGTGGGGCGATGATCTCTCCAATAGAAGATAGGTCAGTCCCTCAATAGTTATAAATATCAACACACTTTTCTCTTCAGTGCGCGCCTTTGCAATTCCTTGTTTCGAAACAAAAGAGCACCAACCGAACAAAAAAAAAAAATAACAATCCAAGTGGCAATTGGATGGACAAACATTTGTGCCAAGTCAGACAGGCCAATTCAAGCAAAACCAAGCCTATGCAAAGAAAAAGCAAACCTAAAAGTGTGTTTTCTTGGGAGGCAGGTCTCTTCTGATTTGTTGGGCTAGACTACGACGACAACCGAACCGATGAAAGTAAAAACCGCAACTGATCAAGCGCCGCCAACGTTGGCTTCCATGAGTGGGAACTCTGGTAGCTGGAGCTCGGTCTTGGATTCGGACTCGGATTCGTGGCTACATAATGTTTAAACCATTGGAGTAGAGACTTCCACAGTCTCTAAATCGTACAGCCGAAGTGTGTGAAATAGCGGCATGAAGCAAACAAGAAGTAGTCATATTATATGCACTCGCAAAAACCTAGCAACTGCAATTGCAAACGACCAACTCCAAAAGCAACTGTCTATATGAAACCAAACGAATGCTTTTGATGATCAATTTTATACAGCAAAGCTGAAAGTTTGTGTTAGTGCCGCAAAGGAGAGGTGATCTGGGCTTGGATTTTGGATTGGACTGCAGTAAAGCCTGGTCAAGAGTGGGGTAACCGGATCGGATAACTGGCAGAACTCGCTTTCATATGCATGGCATAAACAATTACCAAAATAATAGTGGCTGCACTACGGCAAACACCTGGTATAAAACTGTCGCAATAATCAAAACTCCATTCATTCGGATTAAAGTCTATATCCATTGAATAAACTGGGATGCACGCTTCTTGAAACACATTCGGTTGGCGTGCAAATGGGATAGTCAATATTGCATTAAAGTGCATTATCGTTATATGAGAAAATGTACCTTGTAAATGATATGTGATTTCTTTGCCACTGCTTTGCGTTAAATATATGGTCCCAAATGATGTTTAAAATAGTCCTAACCAAATCGACATATTGTTCATGTTTTTTATCATTGTGCTAAGAGCAAGCGGCCCTGAGAACTGGTTAATCTATGAACAGGGTGATAGTCGCCACCATTGAGTGAGTGTGCCAGCGAGTGTCGCTTGGCATACGCCGCTCCGTATTTGTGATGCAATTTTCCAGAAACGCCATGGTTATGCTGACCAAGTGGTGGAACAAAGCAGCTAGCCCAAGAAGAAAAACGAACCGAATACAAAATTTATAGCCGAAACAAGTTACGTATTTTCCTTTGCAATACCAGGACAAATAATTGGTTTTTTCTTTGTTAAAGGCCGTATTAAAACTTAGTGGTGTAAGGTAATCGACAATATTATCTTAGAATCCTACATCATTCGCATATTTTTTTAAAATAAAATACTGAAGTTATTACAGCTGTCGATAAAATTACAAAGTATTTTGAAATTCGGTACGTCAGCAATCTAATTCCTACTATTCCTACTACTACCATTAAGAAACGTGCCGGTATTTGGAGTTGCTCACTTTTGGGCAGCGTGGGGAAGAAAAAATAAGCATATTTATGGGGCTCTGTGTGAAAATATTTGTATACTATCGGGTACGCATTTGATTAACATTCATAACATCGTAAGTTCTTAACACATTTATACGAACTTTAAGTAGGTCAAAATATTTAATTATATTTGGATTAGTCAAGCAAATTGTAGTAATGCCTACACTGTGCAAGTTTGATTTGGAACTTAGTTATGCCTACCCTACGCAATCAAACCGCCTTTAACTGTTAAATAACGCGAACTTCAGTAAATTTAAAAATGTTAATGTACCGAATGTAAAGGCAGTTTCGTAGATGGCAGATAGACAAATTCGTAGTGCTTTGCCAAAATTATCGTTCTTATTAAGATTTAACCGCTTAACGACTTCTAACGGTACACCAGAAGACATTAACAGAAAACTGTCTGGTACAGGCCACCTAAAGATTGAGTAGAGGAAGGTGCAGGTGTAGTAATTATCATTAAGCGAATTTAAGCTTTTGCCCATTTTAGTGGGGAACACTCGATACAACAAAAATATCATAATTTGCGAGCGGACTGGAGCACAGTATATAATCTCCGATCTTAATGACGACGATATTTTGCCAGCTGAAGACCCAAAAGCGTAGAAACTAAACCAAAGGGCTTACCAGAAGGGTTTAAGAACAAACATTTTTCAAAAGATTTCAGTTTCAATATAGTGTCTTATCGAATCTGAAATCCTTTTCTGTGGGTGCACATATTTAACATGTGTGCACTGGTCAAACACATTATTGGAGATTCATTTGTCCGTTTCCAAAAATCCCAGAAAATTAAATAGTTACATTTCATACTAATACCTAAAAAGAATACATTGAAAATGTAAATTTGTTTTTAATTTACAAAAAATTAGCTTTACGATATTTATTTAACTTTATTTATTCTACATGTTTTATACTTTTCAACAAATCTAGTGAAATGGGTATCTAGTAAATGGGTAAATCTACTTTACAAGAAATGGGTATAAATGGGTTCCTTCTGAAATCTGATGGCGAATATTTTTGGACATCCCACGACTCAGGTTCTTTCAATAGAAATTGAGTTCAGGTTTTTTATTTTCAATATAAGCTTATAATATGAGTATAATGTAATAAGTTCCAGTATTTTTTTTCCAACCCGGTAATGGAAACCGAGGCACATCATTTACTTACCTATCGTAGATTTTCGGTCTCTCGGGCTTTAAGAATTTGTACTTATACATTTTCTAAATGTTCAATAATTTAATTTGAATTTCATGTAAAATTATATTGTTCAAAACTAAAATCGATGGTTTTACACAGGGGCAAATTTATGTGTAATTTTTCATTGCCAGATTCCCAAATCTGGGTTATACAGCGTAGACATTTCTGATATTGATTTCTAATCTTGGTGATTGCGTTTATACGGGGTAAAACACTTGAGCTTTTGGATTCGGTCTAGTTGAGTTACGTTTTTTAAAGTTTTTTTTTCCGTTTTGCTGTGGCTTCCACTATGCCCATAAAGACATAATTCACTTCAGAACACAGACCAAAGAAAGCAAGAGATGAGGAGAATAATTTAATATTGAAGGAAAACATGCAGTCCAATGCCTCCGTGTCTTCATTTTTTCTTTGACCCTTTTTGGTATTGTAGCTATATGGGTCGTTCGTCAAGGTAACTTTCATTTGTAAAAAACTAAATGCGGAACGCGTTGGATAGTGGCTTCGTTTCATCATAATCCATATCGCATTCCCATTTCTTTTCCCATTAATTGGGAAGACTTCCCCGATTCTATTTTGCTTGGTTGTGCCCATAGCGGGACAATCTTGTTTAGAGTGCCTGCCTATACCCGGTAATTATACTTAAGTTTAATGTAACTGCTCGGCGTTTAAAAGTGAGAGTCAGGGACTGGGGGTGGCTAACAGATGTAATGCACAGGAGGAACATGTTAATAAAAAGGTAATATTTAGTACACCAAAGAACGCTATAGTAGAGTGCTTGGACTTTTAATTATACGTAACTCTGCCAAGTCGATAACAGACGGGCACGGCCAGATGGACCCGGCTGGTAATCCTGATGACGAATATATATACTTTATAGCTCGGGAACGCTTCTTTCTACTTGTGACATACTGTTCAACGAATCGAACATACCCTTTAACTCTATGGTATATATGTATATCAAAACTTCACTTTTGCACTAGTGGGAGTGCTAGAAATATATTTAAAAATGATGTTTTAGACGGTTTTGGACGGGCGTTGATTGCGTTTTGGTTGCTCTAATCGAAAAATAGTATTTTATTCTTCCCACAAGCTGAGTAACAAGTATCTGATATTTGACAACTTTGACTATACAGTTCTTTCTTATTTATCTCTGAGGTACTGGACATATTGCTGTTACCGGCATCTACAATCCCCATCGGTCATTACCCATCAGAAAAGAGAGGTCAAGGCTAATTTCAACCTTTTGACAACTAAACCCGGTCGCAATCATGGGGTTCCTCGTTAAGCGTGGAAATTGCCGCTGGCATTCATTCACTTTCCTGTGCTAAAGTTTGTAATTTGCCCTAATTGAATATTCGTGCTGGTCAAACCACACTCAAAGAAGGTTCCTCAAAGGTGCTCGCCGACGTTTCTCGAGCGGAGTGCAAAGCATGAGTCCGGGGAACCATCCGTATTGACATTTTCGTTGACTTTCAATTTTGAAGAACGGGGAATGTATGTACTTTTTTTGGTTGTTTTTAGATTTGGAATTTGTGCATTTTTTTATGGAAATTTTAAAAAAGTTTTTTTTTGTTAACACGGATAACGATCCATTACAACCCACCTGGCATCCACCTTTGCCAAACAATTTCCTATGTAAGCTAAGCCAAGGATCCGAGCTAGGGCCTTTCTGATCCTTCTTTTATATGACTGATTTCGTCACGCCAAGTTGTCGGCCCCACTTGACTTCCAGCTAACCCGTGTTCGCGAGCTAGCAAGACTGAAACATGTTAATCATGTCGGGCATCAGGCCATGTCAAACAAGATCATACTGCCTCAGTTGAGCTTCTTCTGCTATTTTTTCTGTTGTTTATCTTCTGGCTAGCGTCAGCCAACCAATCGACAAATAAAATCACAAGCAAAGTTATTCCTGATCTTCATCTGCTGTGCAAACGCCCCGCGGTGCTTGTTACAAATTTTGATGGACGGCAAGCAGTTGAAATTGATTAGCTTTAATGGTGGCCAAGTTTTCTGCCCATCTGCTTAGCAGAATGTATGTGAAGAGGTTGCTGCCTGAGTCATTCAGAATCAATCAAATTTTATCTAGACAGACGTATAATTTAAAAAGCCTTCTGATTTTGATGAGTATCTTAACTGGAACTGTCATAAGCGAAATGGGCGCGGAATTCAAGGCTATTTTTAAGGACCAGAAACTTGCTGAAAGTTAAGTTTGTGTAAAATAGGTTTTTTTTTAATCAAAATAGGGCAAATATTATTCTACAAATAAATTAAAGCATAAAAGTATGTGCGGTTTGTAGGTGTTAGAGTGGCCGTGGCAACGTTTCCATGATCACAGCTTTCATAGCCTTTGCTTATTTTTCTGGAAATATGTGAACGGATAAACATTTATTTATAAGATATTTAAGAAGAAAACAAAGTCTACAATTTTTCCCACCCAGACATGCAAGCTGCCAATGTTGAACCCCCATAATTTGATGTTTAACCAATAAGCCCTATTAAAAAGCCTTGGGCGAGTACGTTAAATGATTGCGAAGAACATTTAGACATAAAATTCATCTTTATATTTCAAACCATTAGTAACCGAAGAATTCATTACACCTTAATCAATACTTAATAAAAATATGATAAATTATTTTATTACAGGCAGAAAATGTGCAACGGCTAATGTCTAAAACTTGTCGCAGCGCCTCTAAATCCGCTACAACAGCACTTCTTTTGCTGGGGTCTCTAACCTGAAATTCCCAGCTCCACCCCCATTTCCACCTTTGTCTCATTTTGTCCCGAGTAGTTTTGTGTTCCATTTCCGTCACGCTTGAAGACTGCAATTGAGCCAATTGAGACCCACAACTGTTGCGGTTTTTGAAGCTGCTGCCCTGCCTTTTACTAATACAACAGATAGAAAAAAGGAGATTTTATGAAAACTCGCTTTGAGTAAAGATCTCGTGGTGTTTAAAACTGTATGTGTGTTAATTGGACTTTTATACGGAAAGAAAAAAAATAAAAAAAATGAATCATTAGTCTCAATTCTACGGCATTCGAGATTTTTTTATTAAATCATTTTAAACCATAATCATTTTCTCAGTGAACATTTCTGGAGGCGTGTAAAGAACGGGGGCTTCAACTTAAACAAAGCCAGGCAACGAGATAATAATAATACACATAATATTAAAACGAGAACAACGACACTATGCCAAGTTAGCAGAGAGACTTTGCAGCAATGGTGCGGGAGGTGCTCCATGGAAATGACTAATTACTTGTTGGCAAACGGCCCGAGGTTCCGAGTGGGTTAGTGGTAAAGGAAGGGGCTTAGCGGGGCCAAGGGAATTACCCGGAACGGGGTACTACGACATCGGACTATCCGAACGATCCACATTAGCAGCGGGCGCTGCTCGAGTTGGTAGCGGTGAATGGTAATTGCGGACCGTTATAATACAAGCGCGCATAATAAGATCGAGAAATGTATAAATGCGACACACAACAAAAAGTTATCCATCAGATAATTTGCGTGTTTCTCATGCCGTTGTAAGCTATGTACATATGTATTTGATAAAATGTCCTAAAATCCACCTGACTCTTCGTCAATATTTATATTTTTGGACTGGAATTTTTTTTCTTACCGTTTTAACTGTGTCACCATATTTTTCCTCAGTGAATTGTGGATACTTATGAGATCAGGAGGTTGGTTAGACGGCAGTCTGTATGCCCTGATGCGCATATTTACTTAAATTCCGACGTTCACTATATGTGGCACCCGAGAGGCAATCAAATTTATCCGTTGCTTGTAGAATAAAAGGGTATACTAGATTCGTTAGAAGACGTGAAAGGTAGAGAGATGTGTATCAGACCTGGTAAAGTATTCACATTCCTAATCAGCAAGCAGACTTTAGAGACGTAAACGCAGCGCTCTATAATTTGTTTTCCCAATTTCTATCTGTATACCAAAAATATATTGTCCGCCCACTCTGACGCACAATAACATTTTACTTTCTAAATGCTATACATATAACTAAACAGTTTAGAAATTTCTCCCTCTCACTCCCACTAACTCAGTCCAATAGTCGAGGCAATCGACTATAGAGTTCTCTCTTGTTTTACTCAACATATTACTATAACCTAAAAAACAGTGATGACGACGATGACCGAGTTCTGGTAATGTTTTACATACTACTGGTAGCCAAACGGAAGTTGCTGCGGAATCTATTATTTGTTACCAGAAGATAAACCTTAGCCGTCAGCGAACTCTCATTAATAATCTATGGAAAGATAGATCCTGTGGTGTTTAAAGCAGATTACGCCCTGTACAATGTCGGGATGTCGTTCAAATTCAAACCTAAAACATCCAAATTGAATAGATACATGAAAAAATATTTGGCCAATATCTATGTATATAACTTTATGGACTCTCGCGTCTGACAAATGAGACTTGTAAATAATAATTGCAACTTAGCTTCAACATTTTTTATACCCGTTACTTGTAGAGTAAAAGGGTATACTAGATTCATTGAAAAGTATGTAACAGGCAGAAGGATGCGTTTCCGACCATATAAAGTATATATATTCTTGATCAGGATCAATAGCCGAGTCGATCTGGCCATGTCCGTCTGTCCGTCCGTATGAACGTCGAGATCTCAGGAACTACAAAAGCTAGAAAGTTGAGATTAAGCATACAGACTCCCAAGACATAGAAGCAGCGCAAGTTTATCGATTCATGTTGCCACGCCCACTCTAACGCCCACAAACCGCACAAAGCTGCCAAGCCCACACTTTTGAAAAATGTTTTAATATTTCCACTAGCTGAGTAACGGGTATCAGATAGTCGGGGAACTCGACTATAGCGATCTCTTATGTTTTTTTTTTGAAAATCGAAAAAGTATGGATAGACATAGTTAGCTATGTTTATTAGCAGCACAAAATAGTCTTTATTTTAGCTGTGCGGCCATTTTTGGCCAAGTTATGACGAAAAAGGACACAGACCCCGCACCCCGCACACAAAACCCCGCACCCCGCACGCAAAAATTTGTCAATTTTTTTTTCCAAAATCGAAAAAGTATGGAAAGACATAGTTAGTTATGTTTATTAGCAGCACAAAACAGTCTTTATTTTAGCTGTGCGGCCATTTTTGGCCAAGTTATGACGAAAAAACTTTTCCACGCCCACCCTAACGCCCACAAATTGCCATAAACTGTCAGAGTTGAAGACTCTTCTTCGCACTTCCACTAGCTGAGTAACGGGTATCAGATAGTCGGGGAACTCGACTATAGCGTTCTAACTTGTTTTTCGTTAATTTCTGTTAATTGTTATCCTGCGGCAAAAACATTGTTCTGTAAACGGTGTACTAGTTATTAAAGAAAAGGTTTGCTTGGGGATTTAAAAGTCCATCCTTATTTGGAGCTTCCCGTTTCTGTGTTAATTTTTTTTTTGCATCTTAAAAACGGCTTGTATACACTGCGTCTGTAAAAGGCGGTGGATACTCGAAAAAGGGAAATCAAAATCCCGGAAAATCGGAAGGATGAAATGAAAATGGGTCATGTGAAGACTTTGCTATTGCAAATGTAGACAAATTGCATAGAACTAAAACCATGTGTATATCCGAGATCACAGAGAACATTCTTGATTACGTCGTAATCGTTGAAAGAATGAAAACAGGAGCACAGGTAGAAGATGGGTTCTTTAACCTTCGTTGAGTCAGTAAATTGATAAAATATCTATCCAATTCATCATCATTTTTAAGTGTTAGTGCTCCGATTTAGTTAGTTAACTCTAACAGTTCATAAACACTTGTGCTCTGATTGGAGGACAGGAAATAGAAGGGATGGCTTGAATACCACCTCAATCTTCATGCTTCAGAGTGATTCAAAGTGTTTTTTCTTTTTCTGTCATTTATCGCAGATCGCAGCAAGTTTCGTCTCAAAGCACAAGAAAATTGTCGGAGGAGACCCACAAAGAGATAAGAGATGCACCGCACACAATTCCAAGTTTACCGAATACTCAAGGCGTAGTCAAGCAGATTCGTGTACGGGTTCTCATCCTGTCTGTGGGGTATGTAAACTAAAACCGCAAAGAATCTTGGGGTCTTGGGTCTTCTCCTCGAATGGAAATCGCTTATTAAAGTCATAACTACAAATATTAAATTCGCTCGCCTCCTTGGGAAAGTATATTTCCTCAACAAAAAAAAAAATTCGATTTAACATGGGAATTGAAATATACTGATTTAAAATATAATGAGGGTCTGCAAAAATTTTATTTTTCAAACGAATTTTTCAATTTGTCCTTTCACTCCTACTAGCTGAGTTAGATTTAAACACACTTAAAACATTAAAATGAAATATAATTTACCAAGCTCCCAAACCCATGTAATTGATGTTTAAGAAATCACTTTCATTTGTTGATTGGTGATCGGAAACTTTTTCATCTCGTGGCTCTTTTCGCAACTTCAGCTTGCTAGCTTGGTTTGTGCCCATTCCTCATTCTCCAAGTGGGTGAAATGTGATGATGGGAAAATCTGTTTAACAGAAGGCAAACAAAATCACAAGGTAGAACATAAAACGTGATTCAGCGACGAGATCTCGTCAGCCATCAATCGATTTTTGTATGTATTTGGTTGCTTTTTGTTGCCATTTTCTACACTATTTGACTGGACTTCGGAGATTCCTGTTCATAAATAAATATTAAATGCTTCGTATAAAATTAATTTTTTTTTAATATGTTGTTATATTTTTTTATTTTAATTTTTTAGTGGAACTGTAGTCGAAAATTATAGACGTTATATTTATCCAGTAATATTATAATTTTTTAATATATATGTATATGCGTACATATGTACATATTACATATCAATTGTTTTTATTGTCAACCATCTTATCTTTTAATTCTTATAATATAATCGTATGATCGAATCCTACTTGAGCTTTAAATATTGGAAGTTCGTGTTTATAAAATTGCAATCAAATTTATTGTCATATTAAAAAAAAGACGTTTAAAATTTAAATTTTCGTAACCACATCTGGGGTCGATCCTCCTATCTGTGCGCGTTCCTTTGGTCAC
This sequence comes from Drosophila santomea, assembly GCF_016746245.2. Lineage (NCBI taxonomy): Eukaryota > Metazoa > Arthropoda > Insecta > Diptera > Drosophilidae > Drosophila > Drosophila santomea. Next base: position 47,743 of record NC_053021.2, read on the forward strand.
AGAAACAAAAACAGAAACCATAACGAACATCCAACTATTTTTCTCAGCCTTAGCAAAAAGTGGCAATGGTCAGAGAGATGGAATCCGATCGCCGATGGCGACAAATGCTGTTTGTGGGAGAGAACCTTCGTCAGGGGACAGCGGAGACTTATCTACTCGTTACAAGTATCGCTTTTCTTGCATTCTCTATTGGAAAAGAAAGTTTTTCGCCCACTCAAAAATATGGCCCATAGATCTGGACTTTCGTCTCAGCGCTGTCTTTATTTTTCTTTATTTTTCTTGTTTCGTCCTGTCTGGCTTAAACCTATATGTTAGTCGTAAAAAGTTACACTAAGTTCGGCAAAAATTATGTTTGGTAATGAAAAGAATGAAGGAATAGTTTCCAAACATAAAATGGAATTTATTTAACATGCCCGTACCAAAATTTGAATTTTATTTCAAAAATAACAGTTTGTAATGTTATCGGTAGATTAAAACTTATGCATATATAATATTATCTTGCGTCATCTAGTTGATTATCTGACGGGTATCTCTTAGTGGAGGCTTATAGCGCTCATTCTTGTTGTTTCCGGTGGGATTTCGGTTCTGGATCTAAGTCAGAGTTGGGAGCTATCTAACGGCATCGGTTACACTACATAACTGTTCTCACTTTCTTCACAGACGTTTTGCCGCGCTCTTTGGATTTATAGTTCTTTTCGTTTTGTAATTTTTTGTTCGTCGTCTTTTGTCTTTTGTTGGTCTCGCATTTCCGGTGTTCAAAGTCCAGAACCTGAAACTGTTCTGCTATTACTTAGAAGCCATTACTTTGCAGAAATTCCAAATTGTCTAAAGGGAAAGATTCCTATCTTGGCTTAACTAACATCACACAGTCAATTAATTTGGCCCTTCATTTGTGGAACATATAAATATCTACTTTATCTGCATTTTAGAAAAAGAGTTTTTTCTTTGTCTGTTTACCTTTAACCACTTTCACCCATTTATTTGGAATTCTTGTCTAAGAACCCCAACTGAGCTTTGAGCTATAAATCAATTGCCTTTCATAAGCCTTCTGTTTTTAAAGCTTTACGAAGTTGGTGGGAAGTTTATCTTGGCCAAAGAAGAACATTGCGTTTCAGGCCAAAACACGAAAACTTGAGTGAAATCAACTGGAGGAGCCATTAGTTATATTCGACATTTTGGCGCAATGAAAGTAAGTCTGGCTGGTGGTGGTGATGACCGTAGCAAGAAAGCAGGTAAACACGCCAGACATTAAAATAAAATCAAGTAAGTGCAAACAAAAGCTAAAGAAAGAAATAATTGTTAAACGAAGAGAAGTTCCGAAAAGAAAGGTAATAGAAAAATAATGGAAGTCTGAGCACAAATCCAAGTCGTAAAAGCGGCCTGTGCCCATTTTTCAAAGTGAAATTTTCATCAATACCACTAAGTCGACAAAAGAGGCCCTCGCCACAAAAAGGCGAGCAATTTTACCTCCATTGGGAGATAAAAACAAGCTGAGTCTAACAATTTTTCTATAACCCGAAAAAAATAATTGAAGATATTTTCGATAAGACCTTTCCCCGAACACTGAATGTTTGTATTATTAAATTTAAAAACAAAAACTTCCTGTCGGTGGGTATCTGATTTTTTCACCCACTGTCACTAACTGAGTAACTGATATTTGATATAGCGTTCTCTCTTGTTTTAAGTATTCTTCTAGGCGTTATAAGGGTACACGGATAAAAAACATGTTTTTAATGTGATACATTCATAATTGTTTCTACCAATTTGACAAATGTGTAATATCAAGAGAAAATACATTTTATTCTTTTATATAAGTCGTGGCAATTTTGGGCGGTTTGAAGGCGTGGCAAAAAAAATTTTGATATATAAATTTAAATAGAAATTGACAAGACAAATAATAAAATGGGGAAAAAACAATCTACAATAGCCGATTGCTGATTTTCTACATCAATCCAGATTTGTTTGAACTAGAAATTAGCCAAGAGAATTGGCAAAAAGAGGTCGCCCCCATTTGAAATCGGCTGACTAAACATGGTCGAAATAAAAGAGTTGGCAAAAGCAAGTCGGATAGAACAAATAAAATGTTACTGGAAATCGGGGGAGAAACGCATCACAATAGCAGACAAATTTTAGCTTTAAACCAAAAGCTAATGAAAAGGTTATAAATGCCGTTACCTGGCATCAAGGCAGTCGCCATTAAGTCAGAAATTACTGTAAAGTACAAAGAGAGAAAAGTCAGAGAAAGAATTCCATCATGGAACTGCGTTGCACTGGCACAAAAATTACAAACATGCGGGTACACTAAGAATTAAATTTTTTTCTTAATATTTATGCGGTATTGTCATATTGATTTTTTGTGGTTTCATTTTGACAGTATAAAAAAAATTATTTTTACGAATGTTAAAAAGATTTTATAATATAATATAATATTATATTATAATATCTTATTAGGTGATTCATATGTATAAGTTATCTCTTTACCACTTCGGGATCAGAACAATTGGGGGAATTCAAAATGGTAACTATAACGAACAAACTAAAAGTGGATTGTCAACTCTGGAGACTGTTTCCACCTCTGAAATTCTGAAACAGCTTTCTCTGCGCCTTATTTGGTAAAGATTTTTCCAAGTGCACAACAGCTCGCCTTCACACGCCAACCGGCAGCAAGCAGCGAATTGATGCCGCCGATGATGAGCTGCCAGTCAGTCGTAGTAAGCCTACGACATAGACTAAGATTCTGACTAAGACCGTGGCCAAAACTTCGGCTTTTGCCCAAGACTCTAAACCGGCAGGCATAATGAGAGACCCAGACGAAAGAGATGGCAATGCCTGAGATTATGTTAATAAGTTGGAGCTGCCGCGTTTTGCTAGTTGAAACGGTATTGGTAACCCAACTCTTTGGTTGGCCTAAATAACCAAAGACTGTAATACTCTGAAATACAAAATATATAAATACGATGATATTAAGGCTTGTTAAAAGCTCCTACAAACTTCTAAAACAATTTCTTACCAAATAGATAGAATTTATTTTTTTTAGCTATCATATAACATCATAAAAACCATATTTTTTATTAGAATTGAGGTATGGTTAATTAAACTCTGTTTAATAGTGAAAAAGCTTCAGTAATAGATTTGATCACCACCACCCCTGCGCAGGGTATAAAAACATAGGCCACAACTACGTAGTCACCATTCACAACAGCAGCAACTACAACTTGCAACAGTTTGCAGAACAGCAACAACGGAACGTCAGACACAATAAGACAACAGTAAAAGCTGAAGCTGAATTCGAGTCTTACTCTGATGCTGCTGAGACGTCGACGCAAGTTAAAGCGGAGTCTGCATTCTAGGTCATCAACTACTAAGAGCAGGCCAGGCCGAAGTGCAGCATAACGCTAACTCATTTTAAAAATAAGGAAACCATATTCAAAAACAAGAGAGAACGCTATAGTCGAGTTCCCCGACTATCTGATACCCGTTACTCAGCTAGTGGAAGTGCGAAGGAGAGTCTTCAACAGTTTTTGGCGATTTGTGGGCGTTAGAGTGGGCGAGGCAATATGAATCGACAAACTTGCGCTGCTTCTATGTCTTGGGAGTCTGTATGCTTAATCTCAACTTTCTAGCTTTTGTAGTTCCTGAGATCTCGACGTTCATACGGACGGACAGACGGACATGGCCAGATCGACTCGGCTATTGATCCTGATCAAGAATATAAATACTTTATATGGTCGGAAACGACCTTCTGCCTGTTACATACTTTTCAACGAATCTAGTAAACCCTTTTACTCTACGAGTAACGGGTATAATTATATTCCAAAATTACTTATCAATAATTAACTTTGAAAAGAAATTAAGCAAAACTATTATTGTTTCCTTCGAAACTCACGTTAATACAAATATTTTTCCAAAAGTATATTTCTACAACATACTATTCAAAACCAAATTAGCACTAAATCAATAAGTTTTTAAAATAACCTTTTTCCCTGTATTTTGTGGCATGTTGTTGGTCAACGTCTCATTCAGTTATCAGTTGTCTTGCAGAACGGGCCAAAACCCGGGAGCGTGGTGTCTTGAATGTTGAGTTCTGCAGCTGGAAAATAAAGATTGAGATTGGGGTGGATGGCGGAGGCTAAAGTAAAATGGAAATCGGTCAATTGTTGCCGCCTGGTCAAACCGTCAACCAAGAGGTCTTGTGCCATTTTGTGTTTGTGGCCTTAATGGCATACCGAAGTCCAATGCCCAAATAGTAATGGTATAGTCAACACTTCGGCTCACAAATGGTATAGAAATACTTTGCGAAGTCGCGTTATATTATTAGGGCAAAATACTTAATTGACTTAATGCATATGTATTTCTATTTGTGGTCACCACCAGAGCTAGTATCTTATCAGCTTTTTAGCACTAATTTTATTGATAGGTCATTTAACAATTTAAATCATTAAATTGTAGCCCCCTAGGATAAAGTAAAAACATTCACCAATTTTCGTTTCATCTTTATCCGTTTCAATAAAGGGACATTAAATTGGTTCTGTGCTGCTTCTGCTGACCGCCAGTGATTCACATTGAAAATTAACGTAAATGAAAGCGTCGTATAGTTACTTAGGAGTTAACTGATTTTTGATGTGCTCTGCAGCTGTCGCTTTATATTATTATAATAACAATTACGAATAATAATCTGGGTGTAATGGTCTTGCAGTTGTTTCGCTTGCTGACAGAATGTGCCTACTCTTACACCCACTGAGCGCCCAAAACTGCCACGCCCACACTTTTGAAGCAATTTTTTGTCATTTTATTATTGTTTTTTTTTTCCATTTCTATCGATGTGCCAGAAAAATATTAAAACTTCTTGTTTGCACTTCCATTAGCTGAGCAACAGGTATCTAATAGTCGGAAAACTCGACTATAGCGTTCTCTCTTGTTTTTTTCTGAGTTTTCTTTGGCTGTCTTGCAGAGGTATAAATCTAATTTTGATACGAAGTTACAACTTAATTCTAATGCCCAGGGTGCAAAAGACAGTCTCTGCAAGTCATGGTTGAACATCATCATCATCATTATCTTGTCCAGCAATTGACCAGCGAGCTTCTTCCTACTCCTTCTCCTTTTCCGTACCGCCTCCATGAATTCCAGGGCATTTCACTTTTTTCCTCATCTTGTGCTGATTTTTCTTCGCGTCTAAGCTTTTTTTATCATGTGGCAAATGATGATCGATGTGCGCTTCGCATGTCTCCGGAATTTGCAGTATAATTGGTAAAATGTGAAACTGCAATCACTGTCTGCTCCTTACTTTCATCATGTCGCAATCTTGCCAAGAAGTGATATTTAAAATATAAAGGTAATTGTCCAAGCAAATTAATTAAGTCCCTAAAGGGGCCACGTCTGCCACTCAGGCCCCTATAATACTTCCTGATCTGCGGCTCAAATAAGTCCGAGTTCCTAATCCTTGCTAATAACTTGGATTGGTTTAGAGTCAGGCGTGATAAATGATGGGCATTACCCATATTAAACAATTCCTAATTTTGATCCTCGCAACCCACCATTCTGGCGTCTTCATCGCGCTCCCTGTAAGCACTGAAAGTAAATGGCTTTAGTATGCCAGTAAGCTTAAAGTGTCTGAAAGTATTAGTCTGGCCCGTACTGATTGTAACTTTCTAAACTGAAATATTACTACAGACCTATGGTTAGATCTTTTTCTTCTTTATCCTTTATATATTCAAAACCTCTAGGCCCTATTTTTCCCAGTGCATTCATGCTTGTCCGCATTTTCCACTGCCTTTAAGGCGCTAATTAGCCACGTTGGCTGATTGTGTTGGTAATGGCTTTTTGGCCGTTTTGTTTTCAGAAAAACGGAATTGCCGGTACTTAGCGCTAAGGTGTGAGGAATGGCAAAGAAAGTGGTAACCGACAGAAGAAGACTTGAGCAATGTCATGGTAGACACCTAGAAGCGGTCTACAAGCAGAGATTCGATTTTTGACGCAGATTAGCAATGCTTGTGGGGATTTTTAAGCGTTATTTATTAGCATTAATATTAATTAAAGAACTCGGGGTCTTCTTAAGAGGACAAGATTAAACGATGCTGTGGTTCTGGGAGTTGAAGCTGAAATATATTTTGACTAAAGTTAAGTTAAGTTCGGTTAAGTTAATTATAATAAATTGGTGTTCAATCAAAAAGCTGTCAATTTACGAATATAGAAGGGCCGCAAACTAAATCGGAATGTCTTTTAGAGGCAACTGAAGTGATTTCAAACTTCTTTCTATTTTGCTCCGAATTTGGTTCCTATCGTTAGGCCAGAATTAATTCTCATTTATTCCGTTTATTTTCACAACAATAAATGACTTCAATAATTAGCCCCAAAAATAGGTTTTAACTTTTAATTTGAAAATTTGTTTATTTTTGTTTCATAAATTTATTTTAATTGGATTTTATATATTTTTTTTTCTGTGCGTTAAGATTAATTTTGATACCCATTTATTATGAATGATTGTTCTGATAACGATAGAAGAATGATTAAAACAATGATTGCATGAGTGAAACAAGGAAAGATATATTCCGGCTTAGAGCTAGAGGAAGGTAAGATTACTATGTTAGCTAAGTCTAAGCGCTTACTGTTAAACATTTGATGTAAGCCAGACTTGATTATGAAAACCATTCATATTGCTTGATAGTTATAATTTATTCTATAATTAAACGAATTGAAAAGGGGAGTGAGTAATTTCACTGAAGAGAAAAGGTAAATTAAATTTCTCTGCTAGCTTACTGTTAGCGCTCACTTTTAACAGTTGGACAAAGTTAGGCAACAACAGCGTTGCCAGCGACCTGAGAGAGTGGGGGACTTATGATAAGTTCTTGTTTTTTGTTTGTTTATTAATGTACAGAAAGAAATATTTTAATGTTTAATACAGATGTCTGATAGCAGATAACTGAGACTATTTTACGTAGAAACAAATAAACGGACAGACGAATTTTGCTATACCGACTCGACTGTTGATACTGATACTGATTCTACTGAATCTACTGATACTGATCTAAAATATATGTACCTTATATGGTAGCAAATGTCTTCTGTACTGCTTTGCCAATTTTTGACTCGAATCATTCTATCCTCTGAGGGTGCTACAGTATATTTAATACAATCAGATTTCTTAAAATTTCAAATTTCTTTTTAATTTCGGTTAAGATTGGGCCGTTTATTAAAAATGAAAAAGGATTTATTTTTAATATTTTTCCAAAGATTGCTATAACAAAAAAATATAAATAAATAATTTCGAGATAATTTTCCAAGTGCACGAACTTCTTTCCAACGCCACAACAACCAGCATTATTATTTATTTTCTTGATATCCCGCTTTACCCGTTCAGATATTCCTCATTGCCCCTGCCCTATCGACTAGGGCAACTGTTAACGTCCAATGCAAATATGTGTTGTATATCGACTTTTTTCGTGCTCCCAACGCCACAAAACCTATTTTACCGAGCAAGTTCAAATATAGTGCTGCTTGGTTTAGTCTCATCCGTTTTGCACTTTTAACGCGGTGATCAAAATCGGAACATAATGACCCAGTTTTAATAAGCGTGTTAAGCTCATGCTGGTGCCATCGCCAAAAATATCGGTCTGTCTGGTTTCGCAGGAATTATCGAAAAATTATCCTTCTTATGGGAGAATACTTTTCCCCAATAATAACTAACTAAGGACATCTTAATATACATCTTAAAATGTTAAAATATTACTTTAAAATAAAGTACTTTATGTTTCAAATGTTGCATAGAGACCATTCTCGCAATATAAAATAAATAACTAAACTAATAGTTTTTATTTTCTAAAAAGAATCTACTAAAGTATTGACAATTTATTTTTATACCAGTCAGTCGTCAAGTAAAATGGTATGGTTCTTCGAAAATGATGTAAGAGATAGAAGGATGCTTTTCCGGCCATATAAAAAATACTTATTCTTAATCAGGGTCAATAGCCAAGTCGATCTGGCCATGTCCGTCCGTGTGTCTGTCCGTTGAAAGTTGGTTAATACCAATACCATGGTAATAATACCATGCATATTCCAGAGACATACATATGCACATGTTAGTTTACAAAAAATGTTTAAATATATATATCTTTATTGTTAGTTTTGTCAAATTCAATCGGAATACCAAATAATTTGGCCACGGCTTTTCTAACGCCCACATACCACCCGAATCTGCCACGCCCACGCTTTTGAATTTTTTATTTTATTTTGATTTTATTATTTTTTTTTGCCCATTTCTATCGATTTGCCAAAGAAACTGTCAAATTGGTTTTTCGTAATCCCACTTGCTGAGTAACGGGTACCTGATAGTCGAGAGGCTCGATTAGAGCGTTCTCTCTTGTTTTTAATTTTACTATATGTTCAAGTCTTGAATTTTTTTTTGTTTATTAGCGTTAGTCACTCTAAAAAGAAATAACTTTGTTAACAGGTGCCGTTGTAAAAGAAGAAGAAGGTCGCTCTGTGCCTGTCTCTCCTTCAAGTTCAATGCTACAAAAGCCTCACACATTCCCCTTCAAACCTACCAGTTCACCGTCCGCTTAAAAAAAGAGAGTTTAAACATTCGAGGGGCTTCTTTCAAATCGCTCTCTCACTTCTTAAGCACACAGAGAAAAACATATTTTTTTATCTTCTTTCAAGTGGTTTTTATAGAACTAATTTGTCTAAGATAACCTGTTTAGGAGTGTTAAATATACATTTTTCTCCTAGCTATATACTAAAATGTAAACTTTTTTACACTGATTGCCCTATATCAAAACTTCATTGTCCAAATAATCTTTGGGGTTATATGGTAAAAATCAATTAATAATTCTTGTGTTTTAGTGTACGATCGCCGAAGCGTGTGAGTGCACTCTTGTGTGTATGTGTGATGGCCGTGGAAATGGGGTTTGTGCTATGCTGTGCTGCTGCTTTCTCCATCCGTTCTTTTCCGCTCTTCGTGTGTTGGATTCGTATTCGGGTTTCTGTATGGGCTTGGGTGGTTCTTCTTCTTGGATAGATCGGACCGCTGGAAAAGGCATAAAAGTGAGGCTCAAGCGTCAACAGCAGCCATTGCGCGTGATGCAATTGAAGTGCTAACACCTCGCACCGCTCGAGTTTTCAACCAGAAGGTCATCGCCAGTCACCAGCGGAGGCATCAGCAGCGTAGCAACATTCTGTACTTATTTTTTTTTTGGTTAATCGCGTGTGTGAAAAATCCGATTCCTTGCAGCTGCGAGTTTATCAAGTGAACACGATCCCAAGTGAATAATCACAAAAAAAATACAAAACACAAACTGTGAAAGTGCAAAAACACACTGACAAACATTCGTTAGAGGATTAAGGCTACAAGCCAGAAATATCGTGCAATATATATTACTGAGGTAAGATCAGGATCTGAAGCCAGAAACCTAAAAGCAATATTAGTTCAACAAAAGTGAATAAAAAAAATTTAAAAGTTATACGAAGAATATGTATATATAATTGAAATTAAAATAAAAGCAAACAGAGAACGGAATAGTCAAAAGTGCATTTACTTGCCGATTTAATCCGGCCATGTCTGTCTGTTTGTCCGTATAAACGTCGAGAAGAAATAAAAATAAAAGATATTTTATTATATTCTTTTTTGTTACATCTATAACATATATAATATTATATTTGTCCGGCCAACGAAAGACTTAGGCAAAAAACTTTAAAAAGACAAATGCGCCAGCAACGATTTCAGTTTCGTTGAAAAAGTTGAAAGAAAAAATTAATACATATAAAAACTTTTTCAATAGTAGTTTGAAATAAATAGTGTTAATATAATTAATATTTTTAATGTACTGCAAGTTACATTAGGTTGCCCACCTACTATATTTTGAAGAGGATTTCAGTGGAACCAACAAATTTAGATGACAGTTAACTAGTTAAGATTTACCAAATTGTCAAAAAGACATTTTGCATTATGACATTTTAAAGTGGTACTAAATTGTATAAAAGACTTAAAACTATGCAAAAATGAAATTTTAAAGTGGCAAGTGGTGTGTAACTCCTTAAGTTAGATTTTAAGATGTTGACTGTTTTTAATTTTTCTGCTAAACCGTTAACGCATTTAACCGTTATTACCCAGCGGTATGGTCACCCCATTCATTAAGCAAGCATTTAGTGGCCCATGTTCTTGTGCGTGTGGACAGAAAAAATAAAGCAACGGCCCCGAGAGCATGAGAAACGCATAAAAGCGCAGCCAAGAGAAAAGCAGAAGAGCGTTGTGTTTGGAAATTTGAAGAAACAAATAAATATACCGGACACAACGTAAAAACCCAATCCTCATTTTTAGTGAGCTCTCAGATAGTGTACCTGGCATTTGTTTTAATAGGTTCCTAGTAATAAAACGAACTCGGTTCGAATGAAAACTTTATTGTTTTCAGCGCCCCGGAAATAACGTATTAATCTGACATTAGAGTGCCCTCGCCTTTGTATTAATACACATTTGAACTAGAATGGCAAAGTATTGTTAAGTAAAAAAACAAAATGTGGCGGAGAAAATACAGAACATATAACATAAAACACAGGAGTCATTAAACGTGATTTGGGAAATGGAACCTAGAACCTGCAGGCAGAAAAAACTTCGGCACTTTAGCAAAAAAAAAGCGGCAATCAAAGAACCGAAATGCAGACCCCAAGGGGTAGACATTAGCATCCAACATCATTTAATGTCTTGCCGCGATGCAAATCAGCGACAGCGCCATTAAACCAGTCTTGCAATCCATCAATGGAGGCAGGAAAAAATTTCTCCTCATTAAAGACGGATTTCCACTTTAAACCCTCAACTTACTCGGCACATTTCTCCTTTCCAATGCGTGTTCAAAGTTGACCCAAAAAGAAAAGAAAAACAAGAAAAACGCCGAAGTCAAGTACCTCGACTGTGAGATACCTCATACCAATCTAACTATTTTTGCTTTCCGATATACTCCCGGTGATATTCAACATATCGACATATGTATTTAATCATCCACAATCAAAAATGTTATTGAATGCAACGAAATTAAAACCACCTTAAATCATTTAAGATAAATTTCGAACTTCGCCTAGGCTTTGGCAACAATATTAGCTTCGTTCCTTATGAGTAACGGGTATAAAAAACAATAATGTAAAACGCTAAACGCCAACTACCGTTATTAACTTAACTCAGATAAAAGGAAATAGCTTGAGTATTTTAAAATTCAAATGAATCGAATGATTACCCAAGAGGTCAAATAAAATAATATATCGTAACTTTTGTTAAACACAATTTTCGTTCCCAACCTTGATTAAAGAAGATTTGACACATTATTACCTACTTAACAAGTGATCCTAGACTTCCAGCACTAACATCTTAGATTTTATTAGCGCCCCACTTTGGTGGCCTTGTTTTTGGCTTGTGCCGCTTGGCTTGGCACAGATTTGCTCTCCCCCATATTTTCTTCCTATGTGGGTCGCCTTAGATTCAATTGGTGGCACTTGTTCATCCATACGCATGACACTACACAAATGGAGTTAGGAATTTGCTAGGCGAATGAGCAAAACGAGCGTACACTCTCACTAAACACTTGGAGTTTTGAGGAGCTGTTGAAGAATGATAAAACGATAGAAGCTGGAGTGAGTATTAGTGACGAAAGATGACGAAAGTGGATTCTGAAGAGATTGGCTTAAGGGTACTTAGACTGGCCAAAACCTGCGAAAGAGTTTTCTGAGTTGCTATGTTCAAGGGTATTGACGTTTATAATATTGTTCTGGTAGACATCGAATTTATATAGTGATTTACTAATTACTAAAACTGACAAGAATCACTAAATTTACTAAATTTCATTTTAATATGTAGGACCAACTGGCTTTAATGCACACGACAAGGGATTCTAAAGAACTGGGTCTGTGGTCATTCGCTTTTCATATTTTCTCCGTTCTATTTAGAAAATAAAAGGAAAACTGTTCCAAATCAAATTGTGACCGTCGTTTGGTCATGGTTATTACAGCAAATATACGCGTGATCATCATGATGATGATGACGACGATGATCTAGCACTTGTGCCGTCGTTCCAGACGAATTTTGTTGTTTTTGATGGAAACAAAACGAAAACACTGTAATAACTGTGCTACCTCAAAGGCAGCGAAGATCTCGCTAAAGAATCTATGTTATTCCAACGGTTTTTTTTTGTTTTGGCCTCAACCCCATAATTGACCTTATGATTAAAACGAAATGATTTTTAGTTGGAACACATCCAGATGTTTCTTTGCGGCACAGAAAAAAAACGAAATGTGAGATTTGTTTTGGTATTTTTGCGTGTTGTGTTTGTGTTTTGTCGTAGATACATATCAGGCCATAAAATCATAATTATAATAATATAAAATTATAATTTTAATAATACATAATTATTATACAAAAAAATATACAACATATAAAATGTGTCCTTTATTACTATAAATAAATATTTATTATAAACAGTAATTATTCAACACCTGTTCAAGATGTCGTATGTTTGGTCAGAAGTGCGCAAAGCACTAAACGAAATATGTGCTATTACTAGACGAGTCTACATCGCAATGTCCGTCTGTCTTCTTCTACGCGAACTAATATGTTCTAAAGGGTACTATGTAATATGACCTAAAGGCTATTATTGCGGCAATATACATATATACATATGTATGTACGTATATGACAATATATAGTTTTCTTGCTATTGACAAATAAGGATTGGGAAAATAAACAAATTTAGATAGAAAGTTTTCTCTTGCATTTATAACTTTCACGAATTTATTTACCGAAAGCACGAAAAGACCACCTTATAATTACAGCCAATTAACTGCGTCCGTTTATAACCATGTAGAGGGCCAATTTATTTCTGTCAAGTTTGCTATGCAACAAAGATGGAGATGTATAAAGTATATATATTTTCATATATTCAGTATCAATATTCGAGTTAATATAACAATTTTTTAATTTTATTAAAAATATTTTCAATCAGTCTATTAGTCTTGCCAATTTCTATAGATACATATGTCAAAAACACTTGGCATACTTGTTTGAAAAATGTTTTGATTTTTTAATTGTATTATTTTTTGCAAGTCTCTATTGATAATCACATAAGCCTGTGAAAAAAAACCGACCTAACCTGTCACACTTTTAAAAAATGTTTTTTTTGTACTGGTTTATTTGCCAATTTCTATGTAAATGGCAGACAAGTTCTTAAATATCTCTCTTTTTTAATATATTATTTCTGCAAGGTTATGTAAACTGAAGCTTTTCTAGCTTTCTTTCTTGTTCTTTTTTTAATCGGTGTAAATAACGAAAACATGACCATTTCAATTTATTGGTGAGATCCTGAATGAAAGGTTTAATTTATCATAATAAACATAAAAAATATAACCGGTGAACGTGTGAAAGTGTTCCCATTTTATTTTTCTCGGCTCCAGTATCAATTTCAAGTTCCCACTTCGACGCATTCCAAATGTTTTTTGGTGTACGAACATTCAGGGGAAAACGAGTTGGCCAAGACATGAGTTTTTCTTGGGTGCGTGAGTGCCGCCCATAAGGTTCATACACCTTGTTCTCTGTTCTTTATTTTCCGGTTCTGGTGGGTTGGGCTCGGGTTCACTATACTTGGTACTTGTTTTAATGAGTTCACAACGAAAAAGAGTTAATTACGAACGTCATGCGTATGCAAATGGCTACTGAAGGAGGGTAAAGCGATGGAAAGTGTGTTTCTGGAGTGTGCGAATGATCATTTACTTTGCAACACGAGGTTTATCTCCATCTGGATTCTACGCTCCCCCGGAATTTGAAACACGAAGAAAATCCAACCATGCAGTGCACTTTGCATTTCCATAGCAAAAGCCATTCAGTTTAATAGGAAAGTTTGAGTTACTTCTTCGCTTTCTCAAGCTATTTTCATTCGCGTTTGTATCTCGAGCATTTTGTTTTCTGGGTCTTAAAATGGCGACTGCCAATATGGTAAAGTAATCATTTATTCTGTACCTTAATTGCTGGCATGGTGCACCGCTGATTTTTGCCTCAGCATATTGCATGCAAATCTTTTCGTCGCTGGAAATTCACAAACCGAACGATTTTAACCCCTATGTGGGTGTGGCAACATGCTATATAGTTCTATGTTCGGCGGGCCTGTACATTAACCTTCTATAAGTATTAGTTAAAAAAGCAAAGGCCGTGTATCTTTGTATCTCTGTATCTACCTACTAGTAGTTACCGTTACGCAGATGCCGGAGAAAACATGTTTTTATAGAACCAGAATTAGAGAATAGAAAATGATCACTGAGATGCGCTTAATGCTGCAACTAGAATTTTCAACTATAGTGATAGATCAACTTATTGTAAATGGCCAGTGGAAGAAATATTCATATATATTAAAAAAATATTTATATAAAAAGGTGCACATACATATCTTGGAAGTGTCAATAATTAAATAAAGCGAAAGAAGAAACTAACAGTAAACGGCCGCCAAGAAAAATATGCAAAGCATCAGTTTAAATCGATTGAAAACTCGTTTTTCACACCATTGACTGGAAAGTGCATTTTATGTAGTTAATATAAACGAATGGCATTAAGCTTAGATAGAGTAAAATGTGTGATCCGTTAGATCCCAAACCGATCTTAAAGTGTAGAAATTCCTTTAAATTTGAATATACCATCATTACACTTGGTAAACTTTAAAAAAAATTTATACTTTTAACAACAATAACATTTGTTTTCTTTCTCCTCCAATAAATTTGGTGAAGCTTAGTTAAGCTTATTGCATTAAGTTGGTGCTTAACTGTGCATAAACACATGTTCTTAAAGAAAAGTACTATTTAACTAGACATTATCAAAACAGAAAGAATTTTTTTCTCCGCTTAACTCTGGCACTTTTCAACTTGAATTTGTGTACTTAATGTCTTCCGTTGTCCGTTGTTGTTACCGTTATTATTACGCACACAGACCAAATAAGGCGATAAAGGGCATCCAATCTTAGTGGATTCCTTATTGTTGCCTTGCTCTATGTTCGATTTTACTTTTCTGGTTTTCGCTTCTATTTATAGTTTAGATGCAGAAGGTAATCTCCAAGTGTCAATTAGTACCTCAGATGGAAGACCATCAAACTGTCCATTTAACCAAGCAATTTATTAGCTTTTATATTTTCTAAGATCACAGCGCTCATACAGACCAGATCGACTGGCCTAGTGGTCCTGACCAAGAAAATATACTCTATAGGCTCGGAAACACTTCCTTCTATCCGTTACATAATATTCCAAGAATTTAGTATACACTTTTATTGTACGTGTAAGGAGTACAAAGACATAAGCATACGGTTTCAAGGCCCTTAGAATTGTCCATTTTTAGTTGTTTTTTTAAACGCAACAGTTTGTATATTCCCTATTGGAACATCTAGACTTTGGTAGTCTAGTTTTAACCTTTATGAGCACCTTAAACTTCCTTATCAGCAGCCTTTATGCCATTGGGTTGCCATAAGTGAAACTATTTGGCGATAAACACAAAACGCTTTTGCCGCCGCCTATTTTTTGACTCCCTTTGATGACTTTGAGTAATGCCTCAAACTGACAAAGGTGTTGCAGTTTCCACTGCATGCGTTCATAGGACAGACACGCAAAAAGATTAAAAAATCACGACCAATACATATTGGATTGTGCATATATCGTATGTACATATTCGTAACCGCTTTCTTTTACACACACGTTACATACTTTTTAACAATTCTAGTATACTCTTTAAATCTAAAAAATGGGTATAATAACAAAGAAAACACAAAAAAAAAACTGGAAAGGCAAGCAAAGTAGCGGTAAAGGTTCAACAAAGCAGGCATTGTTCGCTACAAATTGTCACACAGCGTCACATCTTGTTCCCCTGTTCCCCTTTCTAAGATCTAACCCCTTTTTTAAAAACCTCTGTAAGAGAATTTTTCCTAATACGGAAGTCAGCAAAATAAAAAAACATCAACACACTAGCGGCAATAGAAAACCTACAGCTGAGCTGAGCACGAATGTAAAGGCAGACGTAGAAAGCAAAGAAAAAATATTTAGATGGAACGTTGATAAGAGTATGTTATGAGAACTTTGTCTATATACGGTGATACCAACAACAATAAACTAAATAGTAAAGTATAGGTTTAAGCAGGAAAAACAATGCTTTTAAGACTGCTATTTAGTAATAAAAAACAGTTTAATTCTTACCAGAGAAAGTCCAGCTATTTGTAATAAGTATTTTTGCAACTAGTAACATTTTTAAAATATCTTACAGAAGTACTCAACCGCAGAAATTTTTTCTTTTAAGAAAAAAAGTAGTCTATTGGTGTACCAGGAGCACCAGCGGCTGGCAGCTTTCATTTATTTACTTAGTTTTTTAAAAACTGAGTCAAAGTGAAGGTTCATCTAAGCTTACCAGAAAAAATTCTTTGACTGACAGACAGGCGGCTGGGGGCCAAAAAATTATCATCTAGGAGGAGGACATTCGATTAACATTAAGCCAAGGCAAAAGAAACTAAAAAGAGGAAATACTAATAATATAGGAAAGGTATCGAGACATGACGATTTATGCAAATTTAGTTACTTAGTGTTCGTCAGTCAATGTTTTGGACTCTCATCACTCTTTTTCCACTCTTCGTGATGGAGGTATGGAGTTTATTCTTCTTACCTACAGCTGCAGACAGATGTGGTTTGCTTTAGACAGACGTGGCGATAGTTAAATAGGTTTGTTGTATAGAAAGTATGAAAGATAAATATAAAAAAGAAAAATACGTTGAAATGTAAATGTAAAGTTCAATGAGACCGGAAAATAACTTTGATCAGTTAACGTCTATGTTGAGTAAGGGTCAAGTGAAATAAAAGCGTTTAAATCTAAAACCGGCTTCAAATATATAGACATTTTTCCAGTATGAATGGTACAGGATACAGTCATCTGATTTTTTTTAATATTAAACATCAATTCTCCAACTTTTAACAATTTACAATAGAGAATTGATACAAAATGGTTTATTCCTTTGCAATCCTTTGAATGCAGGGATAACATTTTTACTGAGAATTAGAATGTTACTAAAGATCAAAATGTTCAATAATATTTAGGTTAAGACCAGCTTTAACAGAGCCACATTTAGCAATCAGGCCATAAACGACGGTCAAAATTGCTAACTGGAAGTTTTACTTGTGAAAAGAAATCAATCCTGATGGATAAGAAATAATTGCGATTTATAAATATTGCTGCGGTCAGCTGTCACTATTTTCAACGATGTTAAATATCCGGTATCCAAAAGGGGGCCGAAGCTATTTTACAAATCAAATTCGGTTAAAGGACATCGTCATCGTCTGAGATGGGATTGCCATTTATGGAGCTCCCTACGTGGGTTAGCCACTCCAGAAACAGAAACCGACATCTCAAACCCAAAATGGCCTACCATTTGCATTTTTCATGCACGCCATTCAGCCCTCCGGTTTCTCAGTTTGATTGTCAGGCCCATTTCAGTGCAGTTGCTATTTATGTTTTATGCTAAAGGAGCGACCAATACGAAGGTACCACTGACTGAATATACGGACCTCTATAGAAAGTGCACTTGGCGAAAGTTCGGCATAAACAAGACAGCAAAAACTAATTAATAAAATATGCTTAAAATTTATAAAATATAAATACTAATCCTTAATAACATTTTTTCGAGCTTTATAACAAGCCCACGATTTTTACGTTACTCTTTAATTTTAAAAAATGTGAAGGAAATTATTTAAAATATAGTATTAAGGTATTCTTTCTTTTAGTGCGTATTAGCTTGGGCCGTTTTCCCCCTTCCAAGCAGCGCGGCCAAAAACATCACATTCAGATGCGGACCAAAGCCAAAGTTATGTCAGGGGATGCTTAAAGTACTAAATAGAATGATTGCTTTGTCCTGTCATCAAGGTCCATTCGTCTATCATTCCCATTATGTATGTAGTATATCTACCTATTTTGGCCAGTACTCGATAAAAAGTATCGAAAACTTACATCAATGAAGTATTTTATTAAGTGATCGGTTTGAGTGATGGTTTCATTATAAATATTTGTCAATTGATCCCTCCTATCAGATTTATTTTAAAACTTTGCCACACCATCTATAACGTCCACAAACACCCATAACGCTAAACACTGTTTGGCATTTTGTTTAAGTGATTAATATTTATTTACGTTCCTAAAATTAGAAGCCTACTGAAAGTTAGCTATAATTTTATTGGAGAGTCGTCTTCTTACTGCCTGCGAAAGCATTTATTACAGCTTGCTTGTCCGTCTGTCTACAGAAGCTAAAAAGATTAAGAAAGCATATTCTAAAAACATAGACGCAACAAAATAGGTGAATTTTTTGTTATTTTATTGATTTAAAGTTCCCACTTTCACTCTTACTAGCTAAGTAACGGGTATCTAATAGTCGAGAAATTCGACTATATTGTTCTCCCTTGTTTGATATTCCGTTCTTATTACATTCGCCATTGGATTACAACAAAATAGAAAGCAATTTGAATCAAATTTCTAGCGTGATTCAAAACGACAAAAGCTCCCTTCCGTTACAGTATGTTCCATTTCCACGCTGTGCTGATCATGTTCATATGTACAATGTATGAGCGTCATAAACTACCATCAGAAAAAATATATTTTCAGATGTCTTGTCTTTTCTTTCACCGTAGTTATCTGCCCTCTTTGGAAAAGGGAAATGTTTGCTGATTAAAAACAACAAACACACTTCTATTAAACCTTTTAACGTTTTCTAATTTTAAAACATTTCTATCTTATAAATTGAAAGAACAAACAAAAGATTAAAAATAAAACATAAAAGGGGGAAAACAGACAACATATGGCCGCATTAAACCAAATTAAACTTCCGTTAATCAAAAAACAGCTACGGTCTCAAGTCGTCAGTCAATCTGGAACATCAGCGACCACGGACAAACGAAGAAGTTTTTCTACTGCCGCTTAAAGAAAGAGATGGAGACAACAAGAATACAAACCGGTCAAAATTAACCTACTTAAAAGTGGAGGCCAACTTGGATGACTTGACTCGACCGACTGTTGTCTTTTCGGGGTCTTTGAATTTTCCTTTTTTGTTCTGCCAAAAACCAGAAAAAAATACTACAAATTGTAAAAAAAGTAACCTAACAACTGATGCTGTGGTACGTGCCGTGTAAAATTTAAAAGTGAAGAAAGGAGAAGAAAGGCGAGTTTACGCTAATTATTCCCAGAAGGCTAACAAGAAAATACGCTATAGTTGAACTTCTCGTTGCTTCATTACTCAGCTAGTGGGTGTGTAAGAAAAAAATTGCAATATTACATATTTAAAAAATATACATAAAATCACGTTAGAATGGACGTTGCAATCAATCGACAAATATCAATTATATGGCAATTGAGATGTACTTTAGAACATTGTTATTGGTTCCAATTTTGTTAAAAGCTAGTAAGGGAGCTTAAATGACCGCATGACCTTTTATGAAATATTTGTGGACCTACAAAAATATAACAAATTTTAAATAAGAAAGGAACACAGAAGTGTAAATGTGCTTTGTGTTTTTTGATAAATTTTCTTCGGATCTCATTTCGGGGTTAACCGCAAAACAGGAGAATTGGAAAAAGCCACTTGGAAGAAAATATTGCGATGATAATCCAACCGCAATCTTAGACAGTATCGGAAACTAGTAGAGAGGAGACTCCAGCGGTGGGTCCATTTGTGGTTATTCCCGTAGCATCGAAGGACGTGCAATATAAACAACCGCAATATTTCGGCCACATCCGAAGGCAACTGCCCAGGGAGCCAGGTTAATTGATTACTCTTGGCGTCCCTGACAATTTAAGCACTGGCCCCTCTTGGTCATCCTCTTCTTTTCTCTTATACCCCTCTTTTTCCCCATTTAAGTGGTTAAATGACAAGCGTCACGAGATCACAGCATAAAACCAAATTAAGTCCATTGGTAACATTAAATTCTCAGAGGGCACGAACTTGTAAGTCATGTACACTAAGAAAACCATGGGGCCATTAATAATTATTTTTATTTTGAACGGGAAATGGCGAGAAACTTGACGATGGCATAAATATTCGGTTTTACTTAATTTCGTAGCCACTTCTGTTCTTTTCTTTCCTTTTAGCCTTTACTCTTACGACTCTCTAGAAATGAGATTGCGTAGATTTGGCGGATCACTTTTAAGGCTGCAAAACTGTGGCGGCTGTTTTTTATATTCAAATTGAAAATGCTAATTCTAAAAATTATCGACCCAAACGTACGAAACGGAAGCCACAAATGGCAGCGTGAAATTAAAGCGCGTCCAACGTAAAATTAGCAGCTCGTTTGGTTTAGCGGATTTATTTCATTTGAATAACTCAAATTATAGTCCCCACTGACTTATCTCAATATTTGTTTTAGCCACAGAAAATGAACTGCTGCGGTTTGGCAACATTAAACACGCAATATTAAATTTGCAACATTGAATTTGCAACATTGAATTTGCAACATTGAATGTGCAACATTGAATGTGCAACATTGAATGTGCAACAATAAATTTGCAACATTGAAACATAGGTAACATTCAACGCAAAACATTAAACATATCAAAAGTTATTTTGTATACATTGTAATTTACTTAATTTACATAGTTAATGTAATGTAAACAACATTTCGTCCACCAATACTTATAATTCCCAATCAGTTCTGACTCAATCCTCATGGGATAGGCGCTATGACAGGACATAAATCAGTTGACCGGAAGTTATGATGTGATAGGAAAAGTAGTAGTTTGTGTGTCGGTGTGTGCGATAGTGGTTCCTGAGGCCATATTGGTATCCTGTCCTCATTCTGGATGCAGTGCATCATGGACCTGACCTGGTATGTTCCACACTAGGAGCTAGTTTATTAAATTATGTTTTCATGTTCACGTGCGCTTTGATACGGGCTTACATATTTATTCTCAATACATATTTAATTATAAACGTACATATTATTGATTAATATAAAATTAAAGTTATTCATATATATAAATTTTTTGCAAAAAATGCGAAGATTTGGCCAAAAATTATTTTAAAAGAGTCGGTCAAAAAGTGATTTTGTTGGTTAGAATTGGTTATTAGTACAAAAATTTAATTCTTTTAACTTTCTAACCACTTTTAGCCAAGTTATACCGAAATTACCAATCGTAAATATTGCAATTTTGGCGAAAATCGATTTTCTTTTTTTTTCGTAAGTAATTATCAGTATTTTGATCACAACATTCGAAATACTGGTCCAAATATGGAATGTCATACCTCGTTGAATTCGTAATTAAATTTCCAATTGAACTGTGTTTTCAAAAAAAAATTAAATTTTGTTCACATTTTATGCAATTTTTGATGATGTTACCCCTTACAAAAAAATGCGACAATTTGGCCAAAAATTATTTTAAAAGAGTCGGTCAAAAAGTGATTTTGTTGGTTAGAATTGGTTATTAGGAGTACAAAAATTTAATTCTTTTAACTTTCTAACCACTTTTAGCCAAGTTATACCGAAATTACCAATCGTAAATATTGCAATTTTGGCGAAAATCGATTTTCTGTTTTTCTGCGTAAGTAATTATCAGTATTTTGATCACAGCATTCGAAATACTGGTCCAAATATGGAATGTCATACCTCGTTGAATTCGTAATTAAATTTCCAATTGAACTGTGTTTTCAAAAAAAATTAAATTTTTTTCACATTTTATGCAATTTTTTGCAATCACTAACGATGTCGATCTGGTCATTCCCTCTGTCCAAAAACATTAGAATATGAAGTTGCGTAGCGCAGACCATGCGGTTTTTTGCACATCATTTTTTCGTGCTGGCTCCAGGCTCTTTCTGCATTCAAAAGCCAGTGGGATCTCTCTAGAGCCAACCGTGCGCATGCAGCGACATCCGACTTGTGTGTGTGTACATACATATATCCTTATGCATTTTGCACAATGAATTGATGCGGTTGTGTTTACTAACACAAGCAAGTGCATTCTATTTTTAGTTCTTTCCGCTCTCCACTTTGTGCGAGCAGGAGCGAAGCCACCAAAAAATAGCTGCACAGTGCAAAACAAATCATGGCTGTATGTGGTCTTTGAAATATAAAAGCTAGCGATTTGAGATAAAGCATAAAGATTCTAGTAGCACATTCGCGGCTCAGAATATTTGAAAATAAAATAGTTAAATTTCTCCCTCGTAATCCCACTGAGTAGTTACACAAAATGTTATTCGATTTTTTATATGTTGAAGTTGCGATCGTCTCTTATTTTTTGACTTCCCTAAATAATACGCCCTAGTCCACCGAAAAAGCCATGTTGCAGCTGTTGCTACCGTGATCTTACTGTTGTACTTGCCTAACAAGATTTGTTTGCCATCTTACTCCTTCTTTTAGGAGCACCATTTGGCCAAGGTCTGTTGACCAACCAGTTGGCCGGCTTTTCGTGTCTAATCTGCCAGCAGTACCAGGAACAGCTACACAAAGAGCAACTAGCAACTCCTTGGCACAAGAAAGCTGCTTGCGAAATCAAGTGATTACTGTCTGGCATCACGAGTAATGAAACGTGACTCAAATTGTAGTTAAACACCCAAACCGAAGGGGCCAGAAGATCTGATGTCATTATATAGGCATACGTATACATACTGACCCATCACACACGCAAACGCCAAAAGAACAAAGAAAAGCAACACTTAGAAAAAGCCAACACAACAAACAACAAAGAGATCGCGCAAGCTATCCCTGAGGAAAATTTCAATCAGGTCCCCTTATTCCGGTCTCCAGATCCTAGATCCATGAACACCATGCCCCGACCATGCTAGCCGTTTAGATAAAGTCGCCGCTGCTGGAAATACATGGTCAAGTTAAAGTCAGAATGAACAGCAGCTAGACAAATATAAGGAATCTAAAAAAATATTTACATAAGCTTGAGGGATGTCTTTAATATATAATATTAATATATAATAATATATGTAGATATGAAACGCATCCACTTAAGTATGTAACATGTTTTACAATTTTTGATGTTAATCCAACAGTTTTGATAAAAAAGAGAGTATTCGACAAAAAATGTTATTTTAATCTCGTCATGTTCTTGAATTGTTTTTTCATAACTAAAGTAAAGTGAATAAATTAAGTGTAAAGTATAACTTTTTTCTTTGTCAACCAAATTGATTTCAGTATTGTTCGAGGTTATGACTAGGTGCTTACTTTATCCTCATCAATTTCCCTCTAATATCTAGGGTCTTCGTTGTGTAATTAAAGTGATTCTAACGCATGAATATAACTTTCTAGCCACCGTATAACCGACATATTCGTATTCGTCTACCATTACATTTGCAAAATTTGCATACATGAGAAGGCTGAACAAAAAAGATCCCTCCTCGGGGCAACTGCGAAATTTGCATTGCCTTACAAAATATGCTTATTACCTTCTGCAGCTGCTTTCCATACCTGCTGCTTTGTTTATATCTCAAGCAAAGACACGATTTGGTGTTTATATATTTCACTTCAAGTTAACGCCCTGCCCTGCCCACAAAAGGTGGCCTTGACGTGGACTCTGGTCTCTACAGTTTTTTGTTTACCTTTCTCGGGTGGTAAATGACATTAGATGTCAAAAAAGAATTTCTGTTTTTTCGAAAATTTTTTTTTTTTTTTGCCTATTATAATTTACACTTGTAAGAGGCCAAAGGAAGACTTTTTTGGACCGCAATGTATGCAGAGCAAAAACAATTTAGTGTTTATACCCGTTACTCGTAGAGTATAAAGGTATACTAGATTCGTTGGATTGTATATAATTTTGATCAGGGTGACTGCCCGAGTCCATCTGGCCATGCCCGTCCGTTTATACGACGAGATCTAAGGAACTATAAAAGCTAAATAATTGTTAGCCATTTATCTTTACTCATTTATATTTATTTATTATTATTTATTTTTATTTTCTTTTGGATGCTTACTTTCACTTTCTGTTTGTTCTTTCAGAAGAAGACGTTAAAGACACAAGACAAATCGAAAACAAAAACCAGGTAAGGAATCAAAAATTTCGATGACTAAATTAGTTTTTGTTTTGCTTAAAGGCGCTTTTGTTTGTCTTAATAGGTGTTTACTATTTTGCTTTTTTATGATTGATTTATGACAACCAGTTTTGCGGCGAAATGAGATCAATAGAAAATAGCGAAAGAAAAACCATGTCAGAATTGTGAGTGGCGCAGGGAAGGCCATGCAGCAACAAAACTTCTGCTGAGGTGGCGTCACCTCACTTTTCCGCACAAAGATCTCGCTTTCACCAAATGTATAGTATTTTAATTATTGAATTCTCTGCATGTCGTGCACGCTTTCACGAATCAAAGCAAAACATGCTCGTCGATATGTCATATGTAGCTAACTGAAAAGGTGTACTCCGATTTCTTTTTTCTATTTATACATGTTACTCTTTGACAAAAAGGGCATACTGTTTTTGTTGACATTTAAGTGATAAGTGGGAGCAACGTTTTCAACTGCAAGAAGTATATAAATTTTTAATCACCATTACTATCCCTGCCAATTTTATTTATTTAAGTGATTACGATTTTAATTAAATGTAGTCCAACATTTAATATTCAAGAAAAACTGCTGTATACCGATTAGAACACTTTATTAAAACCGACGAGGTAAATTTTTTCCTATTTTCCTTCCGACCTACATATGTATGTGCATATGTATATGTAATAAAAAGAGGACTTAAAGATAACTTTTAGGAAAGTCTTGTGTAGATACGTAGTTATACAAATTAAAGTCTGAGAGACCATTTTCCGTCCTAACGGACTGACATGGCTGTATCGACACAGAATATATATTCTTGATCAGGATCACTAGCAGGGTGTATCTAATAGACGAGGAACCGGATTCTAGCGTTCTCTCTTATTTAGAAGTAAAGAGAGAAGAAATTTGTTGTACAATTGTGACCATAAAGTTATAGCTCCTGAAGATCGCGGTCGCATGTTGGCTTCCTGCGATTTCACCTCATCCCACCATCACCTCCCATTCTTCACCTCCTCTGGCTATGTCCAAAGCCATATCCAATTTCAAGTCCAAATAGCCTGAGTGGCATGTGAATGAGGTTGTTTCTCGGTTGGAAATTTTGTACTCGGGGGTCTCTCTTGGCCAGATTGTCTTAGGTCGTGCAAACAGCGATGCGCATAATAAATAAAAAAGAAAAGATCTCAAGCGACAAACGTGGTGGAAAAAAGTTGACAAGGCACGTAGTCGGGAGGTGCACTGGGGTAAGACAGCTGGCACTATTTTGGATTAGGTCGCCGAAAAACAAGAAAATTTAATAATTATTCGTCACAAAAGAAAACATAGTTGAGGTAAACACTTTCAACCGAGTAAAGCCAAACATAAATACTGCAGATTCCATGGTTAATATTATGAATAGGAAGAGCGTTTTAATTCGGTATATATAATTTCAGATTTATATTGATCAAAGTCGGACGAGTCTATCATATAGCTACTATAGTCATTATGAAAGTTTCGTGAATATAATAAAAAACAAGAGAGAACGCTATAGTCGAGTTCCCCGACTATCTGATTCCCGTTACTCAGCTAGTGGAAGGGAGGAGAGTCTTAAACACAGTTATTGGCGGTTTGTAGGCGTTATAGTAGGCGTGGCAGAAAGTTTTTTGGCAAATCGATAGAAATTTACAAGACCAATACGAAAATTAAACAATATAAAAACATTTTTCAAAAGTGTGGGCGTGGCAGTTAGAGTGGGCGTGGCAACATGAATCGACAAACTTGCGCTGCGTCTATGTCTCTGGAGTCTGTATGCTTAATCTCAACTTTCTAGCTTTTGTAGTTCCTGAGATCACAGCGTTCATACGGACGGACAGACAGACGGACAGACGGACATGGTCATATCGACTCGGCTATTGGTCCTGATCAAGAATATATATACTTTATATGGTCGGAAACGCTTCCTTCTGCCTGTTACATACTTTTCAACGAATCTAGTATACCCTTTTACTCTACGAGTAACGGGTATAAAAATGTCTGTAATGTTGGTTTTAATTAGTAAAATGTCGTTATGTACGATTAATTTGTGTGTACGTGACCGCATTCCGGACTCATGCACCAATTTCACGCGCTTCCAAGCCACTCAACTTCTACAGAAATTGAGTGTGATTAATCGAAATAACGGCACCGATAACGGCAAAACACTTTCCCAATCACACATCCAAGTTTTCTAAAACCTATGTAAAATGTGTGAAAAGTTTTATGAAAGTTTGTTGGTGCTGCGCCCGGAAAGAAAGATACCTTTATATAGATCAAATTGCGGTTACCACAGACCGCAATCCTGTTGCTCTATTGCTCATGCAAATGACAAGTAAGCAGGTCAACTAACGGCTCGCATTCGCATGCGGTTATAACCCACTTAAACAAATAGCTCTTCCCGTCCGACCTACTTAGCTGAATTCTTTTGGCCGGCATCTTTTCGTTTGGCTTGTTTATTTACCTGCTGCTTCCTCGAAGTTATCTTATTTTCACCTGCAATGCATAATTATGCATTTGACTCTTTTACGCTTACGTTTAATTTGCCCGCTGATATTTAATCTTTTCCATAATAGTCCATAATCAATGGTAATTTGGCCTAATCGCCTATAGCAGTGGGACAAATTGTTGGCGTAGTTACACTTTCTCAAAGGCATCAAGTGAGCAGAACGTTGGGGAAATTAGACGAAACCCAAGTTTTCCCCATACAGACTACCAATAAAAACTACGGGAAGTCAAAAAAGACACCGAATAAAATACCTCGTCTAGGTGCACGTAACTAATGTACTTCCACTTCCCCTCGCAATAATTAAGAAGTCCTATTAATGCACAACCTACAAAATGAGAAACAATAGTACATTTAACAGACTCCTTGGTGAGTATTGCATCAAATTGTTAATCTTCAGCCGCTACAATTTGCCAATTTGCCAATTTGCCGATTTGCTTCACCATTCTCATCGAGACGACGCATAGCTTCAATGAACGGAGACAAGCAGCGCTTGCTTGTCAAATGCCCACATCCAAATGCGTATTCCATATGCAGATGTGTTACTTGCTGGTCAAGTAATGAGCTTGTTCCTCGGGGCAAAAATAAATGGCTAAAAATATGTGCAGCATACTAGAAACCCAAACAGGGAACATCGAACAAAGATGTCCACCGCAAATAAATACCCGAGTGATCTGTTGGATAGCCATGGTTATGACGTCGATTTTTTTTTCACTATTCGCTAGGCATTCCAGTGTTAATTTTCCTGGCCATGCCCACATTTTAGGGGCCACAATTGCAATTACTTGTAATGTTTTAAAACTTGCGCTTTGCTGTTTTCTGCTCCTTTCTCCTGTGTCATCATCATTTCTTTTCTGGCGTAGTTGCTGCTCATAATTGCCATAAATCATGCAACGTTCTTATGCCCGCCACTAGAAACCTGCTTTTAAAGCTGCAGATGAGATTGAAGTCTTCAGCTTTCGGTCTTCCAAGAGAGAGTTTCTTGGGCTTCTTCGGATCAGACACATTCCAAGGCCTCCAATGCGCCTCTAATGACTCCTGCTCTTTGTTGCCAACCTCAATTCTCTACTCCTCCTCATTCTCATCTTTAGTTTCAGACTCTCAGCCTCTTTCTGCAAGCCTATCTTCCCATATCCGTCTTTCAAGCCAACTTGAATTCATTCCCATTCTCTTTGGTTAATGGCTTTTGTTGCTTAACTTCCGCGAAAGACCCGAGACCAAAATGCCCTCTATCCCATCCTGATTCCAAGAATAAAGTCTACTTTGCCCACTTGCTGCACTGTTCAAAAAAGGTTTCAAATATATTAGAAAATCTGATTGAAAAGTGTATTTGTATTCTTACCATTTTCTTAGCCTATGTTTCACCTATTCCAGAATTCATCCGTTTTATGTTAACATTTTGTTTTTCTGTGGTTTCAAATATATTAGAAAATCTGATTGAAAAGTGTATTTGTATTCTTACCATTTTCTTAGCCTATGTTTCACCTATTCCAGAATTCATCCGTTTTATGTTAACATTTTGTTTTTCTGTGGTTTCTGGTGAAAAAGCGATTGATGAGACCACTAGCAAACTGAGTGAGGGCGTAGACGGGGTTTTATATGTGCTTCTTCTAGAGCGGATTTACGAAAACAGAAGAACATAAGAACTATATATGTATACCGTGGCGAATTTTTTTGTTTTTGTGTCCTGCTGAATATATCGCTTGACCACGTGGTTTTGAACCGTGTGCCATACATAGATTGCCCGGATCCTCTTCTAAATTGCCGTGTTGCATATCTTGTTGCCTTCATCGGCGATTGAGCAGCACTTTTAAATAACTCTCCACATGTTGTTATGTGTGCGCTGCATCAACCTTGAGGAAGCTTCTCCAGAAGGGGATATCGTTCCTGCTAACTTGTTATGCAATAAATATCCGGTTCTAACTAAAAGAAATTACAACAACGGGCAGCCACAAAACGAAGAGAGCATGAGCCAGAAATTTTAAGCTTTACAATTTCAGATCACCATCGACTTTGAATTGTTCTAGCGCCCATTATTTTCGTTTACAAGCTTTAATGCAATGCCAAAACTAAGAGTATGAATGGAAATGCCCTGGGAAAATGGAAACTTTGGTTGGTTAAACTGAGCTGGCCACGAAAAAGATGATCAACGCTTCCATTGTTCGATAGCAATTATTGCCGCTTCGCACTTCTATTAAAAAACTTCATCTATATACGTATGCATACACATACAGATAAAAGAAATACATAGAAAAAGGGGAGTTGCGACACGCATAGTTCATGCCAGGTGCTTCAACTTTGGTTGGTTGCACGTTTTACAGACGGTTAAAGATGCCGCGGTGATTGAAAATTACATAATTGCAAAATGCAGCGAGAGAGATGCCCAGCATAACGTAAAGAATTCAAAAAAAACATTTTGAAAATTTTTATTTGTAACCGAATAAGTAAATGCTTTATAGTGTATTTATAAAGAAAAGTGTAAATTCATTTTTTGGCGCATATGTATCTTATTGATATCTGATCTTTTGTATATATGAAAAAGCGATCATTGTCAATAATCCAAGCTAATTCCCATTGACCCTTTGTTTTTGCATATACTCTTAAATAATTAGCGAATGTGTGCAATCTTTTTTCATTATTATTGTATTTGTAATATTTGTATCTGGTCATGCATGCGTTGTTCTCCGACTTCCCTTTGTGGCGCAATTAGGGGTCTTAGCCAAGAATAAGAATGGGCAGATTAAGATGGTAGAAGGCGTGCCTAATGATAACCTTTCAAAGACCACTCTGCTAGAGACTTCACTTCCCCTTTATATACGATTCGATTCAATTCTATCTCATTCCCGTTTCCATTCCCGTTCCCGTTCCTCTCCTTCTCTTCCTTTCGCGATTTCTGTCGTAACTGCAAATTTTCTTGATTACTGGGTAGTCAAGTACGCGCCACTGGCCGCAAGAATTGACCGAAGAGAACAGCAGAGAAGCGACGAGATGGGCCAGGCACCAGCTGATGAGAAACCCTGCAGTCCATCGATCTCCAGTACCTTGCCATTGCCATATAATTATAATTTGCAGCACAAACAGAAGAGTTTTTATTGTAGGCTTGTGACCTTTCTAAACCTTGAAAGGTACCTATAGTGGGAAAATCCCAAAAATATTAAGACACTCGACTGGTAAATAGTCTAAGACGCAAAGCCGAACCCCTAACACCGAACATAAGACTATAATATCATTTGCCTCCATGTATGTACATATCTGAAGTTATTCTAATTTTAAAATTGATTAGCCGAGTAACGGCTATTTAATAGTCATGGCACTCGGCTATATAGTTTTCTCTTACATTTTTTTAGGCGAGGAACATGAAAGCAACCGCATATGTTGCTGCTGCTGCAGAAAACTACTCGTTTTGCAGCTGCAGCAACGACAAATAGCTCCCGTTGGGTTGCAGCTAGCAGTGCTGCTGCCTGCAGCGCTGTTATTGCTCTTGTTTCAGTTGCTCAGGTCGCTCTCGAAGCTGATGCTGTGGTGGCTTCGAGGGGGATCTTATGTTGCAACATCAGCCGGCATTCCGCGCTGTCTTTGCCACTTATTTCGTACAGCTTGCAGAACCTTTCTTGTCCCTGGTTAACGATGTTGCACTCAGAATAGCTGCTATGACTGCTGATGTTGCTGTCGATGTTGCTAATTCTGCCCTGCAATCGGGCTCGCCTACAACGGGCAACATCTGAACCTTGCGAACAAGAATTCGGTGCCCTGACTTTATCGTTTTTCATTTTCCGTTCCAAATTCTCTACGCACAGCAAGAAATAGTTGTAATATGTTTCGTGTTAATAGGGTAATGACTTGGTTGAGTTTCGAGCCATCTGATGAATAACACTGCTTGAAAACCAGATATTCTGTTTCGTAACTTATCTGGAACGATTAAATATTATCATTGATCCTTTTGCGTACAGAATTAGTATGTGAAATTTATCTTCATTGCCATAATGAAGACCATATATACATACCATACATATGAATATATATAATAATATGGAGCACATTGCACTTTAGCTCCTTGTACACCTGCATGTCAACCCCCTGAACCGTCATGCACATCCGAGCTTAATTGGTTGGGATTTCTTGGATGAGCTATTTGTCCGCAAAAAGCAATTTGCTGCTGCCTGCACCATCGAAAACCACAGGAATGCTAAAAAGTTGTTTTGCCTGAGACTTGTGTTGTAGTTGCTGCTGGTAGTCCGAATAATAGAATTTGCGAAATAGAGTCGGCGGCTAGGAGCTCTGACCGCAAATCGTCAATAAAATGAATCTCCTTTCCCCTTGTACAGCTCATTTAAGTTTCTAGAAAGTTAGAGTTGTTTGTAGGCAGGGATGTGGGAAGATGTCTGTGGTCATTACTTGGCTGAAGTACTGTTCTGGGTCTGCATAAAAACGAGGAAGAGCTATTGAGGCTTACATTTTGTTGGTTCGGTGATTCAGTGGTTTGGCGCTTAGTTAAGCGTGTAATGGGCCAGTCTAAGGTCGGAAGTAGTAGTCAATGCACTACCTTACCCAAAAAGTACTAACTTCTTTGCCCCTGCATTAATTATAATCCCCCTTTTTGAACAACCACTTCTTCATATAAATTGAGGCTGTCAGCACTACAAGTTAGAGATGTGGAACGGAAGATTTGAAAGTATACATATATCGAGAAAGGTTAGCAGCAAATGCTGTGGTACCTATCCCTTCACATCTGGGAATAAAGATTATAGTATCCAGAAACCTTTTTTTACCATACATATTATTAAAAATCGCACGTTCTTATTTCATATATATTCCCCATTTTTAAAGCCCTAAGTTCTTCGTTTTACAGGTCGCAATGCAGTCAACCCACAGTAAGAGAGATCGATCTTCGACGCACATGGGTCCGCTACTTCTCTGCGCCGTGATGGTCGTCCTGGTGACTTTGCCTGTCCAAATTAATGCCCGTATGGCCTTTGAAAAGCTAACGGATTTTGATTTTCCGGGCAACACGTACTACAGCGTGAAAAACCTCTCCTTGTATGAGTGTCAAGGATGGTGTCGCGAGGAGGCAGATTGCCAAGCGGCGGCCTTTAGTTTTGTGGTAAACCCCCTGTCGCCCTCGCAAGAAACCCACTGTCAATTGCAGAACGACTCCTCCGCAGCCAATCCTTCGGCGGCTCCGCAAAGAAGCGCAAACATGTACTACATGGTAAAATTGCAGCTGCGCAGCGAAAATGTGTGCCACCGACCGTGGAGTTTCGAGAGGGTTCCGAACAAGGTGATTCGGGGCCTGGACAATGCACTAATATACACCAGTACAAAGGAGGCCTGTTTATCAGCTTGCCTCAACGAAAGGCGATTCGTATGCCGATCGGTGGAGTATGATTATAACAACATGAAATGTGTACTCAGTGATTCGGATAGACGCAGCTCTGGACAGTTTGTTCAACTGGTGGATGCTCAAGGTACGGATTACTTTGAGAATCTCTGCTTGAAGCCGGCTCAGGCCTGTAAGAACAACCGCTCGTTTGGCAATTCCCAAAAAATGGGCGTCTCCGAAGAGAAGGTGGCCCAATACGTTGGCCTGCACTACTATACTGACAAGGAACTCCAAGTGACCTCAGAATCCGCCTGCCGCTTAGCATGTGAAATTGAATCTGAGTTCCTCTGCCGCTCCTTCCTGTACCTGGGTCAACCCCAAGGAGCGCAGTACAACTGTAGGCTATATCATTTGGATCATAAGACCCTGCCCGATGGTCCATCCACCTATTTGAACCATGAGCGCCCCCTGATCGATCATGGTGAACCCATCGGTCAGTACTTTGAAAATCAGTGCGAAAAGACCGCTAGCTTGGCAGCTGGATCACCACCGGGAACTCTCGATAAAATCGATACTCTACCCGTTAGTCTAGACACCATTGAAGATCCAAACCTGACCAACTTAACCCGCAATGACGTTAACTGTGACAAGACCGGTACATGCTATGATGGTAAGCTTATTTAAATATAAGAAGACATCTGATAGCTGATAGTATCTTTTCCTCCCTAAGTGTCTGTGCACTGCAAGGACACTAGAATTGCCGTGCAGGTCCGCACCAACAAGCCGTTCAATGGACGCATATATGCTTTGGGACGCTCGGAGACCTGTAACATCGATGTTATTAACTCAGACGCTTTTCGGTTGGATCTGACCATGGCTGGGCAGGATTGTAACACACAGAGTGTGGTAAATGAGGAAAAATATATATGATTTACTATTGTAATGACATTTCCCCGTTTTCCAGACCGGTGTTTACTCCAACACTGTGGTTTTGCAGCATCACAGCGTGGTAATGACCAAGGCCGACAAGATCTATAAGGTTAAGTGCACTTACGATATGAGCTCAAAGAATATCACCTTCGGTATGATGCCGATCCGTGATCCGGAGATGATCCACATAAATTCGTCACCGGAGGCTCCACCACCAAGGATCCGCATCCTGGACACACGACAGCGCGAGGTGGAGACTGTGCGTATTGGAGATCGACTTAATTTCCGCATAGAGATTCCTGAAGATAGTAAGAGTGGTCTAACGTGAATTTCCCTCGGCTCCTTTATTAATAATGTCTATTATGTATAGCTCCCTATGGCATTTTTGCTCGGTCTTGTGTGGCAATGGCCAAGGATGCCCGCACCAGCTTTAAGATCATCGACGACGACGGTTGCCCCACTGATCCCACCATCTTCCCCGGCTTCACCGCTGACGGTAACGCTCTGCAATCCACGTATGAGGCTTTCCGATTCACGGAGAGCTACGGCGTGATCTTCCAATGCAATGTCAAGTACTGCTTGGGTCCATGTGAGCCGGCTGTGTGCGAATGGAACATGGAGTCATTCGAATCTTTGGGCAGAAGGCGTCGTCGCTCTATCGAGAGGTATGCGGACTCTTAGGGTACCCGAGTTATCCTCAAAATTCTATATGGACTGAAATATATGCAACATTACATCGATAAATTTTTTTTTTTTTTTTGCAGCAACGATACAAAGAGCGAGGACGATATGAACATCTCGCAGGAGATCCTCGTTTTGGACTTTGGCGATGAAAAGCGCGAGTTCTTCAAGGCAGATCCCAGCACAGACTTCGCAAAAGGTGAGTATGGAAAAACGAAATCGTTTTGTCAGCGCCTTATGAACTTGATATTGCATCTAGACAAAACTGTTACCATCATCGAGCCGTGCCCCACAAAGACATCGGTGCTAGCTCTCGCGGTCACCTGCGCGCTGATGATCCTGCTCTACATTTCGACTTTATTTTGCTACTACATGAAGAAGTGGATGCAGCCCCACAAGATCGTAGCATAATTGGAGCGATCGAGAAAAAGTAGGAAAAAAAGAAAAAAAAAACAAAAAGGAAGTACACAACACGATTGTCACTCACATCCGCTCTCTCTCACACACACACATTTAACTATCTCTGTCTCACTCACAAATAATTGACAACCGTATAATTTTTTGTTTTTTTTTTTGATATTCATATAAATTATTAACTTAAACTACAATTTATTTATTAATATTTATTTAGACTTAAAGCGTAAAACACATCATTTTCTAGAGAGCAAAGAAAAGAAAAAAAACGTCCTAGTAGAGACACAATCGCACATCATCACATTTTCGTTGCGAATTAGTAAAAGGAAAAAAAATTGCGAGCGCGTACTTTCTATAAAGTTACAAAAGGACACAACAAAAAAGGTCCTTGGCAATAAGTGAGAGAGATAAAACGATGGATCATGATCCCTTTTGTAACTTCTATAGAGACTGCAGCCGCACACACTCGCACATAAACACACTCACTTATACACTCACACAATTCCACAATTATTTACGTACTCACACGAGTCTACATTTATTTAATACAATAAATAATACAAACGGAACGCAATAAACATCAAACAAAAGCAAGAATGCGCAAATAAGAATAACTGATCAAAAAACCAGAAACAAGAAAATGGCACATTAATGGAATTGTGCTTAATTGTATTGCATTTATTTAATTTAAATTATTTATGATAATAAAGAAAAAATAACATATTTTAAAAATTTTCCTAATGTATTTCCAAATATGGAAGAAAACACTTCTTTTGTACAAAGCACTACCATCCAGGTTTTATTGTGACAATATTTTGCGGACATTCCTGATCTCTTTTCAACCGCGCTAGGCCAATATTCTGGTTAAAATATCAAAACAATATAAAAACAACAAATCGTATGCTCTGTATGCAACTGATCCTCTGGCAAATATATGAAAGCCATCAATTAATCAATTTAAACCAGAAATTATAAATAATTAAAAAACAGGTGTACAGTAATTTAGTTGAAAAAGAGTTCTGGGCAAATATTTATTGTTATACATATGCTAGGATGAGTACCTAAGTCATATCCCTTCGGAGGGATAAGACTCTATCTTCACCACCCCCTTTTATAAAAAAGTCCTTACATACTAGTTACTGAAAGATAAAGCCTACGTGTCCTTAAACCGATGTCACCTCAGCCGCAATGCTTTTATTTCAGCAAAACCATGCTTAGGGGGTCGAGACTTGGCCGCCGCTAAACAGGTCTCTTTAAGCGACTTGCCAACTGGCCGTTTGACGCATTCGTCAAAGTAGCACTTCTCCACGTTATGCAGAAATTCCACCAGTAGTCGGTCATCGCCGCCATTGGGTCCCACGGAGTACTCGCACTCGTAGCTATGCTGCTTGAGATCTCGAACACAGCAGTCAATGAACTCTGCATTGGCAGAAAACCAGTCGTTGTGACGCTCAAGGGGAATACCCAAACGCGTCCTTACTACTCCAGTCAACCAGGTGTCATCAATCCAAAAAAAGGACACCCTCTCCGCCTCCGCTACAATCCTCTCGGCCGTTGGCACGTTGGTCACGTAAAGCCAGCCCGACAAATAAGCGGGATATAGAGCATGTGGATATTCCTTTTTGCTAACGTACCACTTGTTGGCTCGCAGACGAATGGGAGGCTTGGCATCCAGTACGTAGCCGGATAACAATGTGCTCGATGTGGCCAGTCCGGGTTGGCGTACCTCGAGTGTCTCTAAATACCTGCGCAGATGAAATACATCGTAGATGATGTCGTCATCTAGTTTAATTATAAACTTGGCCTGCTTTTTGCACTCTTCAGAGGCCCATTTTAATCCCATTACGTGTTTGTAGCTCAAATTGCGATAATCCTCGATAAAATTCCCCTGGAGAAGGTCCCCGAAACGCTGCTGTTCGCTGGTCAATTGATCCTGGCTGATAAAAAGCTCTCTTGAAGGCAGGGCTGCTAAGAGAAAGACTCTTCGAAGGCCCATCTCTGCCAGCTTGCTTTGGGGAATCGCCTGTCGGTGAGCTGATCGCAAGGCATCGTGTCCCGCATACGATGTGACTATTAAAACGGCTTAACGGGGATTACAAAAATGATTACGGATGCCTCACAATGGTTGATTTAAAGTGACGAACTCACCTAAGAGTTCTCTCTTCGTCTTTCGACACACATTACTGGCCAGCAAGTACCGAAAATCCGAGAGATTCAGAAGAGGATTACTTGACGGGGTATTAGGGTTAGGTGGATCTTCCTTAGTTTCGGGCGCTAAGTGCAGCAAGAAACCGTCGTCAGGGGACTGCCTTGAATCCCTCAGGTAACCCGAAAAGTAACAGAGACTCAGCAGGACGATCAAAAGAAGCGACAGGATAATCGGAAGCAATCTTCGTCCGCGCATGCGCATTTTTCTCACATTCTACGTGGGATTCCCCTCGCACTATGCCGTGTCTAAGTATATGTGGCTGGCTTCAACTTGATAAACTTTAATAAACACAATGCTTAGAACGAGTATATATTATGAAAAGAAAATAAAAATAAAAATGAAGAGATGTGTTAATAACAATTATTTTCACGCCTTTGCCAGTGCTAACACACATCAAATAAGCGTTAGCAAAATCGGGAACCGTGTCACCCTATTTTCTTTTAGCGAGTACACTCTCCCAGCAGCGTTGCCAGGTCCGATAAACATCGATTTTTGTGCCGTGCCAGCTCTAGTTGTTGTGTTGTTGCTGTTCTTTGCGGATAACAGTTTTCAGCACGGAGTGCGTGCGTGTGCGTGCGTCCAATACGCAGTTGTGTGTGTGTGCGTGTGCTTTTCCTCTTATTTTTCTAAAATAATTTTATTGAACTGGTTGGCTTAATGAAGAGAACGCCACAAAAAGTACAAGCATTTGCAGATTCGTCGCAGAATTTCGCTTAAAATTTCCAGCTTAACAATTCCAAAATCTCAAAACACTGAATGCAACACCAACAAAAACGCAGTAGCAGCGACGTCGGCAGAGTAACTACAAGAACAACAATCGTGGTGATGAAGCGATGAGAGAGAGAGAGTGTAATATTTGACAGCATGTGAGCTAATCAGCAAAGCAGCGATTTCTGCAAACACTTTGTGCTTCTTAAAGGCAATTAATAAACGAAAAAGTGGGAAAACGTATAAATATTATAGTAACAAATTTCTTATAGTTACATTCTGTTCTTAAGTCAATAAAACAATAGGGTAAACATAAAAAAGAGAGGAGAAAAAACATTGAGTTGTGACCACCAAGAAACGCAGTCGACTTCTCTGCCGGCAGAACGAAGAAAAAGAAGAAGCAAAATAAAAAGCAGATTAACCTGATTGAAAAACCTAAATTTTAAAGATTGAATATTTCGTTGTTTGTCTTATGTTTGCCCATTTACACTAAAAAAAAACAAGGTGCCAAAATAGTTGAAAATTCAGAACAGCAAAGCAACTACAAAAGCTGCTGCTGGCTTCGACCGAGGCACCAATCTTATCGGGGAAAAAAGTGTCCCGGAGCCCAAATTATGTTTTTTTTTGTTTAGCGATGTATTATTGATTCTGAAATCAGAAAAATCGAAGAAACTAATAAGCCAAGTAAAAAATAGTGACAACTAAGACAAGATGACGGACTTTGTTGAGCTGATGAACAGCATGTCTAGTACGTTCAATAGCGACTGTGCTACTTCAACAGAGGAGGGTGGTACGTTGCTAAATCTGAACTTGGCGGAGGATAAAACCCTCAAGTGGCGTAATTTGGCCAATAACCAGTTCGCCAGTAAAGAGAAGAAGCAAAAGGACAAGGAGGAGGAGCGCAAAGAGGCAAGGAATCGAGAGGAAATAGAAGATATTAAAGCACTTTTGGCAGATGTTGTCGATGCGGCTGCTGTCAAGCTGGAAGAAGAAGAAGCGCAGAATGCAGAAAAAGTCGAACAAAATACAAAAAGAGAAAAAGAGGAGGAAGAAAGTAGGAAGGAAGTGGAGTACGGCCAAGATGTCGCGAAACTAGACTCCGAAAAGGAAGAAAAGCTGAAGAATGACAAAGCGACATCCATAACAGTAAAGCTGGAAAGCAATGAGCGTGCAGAGAACAACGCAACGGAAAGTGCAACGACGTCGACAGAGAGATGGCAGAGCGAAAGCTTTAAAATTGAGCAGCAAAATAAAGAAGCAGCAGGGCAAGAAGAAGTCATGCTAGCAGCAACACAAAAACCGGTGGCAATTGCAGAATTACGGACAACAACAACAGCTGAGGCAGCAGCAGCATCTCCACTTGTTGTTAGTTCTGCTAGCGTCAAAATCACTGCTGACGCAACCAACCCAAACCCAAATGCCAGTATAAACGGAGAGCAGCAAGCAGCGACGTCGGCAGGGGCAGCGACATTAGCTGATAAAAATGTAAGTGTACATGTTAGTGTGTGTATCAGCTTCGAAATTCTAGCTGTTTCTTTTATTTTTTCATTAATTTAGAAGTTGTTAGCCCTTGACTGTTGAGTTCGTTTCTTTCAATTGTTTCATATGATTGTACATCAGTTTCTTAATGTGAGCCATCGTTTTTGTGCAGCAGAATCATAACAAAGGTTAGGGAGTTCCTTTATTTCTCAACTTGTTGATATGTCATACAAATTAAAGACTTTTGTATTAACTAGTAATTTAAGTCGTCACTGCTTAATACCATGCACTCGACAAAGAGAAAAACTTTAAGTTTAATTTCATTAAAAATGTTTAAATCCGTAGATTAGTAACTTAAAAATTCTTAGCATAGAAACAATTTGTATAATTAATTTACTGTACAAATTATTTAAAGATTTATGTATTTTAATACTCTCATGAATATTGCAAAACCTAATAGCCATTTTTAGTTGATAATATATACACATCCCATACAATGAGCAGTTCGTCATAATATAAGAGGGATTTGCATACACGTTTCGTTGGGCTATGTCCAAGACAAGGGGGGTTAAACCATCCATTCATTTATCCTCTTGTTCAACAGACCTCGTGTGTTTGGTAGAACGCGTTGTCTAGGCAACCGATGAAGCCATTTAAAGCTTTCTTTCAGTGTTGGTACTTTTATACAGTATGTCTATATAAGTATATGTGAGTATTACATATGCATATGTATATATAATAGCGAGGACTTCTTCAGTCGGCAAATTCAATGAGTGTCTGTATTTTGCAGGAACAAGCTTCGCCGGGTGGAACGCGACGCTCTCGAAGAACACCCCGACCCACTGACACGCCCACTTCAGCTACCGATGAACATGTTCAGGTGGACAATAAAAAACTGGAAAAGTCGGAGCAGCATACGGATTGCAATAGCCATCTGGAGAGATTTACACTGGACGAAAATACGGCTATTGTTAGATTGCAGCTGAAGAGTGAACCGGAGAAACCGTCACCGACTACATCATCACCTGAAGAAAACTTGACTCCTGCTCCCAAACGAGGAAGGGGTCGAGCCAGAAAAATAAGAATCGATGCCGAGGTGGACACCATTGAAGTTACTTTACCCTGCGAGTATTCATTAGGCGAGAAGAAACCGGGACGCAAAAGGAAACTCCCGGATGAACCTCTAGATCAGCAGCAAATAAGCGACTTTGTAGTGGTGAAAACAGAGCAGGAGGAATTGGGTGAAGCTTCCTTGGGAGATGTCAAGAGAATGCGTCGTAGTGTCCGATTGGGAAATCGATTACTCGCCGATGGAAGCACCTGGGAGGAGGTAAAGACGGAGCCACTCCCCCCTCAGCCTTCTACAGAGCTTTCCTTGACGGAGGTCACTTCTGAAATCTTGCCTCTAGCCGTGCTAGATGAGAAGACCCCACCCAAAAAGAGAGGGCGGAAGGCAAAAATTCCGCCCGGTGTAAAGTTAGAATCAGAAACATCCTCCGTGCTACCCATTGCTAATGGCACCAAGAAATCGAATTCCACTGGTGGATCCGAACTTCAGCTGCCCAAGCGTTCAAAAAGAAGAATTAAACCAACGCCAAAGATATTAGAAAATGACGAGCTGCGCTGCGAGTTCGAAACAAAGCACATTGAGCGTATGACCCACTGGGAAAGTGCTGCAGCAGTAAATGGGGATTTTGAAACGCCAACAACTGGCGGTAATGGCTCGAATTCCTCGACCTCAAGGCAAAAGAGCGACAAGTCTGACGGGAGCAACTTCGACGGTGGTCCAGGACATCCAGCGGGCACAAGTGCCATAAAAAAACGACTCTTCTCAAAGTCCCAGCGGGACATTGAGAACTATGGTGCTGCAATGTTAGCTAAAAGCAAATTACGTCCATGTCCGGATGTCGAACAGTTTCTAAGCGACATCAAGGCATCCCGAATTAATGCAAATCGATCACCAGAAGAAAGAAAATTAAACAAAAAACAGCAACGAAAACTGGCCAAACAGAAGGAGAAGCACCTGAAGCATTTGGGACTGCAAAAAAACCACAGAAATGAGCCCTCGGATAACGACAGTTCCAATACGGACAATGAATTTTTACCTACTACAAGAGTGCAGGTGGGAAAACCAAGTGTTACTTTGAGAGTGAGGAATAGTGTTACCAAAGATCTGCCCACAACACCCACTGCCGCTCAGAAATCGCGGAATCCAGTCGTGCAGGCAGCGAAACTCACGAGAAGAATAGGGGCGAGAGGAGCCGGAGAAGTTACTTTGGCAACCCGAGCAGGTGTGTCCATTTCTACACTAGATGCGGAGCAGCTTCACTCGTTGAACACATCGATTCAATCTGATGTTACGCCCATAAGAGACTTAGATATGAGGCCCAGCACCTCTAGAGTGGCGAAGTTTATTTGTCTATGCCAGAAGACTTCCCAGTACTATGCCAGGAATGCCCCGGATTCATCATACTGCTGTGCCATCGATCACATCGACGAGCAGAAAATTGGCTGCTGCAACGAACTGTCCTCGGAGGTTCACAATCTACTCAGACCCAGCCAACGCGTTAGCTATATGGTCCTTTGCGACGAACACAAAAAGCGTCTAAACTCACACAATTGCTGCGCGGGATGTGGCATATTTTGTACACAGGTAAGGACAGAAACATTATTGTTAACCGCAATCAAATATTTTTATTTTAATTCAGGGAAAATTTGTGTTATGCAAGCAGCAGCACTTCTTTCATCCCGATTGTGCCCAGCGATTTATTCTAAACACTTCATACGACAAAGAACTCGTCGATATGGGAGATCCGGGAGTCAAATTCAGCAGTCCCGTGTTGGTGCTTAAGTGCCCCCACTGTGGATTGGATACACCAGAGCGGACCTCTACGGTGACCATGAAGTGTCAGACCCTCCCTGTCTTTCTGCGCACCCAAAAATACAAGATGTGAGTAAATTTTACCGCATATTCAGTGTTTCTTACATTTAATTCTGATCTATTATTGTCAACATGTTTTATAAATAAATTGTTTAAAAACGCAGCAAACCTGCCAGGTTGACAACCTCCCCGAACCTAGCTCAATTTGGAACCGTTGGGAAAGTCAATACTCCAGGAGCCAAGGCCAGAAACAAGGGGGCACCTTCCACCGCCGTAACCTTAAGCGCATCATCATGCTCTGCCTCAAAAACAAATGGAAACCAGAGAGGCAGGGCGGGCAGCTCCAATTCTAACTCCGGCCATGCTCTTAATTCGATAAACTTTGCTCAACTTATACCCGAGTCCGTAATGAATGTAGTTCTGCGGGGTCATGTGGTTTCTGCCAGTGGTCGCGTGACCACAGAATTTACGTCGCGGGATATGTACTATGCAGTCCAAAACGATGACTTGGAGCGCGTAGCGGAGATTCTGGGTATGTTTGTTTGCACTCAACAGTTATCTTATAAAGGTTTAATGTTTTTGAAATAGCTGCTGACTTCAACGTGCTGACTCCCATACGGGAATACTTAAATGGCACCTGCCTGCATTTGGTGGCCCACTCGGGCACACTTCAGATGGCATATCTGCTGCTCTGCAAAGGAGCAAGTTCACCGGATTTCGTTAACATTGTGGATTATGAACTGCGGACAGCTTTAATGTGTGCGGTGATGAACGAGAAGTGCGACATGCTAAATCTTTTTCTGCAATGTGGCGCGGATGTGGCCATTAGGGTATTTATGCCTCCTTATTCCAAATTATTGCAAATATTGATTAAAAACTCTGTACTTTCAAAAGGGTCCCGATGGCAAGACGAGTCTGCATATTGCTGCCCAGTTAGGCAACTTAGAAGCCACTCAGTTGATTATAGACAGCTACCGGACTTCTCAAAATATTACCAGCTTTTTAAGTTTTATTAATGCGCAGGATGAGGGCGGTTGGACGGCCATGGTCTGGGCCGCAGAGCTGGGACACACGGATATAGTTAGGT
The DNA here is from genome assembly GCF_016746245.2 of Drosophila santomea. Classification (NCBI taxonomy): domain Eukaryota; kingdom Metazoa; phylum Arthropoda; class Insecta; order Diptera; family Drosophilidae; genus Drosophila; species Drosophila santomea. Next base: position 89,967 of record NC_053021.2, read on the forward strand.
GGGTTCCTCTGCTCTTAGAGGTTCTCTTAAAGCTGATTAATATTTTTCCCTTCATTAGCTTTCTGCTAAACCAGGAGGCTGATCCTAACATCTCCGACAATGACAACAATACGGTGCTGCACTGGTCCACGCTGCACAATGATGGTCTGGACACGATTACGGTTCTGTTACAGGCAGGGGCGGACTGCAATGTACAGAATGTGGAGGGCGACACGCCTCTGTGAGTTTATTAACCAACAAATTTATTGAGTAGTGATAACAAATATGTAATTTTTAGGCACATTGCTTGCCGTCATTCTGTTACCCGCATGTGCATCGCATTAATAGCTAATGGAGCTGATCTAATGATTAAGAACAAGGCGGAACAGCTGCCCTTTGATTGCATCCCGAACGAGGAGTCTGAATGCGGTCGCACTGTAGGTTTTAATATGCAGATGCGCAGTTTTCGACCTCTAGGCCTCCGTACTTTTGTGGTTTGTGCAGATGCCTCGAATGGCAGGGAGGCGCGACCAATCCAGGCGGTTCGAAACGAACTGGCGATGTCTGAAAATGAGGATGAGGCAGATTCGCTTATGTGGCCGGATTTTCGCTATGTAACGCAATGCATCATCCAGCAGAACTCGGTCCAGATTGACCGACGCGTTTCACAAATGCGCATCTGCTCCTGCCTGGATAGTTGCAGTAGCGATCGGTGTCAGTGCAATGGAGCCTCCTCGCAGAATTGGTACACTGCCGAAAGTCGACTAACCGCCGACTTTAACTACGAGGATCCTGCGGTAATCTTTGAATGCAACGACGTCTGCGGTTGCAATCAGGTTAGAGATTTGGGCATCGGAATTAATCCATTTTAAACTAAACTCTTTTTAATTTTTCAAATTTTTGCAATAGCTGTCCTGCAAAAACCGTGTAGTACAGAATGGCACAAGGACACCGCTACAGATTGTCGAGTGCGACGAGCAGGCGAAGGGCTGGGGAGTACGGGCGCTGGCCAATGTCCCTAAGGGCACTTTTGTGGCCAGTTATACAGGTGAGATTTTGACCGCAATGGAGGCAGATCGACGCACCGATGACAGCTACTACTTTGACCTGGACAACGGTCACTGCATCGATGCCAACTATTATGGCAATGTAACCCGGTTTTTTAACCACTCGTGTGAACCGAATGTTTTGCCCGTTCGTGTTTTCTACGAACATCAGGACTACAGATTCCCCAAGATTGCCTTTTTTGCCTGCCGCGACATCGATGCCGGAGAGGAGATATGGTAAGTTGATTCAACGATATTAGAGTAAACATGTTAGATAGTCAAACGATAAATATTTTAAGGTTAAGTATAAAGACATAAAACAGAAACATTAAATAAGCCATTTCTTCTTTTTTTAATTATGATGCTGCTAAAATAAAATATATAAAATAAATATATAAAATAAATAATAGTATGTAAAATCGAAAATATGCATTTTCGAGCCTTTAAAAATTTGTTGTCTATGATTAGGGTTTGCAAATATCCTTGTCTAATTGTTTTTCCGACTGTCTGCAAAAATTAATGTTGAGCCCTCATGAATTTTTAGAATTAGGAATGAGGAAGAAGTGGTGTAGTGGTTTGATGGGTTCTTGTATGGTTATTCAATTGGTAACTCAACGTTTAATTGTAGCTATATAATTTCCAAAGCTCCTGTGGGTTTCTCTATTACTCTTTGTTGTTTCTTCTTAGCTTTGACTACGGAGAAAAATTCTGGCGCGTGGAACATCGCTCCTGTGTGGGATGTCGATGCCTGACATCAACCTGCAAGTACGCCTCCCAATCCTCAAGCACAAATGCCTCGCCCACGGATGCAACAACTGCAACGGAACCTGGAACGGGAACGTCTACAAATGCGGAAAAAATTGAGCAGGCGTAGACGAAAACCACCTCAACCAGAAATGATTGCAGATTCCTCATTTTTATTCGACAAACAAAATACCCACCAAAACCATCAGCAACCAGATAAGACAGACACCTGACATCACAGCATCAACAGATTCGATAACCATGTGTGTAATATTTATCGTATGAACGCTGAATCGTCCGACCGGGCCTTTCTTTTTTGACTGCCAAATGTTTCATGGTTAAGAAATTTTTTTATCTATTTTTACGTATACAAATAGTGTTTGTTTATTATTATGAATTTCGTTTGATTTGTATTAATTTTATTACCCCTTATCATTAATGTTTTTATTATTAGAACCTGTAAGAGACAAACTAATCAAATAAGAAGGGCAAATCAAAATTGCTTCCCGAGATTGTGGGTGTGTGTTTCCGAAACGTAAATGTTTCAAACTTAAAATTAGACTTGGACATTACCAGTGTTATATAGAATCGTAATAGCGGAAAAGTCCATCTAGTCATAAGAATGAAGGAGACGGAGTATTTCAATAGGAAAGAGACCACATTTTTTTTTATAGAAGTAGTAAATTTATTTTATGTTTTATTAGCATGCTCATGATTTTACCTTTAACCATGAAAATTAGACGGTGCAATAATCGTTTAATCTGCACTGTAATAGGCACATAAATGTTACGAAAACCCAAAAGTAAAGGAGGAATTATTTAGCAACAAACATTGTCTATATTATGGATAACACATATACATGTTTTTTGCAGGGTGAAGTACTGACACACACCCCCAATTGATTAGCACTCTACCAATCCCATCGAATCTGGAATATATCTCGTATCAAAATTGTTCAGTTTGCTAAGCAAGCCAAGCCACAAGTGCCTGAAAGAAAATTATACCTAACCCGTTTGCCCTCTAGGAAAACCCTAATTTGGCTTTAAAGCAATATAGTTTTATATCGGAACAATCTTTCCGCTTTCACAATGCAAATACTTTTGGGACATGATCCTTTGATAGTCAGCAGAGAATTATTGCGACCGAGCGCTGATTACTCTTTGTGGGAATTTATCGATTTCGATCATATATATAAGAGTCCCAACCCACGTAGTATATCCCCGACTGTGCTATATAGACTTTAACATCGGGCTGTAAACGTTAATGTGGAGTTTGTATCTATAATAAACTTTAACTGTTTAAAACGACAATATGTAATTTAAATCGCAAGATTTTTCCTTTCAGCCACAAAGTCAAGACTCTTAGGTCAAAGGTCACACAAAGGCGCTTATGTGATTTTCTGCTGGCATTTCCATCCTTATTTGTTTACCTACGACAAGAATAATATTGTATGTATACAGTTCAGTGTCGCCGGGGGTATTATATGCGTACCACACAGTGACACAGAAAAATAATGTATTTAATTTTAACTGTTATAGCTGACGGTGAAGGCTGTCATCTTAGTGGTTTTTGTGTTCTTACGTTTTGTTTTTCTTTTGCAAACTAACTTGTGAGTTGCACCCAAATTTGAAAGAATACGTTTGTAAAGATGAATTTTTTTTGTTGCAGTTACTTTAACGTTTAATCATAAGATATTAAATTGATTAAATTCACTATAAAAGAGCACAGCAGAAACGGTGCAAACAATAAACAAATATCATCAGTGTGCACATAAGATTGACTTTTTATTGCGGCTCCATTTTTAGGTGGTGTTTATGGTTTGGTCACGGGTTTAAATACGAAAAACAGATTTGGTGAAGCCTACATTTTAAATTTAACCGCCCAAATATCCGCCCTGCAGTGTTGCCACACGTTGATACACTAGGTTATCGAAATAAACAGCTGATTTTAGTTTTGTAATATAGAGGTTGGTTTTGTTGGCTGATATTTTTTTTATTAAATTAAATTAAATATGAACTTTTTACTTTAAAGCGTTTGCCAAGTTCAACTTCTAGAGGAAGTCTATTAAAGCCCCAATTGACATACCATCGAAAATTCATTGCTAAACCATCTGGGAGATGAGTTTTCCGGACAAGGCGGCGCGCACAAAGTGCTGGAACAACCGGGACGAGTATTGGAAGTGTCTCGAGGAGCACGCTCCAAAGCACAGTTCTACCAGTGGGGAAAAGATACCCACCCCCTGCCAGAGTCTTCGCAAATCATTTGAGCAATCCTGCCCCGGCCAATGGGTAAAGCACTTTGACCGCAAGCGCACTTATGACCAGTTTAAGGAAAAAATGGCCCAGGGTTACGATCCATTGGAGGAACGTACAAGGGCCGAAAAGCGGGCCAATTGACCCTAATCCCGCCTAGGATTCTGGGAGTACTGTTGGCCTCCTAATATCCGTATTTGTATACTGTTTTATAGTAAATAAATAAACTATCTAATAACATAGATATATGACTACAAACGAAAAACATTTTCAATATATACATATGTATATTTTTGGAAGATGACACTAAGCATGTCCCAAAATATCCATTAATTGAATTGATTTTATCTACACTTCGGAAATAAGGTGCAATTAGATTTTAAAGCTGTCTTTTAATTGTATTTATTTATTGACATGACATGCCCATTGTAGGGTTAATGCTTCTGCTCCCGTAATCAGTGTTTACACTCCAGAGTTCAGTATAAATTATCGATAAAACGAAACCGGTTGCACGCTAATTTTTGTATTGTATTTTATAATTTAATTGAGTATCGTCAGTGGGAGCAGTTAGAAGCGTCATAGTTTACGTAATGGAATCGGTTACCTTTGGAGTTTTGACTAGTATGTGGGCCTTCATCTCCAAGAGAATTCTGCTTTACATGGCTTCTTACCTCTAGTTAGTGACACATGTTGGCGGGAGCCGGCAAAGGACACAAGTGGTCCTGTACTAAGACAATTGATCGTTGAAACTTTTGCCAATACCCAGGTGATTGGAAACATAGTTCCGGATGAAAAGGATCTCATACAGCAAGAGCTACGTAAGTGGATCAATCGGGAGGAGTTGCGAGTAATTTTGACTACCGGAGGAACGGGATTTGCACCACGGGATGTGACCCCAGAGGCCACTAAGCAGTTGCTGGAAAAGGAATGTCCACAACTTTCGATGTTTATTACACTAGAGTCCATTAAACAAACCCAATATGCGGCTCTTTCCCGAGGACTCTGTGGCATTGCAGGAAATACCCTCATCTTAAACCTTCCTGGAAGCGAAAAGGCCGTTAAAGAGTGTTTCCAGACCATTAGGGAACTCTTACCCCATGCTGTTCACCTTATAGGTAACGATGTGTCCCTGGTGCGGAAAACACATGAAGAGGTCCAAGGTTCTGCACCCAAGGGTCACATATGCCCCAACAAAACGGGAACTGGCACAGATTCCGATCGAAATTCACCCTATCCAATGCTGGCCGTTAAAGAGGTGCTTTCAATAATCTTTAACACCGTGCAGAAGACGACCAATCTGAACAAGATTCTCCTGGAAATGAAAGCGCCGGTTAACATACCTCCCTTCAGGGCTTCCATCAAGGATGGCTATGCCATGAAGTCCACTGGGTTTTCTGGCAGTAAGCGTGTTTTGGGATGCATAGCCGCCGGAGATTCAGTAAGTTTCGCATATATTTATAGTGGCAATCGATATTGGCAGGTAGAAACGATAATAATTTAAAAATGTTTAATGGATGAATGGAATTCTGCTTCTGTTTTTAAACGCACTTCCACTTGGTTTCAGCCTAATTCTTTGCCGCTGGCGGAGGATGAGTGCTACAAAATTAACACAGGGGCACCGCTACCCCTGGAGGCAGATTGCGTAGTGCAAGTGGAGGACACCAAGTTGCTGCAGTTAGATAAAAACGGCCAGGAATGCCTCGTGGACATAATGTTGGAGCCACAAGCTGGATTAGATGTTCGGTATGTTGTGCGAAATACCAAAGAGGGCCCAAATTAAACATTTATTTTATTTCTTTAGGCCTGTGGGTTACGATCTAAGCACCAATGATCACATTTTTCCTGCTCTAGATCCTTCTCCCGTGGTGGTCAAATCGTTGCTGGCCTCTGTAGGCAATAAGTTGGTTATACCCAACCCCAGGGTGGCTATAGTGTCCACTGGAAGTGAGCTCCTTTCACCGCGCGATCAGCTTACTCCGGGAAAGATCTTCGACTCAAATACCACCATGTTGACGGAGCTACTGGTTTACTTTGGTTATAACTGCATGCACACGAGTGTGCTTTGCGACAGTTTTGAACAGACTAAGGAATCTCTGTTAGATATCTTCGAGGTGGTAGACTTTGTCATTTGCAGCGGTGGTGTCTCAATGGGCGATAAGGATTTCATAAAGTCCGTGTTGGAAGACCTTCAATTTAAGATCCACTGCGGCAGAGTGAACATAAAACCAGGGTAATATTGTTTTTCTCAAGCCCTAATGCTATATGTCCATTATCACTTATCTTGTGTCCTTCAGCAAGCCCATGACCTTCGCCAGCCGGAACGATAAGTACTTCTTTGGCCTGCCCGGAAATCCAGTGTCAGCATTTGTTACTTTTCACCTGTTCGCCCTGCCCGCCATCCGCTTTGCTGCTGGCTGGGATCGCTGCAAGTGCTCCCTATCTGTGCTTAACGTGAAGGTGAGTTTCAATCCAATTTAATCACATTGTGAAATTGTGAGTGGCGACGGACTGTTATGATTGATGATAGTTTTATCTTGGTAATCAATTAAAATAGTGCAGAATATAGATTGATTTCGATCTTCTTTGCTTTGCTGAATCTTATCTGTCGCCTTATCTCTTTGGTACCTATTAATATAATGCGTACGTTTTTTTTAATATTGCAATTAAAAGCAAAAATCGTGATACCCCAATCGTTAATGTATTACATTAAAGTATCCATATACGTATATGTAATAATAAGAAGAAGACAATTCCTTGATAAATTTTTATTTCAGTTGCTCAATGACTTCAGCTTAGATAGCCGCCCGGAGTTCGTTCGGGCTTCAGTGATTTCAAAATCTGGGGAATTATACGCCAGCGTCAATGGAAATCAAGTAAGCCACTTTTCCTAAAATAAGCCCCATAGTATGACCTTCTTCCTGCTCTTTTCCTAGATTAGTAGTCGCTTGCAGAGCATTGTGGGTGCCGATGTTTTAATACACCTTCCAGCACGTACCACTGATCGCCCATTGGCGAAAGCTGGTGAAGTTTTCCCGGCCTCCGTGTTGCGCTTTGACTTTATCTCCAAGTACGAATAAAAACTACATTAACATAATATAATACAAAACTCAGACAGCACAGATACATTAGCATAAAGCTTTATTCTTTCATGTATGGTAACATTAAATATAATGTTCAACAATTAAACCGTTAGCATTGTGAACAAAACTGATTAAAAAGTAAATGTTATAAAAGCCTTCCGAAAAGAACAAAAGAAATATTATCAATCAGAGCATAATTGGTAAACATACCAATTAGAGAATGGAGCAGGATCAGAAGCGATATTGTAAATGGGAGCAGGATCAGGACCATATATACAGGAAATGAAAGAAGACGAATCTTAAACCGACTGACTGCCGTTCTCGCCGACTGTTGAAGCTACTGGCCTCTGAAGTCGCAGCGAGGAGCGACATGGCAACGCGAATTGGTACTTGTTGTGACTCAGGAGCGCATAGCGTTGCTGCGGAGCAAAGTCCCACAACGCCCGCTCGATCACATGAAGGGCGTCCGGACTGAGCACATCTGCTGTATACTGCGTAGGAGCCCCAACGGCCAAGGACATGGCTGAAACAAAGTGAAAAAGTTGTATATAACTGATTTCTTAAACCTGATGGAAAACCTTACTTTGTGCCACTGGTGCCTTGTACAATGACTCTGCCGTCATGCCGCAGGTATCCAACGCAACTACGCTGACGCCATAGGGATGCAGCTCCTTGCGCAGCTCTTCGGCACACTTGTCTACGGCAACTCGTGAGGCATTAAAGGCAACCAGTCCATCACCTCCGTTTCCAGCACTTCCACCTCCGCCAACTCCTCCCAAGTAAAGGAGTCTTCCACGTGTCGGACGCAGGAAGCCCACAAAGGCCTTGGCTACACGCAACGTGCCCAGGATGTTGGTTCTGAGCATGTGCTCCCACTGCTGGACATCCTGGGATTCAACCTGGCCCCGGAAAACACTGCCACTCGTGTTAATTACGGCCGCAATCCCGCGCTCATCGGCATTTAAGTTGGCGCCCATTACAACGGTAGCCTCGCGAAGCACATCCTCTCGGGTAACATCCAGTCTCATCGGAATAATAGTGCCTGCAATGGGTTCCTCACTGTACTCTCGGATCTTCATCCAACCGCAAAGAAGTTTGGCGGGTAGCGAGTCTTGGGCCTCTTTCATTCCAGCGAAAACCCGACATCCTTTGTTGGCCAAATGGGTGCACAACTGAAGACCCAAAGCGGTATCCGCACTGGTTATCAAGACCACGCGACTGGGATGACTACCCGCACTAACAGAGACGCTATCCTCGCGCACCTTACAGATCAGGTAGATAAGCAACGCGCCGGCGATCGAAAAAAGCGCCAGCAACTGGAAGCCCAACACCAGCATGGTCATTGCCTCCATTATAACATCGCTGGAATAGAATAAAATGATGAGATGCAGGTGAGCGGTCTGGTAGCACTGAGAATGTAATTTGTTAGTATAATAGTTTTGAGAAGATCCATTTAATATTATAATCAATTAAACAAGTAACAACTAGAGACGACCGCGACTTTAACATACAAAATTTCTGATATGAACTTTTGTGACGACGATGACTTGAATTTCCGTAATAAATATACTTTTTTATATTTACTCATTTGGTACGCTCTATAAAAAATGTAAAGCTCACTTATTTTGTAGTGTATTAAGTTAATACATTTTAGATCATGTATTTATATAGACGAATTTCCAAAAGTCATATTTGCATATAAATAGATAAGCTATCTAAAGTGCTATACAGTTGCGAGAGTAGCACAAACCTTAAAATCTTTGCAGGTTAACTATACCCGTTAATCGTAGAGTAAAAGGGTATACTAGATTCGTTGAAAAGTATGTAACAGGCAGAAGGAAGCGTTTCCGACCATATAAAGTATATATATTCTTGATCAGGATCAATAGCCGAGTCGATCTGGCCATGTCCGTCTGTCCGTCCGTATGAACGTCGCGATCTGAGAAACTACAAAAGCTAGAAAGTTCAGATTAAGCATACAGACCCCAAAGACATAGACGCAGCGCAAGATTGTCGATTCGTGTTGCCACGCCCACTCTAACGCCCACAAACCGCCCAAGACTGCCACGCCCACACTTTTGAAAAATGTTTTGATATTTTTTCATTTTGGTATTGGTCTTGTAAATTTCTATCGTTTTGCCAAAAAACATGTATTTAATCATATGCACCCCGCACCACGCACCCCGCACCCCGCTCACCGTATATCCCGCACCCGGCATAAAAATTGACAAAAAATAATCCGTTTTTTTCGATAGCAAAATATTTGCCCAAAAGTGGAATGCCATATCTCGTTGAATTCGGAACACCCCGCACCCCGCACGAAATTTCTTGTCTCTTATTTTAATATTATTTTGCATATTATTTAATTATAAAATATAATTATAAAAAGTATTTTAGAATAATATTTTTAGCATTTAGCACCCCGCACCAAAAACTATCAGTGTGGAAATTTCTCCTTGCACTTCACCCAGCTGAGTAACGGGTATCAGATAGTCGAGAAACTCGACTACAGCGTTCTCTCTTGTTTTTAAATTATGGTATTAAGAATGTGTGGATTGTAATTTCAAGAATTAACGATTAGAGACAAACAGACTCAAAATTTTATTTCGAATTTAATTTTATCGTTTTACTATTTTTACTTTCACCAAACTTTCTCCTAAACCATTTAAAATCTTGGTACGAAATCCTTTTTAGTTTTGCGATGGGTCGTTGTGATCGAATTCGCATACTTGATCTGTGCATTTCGTCGGAGTGATATAGACATTTTTAAATAAATCGCTTTATTTGTCTGCTTGTGCAGATCAGCTGATTAATTTGAAAATTGTTGGAAATGGGGCAATTTATTTATTTTTTTATAATAACTTCCTAGCACGGCAAGTACAACTTTTTTAATAAAAGTGCTAGTTCCGCGAATTTAAATATGTATATTTAATTACAATAACCTAATAAAATTGAAATGTAAAGGTAATGTGTGTTCGAACACTTAAGATGATATTAAGATATATTAGTTTAGCTAAAAAAACATTAGGAACCCTATAGAGGTTTTATAACAAAAGCGTGTCTGAAACAAATATACACTAATCGAAACTTTTTCATCTAAACGAGGAGTTTAATGAATTTTAGATTTCGGTAACCAGAGATTACATTTGCAGTATATGAAGTGTATATTTTTATATATGTAGCTTTGATATATTATGATCAACATGAAGAACTTTATAAACGTTTTATAACGAAAATGTGTAAGAAACCTATTATACACTAATGGACACTTTCTCTTCCAAACGAGGAGTTTAATCACCCTCTAGAGTTGGGTAACCAGAGATTGCACTTGCAGAGTATATGAAGTGTATATTTATATTTAGCTTGGATATACCTACTGACGTATAAATATGTATATCTTAGTCTTTTAACATTTTTACTTACGTTAAGACTCTTCAGGTTGCCGACGCATCGAATAACAACTTTACGCTTGTCTTGCACTATTTCCTTTCTTTCTATTTATTATGATTTAATTATCGCACATTTTTCGACGCCTGTAAAAAATATATGGTCTCTCGAAGAAATCGAAAATTTTTCAAGTGGGGTAACGGCATATAGATACATAGCTAACCAAGTATCTTTGGATCCATGGACACGACAAACGAACGTGTCCAGCGAGGCGTGGCCAACCATTTGGAAATAAACTATGCCTACGTTTTCTTGACTTTCCACTTCTGATGAAGAAAAGGAGGAGGTTTGGGGTTGGGTAAGTGCGTTGCTTTAATCATAATTTTTGCCATTTCAAATATTCGTTACTCGTAAAGCATAATGATATTTATATCTTATCCTGGAACTAGCTGTTAAATTTATATACTCTGACTTGAAAACAAATTGTTTGTCCCCCAAAGTACACTTTCTGCGGCTGGTGGAACCGGCGTTTCCCTTCATCGTTAAGCTGAAAGAAGTCGACACGCGGAAATGGGTTTGCCATATTTGCTGCATTTTGGGTTTAATCGTGGAATTTAAGTGTAGGGTAAACGGAATGTACGGTGCTTTTGGTCAAACTTCCACTTCAGCGGTACTGCATCCGCCACCGGTTGCGTAATAAGACAAACAAACGGCGGAAAAAAACAAATGCATAATGGCAATCAAACAATACGAGGAAATTTGAGAAAACTTAGAGAGCAGTTTTGGTATCTGCCAGTTTTTTGGAAAATATATCGGACATGGTCTAAAGACCAACTTGATCCTATGCCGATTAATATAAATTTCAGTTATGGTTTTCAAATCTGAGCAACGATGTAAAGTACATTACTTTCATTCTATATATATTTACATTTATATACATTTGTAAAACTCTATCGTTTAGGTGTCATACTTGTATTACATTTTTTTTTTGATTAGGTTGTTTCAAGAGCTGTTATGATATGTGTAGACGTGTTGTATAAAGATTATAAAACAGTTTTCTGAGTCAGTTATCAACTGCCTGACAGCTCTAACGAATCTTAGAACGGACTCTTATATGCCTGCGGCGCGGGTTTGCTAATAATCAATTACTATTAATCATAAATAGCCGGTAGATGTCACCTCGTGTGCAATTTTCAAAGCAGTACCTTTATACAGATAAATTAAGCGTCCAATTTAGGGAGGTTGGTCCAAAATCTTTTTAGAATTTGACCTAAACACTTAAACTTTTGCAATTTAAAATTTTTTTGAATTTTACAACTTTTCTTGTCAATTTTAATCGTTAAGACAATACATTTTTCAAATATCTTTCCAGCTCTCCGTCTAGCTGAGTGACGGGTATCCAAAGTATAGAGTAAGAAGTATAAATCGCCAATTGCGTTCTCTCTTGTTGTTAGTTCGGCCCACGATTTTTGTTTTACTCGCATTGAGTACGAGGCAATTCGGGTAAATACCAATAACTTTGTTTGACTGGCTTTTATTTTCTGTTTCTCGGTTACACATTTCGAAAGGCATAAGACATTACTTATGTATATCTAACACATACGTGTATTGTTCAAAATTCAAGAAGATATCCGAATACTCAGGTTGGCAGGCAAGTTGACGCAATTTTTAAAGTGTGATTCTAAAAAAAAGTGTAAACCTTTTTAAATAAGCGATAAATTCAATATAATTATATGAATATTTAAATTATGTTATGAACAATTTAATATCTGGACTTGTGGGGTAAAGCTGGTTTTAAAAGTTAAAGTGCAACGAAACGATAAATAAATGTAAGATGCTATATTCAATATCGTCTCAATCGCTTAAACTATTTTTGGGCTCGGCCTTTTCCCCTTCGTAGCTTGAACGCAAATGCAAAGCGAAATTATTGTCTGATTGCCATAATTGATGATGCGATAGAAGAAATGGAAGAAAAACGCCGATAAAAACAATAGTCACGACAGAAAAAGTATGCAAAACAAAACCAAAACAAAGCAAATCTTGTAGCCCTAATTAATTTTCACTTCAACTGTGGAAAAAAATTGAACATTTTACTTTGTTTATTCATGTTTTGTAAAAATTATTCTTTTTAAAGATATTTAGTAGTCGAATGCCACAAAATGAATTTCTGATAAAATATTTTATGCTCCTCAAATTGGAATTTGTTTGTTTGATCTTGCTTTTCCTCATTTAAGATTAGCTCATCGTCTTTCAGTCAAGTGAGCTAAGAACGGGCATAAAGACGCTTTACTCCGAGATTTTGGGATCGGATGACATCATTTTGGCGACCATCAATATGTGGTCTTATGAAGTGGGAGTGGTAAGAGAGAACCTATAAACGATAATCTACCATGGCTTTTGACAGCACTATTCCCTATGGAATATTTTCTACGCAAGGAACGAAGCATGTGATGAGACCCTTTGAAGTATACATATATAATCTAAATTAGTGATGAAAGTTGAGTCAATACACATGACTATGTGCATCTATGGTATAAGTCTGAGTGAAACTTACGTAAAATATAACAATTGAAAGCTTTATTTAGTTTTATTTGTAAACATTTTTTTCGATGTACAAATTTGTATTTTATATATTTAGTTTGTGAACCATTTAGTGAATTATCGTGTACAATTTAACTTTGTTTTAAATTTAGATGTCTGCTTTTGTTGGCCCAAAAAGCGAAAATAAAAACTAAAAAATGCATTGCGTTTGCAGCTGAACAACTTTACGCTCCATTCAGCATTAAAATTGCTTTGTGCCACTTTCAAAGCTATTTCTACTGCAACAAAAGCAACTGCTTCTCTAACTTTGTTTTTTTTTCTACTGTGTTTGGTTTTAACTATTTCTTATTTTCTATTTGCAAGCATTTGGAATGCCTCCTATGCACTTTTAAGCTCTTTTCTTATTGGCAACAGACACCAAAACACGTGGAACCAAATCAATTGATAGTTAAAAGTGCTCCCAGGTATATAACCGTGCACGTATCGTTGTCTGGAGGAAGGTCGCAAAGCATCAGATGGGAGGGCATAGAAACGATAATTAACAATTTCTGCCAATTTAACACCAGTTAAATTCCTCAACCATCTCTTTTCAACCCTCGTTGGCTGGCACATCACAACCGATAAAATAAAAAACACTTTCAGTGTAATTGCGAACATATAAGACGTTGCCATGAAACGAGCTTTCCTTTTTCGGTGTTGCCACTTTATAATGGAGGTTTTCCGATGGGGTGATCTGCGTATGCCTCGGGAATTTTAATCATTTTTCTCTGTTCGGACATGCCTAATAATTTGTAGTTGCGCATGCGCCGTTTCCATTTCTTTGTGCTTACGGCTTACTGCAGCTGACGAAGAATCCACAACGAAATATCTATACATACACACTTAAAAAAAAATTTAGATTTTTTGTTCTTTTTGAAAATTTTAGGTGAAGTTTGTGTGCAATGAGTTAAGGGCTAAGTAACAGGTGTCGAGCGTTTTTGTACTTTTGTATTGAATAATTGTAGTTTTCGTCCAATTTCACAGCAAGAGTGGTTGATGCCATACCTTGCTTTCTATTGGGTCACTCTCAAAAACGCATCTGGCACTGAACGTTCTTGAAATTCCGTCGGTAAATGCATCCGAAGTTTGAAGTGAAAGGCTAGAACCTGACAGAATGTTAAATGTATTGAGCAATAGGATCCACATTAATTTTGTGTGCGAGCTTAAGGGAGAGTTATTCAGAACAGCTTTCCATTTCAGGAATGCCCGCTAAATTAGCCTTTTTTTTGCATTCAAGCCATTGCTTATTTTATTCCCAAGTGCTTATTCAGTAAATATCTAAAATAATATCTTGAGGAAATTACTGTGTACATTCTTTTGAATAATTGTATCTTGCGCATTATTGTATCTCTTGGTATAAAGAAGATTTGGCACGAGCTAAAATGTATTTAAAGAGATCTAAAGAATGTGCAGTTAAAGCTAAGATAAAGTCGGTATGCAAAGGGGGGAGTGAGGGGATGTTGTCATGGGAAGGCGCAGGTTTTGGCCCTAAGACACGTTTGAAGCTCACCTTTTGGTATATGTCCAATTTTAAAATTAAATCTGGTTGGCTAAAAAAAAATTACACTTTTATATAGGAACAAAAAATTAAACAAAAAAAAACAAAACACACGACGCGATATCAAGTATTCACTTTAAATTCACGGTTGATTTAATTTTTTGTTGTTTTCGGTTTACCAATTTAACGCACAGCCTGCCGATAGCCCAGGTGTGCTTAAGTGCGACAGAGAGAGTATTATGCTACTTATTTGTTGTTGTTTTTACTTCTTTGAGTCAGCGATATTTTTCCGCACTGCGACTGTATCGACTGAGCTGAAACTCAAGACTGGTGGCTTGAAATTCGGGTTTGTTTTACCGAACAAAAAAAGACGAAGATCAGGCGGCGTAGACGAGGTCTTTCGGCCCCATCACGCAAAGTCGTGCCCCCCCACCACCTTGCCTAAATGCCTTCTTTTAAACACGCTTTTGCGATCGTGTGTCAGGCGAAAAAATGTCAAACGATAGCTGGTGATCCTTAACTGGTTTTTAAGTCTGCAGTCCGTAGTCATGAATGTAAATAATACTCCCGAGCCACTATATTTACATTTCACATATTGAGGGCGCACAACCTGCTGGAATCTGGCTTTATTGTTAGGACCAGTGACTAACAAATGTGGGTGTTTTTTTAATACACCTTATTACACCAACAGTTACTTAAACTATGAATGTGCGAGCATACCAATTCCGTCGATGAAGCTTCTTGTGGAAATATTGAAATTTCTCTTGTAATTCCCAATGGTTGAAAAATGAAAATATGAATGTATACTGGGAGGAAATAGGCCGCGATTTTCCGTTCAATTTCGCACTAAGGAAAACCTGAAACACGAGAAAAAATTGTAAGCTTGACAGGAAAGGGTGTAAAAAGCGGTTTGGCTTAAACTGCAATCGGCCAAGTCGATTGAAAACTTGTTGATGCTTTAGGAAAACAATCATGTACAGACCATGATAAATATGTAAATGTAGCGAAAATAGAGGCAAACGATTTTATATACAATTTTTCCAATTGTCCAAATATTATCCAGTTGATGAAAAGGCAGACATTCGTTGCCTCCCTCTAGTGAAATCCTCTTTCAGATATTTCCCCTTAGTTAAAGGAGTATTTTAGTTCAACGCTCGAGAAAAGCGCGAAACAAGTTTTTCCAGTAGAAGTCAGAGTAATCTGGCTCTTCTGTAGACGATTGCCAAAAGACAGAAAAATTTACAAAAAAGGCAGGACAAATTAGAGAATACTCAAGAATATCACACCGAAAAATAATTTTAAAAAACCGTTCTATACCCGTTGCTCGTTACCTACCTATACGTTTTTTTGATACAAAATAATCAGTATTTTCTCGATAGCTATCAAAAAAGTTGTCCAAAAGTGGAATGCCATACCTCGTTGCATTCCTAACAAAATTTCCTATCCACCTGTGTTAAAAAAGGAAATGCTAAATTTTTGCAATTTTTACTCAAATTTTGATGATGGTACCCCTTATCAAAAATGAGAAAAATTTGTTAAAATTTTATTTTTCGAAAATCATAAAAGTAGTGATAGGGATAGTTAGCTATGTAAATTGGCATTATAAAACAGTCTTTATTTTAGCTCTGCCGCCGTTTTTGGCCAGGTTATGGTTAAAACGCCGATTGAAATAATCAAGTTATTGGCACTATTTTTTGATGCATTTTTTTTTTTTGCCATTTTTTCACATTTAAAATGGTGTTATAATAATTATATTCTAAAACACAAATTAAATGTTCTTTTAGACAAAAAATAAAATAATTACCAAGCAAACAAAAATGTCAGAAAGTGGCTAACGATTATTTCGTTTCTAGTAGACACCTACTGCTAATTATGATCGCCTGGTGCATAAAGTAATGAAATGTGCCGAAAACCAGAGTTTTGTTGGGCAAATTTAGAGATTCTGGATTCCATATACCAGGCGAACAGAAATGTCAGGACGTGGCCAACTTACTTACAACCGTACAACCGTACTTAGGGATGGGCGATTCAAATGAACTGGGAGCTTTCGTGTCTATCCGATCAAAGCTCGTGAAACGTCCACAAGAACGACCGATTCATTTGAATCGCCCATCCCTAAGTAAGCTTTAGTTTCAGCGATCAGCTGTTCGTTTCCACCTGCTATTCGATTCTGTTCGCCTGGTACTTCAAACCGAAAAATCACCAATTTCCTTCATTTTGGAGCGCCTCAACCAATTTCTTCGGCCAAAATTTTCAGTTTTACCGATGCTGAATACCAGGCGAACAGAAACAGGAAGCAGGTCGCCGTCGATTGCTCCGAGTAAATATAATCAGCTGTTCTAGGCTGCTCTCCTAGAGATGGGCGATCGCGCTGTTCTTGTGGACGTGTCACGAGCTTTACACCGATAGACACGGAAGCTCTCCGTTCATTTGAATCGCCCATCCCTAAGTAAGCTTTAGTTTCAGCGATCAGCTGTTCGTTTCCACCTGCTATTCGATTCTGTTCGCCTGGTACTTCAAATCGAAAAATCACCAATTTCCTTCATTTTGGAGCGCCTCAACCAATTTCTTCGGCCAAAATTGTCAGTTTTACCGATGCTGAATACCAGGCGAACAGAAACAGATAGCAGGTGGAAACGAACAGCTGATCGCTGAAAGTAAAGCTTACTTAGAGATGGGCGATTCAAATGAACTGGGAGCTTCCGTGTCTATCAGTGTAAAGCTTACTTAGGGATGGGCGATTCAAATGAACGGAGAGCTTTCGTGTCTATCGGATCAAAGCTCGTGACACGTCCATAAAAACGAAGAATTCATTTGAATCGCCCATCCCTAAGTAAGCTTTAGTTTCAGCGATCAGCTGTTCGTTTTCACCTGCTATTCGATTCTGTTCGCCTGGTACTTCAAATCGAAAAATCACCAATTTCCTTCATTTTGGAGCGCCTCAACCAATTTCTTCGGCCAAAATTGTCAGTTTTACCGATGCTGAATACCAGGCGAACAGAAACAGATAGCAGGTGGAAACGAACAGCTGATCGCTGAAAGTAGAGCTTACTTAGGGATGGGCGATTCAAATGAATCGGTCGTTCTTGTGGACGTGTCACGAGCTTTGATCCGATAGACACGAAAGCTCCCAGTTCATTTAAATCGCCCATCCCTATGTAATGTTTAGTTTCAGCGATCAGCTGTTCGTTTCCAGCTGCTATTCGATTCTGTTCGCCTGGTACTTCAAATCGAAAAATCACCAATTTCCTTCATTTTGGAGCGCCTCAACCAATTTCTTCGGCCAAAATTGTCAGTTTTACCGATGCTGAATACCAGGCGAACAGAAACAGATAGCAGGTGGAAACGAACAGCTGATCGCTGAAACTAAAGCTTACTTAGGGATGGGCGATTCAAATGAACGGAGAGCTTCCGTGTCTATCGGTGTAAAGCTCGTGACACGTCCACAAGAACAGCGCGATCGCCCATCTCTAGGAGAGCAGCCTAGAACAGCTGATTATATTTACTCGGAGCAATCGACGGCGACCTGCTTCCTGTTTCTGTTCGCCTGGTATTCAGCATCGGTAAAACTGACAATTTTGGCCGACAAAATTGGTTGAGGCGCTCCAAAATGAAGGAAATTGGTGATTTTTCGATTTGAAGTACCAGGCGAACAGAATCGAATAGCAGGTGGAAACGAACAGCTGATCGCTGAAACTAAAGCTTACTTAGGGATGGGCGATTCAAATGAATTCTTCGTTTTTATGGACGTGTCACGAGCTTTGATCCGATAGACACGAAAGCTCTCCGTTCATTTGAATCGCCCATCCCTAAGTAAGCTTTACTTTCAGCGATCAGCTGTTCGTTTCCACCTGCTATCTGTTTCTGTTCGCCTGGTATTCAGCATCGGTAAAACTGACAATTTTGGCCGAAGAAATTGGTTGAGGCGCTCCAAAATGAAGGAAATTGGTGATTTTTCGATTTGAAGTACCAGGCGAACAGAATCGAATAGCAGGTGGAAACGAACAGCTGATCGCTGAAACTAAAGCTTACTTAGGGATGGGCGATTCAAATGAACGGAGAGCTTCCGTGTCTATCGGTGTAAAGCTCGTGACACGTCCACAAGAACAGCGCGATCGCCCATCTCTAGGAGAGCAGCCTAGAACAGCTGATTATATTTACTCGGAGCAATCGACGGCGACCTGCTTCCTGTTTCTGTTCGCCTGGTATTCAGCATCGGTAAAACTGACAATTTTGGCCGAAAAAATTGGTTAAGGCGCTCCAAAATGAAGGAAATTGGTGATTTTTCGATTTGAAGTAC
Source organism: Drosophila santomea (assembly GCF_016746245.2). NCBI lineage: Eukaryota > Metazoa > Arthropoda > Insecta > Diptera > Drosophilidae > Drosophila > Drosophila santomea. The sequence goes on from NC_053021.2 coordinate 108,833, forward strand.
CAGGCGAACAGAATCGAATAGCAGGTGGAAACGAACAGCTGATCGCTGAAACTAAAGCTTACTTAGGGATGGGCGATTCAAATGAATTCTTCGTTTTTATGGACGTGTCACGAGCTTTGATCCGGTTCGTTTCCACCTGCTATCTGTTTCTGTTCGCCTGGTATTCAGCATCGGTAAAACTGACAATTTTGGCCGAAGAAATTGGTTGAGGCGCTCCAAAATGAAGGAAATTGGTGATTTTTCGATTTGAAGTACCAGGCGAACAGAATCGAATAGCAGGTGGAAACGAACAGCTGATCGCTGAAACTAAAGCTTACTTAGGGATGGGCGATTCAAATGAACGGAGAGCTTCCGTGTCTATCGGTGTAAAGCTCGTGACACGTCCACAAGAACAGCGCGATCGCCCATCTCTAGGAGAGCAGCCTAGAACAGCTGATTATATTTACTCGGAGCAATCGACGGCGACCTGCTTCCTGTTTCTGTTCGCCTGGTATTCAGCATCGGTAAAACTGACAATTTTGGCCGAAAAAATTGGTTGAGGCGCTCCAAAATGAAGGAAATTGGTGATTTTTCGATTTGAAGTACCAGGCGAACAGAATCGAATAGCAGGTGGAAACGAACAGCTGATCGCTGAAACTAAAGCTTACTTAGGGATGGGCGATTCAAATGAATTCTTCGTTTTTATGGACGTGTCACGAGCTTTGATCCGATAGACACGAAAGCTCTCCGTGCATTTGAATCGCCCATCCCTAAGTAAGCTTTACTTTCAGCGATCAGCTGTTCGTTTCCACCTGCTATCTGTTTCTGTTCGCCTGGTATTCAGCATCGGTAAAACTGACAATTTTGGCCGAAGAAATTGGTTGAGGCGCTCCAAAATGAAGGAAATTGGTGATTTTTCGATTTGAAGTACCAGGCGAACAGAATCGAATAGCAGGTGGAAACGAACAGCTGATCGCTGAAACTAAAGCTTACTTAGGGATGGGCGATTCAAATGAATTCTTCGTTTTTATGGACGTGTCACGAGCTTTGATCCGATAGACACGAAAGCTCTCTCCGTTCATTTGAATCGCCCATCCCTAAGTAAGCTTTACTTTCAGCGATCAGCTGTTCGTTTCCACCTGCTATCTGTTTCTGTTCGCCTGGTATTCAGCATCGGTAAAACTGACAATTTTGGCCGAAGAAATTGGTTGAGGCGCTCCAAAATGAAGGAAATTGGTGATTTTTCGATTTGAAGTACCAGGCGAACAGAATCGAATAGCAGGTGGAAACGAACAGCTGATCGCTGAAACTAAAGCTTACTTAGGGATGGGCGATTCAAATGAACGGAGAGCTTCCGTGTCTATCGGTGTAAAGCTCGTGACACGTCCACAAGAACAGCGCGATCGCCCATCTCTAGGAGAGCAGCCTAGAACAGCTGATTATATTTACTCGGAGCAATCGACGGCGACCTGCTTCCTGTTTCTGTTCACCTGGTATTCAGCATCGGTAAAACTGACAATTTTGGCCGAAAAAATTGGTTGAGGCGCTCCAAAATGAAGGAAATTGGTGATTTTTCGATTTGAAGTACCAGGCGAACAGAATCGAATAGCAGGTGGAAACGAACAGCTGATCGCTGAAACTAAAGCTTACTTAGGGATGGGCGATTCAAATGAATTCTTCGTTTTTATGGACGTGTCACGAGCTTTGATCCGATAGACACGAAAGCTCTCCGTTCATTTGAATCGCCCATCCCTAAGTAAGCTTTACTTTCAGCGATCAGCTGTTCGTTTCCACCTGCTATCTGTTTCTGTTCGCCTGGTATTCAGCATCGGTAAAACTGACAATTTTGGCCGAAGAAATTGGTTGAGGCGCTCCAAAATGAAGGAAATTGGTGATTTTTCGATTTGAAGTACCAGGCGAACAGAATCGAATAGCAGGTGGAAACGAACAGCTGATCGCTGAAACTAAAGCTTACTTAGGGATGGGCGATTCAAATGAATTCTTCGTTTTTATGGACGTGTCACGAGCTTTGATCCGATAGACACGAAAGCTCTCCGTTCATTTGAATCGCCCATCCCTAAGTAAGCTTTACTTTCAGCGATCAGCTGTTCGTTTCCACCTGCTATCTGTTTCTGTTCGCCTGGTATTCAGCATCGGTAAAACTGACAATTTTGGCCGAAGAAATTGGTTGAGGCGCTCCAAAATGAAGGAAATTGGTGATTTTTCGATTTGAAGTACCAGGCGAACAGAATCGAATAGCAGGTGGAAACGAACAGCTGATCGCTGAAACTAAAGCTTACTTAGGGATGGGCGATTCAAATGAATTCTTCGTTTTTATGGACGTGTCACGAGCTTTGATCCGATAGACACGAAAGCTCTCCGTTCATTTGAATCGCCCATCCCTAAGTAAGCTTTACTTTCAGCGATCAGCTGTTCGTTTCCACCTGCTATCTGTTTCTGTTCGCCTGGTATTCAGCATCGGTAAAACTGACAATTTTGGCCGAAGAAATTGGTTGAGGCGCTCCAAAATGAAGGAAATTGGTGATTTTTCGATTTGAAGTACCAGGCGAACAGAAATGTCAGTAGGTGACCGGCGATCAGTTCGATGGTGCAACCTAACTAACGGTTGTTTTCCAGCAGATGACGACCATAAATGTCGCGGCCCAAAAGTATGCAATACGCTGTAACGCTTGCAATCAGCAGCCTGAAAGTATGCAACGGATACTGTCTACGCTTTGTTTATTGCTTGAAATATGTAAGAAAAACGCTGCATACTCTCAGGCAAAGTCAAAGCCCCAAAAAAACTTAAGCTAGGTTTAAAATGCAATTAAATGCATTATACAATTTTAATAAAAGATTCCTGCGAACGTGCGAAAATAATTGATGACCATGCTGATCCTAGGATCTACGCCTTAAGCGCAGAACTAGCTTTCTCCTTAACCAGATGTATAGTAAATAAATAAAATACTCTTTTAATTGTTATCCGATTTCGATGGGATTTTGAAATTTCCCAGCACCATTGCAGAAGCAAGAGAAGCACAACAAGAGACAGACAGTCGGGCATTTGAGCCATCTTAATGGGCTGAGCAGGCCAAATACAGCGAAAATCATTGGAGCAATTATAAGGCATCTAAATGTTGGTCCGATGACGAAGAGGAGTAGCAGTTGCAACATGCTGCTTGCTGTTTGCTGCTAGCTGCTTTTGATCCGAATGCAACAAGTTCCAGGAAGAGGAAGACGAGGATCGGATCTAGATCATCATGATCACTATATGTCGCTGATCGTGTGTATGTCAGTGCAAGTCGGCATTCGTTTTAAACAAATAAAGCCCGCGACTAATTGCATTTGCACTTGTTGTGCGATATTTCTTTGCTGGAAATTACACACGGCCACAGTGGATGGAATACGAAAGAGTCGGGATCTGCGTTCTCTTTAGTTAAAGATGGGTACTGAGCTCAGTTTAAGACACGTCATTTGTCATTTGTCATTTATCTTTCGTGGCCTTTTAGCGTTTGGCTTAATTGACTTCTTCTCCATCATCGTAGCTGCAGCGAAATACAAAAACAAGCCAATGGACAAGCAACGAAAAACTGGCAACGAAACGAAAAAATGGCCGATTTAGCAGCTAAAATAATATCCGGGCGGCTGAAATTTTCAAGAAATCGAAGATCGTTGGCCACTTCCTGACATTTCTGTTTGCCTGGTAGTTATTTTATTTCTTGTCTACAGCGCTTATACTACAGAAGAACATTTAATTTGTGTTTTGGAATATAATTATTATAATACAAATTTAAATGTACGAAAAATGGCAAAAAATTAGCATATTCTTTTTTGAACGCAGATGGATAGGGAAATTTGTTACGAATGCAACAAGGTATGACATTCCACTTTTGGACAACTATTTTTATTGCTATCGAAAAAATACTGATTGAGTTTCTTCTCAGTACTCCTCCTTGCTTTATTGCAAGATTTCAAAATCTTAGTTGTTTTTATAAATTTTGGCCCGCAGCACTGTTGTTTGGCCTCATAATAAAATCTCCATATTTGGAGAATTTTGTTGCATTGTAATGCAAAATATTAAACATTGTTCTTGCTTTATTTTCATTTAGTAAATATTAACAAATATATTTTAAATATAAACTTTTACCAACTTCCTGCGTAAGCATTAGCAGAGGCATATGCGCCAGTACCACCTCTTCCGGATGCCCAACTACTAGCACTGCTGATGGCGTACGAATGGGGTGCTCCTTCATGGTAACCACCTCCTCTTCCGTTGTTACCACCACCTCCTCCGTGGTAACCGCTATAGGCTGGGTAATCGACAAAGAGTCTTATGGTGCTGCCTCCTCCGTTGATATAACCACCACCTTCTGATGCTCTGTGGTATCCATATCTCTCATTGTAGCCGCCACTATGATATGCCCCACTGTCGCCGTTGTAGCCTTCCCCTCCACCTCTACTTCCGAAAAGCAGCTTCCTTTTTAAGGCGAGTAAACTTGGAGTGGTGACGCTCACGCAGCTGGTTAATACAAGAAGCCAGAAGGCAACATGCTGCCAACTCCTCATTTTACTTGACTATTTGCAATTGGTCTTCCGGATTTTATTGGCGCTAAAACAGATGGGTAATTATTCGTCAACTGTAAATTGCATCTTTATATATGAACACCCATTGTTTACTGTTCGATCGGTCGTCAACACTGGGAGCCAACGAATTTTCTCATGGATTGCAATGATTTATACAATAATTACGTGGCCGACGGACATTAAAGATTCTTTATTTAATTGATTAGTGGAAATAATAAAAAAAAAGGTTTACAAATTTAAAAAAAAAATGTTTAAGAAAGCGGTTATATTACCAATAGCTATAACAAACACATTGCCCATAATATGATTAAGAATGTAGTTCATCTAAATGAAATTGTTTCTTTTATTTCATTAACAGGATAAGCAGATGTACCGCTCTCGTTGAAAAATCGGAATATCAAGCTTAATGGAAATACATTGGGTATACCGGAGTATACCCGATGATACTTCTCACTTAGAGTAGTAGCAATTATTTGCATGACATCCATTGGAAAATCCCTCTTAATTGGAAAAAAGGAAAAACAGTAGAATAAAACCAGTAACACACAAGTGGATGTTAGAGAATGGTTTAGAATGTTGATAATATTGTATATATTTTTACCAAGCTATTACATTAGAAGCATATTCCAACTTCGTTATCTGGAAACTCAAAGCTTAAGTTAATGTATTACCTACTTTTGTGCAGCGTTCTAAAACTCAGCTCCTGAAAACGATTGTGTACTTGTAGGCACAGCCTTTTGGAACGTGTGCTGCCAGGTGTTTAAAACCGAAAAATCACAAAATTTTCCCTATAACATTAAACTTTTTTTTTGGTAACAGTAGAAAACTACAAATTTATCATGCAAGTCTGAATTTTTTAGGGCAAATTGGGTGATTTTTATATTTAAAACACCTGGAAAACAGAATTTCCAAAAGGCGACCAACGCTCAGTTGGTAGTTTATTTCAATAAAACTGCTACTGATCATGATCGCCAGCTAACAAAAATTGAGAAATTACATTTTTTGGCATAAAATAATTTCGGAATATGGGCTCTTTCATTTCCTCTTTTGTATTGCTATTTGTACTGGGGTACATTTATTGATTTAACAAGCATGTGCCATTTGCTACATCAATTAGGTAAGTAACGTAATAACAAAAAAAATTTTATTTTGGATACATATGTATGTACAGTATTTACAAAAGTGGTTAAAGATTGATTTGACAACTTTCTAGGATTGGACTAAGATTTTAGGCCCAACCTCCAGCCGGCTGCCAACCGCCGCCACCGCCGCCTCCATGGCCGCCGCCGCCGCCGCCAGAGCTCAGTTTGATGATTTTTATAACCTTGGTGCCGCCACCTCCGCTGCTTCCGTGACCACCACCTCCGCCTGATGACCAACCGCCACCTCCTCCTCCTCCTCCAGAAGACCAGCCTCCTCCACCACCACCATGTCCTCCTCCGCCGCCTCCGAGACTTATGATTTTGATGAGTTTAACATCGCCTCCGCTTCCGCCGCCTCCACCTGAGGACCAGCCACCGCCGCCACCTCCAGAAGACCATCCACCTCCGCCCCCGCCGCCACCCCCTGAGGACCAGCCACCTCCTCCTCCGCCGCCTCCAGAAGATCCACTCTCCGTAATCACTTTAATAATTTGCACGTCTCCTCCGCCTCCATGACCACCACCACCGCCACCACCTCCTGATGACCATCCGCCTCCACCTCCTCCAGAGGACCAGCCACCTCCTCCGCCGGGCTTAGGCTTAGCCGTCACACTGGCCACTCCGATGAGCAGGAGACACACAAAGGCCTGAAAAGCATAAACACTTTATTAGAATCACTTAAAAAAAAATGGCCAGCACGGGAGCCAGCGCAATAATTTAGGATAATTCAGGATAATTTAGTAGTTATCCTGGCGAACGACGAACCGTACTTTCATAGCTTAAAACACTCCGCTTGGGTTAACTAGTGGGTTTAGTGCAAATCCACAACTGACACGACCACAGATGGCAGCGAGAGTTTTTATACCAAACCAGACGCGACATAACTTTAACCGGAAAAGCTTGGCTCTGCCAGATGGCAAAAGGAAAAACATTTTTTAACGCTTACTGTGGGGTTGGCAGATATTGAAGGTGCTACCGAGGCACTGCTAAGAATAAGGTGGTATAAAAATATTATATTATATATATATATATATTATATATAAAAATATTATATTATATTATATATATATAAAATAGGTTTATCTACAAAATAGACCTATAACCGTAATATAGTTTGTATGCAACTACAACTTTAATTATATTATCCTAAATAACTACAATAAAAGAATTTGGTATTACCATTGATTTTTTTTCCGTGTTATTGTTGCAATATGGGCCAAATGGTGCCGCATCATCGTCAGGGGGAGGATTCAACAATGGGCATTAGTTTTGAAATCCCAATGGATGGGGTGAAAAAGATAGCGGGCGAAAGCTGCAGACAACTCATAACTGCAACTCCATCCGATTGCTGCATCTGCAATAGTTTTGTAGTCAGCCAAAGATTTGTTTGTATAGTAAATGCACATCTCCCAACAGACAAGTTGATGGTGCACCTTTCCCATTGCATAATCCGCAACATTGCCGGTCACAATAGCAACTTCAGTCCAACTTGCAACTTGTGACGTTGTGCGGTTATTGGATTTGCATCTGGGGGTATCGATGGTAATTTGGTCTAAAACTTTGACAAAATCCCTCAGAGGCAATCACGATGACGTCGCTCAAATCGCGAAACACCAACGAACTACAACAAAATGACTATAAGACTAATTTGCCATAGCGGGATATGGATGATGATTTAAGAATGGAAATAGTCCTTTTATAAGCTGTTGCACAAGTGCACAATTTGATTATTATAAAAATATGCAGTCGTGGCATATTGCAAATATCCCTTCCAATAGATGTGCAAGCTAAAATCCAAACAAAAACAGATTGACTATATAAATTCATTAGTCACATCATTTCTTTACGTTGCAGGCAAATGCCTTCCCATAAAATGATTATTATTTTTTAATTTTAAAACTATATATTATAAAACTACATACCTGTAAATATAAATTGACTTTTAGCATGGCTTTTTCTGCTTAGCATTCCCCACCTATTGCAGGTAGGCTGCAGTTACAGTTTCATTTCGGTCTCCACCAGTGCCGGCATCATTTGTAGTGTAGTGGATCAGCGGGTCAACGTCCCGTGGGCTCGGCTTAAGCTGCGATGCGGCGCAGAGAAAACGTGTTTGCTGCCTCCATGAACTTATAATACTTTTGGCGTGTGTGTCCTCTCCTCCCCCTAGTGTATATTTTGGGTTTAGGCTGGGGTTTAGTCAGCGAGACAAAAGCGATCAGTGAATTAAACAAGAGACGTGGGTTCGGTGGGCAAACTTTTTGCGATTTCCGAATTGTTACATCACTGCACTATATGCTGATATGGGCCGGAAAAAAATGTACAATCGCTTATTCTGACCAAAGTTATATAAAAAAAGGTTGATTATGTCGTACACTCTTTGGTTTATTTATTAATTATGAATAGTATTCATTATCGTTAGCTATTAGGTAATATATTTAAGTTTAAAGTGATGCTCTCTGGTTACATTGCATTGCGTTCTTTATCAGTTGTCCTAAGTCAATTGTATAATTTATAAACCCTTCTTCTTCGTTAAATATTTATTGGTTAGTTATAGCGAATGTTGCACAAGTATATCTATCATATATATATAGTGCCACGTAGAAGTAACGCTTATAATGTTTACACCTTGGCATACGTTTGTTACAATTGTATAGCTAATATAATTTAGATTTAAATTAGTTATAGAGCAAAAAAAAACGCACAAAAAATAGTAGGAATAAGGGTGTTACGTGTAGTTAAAGATATTTATCTATGCAAAGTCTGAACTGCTTGCGCGCTTTATACAGAGAAAGCACTCTTGACTAGACATGAGATGACTAGATGGTTTATACTTGGGTAGACGGGACCATGGGGTTCCTATTGCTTCTGTCTCCGTTAGCAACACCTTTCAGGTACTTGGAAAACATTCTTTTGGTGGGGCAAAAGGAACCCTAAGTTATAGACGGGTAGTCAGTCAGGAGAGCTTCGAGGCCCAGAGAATACGGCACGTCAATCGCTCAACTCAGGCGAGATCATGCCTTCTATGGGCTCCAGCTATTGTTCCATAATAATCGTGTCTTCAGACTTCACGTTGCCGGAATTAATGGCCTCCATGGCCTTGCTGAGCAGAGTGGCGTCCTTTAAGCTGACCACCTGTACCAGCTGGGGTTCTTGGCCAGGACCTCCCTGGATCATCATCTGGTGCATTCCAGGCGACATGGTGATGGTCTCCAGCTGGTCGCCATTTTCCACCTTTCAGAATTTGAAAAAAGAGGTTATCTTAGTTAGTAGAAGAGCAAATTCATAATATTTCTTTACAGATCAAGGGGTCCTCGAAAATTGTCCACTTTTTCTATCTAGTTAAAAGGAAAAGAAAATAAAGTATAAAATTATAAGATAAAATGTATAATAGCAAAATATACTTACTATACTTATTAACTCAATAAAAAATCAGGACAAGCAAAAAATGTATATTCTGAGACCAACAATAATTAAAAATAAAAAATGATTTTGAAGGTAAATTGCTGGCTTTATTTTTAGCATTTCAGTTTACACAATATATAAGCAAATATTTAAAAATAAAATTATAATAAAATCACAACAATCACTTTTTTTTTTTAATAAAATTTGTTGCATTTTCATTTTCTTCCTTTCGCAATTGACTTGGCTTCATTAAAAACAAAATTTTGTCTAAAACAATTTAATATGCGATTAATATGAAAATCAAACATGTAAACACAATAATTATGGTAAAAGCAATATTGATTTCATTGAAACACAATAGCAATAATGGAAACAGTACTAGATCAACATAAAATTCATTTTGCACCCACTTTCTGGAGAATATATATTAAATATCCCTCCACATATATATATATATATATAGCACATTTTTATCTCCCGACTAAAGGTGAATACCTCCAATGATAAACTCATTTTCCCGCCTTTGCGCATTCTTAATGCGCATTGACTACGTTTAAGGGATTGCATGGTGGGTTACGGAGCAAAGACTCACGGGGTTACAGGTACGTCTAACTTTAGGCTGGCTGGTCCCTGTTTGCTGTATAACTTACAGGCTAGAACTAACCTAATTGTACAACTTAAATTTGTTAATATTTGGTTTGATTCGCGCTTTTAGCAAGATTATGCGCATAAATATATGTACTCCACAATTTAACAACTAAACAAATGGCTAAAACTATAAATTATTATGTTTTGTAGCTCTGTAAACTAGGAACAACTTTAACTTTTAATTTAGAATTGATTTTTGGTTTAATTTTCAACAAATTTTTTGGTTTTCTACTCTCGGCACTAAATTCAATTTATATAGTTAGTAACTGAGGAATTTCCTTTGGCTGTAACTATTTCGGTTATTTGGCATTCACAATATGTGCGCGTCTAAGTTTAAATGGCAAGTGCAGTTGTGCGTTTCTTATTTTTCTGTTTGTGGAAAGCCGCAATTGACTAGATTCGAGATAATATGGATTATTAATTGGGAGACTCTACCCCAAATGCTCCAGCTTGATGGCCGGCAGTTGGAGCTGCACACTGGTTAAACTGGCGCTGTCCACACAACGGATGGAAGAGGAAGTACCGGCGGAGGAGTGGCAATTTTCATTGGCATTTAGTTGGGATTTGTTTTTTGCTGAGGAATTGGGTCTCCCACGTTTCTGAACCATCACTGGCTCCCCTCCCCCACTAACCCCGGTGGATCTCCTGGTAGTTCTCTTGTTGGCCACCTGGGCACTGCTAGGAGTGGCCAGCACTATGGGCAAGGGCATGGGCATCTTTACGCTATTATTGTTATTTGCTAGGGTGCTATTATTGTTGTTGTGGTGCCCTAAACTGCTGGACGTGGAGGTGGATGTGGCTAGGTAGAAACGTTCCCCGGGAGTGACCGGATGCCCAATCATCGCGCCACTGCGACGGCCCAGGACTGACGATCCCGCCGAGATCAGCGAGTAGCATTGAACGCCGCCATTTCCCAAAGAGGATGAGGAACTGTTTGCGGTACTGGTGGAGCGATTGACACTTGTATCTACCTGCATCGGCGCGAGGCACACTGTTCCATCGCTGTTCGTTTGGATCTGCTGCACGTTGGCCATCACCGATTGGTACATAGAGACGGGAACTGAGATCACATTGCTCACCGAAACGGGATAACCTAAGACAAAGTAAAAATGCGTTTGGTAAGTGCGTATAGCAATGATACGGGTAACTTCAACTCGGAGTACTCAGCGATAATATATATGTACCTTGGCCATCCTCCGTTGTAATATATATTTGTCCATCCTGCGTCTCGGTAAGATCTACGGTCATGTTCTCATGACCATTCACATCAGTGAGACTCTGGACTGTCTGAATGGTAGCACCGCCTTCACCTTGGTGGAGCTGAAACAAGAGTTGCAGGTAAGGACTCAAACGAGGATGCACGGATCACTAAATGTACTTACCGTGGCAACACCTTGAACCTGGGCAGTTGTCCCATCCGGTAATGTGATAATAGGATTATTGGGGTCCACCTGGATTAGCGAGACGGTACCATCGGCATTCTGTGAGAGGACCGTTTGCGTGGTGTACTGTGTATAAATGGTAAATTACAATCGTTACTAACTGTTTAAATGTGCATATGACTAAGCCAAAACAAAGTAATTGAATTTAAGAATAAAACTACCGAAATGCATATTAAGCAAGCACTACTGATAATTCTTAAAATAAAGATAAAAATGTTTTGTTTGTGTTTTTAGAGTGACAGAAGTCGTATTTACATGTGGGTGTGATTTTTCGGTTTGTGGCGGATGCAAATAATGATGAAAATAACCAATAACTCGATAACAATCAGCTGCAACAGAACACAAACAGACGAAACAAAAAATCAGGTCATATTAGGTTGACTTAAATAAAATAAGAGAATCATCGGGACCAACAACACGAAGAATAAACGAAAAGTAATATCAATAAAAACGAAAGATTGAGCCAAACATCATTCAGTTAATGCAAGTTTCAGGAAAAGGGTGTAAGACTTGTAAGCTATGCACAAAAGTTTCACAATATTATCTGTTCTTTTCCATTTTCCTACTCCCTTTTATCCAATTAACAACTAACAATTAACAATGGGCTGATACATTTAAATCTTTGAATCAGTATGCAATTTAAATAAGATAGCTATTGGTCTTACAATCTGCGTTACTCCAATTCACCTAATGCAACCCAATCGCAGTGTGCAATTAAGAGAAAACATGGCAAAGTAGGAAGCCAGTACAGCATATTACAGAACGCGGTTTAAGCTACTTGTCGGTATGAATCACAATGAATCGGTAATGTGCTATTCTAGTGTGCAAGTCTGACAAGTCTGGACCCTAGTCCTGGCTCGGTTGGGAAGCACAACAGCAATTTAAGGGGCATTTCATCCGGATTAGTACGAACATCAACATCGCTGAGCGTAATGGGCTCGATGCAGACTTGAGCATTGGCGATCTGCTGGGCAGTGACCGTCTGGTTAGCATTCGACTGGGAGTGAGCCTGGGACTGCGAATGCGCGTGAGCCTGCGCCGCACTTACGGCGGCGGCTGTCGTCTGAACCGCTGTGGCGGTCGCCGTTCCACTGGCAGTGGTCAACTGGATTGTTTGCGGCTGTCCTCCGGCCACTGGCTGAATATGCACGGCGTTGGGTAAGTGCGTCTGGTGGTGCTGATGGTGCTGCTGGTGCTGCTGATTCTGAGCCGGCGCCTGGCAGATCTCAATCTTCGTGGAGGCGGGCAGCGTAGCCGTCGTGGTCACGTGCTGGTTATTGGTACTCTGGATGATTGTCGGAGCAGGAGTGTTGCTTTGGGCCGTGTGGGTGGTGATCACTGTTCCAGCACTATTGATTTTCACAACGTTCACCTGCTGCGGTTGCTGTGATGATGATTCGATGTGGATTGGTTGATGGATTAGTAAGACGATATATGTCGGTTGCGGATAAATAATGGGCGTGACTTATCACAGAGTAGTTCGTCGCATTCGACTATTGCAAATTATGTTCGTGTAAAATATGGTAGCCTAAGGAACTATTTTAAAATACATTTAGAATGTGTTTACATTTATTTGAAACCCAAAATGTGGAAACACTTTTCGATTAAGTAAAAGTGCTCTTCACTTGTTTGCATTCAACCCAACACGGTTAAATCCAAGCAGAAACAAAAACAAGCTGAAACCATTACCTTGAATGGGACCTGTGACCTGTGACCTGTGCAATACTTACATTGCTGTTGCCCGTCGGCGGCGTCATTGTAGTCACCGTGTGGATGGTAGGAGGATTTGAAAGCTCCATGTCCTCGTCTTCGTCGCCCGACTGCGAAATCAAGGCGTTAACCTTGTCCTCGTCATCGGCAAAGGTAGGCAGCAGATCCTCCCTTCCATGGTACTTGTAGCAATTGATCACAATCTTGCGTAGTGCATGTGTCCAGCTGATCTGAATAGGGACGCATAGAGTTAATACGATTCAAAGGAGATCGGGGGCGGCTGTTGGAACACCCACCCCACCCACCTTCTGCTTGTCGTCCTCGGAACGCGCATCCATCCTCACATTGGCCCAGGGCAGCTCCTTTGGCCACCAGGGCGGTCTGGTAGACTCCCTGCCCCATCCCGGCTTTCCTCGTCCCGTAGAATACTTGAGCATCAGCGGGATGAAGGCTCTCAGCTGCGCTTGGGTCATCTTCTCTACGGGAGTGGGTATACCATCGATAACCAAGCCAGGCAGTTCGAAGAGCGATGGATCATCTTGGGGCGGAGGTGGCGCTTGCTGGGCCAGTGCATTGTCCAGTTCATCCATTACAATGTTCTTTAGGTTGCGCAGCACATCTTCCAGGGGTTTGGCTCCAAAAACCTTATAGCTAGTGTTGGGTTTACCCGGTGTGGCCACCAGAACTACCGCCTGTTTGCCCACTCTGCCCGTGAACTCATAGATAATCCCTCTCAGCTTGCGCAGCAATCGATTCTGTTGCCGTTTTCTAACCGAGGGATTTGTTTCGAAGCAATGAGGTCTCTTTCGCTTTTTGGAACTCGCTATTGCCGCCGCTGCCGCCACGCCCACTGGTCCTGCGGCCGCTAGTTGGTGGGCCACATCATCATTCACTGGCATGGAGCCCAGGTCCCCTTCGTATAAGCTGCCATCGCTGCTGATTAGATCCTCGTCGTCGTCATCGGAACCTAGGCTCTGGATATCCTCATCCAGCATTTCGATCTTGTAGGTGGTTCCGTTGCTCTGGGAACTGTTGCCGGCACTTTGCAGCTGACCTCCTCCACCGCCGGTCGCTGTTATTGTAGTCACGTTGAGACCGCTCCCCAACGTGCTGCTCCCGGCAGAAGTTCCTCCTGATCCTCCGTTAGCCCCATTCGAGGAGTGGGTGCCCGAGGAGGTGGTGGTGACAACCACATTTCCAGTCGAGCTCCTTTGGCTGCCCGCCGGCGCCACGACCAGCCGATAGCTTGTGGTGGCCAGTTTGGCGGTGGGGATTGCCTTTTGAACCTTCCTGCTTCCGCTCCGCTCAAACTCCGCTCCGCTCCTCTTCTCGCCTCAATCCTTGTTCACTCGGTTGAGGGAGGACTTACTCGCATGCACAGTGTGATAAAAACGGCAACTGTTTGGAAAAACAAAGACGGGAAAGTCTTAAAAGAGTTTCAAGGTATGTGATACGGTGGATTATGCCAAGCACACAGCGAGAAGCATGGTCTACAGTTCGTTCATTTACTTGAATGTTCAATTATTTTGTCACAGGTTTGATCAGAAAACAAAAGAACTCGTTGGGATACCACAAAATAAAAAAAAAAACGTTTTGCCCACGCCCACAACGGCGCCCATATGCTTGAAAATTGAAGTGTTCGAAGGCGATATGGTTGTTTGTTTAATAGTAGAAGGTAGCGGACCTGCGCAACACCACAAATTACAATAATGGGACAACAAACGCAGCGGCAACAATACATGTACATATGTATTTACCATTGATGACAAGGTACATAGGAACAAAACAACTGTTTGTAACTCGAGCGATCCACAGTTGCAGATTATGGCCTATCGCCGTCAACATCGAGAGCTTTTTTCGTAGGTCCAAATACTTAGGATCGTATTGGTTTTGTTTGAAAGTTGAGCAACGGCGAGAACCTGGGTACGTGTACCATATACAAATAAACATAGAGATAGACTAAGCATAGTGCTAAGGCGTCTATGTGACGCAGGCAAACCTTAAGAGCCCTTAAGAAATCTGAAAGAACGAGGACGATTCCGAATTCAACACTTATATCTTCTGTTAGAGCTAAGGCGTCTATGTGACGCAGGCAAACCTTAAGAGCCCTTAAGAAATCTGAAAGAACGAGGACGATTCCGAATTCAACACTTATATCTTCTGTTAAAGCTTTTTCTTTTCTTTTCTCTTCTAATTTTCAGCTTTGGTATTCTGGAACTTTATTTTTCCACAAAATGTCTGTTTATTTGAAGCACGGATTTCACGAATATCCCTTGTTAAATATTACATTTGTATTCATATATAGCAATATGGAATGCAAGCTAAGAAATGTCCTCCAAATTTGAGCACAATTGCCAAACTCTATTCTCGTTCTCTAATTTGTTTATTCCCCCCATTTTTCAGTGTATGCTCCACTGCGCAGAATCCCCCAGCTTCTGCTCCCGCTCACACTCGTAATCTAGATCGTCTTTCTCCGCAAGTATACTACGAGTAGTATTCATATATCGCTCTCGTTCGCTTTCTTGGGATCCGCTGCACGTGCGCACTGATATAGGGTTCGAAAATTGGGTTCGAGTTTGCGATTGGCGTTGAACTGGCAGTAACCTTAAAAAAATACGTTTATTAATTTGCTTGCCTCAGGTATTTGAGTTTGACGTGTTGTTGAGGGCAATGCAAGTGGGGATTTGTTTTGGTCGACTTGGCAACTATCTTTTCTTTGCTGGTTGCGGTTCCTGTTGGTTTATTTATTGTTTAATTTTGGTTGTTTTTATATTTCCTCGGTCAATCCACAACTTTTGGCACACACTTTTTGTAGCACAGAAAATAAAATGAGTAATTTTTTGGAACGAGATAAGGGCCGCGAACGAACCGCACGACACCGCTTTTGGTCGCTCTCTGTGCTCAAGTTCTATTTGCGTTTGCTCAGAAACTCAAAATCCAACGACGGCAACGCGACGGCAGAAAGAGAGGGTGCTAGCTGATAGCAAGAGAAGGCACTATCTGGGCGAAAAGAGAAGGAACGACAAACCACCCCACGGAGTGATTCCGACGTCGACGCAGTGAAAAATCAATACTGCGCCCATGCGTCGACATCGCTGTTGAAACGGCTATATAGAATTCTCGCCGTCTTTCTCTGCCCAGGGGTTTTAGTAAAAAGACCCCCGTATCCTACATGTTATAAATGTTATAGATGTCCTAGTAGCTTCGGTTAAATGCGCACTATCATGTCTGCACTAAAGCTCCCCTAATTTAGACGAGAAGAGCTCAGGTATATGAGTTATCAACACCCCCAACAGGAAAGTAAGGCCAGAGATCCGGGCTCGAAAAAAACCAACCCCGTAAGTCGCACAGCTTTCACCGCAATGAATACACACGCAAACTCGCCGAGCTCGAGGTGCAAAGCACGATGAAAACACTGCCTTATGCGAGTTACTATTTGTTTTCCTTGGATCTTTTCTAAACCACCACGCACCACGCATGCACTACCCGCACTACCCAACCACCCCCAAACGTAGGGTTTGAAACACCACACCACCACCATTCCCACGACCTTATTTATAGGGGATGTGAGCCCGATTCACTTGCGCGTGCCAAACATACGGCGAGAACAGAGGCCTGCCAAAGTGAACACACTTCTAAACCTGGATTGAAGTGAGCAGACATCTAATGACGGGAGAAAGGGAAAGAAGTGGAGAGAGTTCACCCCCTTAGATGGGTACATATGTACATACCTAACTGGATGCTGAGCCAGCTGGGTGACTAAAACGGCGTGAGGGAACCTAGAGTAGTGCCAAACTAAAAAGCTTTCCATTCATTGGCTGTGTTCCACAGTTTCTGTTTCCAATTCTAGATCTTAAAATTCGAACATGCTAGAGTCCTTCAGGACAATGTTATTATACGCCAGTCATACGAACAGTCAAGAAAGTCACAAGCCAATTAATGGAAAAGAATCCTATTTTCGTTGTTTTCGATCATAAAGCGGTTTTAGTTTGATCAAAATCCGATGACAAATTAATGGAAACTATGATCATATATTCTTATTATTCGGTATATTCTTATTATTCTGAAAACTGCAAACTATTTACTGCAAGGGTATATTTGGCTTTCGATGTTTGTATTCCCAATGCTAATTTTCTGTATTTTTGCCTCCAGCATAAACCACCAGATCCACCTGCTGCTTAAATCGTTATTATGAATATACATGGAATTAAAAATTGTTTCAGACATTTTTGGATTACATTTTTCAACTGCGCCAGCGCACACACACACTCACTCGCACAGCCGCAATAATTACCACATTATGATAAGACAACTTTTGTATGAGACTTGTGCGCTATGCGCCAAATAGGTTCTCTAAAAATTTGTTTTGTTCTGCAAAGAATGGACCCCACCGCGTTTCTTTTTCTTTTACTCTCCCACAATCGAATTTTCAGTTTCTCTCTCTCTCTCTCTCTCATTTCCCCCACACACGCTTTTCTGTACTTGACAGCACAGCGCTACAAAAAAATTGATAACAGCACAGAAAAAGCGAACGAGAGGCAAGAAGGAATAAGTTACGCATGCGGAGGTTGTTTTTCGGGGCAGTGGCGTCGGCGCAAAGGCCACCACCGTTCATAGCCATGCACTGAAAGAAATACATGCATACATACATACGTAAGAGTATAGTTGCAAAATAGAAAAAATACCAGCAGAAATTTGATTTTTTGTTGTCTAAATTTGTATATTTGTTTGAACTATTTGGAACTATTTTTGCTGCACATGTGTTTAAATCGGCCGTATGTTTTGAAAATATTATCCCTTTAATTTAACTTTAACAATTGTGAGCCGCAAGAGTTGCAATCTGTGAATGTAGGGTGGCCCTTGTCCTGTTCCAATTGGAACTGTACTTTCATAGCCACCCCAATAGAACGAACCCATCACAGTGGCGTCCTTCACTATTGGAACTGAAAAAACCCATTGAAGGTTGCTGCGAGCTAGCCATCTCGCTCTGTTTATTCATGTGTGTATCTAAAAATTCTCGTCTCTAGGGGGTGGTTTGGGTGGTTTTCGCAACCCCGAAAGCGTCAGAATCACACAGACACAGATGCACTAACACACATACCTTCCAATAGGAATTGGAAATGCGTGTGCTTGTGCTGTCGTGCTCACAATTGGAACAATTGGAATTGATACCTGTTTCGCACATGCATTTTACAACCCCTACCACCTATGTATGTGCACCTTCTCCTTGCTATCGGAGTTTCCGGTATTTATGTTAACTTTTAGCTGAGGCGCATGTTTAAGTTACGGACACTCGCAGTTGGATTTTCATTTACGGCGCCGATGTAACGGTAACACAAAACAAATACACCAGCACGCACACATGTACGATTACCTAATACATACACACGAAAGCTAGCAAGAACCGTTAGCTCAGGGCTCGGAAACTTGCGCACTCACTTACACCAGTACACCACTACCTAAAACACTCAACACTCTCTACATACGCGCATATAAACCGTATAGACTGTCGCAGTGGAAAATCGGAAAATTTGTCGACCCCTTCCACTAGTTTACACCCACGTACGCACCTGTGTACTTTTGTTGTTTTTCCAGCTCCTTTATGATAACACACATATACACTCACAAAGAAAAAAAAAGGCGCACGCACACGAACGCGCCGCCGCTATTGTGCATTGGTGTGTTTGCCCCTGCGCCGAAAATTTTGTGTGGCGTTTATTTATTATCACACTGCACATGCGAATATTCCGTGCATTTTACATTTGCGCACTGCCGTTTCTAGGTTGTAGCTCCAAAATTTCCCGCTCGCAACTTTCCGCCGTTTTCCCTCACCGTGATTCTTCGTTAGCTTAATTCCCAGCCGCCTGTCCCAGCACTTTTCCCCAAGTTTCGACGCAATTTTGCGATTTAATTTACCCGAGGAATGGTATTTAGTACATGACAAGCTATCGATATGCCGCACGCGTGATTCTTCGAGCCGTCGATAATGTACATGCGATACATATCGCAGTCGAAGGACACACACGGTCACACTAAAAGGCATAGAAAAACGAGAGTTTGGCGGGCCTACTAATTGTGCTTTAAATTAAACCCTTTGAAAGTCGCTCACCTTTCTGGCGTCGAATAGATTCTAGCATTACCATGCGGTGTGTCGCCACGCCCACTCTAATACCCACAAACCGCGAAAAGCTATCACGCCCACATATTCAAAAATGGTTTTTTTTTATTTATTAATTTTTTTGTAATGGAATTTACCTGGCAATCCCACGATCTATCTAACGGGTATGTGAATAATAATTTAATTACTATTTTCTATGTTTTTATTATGAATACAAAATTGAATTTATATACAACATTCGATCCATGCATATTTCAAAAGCAGGAAACATATTTGAATTTATCTAATACTGTTTTTCTTTGAAGCTAAACAAGATGCTGAGATTTCAGACTAGTTAAATATAAAAAATTAAAGCATATAAAAAGTGAGTGAAATATCTGAAAACGTTAATAACTATTTGATAACTTTCAGGATAACCCAAAATAATTAATACCGACATGATGTAAAGTAGTCCTTAAATTCCAGACAATCAAAAATATATCATTTGGCAGTCGAGTCGACCTGCAATTACACGTAAGCCCTTCACAAGGCAGCTAGCAATATTTAAAAAGAGCTAAGCTAGGCACGCCAAATGAAAAACTGACATACAATCAACTTCACATGTCACACGCGGGAAATCATTAATTTATTAAACTAAAAAAAAATGTTTAAGGATGTGAAATCCAGAGGGACCGGGTAACTGGAACGACCGAAGACGACTAACTGCTTGCCACCAAAAATGCTGCGTTTTTATGTCCGTCGACGGCACCCACACAATAATAATAATAAAATTCATTATTAGGATGTATATAGTGATAAAAGGAATTGTTTTTTAACACAGATTGCCCGTATGTAAAAAGCAAAGAATTCCTATTATATAAAAAGAAACCACAAGTTGCTTATCGCTGACAAGTGAGGCTGGTGGTGCTGTGGTGCGGTGGTGCACTGGCTTAGGCTTTGGATTTATCAGAGACTTGGCTCGCCTTATCGGCGACTCTTCCGGAATTCTACACGGACTGCCCTTATCGCTGCTGCAGAATCCCAACTGGCAGTGATCTTGAATTCCGTATTTTATCCAACTGGCCAACTTGAAATAGAATTGGGTCAGGGTGGTCGAGGCGTTTACTGTTTCCGTTTGCTTTATACTTCACGAGTGGCAATGATGTTGTTCTATACCATAATGACACATTGATTTGGTAATTACTTTACCCCTAATATTCATGAGCAACTAATTAATATCTACGAAGATATCTTTCAGTACACTTGTGGCTGAAATACTTTTCTCTTGCAACTCATTGTCCATTATGGAATCCATTATGTTCAAGGTCCTTCGATGCCAACAGCCCCCACCGAGTCGCCTCCCAACTGCTTTCCACCGAAGGTCACGCGTTCCACATTCTGTGTGACAGTGGATAACCCGATTAAGCTCCCTAACGCAAGTGCCACAGTGACACAGTGCCGCAGTGCCACAGTTTGTTTGTTTTCTTTTTTGCAATAGGCTCTGGGCGACTAGGATTATCCGAAATGCCGGCCGGTGGGCAGAACCGCTGGGCTGTGCCTGTGTTTTGTTGAGGAGAGATTGTGCTGAGATTCCCGTATGCAACTGACAGTCAACTGACTGGCGGCGACGTTTGCCGTCAATTAAACCTGCAACCTGTCATCCACAAAACCCACTGACCCAACACCCGTTGATCCACCGCCAGCAGACCCACCGCCAGGAGGAAAAGCTCGAGTTAAATGGAGAAAAAACTACACTAATAGTACTGGTTGTACTAGTAGTACGGTAGTACCACGGCTCACACGGACAAACTCGTGTCATATTGTCTACTCTTGGTTGTCCACATGGCGAGTACGCAACGTGGTGCCGAGTGCGCCTGCGTCTGATTTGATATAAAAAACATTGTCTTCTTCGTTTTACAACCAGAAAAGGGGGATTGGATCCATGCGTTTCTAGACAAGCCCGCGAGTTCAAATAAATTTTGGATTTATAAAACGCTTAAGCCTCACAGACAGACAAATTGGAACCGATCCATGAAAAAATACCAATTGTATATGAAAAGTTATTTGTACATATGGAAAGCCAGCGTTGCGAGTTTTGGGTGATAAGGGCGAATTTCTTAAAGTTTCCTCATAAAATGTGACGCGTGAATCACAAGAATTCCAATTTCGTGGTAAATGAAATTGAATTACGAATTCAACTCATTTATACATATGTATATGTATGAATGTTATAAGCTGTATATTTTGTGCATGAATAATACTTACATATTTTAGAATTCGTTGAGTTTCTGTTTTATTAAGATTAATTTCGCAGTTCTGTATTGGGTTTTTTTTTTTATATATTTTAAATATTAGTGCTTACCGTACTTTAACATCTTTTCAGGGAAATTAATCAAGAATAGTTTTATTAGATTTCAGTCACAAGTATACATCTAAAAAATAATAAAGAAAATAAAATTGAATTCTCCAATTCCCGATCGCTTTTTCTTGCATATTGTATGCTTTTTTGGTCGGCTTTGAATTAAAATTCCATTGCAGACACTATCGATTATTTGCCGAATTGCCACAACACACCTGGCCCCGCCCCCCTTCCCCAACAGATCCATCTAAAAAGTGCAGGGTATAGGCCAAGTACAGTAAACATTCCAAGGTCGATAATTCTGTATGGTAACACACATTTCTCCTGCAGCTTTAAGCTCATGATGTGTCAAACTTTCGTTGGGTGAATAACACTAAAGGAACTTTAAAGCACAAAAACTTTTCGCCCTTGCATTTATTTCCGGTTCTTGCTCTTTTTTTTGCAATTATCAATTACATTTATAATTATACACCATGTATATATATGTATTTATATACTATATGCATATAGCCCTATGTAAATATTTCCGTATGTAAATATTGATAATAATATATATTTATTTGTGAGACATTCAAATGGAGAGGTTGTAAACTAGGAGAAGCAAAACAATTCGCATTTAAAGGCGGTTTAAACAATGTTTAGAGAGCGGTGCTATTGGTTTATGTATAAATGGAACAGTCGTGAATGTGAATTGAGAATAGGATTGTTCAAATTGATTACTTAAAACTAAAAAAAAAAAATTGTTTGTAAACTAATATTGCGTCGCTAAGTTAAATCAATATTAATGCGAATTAGTTTACGCAATGCTCACACTCATACCCGTATTTGTTGGTACCATTCTAACAGGTCTACTCACTTAGATACTATTTATTTGACCAACTAAATTATATTTTTTGGAAGCCTCGATAGCGAATTCTACTTAAACAATGACACCAGTGCTGCTAAACATTCAGACAGCACCAGAAAATCAACTGGAGAGAAAGAATTTAATCGCAGAAATTGTAGGGACTTTGGGCAGCCAAAGAGCGGTATTGTATTATAGATTAAACAACCACTGCGATACACAGATTTACATATACTCAGATTTATGTATGTTAAATTGATATTATTTGATTTGCTCTATATAAATAATGAGACAAATTTTCGAAGTTTTCATTTCATTAGTAACACCTTTATATTCGTATAAGACTAAGACTTGCTTTGGTACTTTCTCAATATTTCAGTACTTCTCGTACTCGCATAACGATTCGGTATATAAGCATTTAAAAATATTTATTGTATAAATATAACACTCTGTTTAGATTTTTGGTTTTAGTGTGGTTCGAATCCGGGTATATGTATGTTAATATTTTATTGTTGGAAAACCAAAATACGTTGAATGTATTAGTTGCATTTCAAAAAGGACTGTTTTTCGTTTCGTTCTACATCTCAAAAGTAACCCTATTAAACGACTATTATATATATTATACCATAACATAATCATATATATTTATATTGATCTATACACGTATTCATTATTTGCAATTGCTTTTGTCCTTGTCAAATTCTTTGGTGTTTCCATTTCGTTATCAATCTTAACCATTTGTTTCAATCTTTTTACCGGGCTTTGACCAATATTAATAGCTAGCCGTAAATTGGGAAAAGTGGTAAAAGTGGTAAAGGTGGTAAAAGTGGGAAATAAAAGCCAAATATACATTCATTACGTTTCTAAGGATAGGTCTTAGGTTTCTCATGCCAATTAAAGCTACTTTTTAACTACGCATTTGCTTGTGGTTTCTGTCTTAGCTTCCACATTCGCTTTGCAACACTGACACGCGACACATTGGTAAACGGTTTCAGGTCAATTGACGCCTAAGGAAAATGCGGTCTAGTCTGCCTATTTTCTACCACAATGTATTCCGTATTACACAGACAATGTTAATTTATACTTAGATAGGATGAAAATTAAATTGGAACCTAAAATTGTATTCATTTAATAATATGTAGTATTGGCTTAATGCGCAATAGTATAAAATGTACATTTTATTGACCCAGGCCATTAACTCATTACCTCTGTATAGTAATTTTATAACCCTGTGCATTATGCTCTTTGGTATTCAATTGCACTATGAATCTGTGTTTGTTCGACACACTCATTCAGTATAAAATTATTACTATCGTAGTTCTTTTATCAATCTTATTACAATTGGTTATAGTTTTGTATGTGTTATAAGACTGTGTTACAAGATTAGACCATCATTAAATTACATCGAAGGAATATAACAAATTTGGTTAGTTAAGATGCACAAATTCCGAATCTAGTTCCGGAAATCCACCTAATGGACAGTTGTTAACGGAAATAACTTGGCCAGCAAATTATTTAATACAATCTTGTTTTGGCATCCTCTTCATTTGCGTGACTATGTACGAAATTTGTTCATCATAATCATCTAAATTGGTTGTGTTCCGTTAATGTAATTTTTATTTGTTACACTGCACTATGGGAAATTAAACAATTTATATAGGATAAATATTAACTCTGCCAATTTTAGGAGAGAGAATTTTAAATGATGGAAGTTGGCATATAAATAACAATGTCCGTTCATACGGACAGGGTCAGTGGGTGATCAGTGGTTTTGAGCAAAATCACAGTGTTCAAACGGACGCACGAACAGACAGACTCGGATGGTGATCCCGGGTCGGAAACGCATACTTGTATTTTTTAAATATTTTTCAACGAACCCAATAAACACTTTGTTGTCGTGTGTAACAGCTGATTTTTACACTTTCGCGTGTTGTAACAAGAAATTTAGATCCGTTCCTGACCCGTTCAAAAAAATGTCGAAACCGGAAGTTTGTGGAAAGCACATCTATGCAAAAATCTCAATAGTGGACAGTGTAATCTATACACAGATTAAGAATAAACTATTTTATATATTCCTGTAAGATCAGATTAGACAAATACACAAACTAAGTACTGAGACGTGTGAAAAATAATTTGTCTTGGGTTATTGTATATTTTTTTCTGAGTGAGTTGTATATCGTTTTAACGATTTAACTTTTGGTCACACACATAAGTATTCTATAAGCTGAGTTTAAGAAACCAGAGGCTTGCGATATAGGTACTTAAGTTATTGGAGCAATAACAGCAAGATAGAGGTACATTTGAGTAGAGATTGCCCTACAATATTGCGGATTTATTTAGTTTAGATTAACAAAATTATAAGTCCTAGGGAGACAACTTTAAAAATGTCCCGCTTAGTTATATTACCCTGCTTTTCTTACACTTGCAAAATACCTAAATGGATTTCGAAATACTTTCGTGTCCGTGAAAAAGATAACGTTAAGCTTGTGGAAAAATAAATATATTAAAATATACTTTCAAATATCAAGCGATTTTGAAACGTTGAGCATATTTTCAACATATGTTTAAATCGTTTATATATTAAATTAAATTCACCGAGACGTAGTGTTTTTAAGAAAAGAAAATGTTACCTTGCTCACCCATAATGTTGTCTTCCCTTAAAAGACTGGGAGTCTGTGAATAGAATCTACCTCTTCTGTTTACACTAGTTCTGTTGCTTGAGTTTGGAAAAAAGACCCATGTTGTTTTTGATTATTGAAAAGGTGTTGAAAACCGTTATATATGAGACCTCTATTAGTTTGGCGTTCCAGTGCCGGGATTTCGCCTCTTTAGGAAATGACGCACGAGTTGCGCTTGGCGCCCAAACTCCGCTCCTGGATTCTTTGCAGGTGCTGCAGCTGGGCAGGTGTAGGAGCGTGGGATCCGGATCCCCCGGAGGCTGACGCAGCTGCCGCTGCCGAGGAGGTAGAAGCGGAGGTGCCACCTCCGGAATTGTGGTGCTGGGTGTGGTGCTGGTGGTGGTGAGACGGAGTGCCCGGTCCATTGTTTCCAATCTGCTGCGGCAACGACTGCCGACGACGACGTAGGGCCGGACTCAGATTGTAAGTTATTTTTGCCTGGGCCAGCAGTTCCTTGAACACCTAGTGTCGAAGTCGAAGTCACTATGTAGTCAAGTCACTGGGTTGGGTTGACAAATGATTGCACTCACCTGGGTGATGTTTTCATTACTGGAAGCCGAGGCCTCTACAAACCCATTCTCCCAGTCCACAGTAACTACCGATTCTGTGGTGGCGTACTCAACCTACGAAAAGGCAAATTAACGTTAAAGAAAGGAAGCTATTTGGGTGGCCGAAATTGTGGTGTTCTTGTGATTGTTTGTTGACCGCAAAAGACTGGTTGGAATTCGTTCAAATTCTCAGGACAGTATACTACAATTTTCAAGTGCTAATACAATTTTAGGGTGCAACTTCCGCCGGCAGTAGTAGAGTCCTCAAAATCTTATGTGCTTTCGATTAGCAATGTAGATTCTAGATATCTAAGAGGTATATTAAATATTTTCTAATAAAATGTATAACCAGCTATTTGTGTACAACACATAATTTTCCGCAGTGGAGCCTAACCTGATGGCATTTCATTTCGTGTGACTTTCGCGCATAATTCGGACTTTATTCCACGACAACGCTTCTGTTTTATATCCTCCCACAGCCAAGCCAACCCAGTGCGTTTTTAGTTTCCACGCCAGCCGTGTCAGCCACTTTGACATTTTAAATGTTACAATTTTTCGTTGGCTGTGACATCCGTGACATGTGTGCAGATTTTAAATACACTGCCGATAATTTCTACATTTTTGCCGTGCCTTCGAAAACTACGGAGTGTCTTTAAGTGAGGGGAATTTATTTGGGGCTCGGTGTAAATAAAATGATAAAATAAGGAAATAAGAGAGAAACGCACCTCTCGCTCGGTTTCTCCATCTGCCAAGAGGTCGATCTTGTTCCCGACAACCACAATTGGAACCGCGGTAGTGGCCTTAGTCTCGTGGATCTGATCGCGAATTGTGCGCACTTCCTCGAAAGTAGTGGCATCGGTGACGTCGTAGACCAGGATGAAAGCATCCGCCGAGGATATAGAAAGAGCACGCATCGCCGGAAACTGAAAAAAACAGAACAGAACACACAAATGTTCATTTCATTTAGACGCGTTAATAGTATTTAACGATTTGTAGTATCTTTAACTTCACTTTTACAATCACTTCCCCTTATTCCCCTGTGTGTCTCTGGTCTAATTAGAGGTCGTTGGTGGCCCCGTGGAGTTGGCCTTGGTCTCTGGCATGTGCCCCTTGTATTTACCCTGGTGCATGTTCGCAGTTGTAACAGAATGCCCAACCGAAAACTGAGTTCCCATGTGTATAATTTATGAATTGTATTTCGAGCCTTTCAAAGGCGCAGCACTCAGCGCTGAGTAACGAATTGTGATTGTTTGTAAAGCATCGGAATTTCATATATGTATGTGTACGATTTCATTTAAGATATTTTGATTTTCATGTCAACTATAGGTAAATATATCCATCCAAATAATAACACCAAATAACAGAATCCAAATCTTGTAGATCCAACTTTACCTTATCTCTTTTACATACCCTAAACTTTGCCCGAGTTTTTCCTTAAATAATAAAACACAAATGAAGGGAAACTGGGGCAGTAAATCGATGGTGCTAAAAGGTGTGGGAAAATGCAAGAAACCTCACCCGTACCATTTTTGGCAGAGGATAAACACTTTGCACGGAAAAATTCGAATGAATGCGACTATGTGCCTAACGCCCAACCAAAAGAGGAAACGAGATAAGCCCTATCCATGCAGCGGCCCTTCAGACTGAAACCGAAATTAAAACCCGAGAAAAAACGCTTTTCAATCTTCGCATTTTTACTTGCACATCTGCATTCTTTTCCACTCTCAGTTCGCTAAGTAACGTGTATTTGGCAGTCGCTTCGCTCGACTATATGGTTTCCTATTGTTCCCTTTACTTTACTTAGTAGTTCTATTAAGTAAGCATATACTGCATTATTATATAATAAAATATCTAACAACAATGTGAACTGAGTTAAAAACGAACTCTGTACAAAGGGTCTCTGAATTTTCACCAAGGACACATAGTCACATGTCGCATAGACAGTCACAGCTCAGTTCGCTTTGTTCGGCTTGCAGTCTCTGCCTGATTGACTCCATTGGCAACATATATCCAGCATTTGGCCAGCATTCATAAGCTTGGTATGTATAGGTATGTATACTATGTAGCAAGGTGTACTACAACCTACGAGTACAGTCGTAAACGACCCCCTCCGATGTTCGCTTAGATGAACAAGAGCATTTCAACTCGCGCGGCGGAAGTGGCAGCGAAATTGAATCGTAAGGCTGTAATTTCCGTGCAGCCTGTTGAACGTGGATAACAATGATAAAGATGGGGGGAATTGCTGTGAAATCAGCCAATATGTATTAAGGAATCGGGTTTGGAAATATGAATCCAGATCAAGTGATCAACTATCGCTACGTGATTTGGGTTTTTTTTAAATAGTTTCAAAGCTTTTGGGATCCTTTTAGAGTAATTAAAAACGCTGCTGCTTAGGGACTACAGTAGTAATTCTACCTACCAACTGGAACTACTGAGTATTCTGCCACAGGATGAGTCAGCATGTATACCTGCTTCTGGCTGACCACATGAAATTTATATGCAGCGCGAGTGTGGATGCACTAAGGATACCCTACATACCATTTAGGTATAAATTCACTTTAATCAAGTTAACTTCAAATGGTTATTACTGATTAAATAATGGCTAATTAATAAATAAAAAACCACAAAGTTAATAAATCGTAAGCCACTTAGAATCAGAGTTGGAGAAGTTAATCTAAGCGTAAAATACGTGGCGAAAGTTTTGCTCACCTCGTATGAACCGGCAGTGTCCAGAATATCAAGGGTAAGACTCACGCCGGCGATGGAAAAATTGCCTTGGTGCATTTCCTCAATGGTCCGCTTGTATTTGGTGCTAAATGTGTTGTACAGAAACTGGGTGATTATTGACGTTTTGCCCACTTTTGCAGAGCCCATGACGACGATTTTGTGGCGTGCGTTGGCCGGTCCAATGGCATCATCTACCGCGTTATTTCTACCAACCCTGCGAATGCGTGATTTTCGGTTGACATTGAGGTAGGTGAGGAAAGAAGAACATGAAACATGAAACATGAAACATAAAACATAAAGCGTAACTTGAGTAGGTAAATTGCTGTGCAATTTAGTTAGTGCACAGCTAAATGCAAGGCTTTGCTCTTTTTTATACCCTAGGAGAGGATATATTGAATTTAGTCAGAACTTTGCAACGCAGAGATAAAGACATTTGCCATAGGCAGCTGGATTGCATGTTGGAAGAACAGGGAATACTCTGTGCAAAGAACACTGTAGCTAAATTTGGTTGGACAATGACTAGAAGGACATAGAATCCATTGATGACAGAAAGAACACCCAAATGAATTAAGGAAAGCATCGCAAAATTAAATGTTAAACCCAACTTCGGATTACCATTCTTAATACTAAGTGCTATTGTATATTACTCTGTTTTCGTGCTTCCTTCCCGGTATTTCATAAATAATTGTTCCTAATAGGAAAAATGCAAGAAAATATAAGGAAAAATGTAATCAAAAGCCCGATGAACTTGAAATTTCTGCCCTGACAGGCGAAACAAATGAAAAGTATGCAAACAACGAACATAACTGACTGCGTTCTTCTTTCCGTTCATTTGTTTGTCTTTTGAACATAGTCGAATAATAAAAGTGCTTCCTTGGAACTGAAATAATGAAGCCAGTTAAAGAAAAATTTGAATTTTATAGATTTTTGCAACACTTTGGTGATAAACTTCGTCAAACCATTTTTCACTTATTTTTTTCTTACAACTATTATGGCTATAAGGACTATTTCCAAACACTTTGGCACATGATATCCTCTGCTTGCACTCTCTTCAATATGTTAATGGTGGTATTGCTTTAATATATGTACATTTATAACTGGCAAAAGTGAATAGGGTTCTAAGCGCGACACCATTAATATTACAAATATGATTTTATAACGTACATCAAATACAACTACTTACTTATCACGTTTGGGCTTCTCCTCGGCATTGTCGTCCTTCATGAACGAGGGCTGCAGGCTGAAGCGGCGGCGTAAGTGGCGGCCACGCATATTGCAATCCTTGGAATGCCTGTGTGGTCTCCTGATTATTGTGGCTACTGATAAATCAACGACCTTCGCTTAAGACCCAATGTTCATTCGTTTGCCGTCTTTTATTAGCAGCTGTCCATGTAAACGTAGCTCGAAACGTAGCGCTAACTGGCAAGCTGTTAGTCCATCGTACTTAGCTTGTTATTAGCCCATTTAGCTTTGTTCCCTTTGCGCTCCGCCTTTTCACCAGAATGTGCAAATATGTTGGGAATGTAAATTTTCGCGGAATTTTCCCGTGCTCACCTGCAAATACAAGGGTTTGTGGATGAGAGACAAAACATAAACAAGACGCCTTCTAAGTTTGCTGCTGCTGGATGTCAGCATTGTCATAAAAAGCCCAATAATTATCAACCCAACAAAGAGGAGGGATTAGCCCCAAGGAACTGTCAAAGATTTGAATCTGTTGGTTGGTTTACATTGTTATTTTATTACCCAAGAGAACGCTGAGACGCAGAGTTCTTAGTCGGGAGGAGAAAGTTGTTAAATTGTTCTTAACAATTTGATTTGCATGAAGTCTAGTGTGGGTGAGCAAAATTGTGTTTAAAGGACACATGAAATCTTAAATAATAAAATATTTGCGAATTGATATATGTAAGCCAATGTTTAAATGATACCTTAAATGGAATTGCCTTTCCCAATACATAATAAGGATAATCATATCTTGAGCTGAAAGAAAGGGCCGCAATAATTTGCAAAGCAACAGGCGACCGAAACAATGGTCACAACAAACAAAGACACACAAAGATACTTCTCGGGGGCCCCCTGATAAATTTTCCCTTTTGTTTCTGTTTTTTGGGCTTACGTTCGCTGAAGAATACTAATGAATTGGGGCGGTGGGCCTTTCAAAAGGGATAAAGGATAAAGGCAGGGAAAGTCTGATGAAAAACAAATAAACAATCAGAGCAAGGACAAGCAGAGCTAAATTAAATGTCACAAGATAAACAAACTAAGAATGTTATTTTTCGGATGAGGCTGAACACCATAAGACAAAATAATAACGAAATTATTATCACGGCTGATGAACGGATCTGGAAAATACGACTTTTGGTCAGAACTGGAAATCCAGTTTCATTGTCGGTAACACAACACAGCCATGAATTGAACCCAAAATACTCAAAAATAAACACGGGTATAAAAGACATACACTCGCTATAACAATCCAGGGTAATTTGGTATTTCGACCTAAATGAAAAAACAACACAACCAGAATGATGTAGTCGAACCTTTCGACTATCAGCTACCGGTTACTTGGCTTAAGGGGGAGGGAGATTCGCAATAAAAGGAGGATACTGTTATAAATAATAAAACGTAATATAAATAAAAGATTAAGAGTTCCATTTCACCCTGAGCTTATGCTTGTTTAAATAATTGTAAAAGGTGTTAGGTCTATCGACACGCAAAATCACCATTTGCTTGCTTAAATATTTCCGAAAGTGTTATAGGTATTCCGGCATTTTGTTTTTAGGTTTTTTTAATGAGGGCTCAAGTAATTATACATGCCAGCTTGCCTCATGAAGAGATAAGAGAACTGTTCTTGGGTGACTGCGTTAGTGGGGTAAAGGTAATGTGGGACATGCATAGGTATCAGTTATGTGGCGCGAGTTGGAGTCTGCCTAATGAATGACATGAAAAAGGCAATTTAAATAAACCCACACATTCATAAACAAAATAAAAGGGGTGAAAATGGTTGGCCCTTCGCCGAAGGCTATGCGAAATGCGACCCCTTTCTAACACTTAGGCGAAAAAAATGTTTAAATTAAGTAGCAGAGTGTGTGTGCAGTTTCCACAAACGTTATAGGCGAGTTCCTTGACTAGGATACCCGAGTTTATATCCTACATACTTGTTGCACACGCACTTATTAACTGGGTTTATTTTCTGTAGTACTCTGTATTTTCTAAAATCGGCTCAAATAGTGATCTTGCTCAGGAACGTGAACATATCTACTGTATCGGTAACTGTTACACACTTTTCAGTACTGAAGCAACCTTTTTTTCTGTATGTGCAGGCAACAAAAGTCGGAGTAGTGAATTCTGAGTCAACTGGGAAAGGCCAATAACCCAAAGCAGCCAAATGACATGCTGGTACACAAGAGCTCCTTATCAGCCATGGGCCATGTGTGTGGATGTGAGTGCTGTTTTTAGCTAGCCACAGTGGTGCAAAAATGGCATTTTTGTGGGCAGAATTGGTGACAACCAAAAACTTTAGCTCTTTACTTATGATATTGCGTTAATAATATAATAATATTGCCATGGGTAGATAAGAGTCGTCGTAAATAATGGGTCAAAGATCGTATACATTAATTAAAATGATTTTCGTCTTTAACCAGCCACTTTACCTATCCTGATATTTTTTAAAAACACAAAAACTTTACGATTTATAACAGCACTGCACGGATCATTCGAATCGAAACCCCCTAGTTAAAGTTCCCATCATTCTAAGCATATTTTCAGTTGCTCAGGGACACAGTTGCGGAAAAACTGCCTTTTGTTATCGCAAAAGTGTCGCTCCACTTTTCCGTTTCCTAAGCTGTCAGAACGGCGGTCTTCAAATGTTTGCCAGAACCTGCAGATTTAGCTCAAAAATACAACGAACTACAAAAAACAGCAACAGTTGAATAACTTTTTTCCCAATAAAATGGTTTTGTTGCTATCCCCACTCCCAGCGGACTGGAGATCTATGTCTCCGCAGTTTCTGCGGTTTCCAATTGTTGTCGTTTTAATTGGTGTTTCATGTTAAGGGCGACTTATTAGGGCTCAAAGGCAATAAGATTTTGAATTGGGGTGTCAATGAATAACTTTATTCGCCATAAACGGAATAGTGGGGTTGCAATCACATAACTTACTTACAGGAAAATAAAAAAACTTCACAGCCGAAAGCCACTGCAGCTTAGGCTTAAGCATATAGCGTACAATAAAAAATAAATAAACAATATATAAATAATATATTTTCCCTGAATCCGGCCAACCGCGAATACTTGAGAATATCCTTGAAGTGGGGTGTAGTGGAGCTACCAATTTAGTGAAAGGTAATCTGCATGGCAGTCATACCAATGAGTGAGCGATTTCATACGAAACAGATAAGTGTTAATTACATTTTTTTGATGGTTGGCTTTAATAGGAAGTATATACGTGTCGAATACGAAATCCATTAAAATGGGGGAACATAAGTCGTAAAGCTGGCAGTTTTCAATGAAAAGGGGATAAAACGATCGGGATAATATGAGATTGAACCCTGGCATTGATGAGTAATAAGGGCAATAATCGGCACTTGGCCATGACAATGATTACGTTCAATGCCAATAGAGCTGTTTATCTGTGCGTAAAATAAACATTTTATCTGATTATCGATTCCGGTAACTGAGTTAATGAAATAACGCACACGTCGATGAGATATAAGGAAATCCTTTGGTTCGGTTGGAGGAAATAATGCCATTGACCAAAAAGCTATGAGATTAGTGGTATAAAGTTAGTCAACAATAATATCGATCAGCAAAGAGGCAAAGAAATAAAAACTATTTAAAACCATATTAACCAAAGTATATTTAAGGAAAAACTCGCCAATCTTTTTCGTCGAATGTAGTACGTATTTATGGTAAAACGAATAAATTCATTGATGTAGATATTACAAGCATTAAGATTAATTAATATTAATTTAGATTAAAAAAGATAGCCAAACAAAATTTCCAAATCAGCTTGGTCAAGATGTTTCGATAATTGTACATATTTGTGAACAGGTTGTATTTTAGTAAGTCAACTAGCACATCTAAATTCAGTTATATTATCTCTATCAATCAACATATACCTCCAAATATTTCTTCTGGCTTAACCTTGCCAAAATGCCTCCAAATAATGTAACAAATTAAGGTTTCAATTTGTGCAGCTCTGCATTGTGCACGTCATATTGAGTGGCCTCAGTCAAAATAGGTTTCTTCTTTAATAATAATTGATACTCGTATATCTGGATATGAAACAAAAATGGCACAATTGATGTTCAGCATGAAACCAAAGGCTTAAAATATTGTATGATTATTTTACCACTCAAATTTAACCGATTCTTTTGATACCTGTTCGCCGAGGGTGTTTTCACTTGGAAATTTGTGAGTTTAATTACTTTCTGGATTTGTTACATTTTGCAAAGAACACTCAAATCACAGAAACACAAGTAAAAAAAGATTCTTTACCATGTACGAAAGAAATAACAAAGTTTCCTTTTAGTTTTCGTCTAGGGTGGTGTTTTATTTCCTGCTAAAAGTGGACTGTTTTTGTAGCTGTTGAGATGGAAATGGTTTTGGACCAGGTGCGATGGAACAACACGCTGCGTCGAGTTCCCGGGAAAAACTGTCAGGAAACCAAGCATTACACTTGATGCATGCCCGATTTGAAAGTCAGAGGACCGAAGGTCGGCCCGAAGCTGAATCCGGCCAGCCGAAGTGTGCCACGTGGGGGTGGGTGGCTTTCGCTGGGTGGTGAGGTGCAAAGGAGTAAAGAAGTTTTTGGGTGTCAAAGCGCCACAAGTGCATGCCAAAAAACGAAGAAAAGGCACAAGCACAACAAAGCTGGAAGAAGTGGGACTCACATCCTGCCGAAGCAGGAGATTCCTTTGACCAGAGGTCATGCGAAAAATCGGGTGGCAAGGCGCGCGGAAGGGCACGGCGAAACTTTAGCTGAATGCTGAGCTTTTTCCTAAAGAGCTTTCGAGCTAAGTAGATGCAACAGCTACGGGATACACATGGCAAAAGATACATTCAAATACTGCGAAAAGGTTAACTGCAAACGGTATGTGTACTTAATGCGAAGATGTAGCCAAATAAAGGACAACACATTTTACGATATTAATAAAAACGAACCTTTTATATGTTTTAAAACTTTCCTGAAATAGTAATATCTGTAATGACCTTTTGCTGAGCTCTAACAAAAACAAGGTTTTTGGTTCCTTGTCTGAAATGTAACTTAGTTTCAGCACATATCTTTATATCTGCCATGGGCAGTACAAACTATAGGGAAGCCATTCTAATCAAGGGAGTACAAACGATCCAGACCCAAACAAAAGAAGTGTTTGTTTCATGTATGAGTATCAATTGGATGGAATATGCTTTACATGTCCCATGATTTTTTTCATTCTAATGCCAAGGCACATTATTTGTTTGCAAGAACTAAAATCTGCATTATATATTCTGCAAATATATTCGATGGTTTTGTTCCTGTTTGCAATTCAATAAGTTTCCGGACCGCGAACGCATTTATTTTTTCAGAAACTTTTTTGATTCTATTAATAATGGTGCGACAGACAATATCAGCGATAATTGAATGAACCTGCAACAACGAAAATTCTTCATTCAAAGTTGCGGCTGCGTTTGGAAATTGGGTGGATAAAAGGATAAGCAGTGGACGGGGAAAATATTGTCGATGAGAGCATACTTTTGTGCCCTACTAAAAGTGATTTAAAAGCTGTGGTTATGTTTGTAGGCCAACCCATTTATCTACTTCTTTCGCGACCAAAAATATTTTAAATTTACCATCGAGTCGTGGCAATTTCCTTTGGGGCAATCGTTCAGTTTGCTTCGGAGTCATATGCTGATGTGTACCAATGTTGTGCGGGCACCACATGCCACCTGGAAACAGTTCAATCATAATAAAGCCCCAGTGAGTTTTTAATGACTCAAAAAGACAAATGGCAGCTTTGTTCAGTGGTTTGTTATGCGGGTCAAAGGCCATAAAAGTCGATATACATTGGTGCATATGCTTGGGCGCTGACTTTGATGGCTCTTTAATTTACATATTTTTCTGCATGTGTAAAACAGTGTCAACCAAAGAGTGTTTCGCTTTCCTTACTTAAATATACCCTTTCTGGGCTACATGGGTCTTAGAGTGAGCGTTCAGAAACAAACATGCACAGCGCAGGCGTAACGGAATCGACATGCTTTCTCTTAGCTTTCTAGCTTTTATAGTTCCAGAGATCAGAGGCAGGCCACATCGATTTGGCTAGTGATCCTGATGAAGAATATATACCTAATAGGGTAGTGACTGTTTCATTCTTTTCAACGAATCCGATATGCCCCTTTAATCCCTAGGAGCAACGGGTGCAACTCCCTAGCGATTGCAAAATATGATTATTATGTAAATCAAAATTCGAAATGCAACAAAAAGTATGAAAAAGCGGCGGAATTGGGTGGCTTGTGTGATGTTTCAACAGTTCGATGACGGTACTGATAATATCAGGAATACTAGACGAGTCTGCCTGTCTACCGCCGTCTATGACGAACTCAAAAAAGTCTTGAAATATGTTTCTTTTATAGAGGGTGACCTAATTCGAATTGTTAACAGGGCAAAAAAAACAGGGCATAAACATGTATATGAAACAAACATTACAACGAACAGGATTAGCTGCAATCCAGAGCGGACTAAAGCCCACCATGCTTGTTCAATACTTAGACACAGCGTGCTCATTGTATTTCACTTTTTTCACCCCCTCGATTTATCTTTTATTTTCTGCTCTGGGGCTGTGAATTCCCTTGGGCGCATTTGGAAAATATCAGCCTTGCGCTTTGTTGGTTTTCAATCAAGATTTTGTTTGTCAATGTATTGCTGGCAACAAAAGCTAATGATTAATAACAAGCTGGCAGCAATAATAATCGATTCCCCTGGAAATAAGTTGCAATTATCGTGCTTCGCAAGCAATAAAGTTCATCGGAACATCTAACCCCAATCGGAAGTAAACAGCTAAAAATCTATTTGATACATTGTTTGCTGCCTTCAAACATCATTTTTGATGACCACTTCTTTATTTTATAAGCACAACAAATATACACGCAATGCACCTAGTTATATTTTCCGACTTTATGAAAATTTAAAGGACAATACAGGTTAAAGTTATATCTAAATAAGATCTACTTAACTTCTTTGAATATGATAGTCGTCTTTGACACAATTTAGCTCTCAAAATGGCTTTTTTCTTTTTATTCTGATGTATAAAAATTAACATATTACATTCCAAATTTATTGAATTTGTTCGAGATTCCATAGGAATCGTATATACCAAAAAACATTGTTTAAAGGGTTTGGAAATGAAAGGCGAGGAATGTTAAAACCAGAATATGTATACAATAGTCAACATATATATGTACATATGTAAGTGTACAAATGTTTCATATGACGTAGGAAAACCATCGGGCAGTCAGCGAAATAATCAAATTAATTTTTATCGCATTAAATATGAAAATTAAAAAGCCATGCATGCAGTGCAATACGGAATTAAATAGATCGCTAATTTAAGCAGGGACTCGTGGGCTGGCCAAGGACAACCTGACAGAGGCGGAAGCAGCCGAAGAGCTGGTGACATGTCGTCACTGTCGTCACAAGTTCCCCAGGAAGCCACGCCCACTCAACAGCTGCCCAGGAGAATTCACTAAACGCGGCAACAACAAGAGCAGAGACAGTAACATCTCAAACCCGAAGTCAATTCATCTGTCAGCATAACAGAGTCCTGCCAACAGTCTCAGTCAATTGCTCAGATCCAATATAATACAAATACATGTATACACGAAGCAATTAAGTCTAAAAGCAACGTGAGCGCTTTAGTCCAGTATCCTGAGCCAGGATATTTGCTTTAAAGGGTCAGAAGCACTTCATTCTTCTCGTTATGTTCCCCGATTTAAGGAGAGAAGTTTTATTTGGCAGTTGCCTTTCGCGGGTGGATAAGAAAAGGGCTGGCACACATGCTATAAACATGCAATTAATTATTTAAAAGCGTGAAATGCCGGCGACAGCGATTTGTTCGAACGAGCAGATGAAGTCCCTTTGGGGAGTTTGCCGTCGTCTCCCCGTGGTCTAGCCCCATTGATTCGTCATTAGTCATCTGGCCAGTCGGTGATAGGAAGAGAAAGTCCCAGAAGGGGGGAGTGTAGCTTTTCCAGGTAAAAGAGGCTTCAGGTGCTGTTTGAACAGGATATCATTAGGGACCAGAATAGTGTGTTTGGGTGGGAGTATACTACAACTTGTTGACAAATGTTCGCAATTTTGGTTTGACAAGGTCTAAGTGAAATTGGGTTGCATAAGCGTCACGAAGTAAATATAATCGCCGCTTATTAAAGAGAAGTTAAACCCCTTTGCTGTCTGGGAAACGGGACTCTTCGGTTTTACTCGGCCTCACTTTCAATTGCTACCTAAAAGTCCACCGCCCAGAAACCACCTATCTGCACTCGAGAACTGCAAGAAATGTAGTCAGAGATTTTTCCCTGTTGGTATTCTCGTTCATTTTTTATACCCTTTACTCGTAGAGTGAAAACTATGTAACAGGGAATAGAAAGTGTTTCCGACCCTATAATGTATATTGTATATAAGTATATCGTTGATCAGGATCACTTCCCAGTGGACCTGAGCATGTCCTTCATCCGTATGAACGCACTTTTTTTGAATAGTCAATTTCTATTTATATGCCAGTTAAATATTGGCCACGCCCACTGTACCGCCTAAATACTTCGCAACTCTGACCATACTTATAATAAATATTTTTTGAGTGTTATTAATGTGGGTATTATTTCAAAGTGGGTATCGAAAAGTCGAGTTCCTAGACTTTGGGCTTCTCCCATGATGCTACTTATTTTCTTATTTGGCTTGTGACCCAATGACTTGGTCCTCGTCCTTATTTTTGGCTTGCCCCAGACTCGTTGGCGTCGACTCTCAGGTCGTTGCACTTTGGTACCCCAGTTATCGAATCTCCGATTGCTCTCTGTGTTTCAGTTTGAGCGATACGACTGCAGACGCAGGATAGGACATGTGTCAACAATCAAGCGAGTCATTTGTTATTTTCCTGCAGCGAATGAAGATTGATTGCAGTCATAAGAAAGTAATGGAGGGCTACCGGAGAGGTGGGGAAATAACTCCGCTCTCTCAGATAAATTATGCGCAATTTCTCCTTCGCAAAAAAATCAGCATGAACTTATTCAGCACTTTAAAGCTTAAGTACTCCAAACTAAGCTTTTCGCTGCTTAAAGCTAAAAAACGTTATGCTATGCCAAAAAGCTCAATTCTACGAGCAAGTACATTGAAAAACGTTATCCTAAAAACGTCATATCCATGTGCATTTACAAAGATAGAACGTTGGATCGACTTACAGATACTCGTTACTCCGCTAAAGGCAGTGCGAAGGAGATGGAAATAGACTAGAATGAGATAGATTAAAAGGCAGAACAAGCCTGGCATCAAGTCGCTGATATGTCTAGTGGTTACGAATCTCTAGTGTAATTAATCATCTTTCGCCATGAAATATTTATACCCGTTAGTCAAAAAATTAAAGGCCATACTGGATTTTTTGAAAAGTATGTTTTAAATTATGCAAGTTAAAATATTCTTCATCAGGATTATAAGCCCAGTCGATCTTGCCATGGCCAACAAACCTGCTTGTGCAATTTGAACTTTCTAGCTTTTGTAGTTCCCGAGAATACAGATAGACGGACATTCCCAGATCGAAATTATATGTATGTATATACTAATTGTTAGAATTTGTATACATATTAAAAAAGTATAATTTGAAGAGTATATCGCTTTCAGTAAATTACTAAAGAGGTCAAAGGACTTGAGCGGTAAGTGCATCTTTCTTCCCGCACCTATCAAATCTTCCCACATTGGTGCACATTAAGGCAACTGATTATATAATACCATTGAAGAGTGCACATTTGTGTATAGAGTGGGCGAGAGAGATACCTCCCTCCACATAGATGTCCTAAACCTGCCGAATCACGTTTGCCAGCATGACAGGTTGGGTTGCCCCATTAGCCAAGAGTTTCTTTTTAATGAAGCAATACTCGTAGAAGTGTGTTCCTCTGGATTCGTATTTGTTTGGAGTCGTAAATGTACATAACCCATTGGATAAGTATGGATGCGATTGCGATAGTGGTGTCATCATCATTATACCCGTTACTCGTAGAGTAAAAGGGTATACTAGATTCGTTGAAAAGTGTGCAACAGGCAGAAGGATGCGTTTCCGACCATATAAAGTATATATATTCTTGATCAGGATCAATAGCCGAGTCGATCTGGCCATGTCCGTTTGTCCGTCAGTCCGTATGAAGATCGAGATCTCATTAACTACAAAAGCTAGAAAGTTCAGATTAAGCATACAGAGCCCAGAGACATAGACGCAGCGCAAGATTGTCGATTCGTGTTGCCACGCCCACTCTAACGCCCACAAACCGCCCAAAACTGCAACGCCCACACTTTTGAAAAATGTTTTGATATTTTTTCATTTTGGTATTGGTCTTGTAAATTTATATCGTTTTGCCAAAAAACATGTATTTAATCATATGCACCCCGCACCCCGCACCCCGCACACCGCACCACCGCACCCCGCACCCCGCACCCCGCACCCCGCACCCCGCACCCCGCACTACCAAACGTATCCAACAAAGCCTGCTCTGGCTTGGTTTATTAGAAACAATGGCTTTCTCACTTTTTGGGATCACTTTGCTTTGCTGAAACTGTCAGTATGTGGACTTGGCTACCACAAGCCAGATGGCAAAAAATCAGATGTAAATTGTCTGTGAACACACAAAATCACACGAAAAAATCTCGGAAAAAAAACTGTACAAAATTTCACCGATTCGTTCTCGACCAGATTTAAAAATTACTTTTCGGCCCAACCTAAAAATAGTAAGACAAAGGATCGGTGTGTCAAGTGTGTGTTTTAGAATCAAATCGCGATTAGCTAGTGGGTGAGTCTTATTGAAAGCTTTGCTCATTCCGAATATTACTGCAATTATGGCATATTCCCGAATGCATGTGTGATTTGTGAAATTAATTTTCTTTAATTTGCGTATTTCAGACATCAAGGAATAATATGTGCTATTTTGGCTAGAGTTATCCATTTCCAAGTGATCGGAAGCAATCGCAGAGGCGTTTCTGAGTTGTTCGTTCCGCGACATACTGAGATCGTAGATTAGATAACCATGGGTAAAAAGGGCAAAGGCAAGGGAAAGGGAAAGGGCAAGAAGTCCGCCGCAGTTATCGCTCCCATCGAAGCGCCACCATGTCCTCCGTGTCCGGAGCTACCAAAGCAGATGCAGCCACTGGACGCTTGTCCGGAGTCTAGCGGACCCCATGATGTCCTTCGGGCCCAACCGAATCATTACCCGGCTCTTCTTCGTATTCCGGAAACGATGGCAGTGGTGGGTTCGGAGAATGGATGCTACGAT
Organism: Drosophila santomea; assembly: GCF_016746245.2. Taxonomy (NCBI): domain Eukaryota; kingdom Metazoa; phylum Arthropoda; class Insecta; order Diptera; family Drosophilidae; genus Drosophila; species Drosophila santomea. The sequence goes on from NC_053021.2 coordinate 149,493, forward strand.
AGCATCTGCAAGCTCCTGAGAGCCGGATTCCGGTGTGCCGAGCGGGTTTTCGTGATGGCCCCTTGGGGCAACTATGTGGTTTTCCGGTATCACAACAATAACGACTTTATTTACTTCCTGTTTGATGGATGCACCTGCGATGTTAATAGGTTCCGGTATCTGGACCTCAGCTGCGGAACCGCCGGATTTCTTTTCTTCGATAATATGCACGACGTCATTAGCTATATTATCCAGTCGCGAAAGACGCGTCTATATCTGGAGAATCTGAACAAGATTGCCATCGATCAGATTGTGGAGGAGTATGGCGCTGTAACGTACACCCAAAAGGCCAAGTGCATGCGATTCGCTTAAATGGGTTCCATATGATTCCTAACTAGAGAGAAACGCAAACACACAACGTATATAATACTGGACGCCCGACTCCCTAACTCTTAACATTTAACTCATTTTGGTACAATCTTTATCAATAAATAATATTCAGTTTAAAGGCAAAGTCTTTCCCATTTCTGACGGAAAGTCAAGGTTAGCGTGCGCTCAAAGTAAGTCAAACAACGATAGTTGTCAATTTTGTTTTTTGTCTGAGGACCAATTACTTTGCTGGATTGACTATGCCATCTGGATGCTGTGCTCTGACATGTTGATGACATTTTTCAGTGGACTGACATTATTGCAATATTAGTATGGCGATAAGATAAAAAAATAGTAAATGTCATATCAAAGATCCGAGATTTACAGTCTGTGTGTGAGGCGCTTGTCAATCGGTGTACAGAGGCCAAGTCGATTGGCATTCAATCAATTCGATTCCTTTGAATTATGATGAACGATTTAGTTTAAATTATGATGAACGATTTAATTTAAATTCACCTCGCGCAAAAACAAACACGAATGATTAGCAACATTGCAATGGGCTCGAAAGAATGTAACGGACGATCCCAGCCTAAAATGCAAAACAAAGCCCTCAAATTAATGCTTGCTACAATCAACAGAAAAAAGAAGAAACCCAACAGAAACAAGGTGAACCTTCCAAGTAAGGGGTCAATTTTTGGAGGCTCATGAATTGCGAAAACCGAAAAGCATTTGCAACAAAGTGCCAAACAATCGCCAGGTCACACGATATTTGTATATTTTAAGAAGAAGTCGACTGGTTTACACTCTTTCAAAGTGGTTGAAAAGTCAAATTGTTATATTTTTAAAACATTCTTTCAGTATTTGAAGATGATTTTTACTTGTATTGTCATTGACATCCCAATTTAATCTCAATTTAAGTTTAAAGTTCTCATTTTATAAAAATGAAGATGTGATGTCCAGAGGCTTGGCTGTTTTCGTTGTTAGGGCAAGTAACGGTCTGCTTATTGGCCAATTTTATCCCGAAAATGTGTGCCTCTGTGGAATGCAGTTTATTTCGGGGTTATGTTATATATATATATGTATATATATATATATATATATATCTTGTTTCTTTCAGTGGCTGCGATTTGTGAGCAATATTTTTACTTGACATTTGGCCAGGCTCAGAGAGAAGGCTCGGCTGGTTAGGCGAATGTTTCACCGGTGTGGCAAGTGTCCGGTTTCCCTCACCCTAACACACTTGTGTACCCCTCAAGCCCCTTCTAACTATTCAAACTCCTTGGCTAGTCATGTCCCATTTAACATTTCGGTACAACGAGTAGAGTAGCGCTTTTGTGTGGCAGCGCGGTATTTTAAGGCCCAATCGATGGGAGGATCGAGATTGAGGCACGCAAATAAATGAGTTTAATATATAATAATTTAATATATGAATATACCAAACTGCATATTAGTGAATATTGCTCATTAGAAACTTAAAACACTCCAAAAAAATATGTTTATTAGTTTTACGAAGTTTCGTATGGACTTGTGCTATTGCTTTTATTGTCCACAGTGTAAATCGGGGGAACATTGGGCGCAGATTGACAGACAAAGACGAGGGTATCTATTTTCCGAAAAATATATATACTACGTGCCCTTTCACGTTGTCGGCAAATGTCAGCCTAGCATTTATATAAATGCACACCTCACCCTCAACTAATTGCAGCTTCCAAAACTTTTTCATCTCCCCCTTTGAAGCTCGAGTAAATTTTCCAATTTCCCCTCCCCGACGACCCCGACCAAACTTATTTACATTTCGAAGATGTCCACTCGGTGCCTTAATACTATTTACAGCGAAAGAAAAGTTCTCACAGGTCTCACAAAAAATATAAAAATATATTTCCACCCGCAAATTCTTTACATAATTCTTTTAAATTTTTGCTCGGAGGTAAGAAATATGAATTTATTCTGCAATTTGTTTATTTAAGTGTGGCCTGGACTTAGATCATCTGCACGTCTTTTTGCGCTTTGCAAAAAAAAAAAAATAAATAAATAAATAAAAAAAAATAAAACAGCAAATTCGGTTCTATTGTTTCGGTCTTGGGTTTCCGTAGATTGAATTTTTGGTTATTGCGGTTACCTTTTACCAGCTTTATGCGCTGCATGCAACATTAGTCAATGACACTCTTCGCTGGATGTTGATGTTGTTGCTGCTCAGTTGGCAGTTTGCAACATCATCTTGCGTCAGTCGCTGAAATGATTATATAAATTTGGCATGAACCACCTCCCCTTCCTTACCATATGAATATTTGTATAACGTTTGGATGTGTTTACTCATCAGTTTAGGATCTCTACTACATTTTTAATCAATTTATACTAATTATTCGTTAAGTTAGAAAGATGTTGTGCAAACATTTCTTGGCCAATTTGTTGGTGTGCCAACAGCAAGCATTAATTAGAAGCAACAAAATTACCATTCAATTGCTGCAACATGGTTAAAATTCAAATGAGTTGCATATTAGCTAAATGACATCAAATGACAGGAAGCAAACGACATCGGCAGCAGCGGCAACCGCCTTAACACCACGCAACATGCAACATACAACATCAGCTTACCATTATGACAACGTGTTGTCATTGTTATTGCTTTCCGTTCGCTAATATTATCGAAGAAATTTAATAACTGCGCATTGTGGAAAATGGCCAATGGACCCAACAGCACTAATTTCGAGGGAGGGGGCACTTTACGCGCTTTTGATCAACGGAAAACTCGTTTGACGCAGTGCAAGCGAATTGCATTGGTATGGGATGCAGTTGCAACTCTCGCTCTGCGCTTTCCTTTTCGTGTTGCGCATTTCACTTGTTTCTCCTCTCCTCTCTTGTCGCGTGCACTAAGCAGATCTATTTACAACATTTCAGCCGAAATTGGTTTATTTGCTACTTTAGCCCCTTGGCACACTAAGTGAATTGACGATTGTTAAACATCGAACATATGTGAGGACAGCTTTGAACTAAAGAAAGACAGAGCCGTATATACTATTTGTTGATTGAGCGATCCACTGATGAATGTGGAGCAAACACTTTTTTCCAGTGCAGTGACCAGGGTGACACATCTTTTCAATTTCCATGATTTCGTTGTCTATACTGCTCTGCAGATGCAGATGCAGATGCAGCCTGCGCTTGTGCTTCCTTTGCTGTCGCACTCATAACTACGACACTACGAACCGGCAAATGGATTTGGCTTGGCCAGCAAGTGAAACTGCTTTCGCTGTGCAGCAAAAGCGTGTGACTTTTCGCTTTTTGGTGTCTACCGCTTTGTGTTTTGTATTTTGTATTTTGTATTTTTTGATTTTGGTTTTCTGCTCTCGGCCGCCGCTGCAACATTGATTTCCTCTTTCATGGCCGGTGGCCGAGATCCGCAATTGCAACTCCCAGAGCTGCAAAATGTTTCCTGCTCCGTTGCAAGACGTGCACTGCGGGGAATGGGCAACAGAAACACGGGGGCTAAGGCTACCAAATTGTCAACATTTCGCTAGTATTATTCAATTTGCATGACGACAACAAGGAGAAGACAAGTTTACTTTCGCTCTCTGCAAAAAATCGTCAAACAATTGGCAGATTTCTAGCTTTTCACTACATGAGCACTTCACTTATCCTATTAGATAACATTGTACACACTGCAAGTGAAATGGAAAACCAAAAAACGCATCTGATTTAAATTCTACACAAATTGCAGCGAAAAATAGCGTGGTATATCATTTTATAAAAAAATAACTATACATTCCCATATGCGTGCATACATAATAAAACACAAATGTGTGAGTTACCTCAGCTAAGATTCACCAACAAGACTTTTAGACCAGGGGACGTAGGTAGCGGAGCCAAAGTTCGTGCCGTAAGTCTTTCCCCTTGCGAAATTTCCTCTGCGTCGTTAAATTACAGCAAATTCCCTCGCCGAAAAGCAATGGCAATAAAGCACAGCGCATCTTCAATAAATTTCATGCAGCTGCCGGCAAGATAAAGCTGTAAAAATTATACAACAAAATCAATTGGAGTTCAGTTGCCTCCGTTTCGATGTTTTTATTTTTTCGTGAAGTTTTTCCTTTTTTTGGTACCTCTTTGAGGCTTTCGTCGTATGCCGACATCTCTGTTATATAATAGTTGCCAGAGTAGTAATCATTACGATCGCTTGTTTAAACAATGACCATTAACACTTTACTGCTTTTTCCTTTGCTGCACTCCAAAGAATTGGGATTCGACTTTTGCGCAATGAATTTTTACAAAGGATTGCTCTACCTTTTATAAATTTATTTTGCATTAAAGGGAGCGCAAAAACTTAAAGAAAGGGAGCGAAATTTGGCAACATTTCTGTCGACACGTGCTGCCGACAGGCTTGGCAATTACCTGAGTATCCGATTGACTGATTGACTGATTGACTGACTGACTGACTGACTGACTGTGTACTCGCATGAGTGACTGACTCATCGAACTATTGGATGTGAAAATCTTCTGCATCCAGCGAGTCATCCGAACATCTGCGACATCTTAAATCTACAATTCCGATTGCGCACGACGCAAAATATAAGAGACAAAACGGAAAACTGAAAACTGAAAACAAACGATGGCAAATGGCGAACAAAAAAAGAATGTGTTGCAATTCAAAATAATTGTTTATGCTTGGCATTAAAATCGTTACAAAACGAATAAAACAGCCCGGTCGCGTTGGTTGTTGAAGTTTTTAAGTTTCGTACATTAGGATTGACTATTTGCTGAAGAGAGGAAGCCGTGCAAAATCCGAATGACAAACATCGATAATCTAACAGGGAACATCAGATATAGCCTTCTTAGTAGTTTCTGATTGGAATTTTTTTGTATGTAAACAAAATTTAAGTTGATTCAAATAGAATAAATTTAAATATTTACGGACTGTAAACAACACACCGTCCTTCAAATTCAAGTATTGTTTAGAAAGCTCAAAGACTGTCCTTACAACATCGCAATATTAACAAAATTATATTTTTTTAAGTGCAAATGCCTACTTTGTTTGAGGGACACAGTACAATCGCTTCCTAGGCATATAACTGCATTCTCCTCTAGGTTTTTCTACCACTTTGGTGGCATACAGATACAGCGAGACTGAGGGACTTGAAGAGCCAGCATGACAGGTGACTGCTTACAATTTATTTGCATATTAGTCGGAAACTGTGAAAGGCTAAAAGGCTGAACAGCCTCAGACCTTAAAGTGGTTAGGCAAACAGAAGCCGCCACCGGCAAGAAGAGGTGAACTCCATTATGGGTTTGTAAAAGTTCGATTGTAAATATTTGCGTAGCCAAGAAATGGCATGAAAAGAACTCGAGGGGGAGTGTTCGTGATTCCCCAGAAGAGTGAGAGTTACTTCCTTATCTGCACTCAGCTATTTAAAAATAAATTTATAAATAAGTGCGTGGCGTGCGTATGCATAAATGGTACTTTAGACTTGGGAAAAGGCTTAAAGAAATACAATTTTGTGACATTTAAATGTATTACCTAATGTTATTGAGACTAAATAATGGATTTAGTAATTAGTATGGATTCACGAATTATACATCGACGGATTCTGTTTCCAGCCTTTCAATTATGCCAACAAAATAAGCGTTAAAATGCCAAATTTTAAATAGCTTTACTTATTTTGACTTAAAAACTCGTGACTTCGGTGGGCGAATCGGTTCAAAGTCATTTCGGATGTTCTGGTGCTGTTCTTTCGTGTCAAGTGATCATAGTTAGTTTCGTTTCGTTTTTATTAACCATAAATTTCAATTACGCTCACGATTTGGATATCAATAATGTTTTCAGCGGCACGAAACGAAAAAACAAATCAGTAAAAAGGCCACAAGTGGTGTTGAATGTGAATAGTATATTTTTTTTGTTTTCTTCCGGTTTTGCTCTAGTTGTCAGAATTTTACATTAAGCACCTTAAACTAAATAACAAACTGGAAACAAATCTTTTGAAAATACATAAAACTAACAAATTTGTGGTGAGAGCGTTAAGTAATGTCAGCCTCCGGATATGAAAAGATATGTCAAATTCCGGAATAAGCAAACAAGCACGTTGTATCAATAATTTAAAAGTTACATCAGTAATAGGAAAAACTTCTGGCTGACAATGACCATGATGGTATATACGAATAGTATATAAGAATAAAAAAACAAGTTGGTAAGACCAGCAGCGTTACCTTTAGCTACGATGAACGGTGGGGTGAAATTTGTAAATATACATTTCATACACTTCAACACATTTTGGAATTAAGAAAAAATAAAAAAAAGTATTATAATTCCTTATTATCAAGAAAATATAACTGCTAGCTATGCATGTTTGCAGTAGAAGACATACTTGTAAATTAAATGTGTACAATAATAATCTTGCAGCAAGGTGCTAGCTACGTTTTGCCCAGGTGCCTCGTGGGTTTTTAGACAGACAGTCGCCTCGAGCGTATAATTAAACCATTTGCTAGCCAAACCAACCCGTTTTACCTAGCCAAGTTTTTCCGTTTTTCCGTTTACCCGTGGCACTAAATTATCTTGTATTTTAAAGCCTAATTAGGCGACAACAGAGTTTCGTTCAAAGTTTTTCTAGCCAGCCCCCCAAACATTTTTAAATACACCTAAATGGGTAATCATTCTTAGTTTCGATTTCCCAGCACTCAACTCAGTAACTCAGTAAAGAACGAAATGTCAAAGCTAATCGAGGTGTTTCTGGGGAATCTGTGGACGCAGCGTTTTACCTTCGCTCGGATGGGCTTGGATCTGCAGCCCGACAAAAAGGGCAAAGTCTTGCGATCTCCGCTTCTTTTCAGTATTATGTGTCTGACCACAGGCTTCGAGCTCTGCACCGTGTGCGCCTTTATGGTTCAACATCGCAACCAAATCGTGCTTTGTTCCGAGGCCCTGATGCACGGGTTACAGATGGTCTCCTCGCTTCTGAAGATGGCTATATTCTTGGCCAAATCCCACGACCTGATGGCCCTAATTCAACAGATACTGGCGCCTTCTGCGGGGGAGGATCTCTGGGACACGGAGTGGAGATCGCAAAATCGGAGGGGCCAACTAATGGCTGCCGTTTACTTTATGATGTGTGCCGGCACGAGTGTGTCATTTCTGTTGATGCCAGTGGCTTTGACCATGCTTAAGTATCATTCCACTGGGGAATTCGCGCCTGTCAGCTCGTTCCGGGTGCTGTGAGTTATCTTTTGTCCATTCGTGGACTTCGTTATACTACTATTTTTTAGGTTGACAGATTCCCTTCGTTTCCAGCTCTTTTGTAATTTCATGTAATTATGTACTAAGATGCTTTTTCCTTCCAATCTCAGACTGCCATACGATGTGACTCAACCGCATGTTTACGCCATGGACTGCTGCTTGATGGTATTCGTGTTGAGTTTCTTCTGCTGCTCCACCACCGGAGTGGATACCTTATATGGATGGTGTGCTTTGGGCCTGAGCTCCCAATACCGTCGCCTCGGTCAACAACTTAAGGCGATGCGCTCCTGCTTCAATCCACACCGTTCTGACTACGGATTAAGTGGTCTATTCGTCGAGCACGCTCGTCTGCTTAAATTAGTGCAACAATTTAATTTAAGTTTCATGGAGATAGCTTTTGTGGAGGTTGTAATAATCTGTGTGCTCTATTGTTCAGTAATTTGCCAGTATATAATGCCACACACCAACCAGAACTTCGCCTTCCTGGGTTTCTTTTCGATGGTAGTTACGACCCAGTTGTGCATCTATCTTTTCGGTGCCGAACAGGTCCGTTTGGAGGCTGAGCGATTTTCCAGGCTGCTATACGAAGTAATCCCTTGGCAAAACCTTCCTCCACAACACCGGAAGCTTTTCCTTTTTCCACTTGAGCGCGCCCAACGAGAAACTGTTCTGGGTGCTTATTTTTTCGAACTGGGCAGACCTCTTCTTGTTTGGGTAAGTATACTATTTTCCATTGTACTAACATTTTCACTTTGTTTTATTCAAAAGGTTGTTGATGATTTACTATCTGATCTATGTAATTTTAATCTTTTTCGTAATTATTTAAAGATATTTCGCACAGCAGGCTCTTTTACCACTCTGATGAACGCTCTCTACGCAAAATACGAAACTCATTAAAAACAATAGGTTTACTCATATAACTGAAGTCAACCTTTATGGGTCAATAAAGGCATTTGTTAAATGAATATTTGTGTACAGTTTTTTTAAAATCATTTTTATTTAGGTGTAAAATTACAATTATCATCTGGTTTTATGTACACACACATAATAAAATTATGCTTAATTAGACAAAAACGAATTACATTATATTTGCGTATGAAACATTTAGATATATATATCTATATAATATATATATGCAGTAAACTACAGGCTAATTTTAAAATGTAACAAACAGTGCGAGATTAAAAGCAGACAGACCAAAAAAAAACAGAAATAAAATATGTACGAGTATATGTTACGGTAAAGTGCTTGCATTTGTTGACATGGAATTTGGGGTGGCTATTACATTTTGTTGTGGCTTGCATTTATCTCGATATATAATAAATAAAACTAACAACGGTAATCGAAAGTTTGGGTGCTTGCTTTTAAGGCTTTTCTTTTAGGTTTGACGCTTAACTCAGAGCTAATAAAGGTTCTATTTCTTGAGGATCCTGGACTTTGGGAGCTGCCTTTTTGCGGTATTTCTTCTGCAGTTTTGTCTTAGACAGTTTCGACTTTATTTTCGAAGAGGTTTTGTCCTCGAATTCGGTCTTTTTCAGCTCTTTTTCCCTGTCTAGCTGCTCCAACTGTTCAAATATGTTTTTGGGATGCGGATGTGAGTGCGGTGCAGTGGCATTTTTGGCTGCATAGACCACCACAAATTGCGAAAATGCCGTGTCAGCGGGCGTGTTGATATCGGCAAAGTCGCGGAAATTGGCGAACTGCTCCTCTGGATATGTGTACTTCTGGACAAATCCCTCGGATGGACGACCGTGTCCATTGTTGGCGTCTCCATAGATGTAGTCGCTGTTATCTTCGGGGTGATAGGGCATTTCCTCCTCCGGATAGAAGGTTCCACCTCTGAGCACACCAAAATCCCCACTTCCAAGTATACTGGCATCGAAAGTCCGCTGCTGTGGTGCTGGCTGTTGTTGCTGGGTTGCCAAGAGTGGAAGGGGCAGGGATAACGGAGTTGTTTCCGATACAGGAGGGCCGTGGCCGAAATAGGGTCTGGAATGGCCCAATGGAGGAGCCTCATGGTAGAATGGTGGATAAAAATTTTGGGCAGCCTGCGTATGGGAATCCCCAACCACTTTTGTATTTGGATTAGCTATGGGTCGGAATGGCTCCTCCCCATCGGCATTTTGTTGAGCCGCGGATTGGAATTTCCTGGGTTGAACTCTGGGATGAATTCTGGTCTGGATTTGTGGCTGAAGTTGCGTTGTGGGCGGCATATGGAAGTGTTGTTCGTGCGATTTTAGCACAGTGATTGGCGAAAAATCATTTGGCTCCATCAGCATGTCGCTGTCCTCTTCCGGAAATTCGTCTGAAAAAGTGGTAAGAATCAGTTTGATTTGGTTAGTTTATTTTCGTTTTTGCAATGAGCATACAAACTTCCAAATTTTGATTTTAGTCAGAAATATTTTTTAAATTTTCGGCCGTATAATCTATAATCGTACGTACAATTTTGGCTTTTTTTGTTAACATAAAATCTGAAGACATGATGACCCTGATGGCGATAATGATGTCGGTGTAGATGTGTATGGAGATGTCCATGTAGATGGTTTAGTACAATGGGGCATAAGCGTTAAATTGAGCGTGTCGTGCTTACAACAAAAGCCCCGGGTGTGTGCTCACTTTATATATACATATTTTTATGTGTATAACCATATCATTGTGCGATCATCATGACATGAGCAAGTCTATTTAGTCACTTACAACAAAAGTGCACATTGCGGTCGTCGTCGTTATTGTTTTTTCCACGGCTCTTCTTTAATTTTTTTTAGTTGCCAGTCTCTCGGTTGTGGCTGATTATATGTACGATTGTATTTGATTGCGTCGTGGGCGTTGGCCGTATAATTAACACATCGTTACTGTTTATGTGTGTGTTGCAATGAGCAACGGAGCGATCGGATGCGTGTCTAAGTGGGCGTAAAATGGCCGCCTTTATGCGTCCACCATAATAAATAATGATCAAAATATATCTTTCGCACTATCAATGATCACTCTTGGTACAGTAAAAATGTCAACTGACGACGCTAGAAAAGCACTTTTCAGTCAATTTTTACAACCTGGCTGAAAGCTGAAGTGCTTCGCAAAAATACCTTCAATACCGATTGGGTATTTAACATGTATGGAACATTGAAACATGAAACTTCTGTGGTCAGGAAACGCATTATAAACGGCAAAGAAAAGATCAATACATAATGTGAGTTACTACCAATAAATTGTTAATTTAGGGCCCTTCTTTTTTGTATTTTCGCTCTCTCAAAATTTTCCCACGCGCCCCTATTCTTCTTTATCTTCCTCATATTTGAAGTACTCCCCATTCCGCGCAATCGGCTTGCTGGCATCATCTATCCCCTGGATTTCACAAATCGCACCCTCCTGTGGCAACTCATCAGCGGCAGCCTAAGGTTTTCCGGCACTTTGTTGCTGCATACAGCGCCGCAAGTGTGTTAACAAAGATATGACTGTGGCTGTGGCTGTGGCTGTGGGTTGTGATCGTGTCCACCGCTTTAGCTTTAACTCAGCACCTCATAACTTTCCAAATCAAAGGTGCAAAGCGGCAAGTGTCGACACTTTCACAACAGGTTGGATGAAAGTGACTTTTGGAGTGGATTATTTTCCATGGATTTTATGTGCTTGGAGTTGATAAAGTCCTAAAGGCATAAATCACTGAAAACACACTTCTCTGTTCTATTTTCAAAACTACATATTTATAAACATACAACCATATCAGTCCTCATGTAATATTGCACAGTAGGTAAAATGGGAATAGTTTACCTTTGGTATTTTCAACAGCAACTGGATAGAGGGTGCAGGATTTTCACAATGACAGCTATAACGTCGATTATTTACGAGGTCGTTACAGCAGCTTGCATACTAAACTAAATGTTTGCAATTAGCTGCTTTTTATGTTGCATTTTAATGAGGCTTTTGCCTGTGTCTTTATTTCTATTTGCCGTAATATTACTTTTTAGCTTGCCACCTTTTTGTCATGTTGTTCCGCATTGAGGCGAGACAAGCTCGAGGCTGCAAGTCAGCTAGTCACTACACTTGTCTTCATTTGCAATTCGATTGCACTTGACTTGGCCAAAAAGAATCTGGCCAGCTTCGGCATGATGGTTTGTTATGCTACTCGTATAATGATAATGACTCAGCTGCAAGTCGAGGTTTTCCAAGTTTTCAAGCGAAGCCGGCCGGCGATGCAGGCGGTCAATGTCAGTTGTTATTGGGATACAAACTACGATTGGGTGTTTGAGATACTAGAGGAGGTAAAAATTGTACGCTTAAAAAAATATACTCGGACGAGTCAGCGTGAATCGCTTTTCAAGACTAACCACTCAGTCAGCTTATGCCACCTATTTATTTTCAACGCTCATATGAATAACAATAATTAATTTCTATGTTCTTGGGCTTTGACGGGCATTGTCACATGTTAAATACTATCAACAAGTGTTCGCATGACTGACTGGAAAAAGATGGAGACGATGTTGGTCCGGACCACAATGTAGGAATAAATAATATCTAAGTCATGGTTTAGGACAGCTGGAGGTGCTTACACTAAAAGTCAAACACAGCCAAACTATAAAAAATGCTACTTCAACTATAGAAACAAAAGAGACCATGACTTTTAAGCTTTTTTAGTTTCCGATATCAGGGGGTATGTTCACATGGGCAGACAGATGGCTGGTGCTCCTGATACTTTCTTCTAATAATAACTTCCGAAAAATTCCCCATTCCAAATCGTAAAAATAGAACATCTCTTCCCAGATCACATCTAAAAATATACAAATGCGCAGCTTCCGCATGCTTAGGTCAATAATAAATGAAAAGGAACAAATTGTTATCATTGAAGAAATATTATTAAAATTTGTTGGGCATGCCGGTTGTACACTTGAACTTTAAAGTTCAAAGCAAGCGGTTGACATTTAACTTGACCAATAAAGGCAGAAGAATTCTGCAGCGCCAAATGTCAGACTCAAAAATAAAAAAACAAATCCAAAAACGAAAACGAAACAAAAGACTTAAACACGAACGTGCCTCAAATTCAAATTTCTAGGGGGTGGCGATTGTGTGGGAGTGGTTTATGTATGCCGAGCACACAAGATCAATCGTTTCACATCATCAACTCGCATTTAACAATTGTCAAAGAACTGAAGTCTTCGAAAAACATTAAGAATGCTATGTTTCAATATGTCTAGTGTTTTTTTTCCATTTCAGTTTCAGCTCTGGAAACCGAGACTTTAATGGCTAAGAAGAGCCATAATTGCTCCGCCTGATAAATGAGTTTGCACCAATTTGAATAAAGCGCTCTAACTTCAGCATTGGAGCTAATTTCTACACACCACACGTTGTTCGGCAATTAGCCGTATTTTAGCCATGAGCCAAGTCAATTTTGTTTCGCTCTCGGTTTCGGTTTCGGTTTTAAGTTTCAGTTCACTTTTATTCAGCTTAGGTCTTAAGTCTTTTGAGACTCTGAGTTACAGATATGTGCCTGGCACGCCAACATGATCGCCATGAGCTTTAGGCTTTGCCTAAATACCAACTTTATGCACACAGGCAAAAATGCAATGTTAGATGCGATGCGCGAATTGTTTTGACAACAAATTTTTACCGAAAAAGGCAGTTAATGAAATCTTTAATTGCTAAATTCACAAGCTTACTATATTATGCTAATACTTAGTTTTAAAGATAATGTTGACTGCACTTGGTTCTAGATAAAATAACATGCAAACCAACACGACAAAAGGGCCTACCAATTTCTGTCTATAATTTGGTAGGTGCATTCCGAGTCCAGAGCTTAAAATAAATCTTCCACACATCAGTGTACATCCCCGTGGCTTACTTATCTAATAAATAACATCCATTAAGAGTATTTGTCGGGCTAAATATTCCCTAAACATGTTTGTATGTTTTTAAAAATTCCATGTGTTGTTTCATGTATTCATTATAATTCTTAAAGCAACTACATCTTTAGGGGCAAGGTAAACCTAAACTGTACCTTTGTTTCAGAAACCGTTCATGAAATAATCTTTGCCCCCATCCCTCTTCCCCCCTCGATGACTTTCAGTCCCCGCATCCTCATTAACCGCTCGACTAATTGTGTGTTATCATTAAGTTTTATTTTGGCCCCGGCATTGTCATTGAAGTGATTCATTAAGCTGCAGTTTTACGCTAAGCCGAGTTTAGCTCGTAATTGGAGCCAGGCCGAATTTTCCCCACCCGGGGGCCATATTTCCGGCTTACTCAGGGCTATTGTCTTAATGGCTTACAAAGCGTAAAGTATTGTAATGCGTGGGGGGGGGGGGGGGGAAGGGGGACTGGTTTACACCCCAGGCTGGGAATATTACATGGGATTGGGAAGTGACCGTGGAACCTGTTCTACTTTGTCCGTAGCTAAATTTGCCAGCAAACATTTTCACTCAAAGATTTCCAACTCTTTGCCTTACAATATCGATCGACCTATCGGAGCGATCGACTAATTGAACATGACATTTTCCAATTCCAAAAACAACAATTACCTAATGCCTGACCTTAGGTTGCTGTAAAAATGGCATTATTAGCGGAGCAGAGATGTTTGTCTACATGATGAGCACCAATGTCAAACCCAAGCCAAGAATAACAATGGCAGCACATACACGTTTGTGTAGTTAAATGTCAACCACTTGGCTGTTGAATCTGAAGTCAGTATCTGAAATAAGTATGATTTGTGGAGCCTTTTCACGGACAACACAAATGCCATAAAAATGTATCTGTATCTAAGAGACAGTAAGATTTGTTTACAGCCGAAAGGGTATTCGATGTCTGGGCTAACAGCTCTAATCCTTGAGGAACGAGAGTAAAATGTATTAAACCAGCTTATCCATGGTGTTGTCCTCAATTGTGTATATTTTTTATCAATAATTATCCAAGGAAACTACCCTCTAGTATCTTAATCAGCTAGTTGACGGTGGCGGTTCTTTTAATTGCTTTTAATGTTTGAAACAGTAAATAGTATAAGATATACAAAAATATACACCTTTTCAGCCTTAGCTAGCAGAGATAAAATAGTTTATGCTCGGACCCCACTGATTCCTCCTCCTAAACATTCAAATTATGTTAGTTCGGAAAGATCATGCTCTTGAGGGCCAAAGACACAGCGGAGCTCTCTCGTTGTTCGCAGAGTAATTAAATACAGAAGGTTAGTTGAGTAAAGACTTTATTGAGGCACATCTTAGTTTTACATAGACGATTGTAGCGTCAAGGGCTACGATAGCGAAATCGTCGCACGGGGCTTGTAAGTCAAAAATTCGTTGCATTGCTTAGTGTCTAAGATATACAGAATTAACATTTATGTCATTGTTTCTTCCACCCAGAGCAATTCAGTTGTGGGGCTAGTGTACTGCTGTTTAAAATATTACCCCTTTAAACTTTTAAAATCATATTCTTACTCGGAATTTATAAATTTTCAGATTTGCATGCTAGTGCATTCTGTGCAATAAATCACTCTGGCTGGCTAGAACATTGCCAGGTTTTATTGAAATCTTTTTGTCGTACACCCGCTAACGTTTTCCCTATGAAAACTTCATGATCACATCATGCAGAATGAGTAGATATAATTATATATAATGCTAACTGGCCAAGGACAGGCGGCTAGTTAGTTGCGTTTTGTTTCTGAGGTCTCTCGCATTTTCCATAATTTGTTTTGCCGACTGCCGCCCTCAATGATTGACTAGCCGACTGACTACTGACTACTGACTACCTGACTGACTGACAATGCATGCCTCACTGATCAGTGTGCAGTGGGTGACCGATTCTTGGGGCATTGAATCTCATGGGTGCCCAGGCATTGTATTAATTTGCTCGTAGACATATGTATTCTTGTACTGCAGAGACTGAGAAGCGCATTCATGCAGTTCTCGCCGCTTGTGCAATGGTTTGAGCTACACCTTTGAGTAGTGGCTGGCAGTCAAACTTCGCCTTTTTCTTTTTTCGAGATTCACGTTTGAGAAATCTTGTGGGCGCGCTTCTTTGTCTAGTGAATCTACTCGGCAATGCTATCGAAATCCCTACGATTGCATGTGCCAGCCAATTAAATGCTTAAATACGTTTGGATGAATACAGGTAAAATATGCCGTGTTACATAATCTCATGTGATCTGAAGTTTATATATTCCTAATCAGGACCACTAGTCGATTCCATCTGGCCATGTCCGGCTGTCTATCCGTCTGTCCGTATGAACGGGCAGAACCATTTAAGCTAGAAGGTTAAGCTAGTTTGAAATTATAGTATTCTCCGAAACCAAGTAAAAACAAGAAAGGAAGCTAGCTTCGGCAATCTGAGCAGATATGTATACCAAATTATAGCGACTCAGCCGTTGATACTGATCGCATGTTTCTTCTTTACTGCATTGCAAAGTTTGACTGAAGTCATGATACTCTCTGAATGCCACACACACGAACATTACAATGAATTCGAAATTCATACTGCGCAAAATCCAGAATTGACTACCCATGCTAAGTAAATTCTAAAATCCAACCAATCCTTGAAAAACCCAAATTTTGTCGCATTTGTTTTACGCTCAGAACGTCGAGTGAATTGAAATGAAGTCGAATCAAACGAAATAAAATGAATTTTAATGGTATTTTACGCACAAGTATATACTCGTATATTTCTTTTGGCACTTTGTGTGGCTGAATGGTTAATTAGGTTGCAATTGCATACTTGGCGCATGCTTGATGTGAGCGTTTGGGCATTGAGCATTGGAAGCTCACTGGCTGAGTCAGCAAACGTTGCCGTACGGCAAACACGTTTTCAGATCAAAACTGGCAGGAACTATAGACCATGACACGTACACCGGACAAGTAGACAACGGACAGTTTTTCCCATGAGCAACTAGCGATTTCGCACCATTCATTTTGGTTTTGTTACTTGGGCCAACAAGGTGAAGGTTGAGGGACATAAAAATGTCCACAAAAGGATGACAATGACAGAGAAAAGAGAGCTAATACTCGTACACTTCTGCCTTTAGATATAGATGATGTCGGGTTCGGGTGATATTACACTTTACATTTATACTACATATATATGTATTTATTGGCCAAACCCTCCGAATTGCTACTTTAGAAATAACAATTGGGTTTGCTTTCGGTACATCGATGGGCATTGGCAAATCCAATTCAATAATGCAAGTGTGAAAGAGGTTTGAAATAAATAAGTATATTTACATCTTAATTATGTAATTTGTTAAAATATTCTCTGTATCAATACCTGGGTTCTGTATTATTCAAGGGTGACAGTAAAATCCCTACCCAGAATTGCTGTCCTAAATCCCAATAACCATTCAGTTAGATGGCAAACTGCTGGAGAGCAAACGAAACCACAATGATTGCTGTTCACTTTAAAAAGTTGGCTCATCCTCAGACGTCAAATACAAAATCAACTGCAAAACTGATTTGATTTTCTGATTGATTTTCTGTCGGTTTTGTTATGAGTGGGGGGAGGCGATTATTTCAACACTACCCACAAACCGGTCATTATGTTCATAACGCAATTTGCATTCACCTTTCCAAAAGCTGCGTATATTATGTTTGTTGTCTCTACTATTTTTTTGTTTTTTGGCTTTCGGGAAATGGAACTTTGCTGTGATTTGATTGATTGCAATAGCCAGCAGTGCGTGTCGAAAATGGCCAAAATGCTCAAAACGACGTTCAAATTATTATCCTATGGGCCAACGAACCGAGCAATTACGTTATATTCGTTTATTTTGTGTTATTTTCCCTGCGAAAGCAAAGAAGACATCATTAAGTTTGAATAAGTCGATTGCCACACCATTTTTTTTAACGAATTGCGCCAAATACCTTCGACACACAAAGGCACGAATAAAAAACTCAAGTTTACCGCTTGGAGCTCGAAAATCGCATTCGAAATGTTAGGACATAGAGCGAAAGCCGCAGCACGCAATTTATCAGCCCAGAGAATGTTTTTTAAATGAAAAGGTTATCAACCGAAATGGAGTTACTTTTGATGTAAAATTTATGTGTTGAAAGCTGCTAAACTTTGCTTACTATTT
Organism: Drosophila santomea; assembly: GCF_016746245.2. NCBI lineage: Eukaryota > Metazoa > Arthropoda > Insecta > Diptera > Drosophilidae > Drosophila > Drosophila santomea. Next base: position 167,093 of record NC_053021.2, read on the forward strand.
AGAAGAAATATCCACAGTTGATTTAAAAACTAACTTAATTCTTTGAAAAAAAAAGAAATATCCACAATTGATTTAATAACTAACTTAATTCTTTGAAAAAAAAATACATATTCCGTACATTTCCTTGCTAGACAAGACAATATATACACGGCCGTCTGACTCCCACAAAAAATGTTCTAGTTGCAACTTTTAAGATTATAGATTTGATCCAGTTTAAAAGGCATTAAATATAAAATGCCATCCGCGTGTTTAAGTTTATATTGGTGAAAAATCGATTTAAAAACGGAAATGTGTGTTTTTTGTTTTTTTGGTTTCTTGTGTTCATTTAAATAATTTTGCGCCATTTTCGCTCAATATATAACAAAAATAATAATAACGTTTTATTAAATCTGTGGACTATGTAAATTTGCATAACTAGATGATCTACGATCGGTTTAAATTGCTCTACTCAGCATTTCGTAGTTTTTACAAACGTGTGACTATGTCATATGTTCCTCTAAATGATTGATGTGGCATTTGTATCCGCGTTTTATTTACTTTTTAGCCCAGACTATTGTATTGGCTGCGATTGCTTTCATTGGCCAATAAACTCGACTCTCAGTCACAGTGCTCCGAAAATGAGTGTAATTTTAATTCAGTGAAGCTGTGTTCATTCAATCAGGTCGCGCAATTTAAAGGTTAAGACACCATTTAAATTAAACACAATTCTCAGACTCCACAAGGACAATTTTGTTGTGTAGTTGGGTGGTTTAAAACAAGCTGGTAAATGGAAATGAAACTCACTAATCGATCAAGAAATCTATCTAAGGAAGTCCGATTATAATAATAACATTTTTAAAATATTTGGTTTGGAGGTGTGACCACGTTCTAAACTTCTAAGTCTCAACTTTCTAGCTTTGGTTCTTCCCGAGATCACGAAGCTCATACGGACGGACTTGGCTAATAAGCCAGACAAGAGTATGTATACATAAAAATGAATTATAACTATAAATAAAATAACATTTTGTGGCAGTTGAATATTTTAACCAGCAAAGGAAGTTCTCAGTTCACTCAAAAAGTTGCATTCAGTTTCAGTCTGTAATGTAAGTCTTTTGGTCGTCTGTTATTACGATATAATAAAAAATTTTTTATTCGTTATATTTTTTTCTCATTTTTTGAAGGGTTTTTACTTATTATTTCGCATACTTAATATTGTTATCATAAGAGCGGCGCTCATTAAATTTTATTCATTGTTCAAATGAATGGAAATTATGGTCTGCTTCAGTTGCAATTTAACGCCTAGTTTTCTCAGATTCAATGTGATCATTATATGCTTGAGGGTTGAGATCTGTGGCCTAAATTGGGGGCGTCATCATCAGTGCGCCGATTGTTCAGATCTGTCCGCTCTTATAAACTTTTTTGTTTTTTGACAAGCCGTATACCCATGGCTTGGGAAATTGTCACAAGGTAGCTGCGGTTGTGATGTAATCCGTGGTTTTTGAATTCGCCCTATTCAGTTTCTAAATATAGAGACTCACACGCAGCAGTCTCAAAAGAGATATGTATATGTAGTTTTATAGGGATATAATACGTACAGTTTCTGATTGTTGTATTAAAATAACGATCAGGACTTTGAGCAAAGATATGAAAAGGGACATTATTTATTACAGCTTGGCCTTAATAAAGACATTTCCAGGGGAAATAATTTCGGTTTCGAGTGGAGGAAAACGGTACATGATAATGGAAAATTTTTCCGGGAAATAAAGAGAGGCTCAACGGAAAATATAGTTCGCAAAAAGGCAGATATAATAGGAGAAAATTAGCCCAGCATACGGAACCACGAGGAAAATTAGGTCTGCGGTACTCGTTTTCCCTTTTTTCTGCTTTTCCCCGTTTTTCTACTTTTGCTTAAACTCCTTCAGTAGTTGGAGAAAATGTGGTAAGAGCAGCGCGAGATGTCTGGGAAAATGTACCTGGCATTGTTTTCGGTGGCATCTTTTTCCCATCTTCAATTCCCCTGATAACCTATTTTTGATGTCTTTTTTATTACATCGTGTTTCTGCTGACTATTTGTTTGACTTCCTTTTCGCCCTTTTGTTGTGTGGCTTGCTCAACTGCAACTGGAAAATTAGCAACTCCAACTGAGATTTCTACATATTAATTGATCCAAAACCGAAATGAGTGACACAATTTGTAATAACTTTTGGCGAAATAGGACACTTGGGTTATACTTAGCCTTGGAAAATGTAAACTTAGTCCGATTCTTTTTTGGTGTAACCCGAGTGTAATTTATTTTTAATTTGTATGATTATATGTTATAGGTTAGGTGAGGTGTATGCGTGGTTTTAGTGGTATCCCAATGTTATGTCTCTACTTAAACGAAAATCAAAACAAAGGCTGGCTAAGTGAAAGCGCTGCTGCCACAAATCAAAGACTCCAGCTGCTTCAGTGGTAGCTGCTCAACTTGATCACAAGACGAGAGGCTATGGCCAATGGCCGCTGGTTGATGACTTCAAGTCTCATAATTCTCGGGGCAGTTAACAGTTTCACTTTCACAGCAGCAAATTAAGCCACAGATACAAACAGATACACAGATACTTTATAACATACCATTTTTGTGATGGATAGCTTCCTGATCCGGTGCTTTGGCCGTGGTTACAGATGCAATGAAGATTACTATCAGACAGCCGCAGATAACTAAGTTATTTGATGAAAGTGCTCTGCTGATGGTTTGGTTTGGTGAATCTGCTGATTTTCTCGATGTGTTTCCCCATAACGTTAATATTTTTTTTTGTCTGCTGCTCCGCCATATGTGGCTGCTTAATTTCCTCGACATTGTCATATTTTATCTTTTGTCGTCTTGGTGCGTTTTACAAAAGCAAGTATGTTATTAGGAATTACCTTTCTATCAGTAAATTCGTCGCCGAAGCTGCAAAACAACAACACTAGCAATGAAAACTGCAAAGTGAAATTTCACTTTTGGACTTTGAGTGGAAACTAAGATCAGGCTAAAGATTTGTTTTCTTTTCTTTTCGGTTCAAAAGCAAATCTGGCTCACACAGCCTCTCACACAATGAAAGACTTTTTTTCCATTTCGCTCAATATTTTACCTCTTAAATGTAACTACAAAAAGCAATAATAACTTTAATTACCAATTAATTCGTTTTTATTATTATTATTAACTTGCGACTGTTGTGTTGAAGCCAAAGAAGCTTATTTTGTTGCCGTTCCTGCTGCCTTGTTTATTTGGTTTAGCATTTATTTGCTCTTATCGGTTCGCATAAAGTCATGAGCATAACAATGATTTTGTTAGGTAGCAGCAACTGCAACAAGTAAAATTTGAGTGCAGGATAGCTGTGTAGTGTCTGCTTTTGCTGCCACATGCAACGCAAAACAAAAATTAAAAAAGAAAAAACACTTTTGCAACAATTTTTTCCGACCAGTTTGGCCAAAGGTGTTGTTTTCGTTATTATTATTGTGATCGCAACTGCTATTGTAGTTGTGCAGGAAACTATTAGCGCGGAACCGCCAAATAACGAAAATATTTCATTCGATTATTTGAAATTAATTTGCATTTCGTTACAGTTTTGAGTAATAATTATATCATGCACTCCCTTTGTAAATGCGGAAATGGATGGCGCCCCATTAAGCATTAGGCACTTGAACAAAAACAATGAAAAAACCACTTCACACACACAAATGAAAATAAATGCGATGAGTTAAGTTAGTGTGGCCATTTGTATTTTGTACTTTTCTTGGTATTATGGTAAACATCTAAACACCTATAAAGAGCAATCACACACATTCTTTTTGGGGGGTGACGGGGCTTGAAAGTGGGGTACAAAACGCACTTTGTCAATTGGCGGTTTAAATCGCGCTGGCGGCCAAGTAACGCGACGTGTGCCAAGCGGTTCCAGCGAACGCCATCAACGGTCTGAGCGGCGCTTGCGCAGTCGTAAACTTTTAAGCTGTCGTGCTCCAGGCGGCTCAAAAGAAAAGAGTGGTAGAGTAAAGAGTTGGTACTCAGGGAGACCGAGAGAGAGAGAGAGAGACCGAGAGAGAGAGAGTTAGAGAGATAGAGCGAGAGTTAGAGAGAGAGAGAGAGAGCGAGGGTTAGAGAGAGAGAGAGAGAGAGAGAGAGAGAGAGAGAGAGAGAGAGAGAGAGAGAGAGAGAGAGAGAGAGAGAGAGTTAGAGTTAGAGAGAGAGCGAGAGCATTGGTTTTCAGGAGCAACGGGGTACTACTAGTAGCTTTCGATCAGCTGAGCTGTTTGGCTTTATGTTATGCTCGCCACTTGTAAGGCGATGGGGTATGCTCGCTAAGCTGTAAGTTGTGAGGCAGGTAGAAGAAAGCTTTTTCGACTGCATACAGTACAAGGCATGGTAAAATATTTTAAATCGTTTATACAAATTAAAAGTAGCGTTCTTAGGGAAGTATGACAGAGACGTCATTGTAAACCCAACTAAATAACTAACTTCTTCCATATATATTTACAATTCAATAGTCCAGTAACGGGTATCTGGTAGTCGACGTACTCTACGCTTGACGTTCTTATTTTCGTTTGTCAAGCTGCGTACCCCACAAACCGGTAAATATTGTACAACTGTTTTGCCTGCCGTTTGCGGCTACCGCTCTTTAATGGCTCAACGAACAATAGACCAGCACGTGATCTAGGCGGCTACGCTCCTCTGGGTCTTTTCATATCGTTGATCGTTGCGTTGGCCTGAATCATACTGGTCCTGTATATTAATAATCTTAACATTTGTGCAAAACAAACATACGATAAAAATCAAATACGGCAAAGGGCACGCTAAAAGGGCTGCAAAAACTATTGCACAAGATAATGCTCGAACATAGCTCGAAATCGGTGGCCATAACGAGATGGAGTCGGTTAACTTATCCAAGTAGCTAGATGTGCCATTGAATGCGCTGAGGTCACAAAATTATTGTTTTTGGCAAGCTGATTGCAAACTCCGTATTCGACATACTTTTTCTATTGCCATTAAACTTGAATCAGGTCGCCTGCCAGGTTTTGTTGTATACGACAATAATCCTGAGATTTTTGTATTATTTAAGAAATGCATTACATCTTGCAGATCTAAAATTTAAAGTAGTATGCCTTTAAATAGGTGGTTCCTATGGACCTGACTCGAATTTCAAAGAAATTGGCTCGTTTGGTTGTACATTAGTTAAGCATTCAAATGGGAGTCTTACACGCCAATATACTTGCGTGGACTTGAATTCTATACGCTTTTACTCTACGAGTGAGGGTATTTATTACAATACCAGTTAGATGGCGCCCATAAAAATTAGCTTTGCTCGTTTTATTACTTGACTATGGCAGACAAGAAAGTCTTATTCTCACACATGTCCTCTTTTGTTTTGGCTTAGTTTTAAAAATTAAAAATTTATGTGCTATCAATGCACCCCGAAATGTTTTATGAATTTGTCATGGCTTTTCACCACCAATAAAGTTCCACTTTTCCTGCTCTCACGAATATTTATATTTTACAATTACAGGGGAATGGGTTTTATTTGTTGATTATTTATACATATGTACTTCCCAACGAGAAGGCGATTTCTCTTCCGCTAAGGCTCCGTAGTCTTGCAGCTGCGAGGCTTACCTTTTAGCGCTAATAGTAAGACGTTTTTAGGAGGGGACAACCAGGGCGTACCTCGCAATTCAGGCTTAAAAGCAATTACGCACTCTTTGCAGTTGTCGCCGATGTCGATGTCTCAGTTTGTGTCTGCATTTTCAGACGGAGTTGGTCTGCACCATCGACTTCCTGCTTGAGGCGCAGCAAATGTGTTTCCCCTTTATCTCACGATGCCTCTTATATATTTTTTTTTCACTTTCGGTCTGTCATTAAAGATAGTTTTCTCTTCTGGCACACATTTTTTCGAGAGCTGCGAATTTACAGACAAGTTTTTGAAAATCCAGTTACACAATTCTCTTCCTGTAGGACATGAACATGGGTTGACACAAATCGGTGTATCTCGAGTCTGGCGTTTTAAATCAAATCGCAATAGAAACTTTGGGATTTTAAAATCTTTATCACAGCCCTTAGTTTTGTATATCTGGTTTTGTCTGCCTGCATTTTTGAAAACGGAATTAATTGATTAGTAGGTTCCCATTGTTTGTAAGATTCCTATAACGAATCTTATATACCCCTTTTACTCTTCGCGTAGTTGGTATAATTAATAAATTATAAAGAAAATAACAACTAAACGCGTATCCTAACAAGCGCGAATTCTTATTTGTATTTTTTCGTTTGTCAACACTTGACCAGGGCTTCAATAAATAAAACAAGTATACGTTAGTTCCAAAAGTTGCACAAAAAGTTACTGTGGCGCCATCTTTTTTGTGTTATTTAAGCATTGAACTAATTCTTAGCGAAGACACAAACCGAAAAAGCCATTACCGTGTTTTAGTACCAAGTTACGCAGCTCCAAATGTAAAAACTTAAATACATTGTAACTGAAATTAAAAGTCTTACCGTTGCTTTTGAAAAGTTATGGGAGTGTTTATGCGAAATACGAATTTAGAAATTTGTTTAACAAATGTTGGTAATAAAATTGCACTTAGTTTGTTTTATTTGCTTATTTCAATTTTACAAAGAGTTAGGAACGTTTTATAACCTTCAGTCAGCAGAGAATTTCTGTTTTTTTTCTTTTGATTGGACCTGTGATATTTAAACCCGCAATGACCCCCTCGTAACTATTTAATGAGCATGTAATTTTTACTTTATTCAATTAAATACTAAAATTAGACTAATGACTGTCACGCCCACACTGCATCATTTGTCTCGGCCTCGCCCACTCCAACACCCACAATTAAGCGAAAAGTTGTCACACCCAAAATTGTAATGAATTATTTCATTTTTTAAAAGTACTACAAGTTGAGTTTCGGGCATTTGATAGGCGAGGAACTCCCTTGTTTTATTCACGATTTTGCTTACAAGTTTTTTATTAAAGAAGTGACAAGTGGCGATTTTAAGGAATACACACTTTTTTCAGGTGGGATTAATTGAGGATGAGAGTAGTCTTGACTTTCGGGCCCGGTCTTTGGTATTTAACTGATTTCTTCGGGGAAATGAAAGCATCGCAAGACCATAAATGACTATTTGGAAATCCAACAGTTTGCTAGCAGTGTTAATTGGTGATGATTATATGTATATTATGTATACCATTATATGTGCTCTACATATCATTTTGCTGGTTATGCGATACTAGGTTATAATGCCGATGCCAAAACGCTTACAGTTTTTGTCGGTTTTATCGGTGCATCAGTTTTTGTTTTAATCAAAAAATATCTGAATGAAAACGACACTATTGCCGTGTCTATGGGATGCACTTTACACGCACTTTGTTTTATGGAAATGACTAATTCGCGTAAGCAATACTCTAACACACGAAAGTTGACTACAAATTCAGATAGAATACCTGAAAAGGTGAGTCGCAGCTCTGGTAATTCAAAGATTTCAAGGCATGTGCTGGTTTAGACAAGTGGATCACGAACACAAACTCGATCACAATCGCACGATCGGAACCGCTTCCACATCGCTTCCAATCCACGTCAAAGCTTACTCATAGGACATTCTTGAAACTCCCTTAGAAATTACAGTCACAATACCGGATTTGATATGAAGCACGAATTAAATCGAGTTCAACTAGTTAGTTAGCATTTAAAGTCGTCTTTGGGCTTGAGGCTTAACCTTGAACGCTTTTGCGCTCTTGCCGGTGATTAAGTTTGGCAATAAAAAATAGACCAAGTTTACTGCCAAGCAAATTAGCAAAATATTAAATAAAATTGTGAGGTGCTTCACTCACCGCAATAATGTTAACGTGGTAAATGTCACCAAAAGACACATCGAGAAAGGTAAACAAAAATGCAAAAAAAACGAAAAAAATAGACAGAAAGGGGAACAGAAAAATGTTGTTCACCTTTCAGTTGGGACTGCCTGTCACTTACAGCCTAGGTTGTTACATGTTCATCTGACCGCACCAGACGAAGACAGCCAAGGCCGCACAAAGAGTTGCAAGGCGTTTTTAAACTTATTGAAGAAATTGGTAAATTAAATAAAAGCCTTATTAAATAAAGTAACTAAATAATTCGTTTGCCATAGAACACACCATTGTAACACATACAAACAAAAAGATGTAGTACAATGTGCTGTCATAATTAATGTATCGCCATTAAATGCATTACTTTAAAATCTATAATAAATATGCATATAATCCACAAACGTACCCTATTTTAATGTAAAACCTTTCATTTTATGAACATATTACTTGAAAACACTTGACATAGTATTTCGTCCCTGGCTGTCGGCTGTAGACACATTTCTATGCAAATGCCAAACGGTGGTTCGTCTTGTTTTTTTTCAGGTTTATTTGTTTATGTTTTTATTAAATTTTTATTATATTTTATTTCATTTTTTTGAGTCTTGGGTTTGAGTTTTGGTTTAAGTTTCTCGAGATATAAACTCCAGTCCCTCGTTGACTTCTCCGGTCTGCCACGATCCCTTTGCCAGTTGATTACTGAATCGATTTATTGCCAATTTATGTAACTCTCGGGCAGCGTTTCCAGTTCGATCTCTGTCTCTACTTTGATCTCAACACTCGCGTTGCGTCGTGACTCAATTTCAAAATAAACTGTTTAAAATTAAACAAATTTTCGTAATAAACTAAAGCTTTAGAGCAGCAAATGCAGCCCAGCCAAAAGCGAGATCAAAAGCACATTAAAGTGGGTCACAAAATGAATACAACAAAATGAAGTAAAAATTAATACTTTATAACTGTAGGCAAGTCATAAGTAATTAAATTAACAATGTTCGATTTGGAGTTTTTACGCTCATTACTGTGTTATGACTGATATGTGATTTATGGTTGATTGAAAAATTGAAGACTAAATGTGAAAAGATCAAGATATATATAGCTTTGAAAATGCAATTGAAGTAAACACAGATGTACTTTTGCAAATTTCTGGTGCAGTATAAAAATAATCAATGAAAGTGATATACATTTTTGAAAAACATTCTTGGTGGATTTTATTCACCGAATCAAACCTAGCCTTGAAATTACACATTATTAAATAGTGCCGCCGTTGACCTTTATGCATGTTCAACTTAATTTCCATATCTCCACGAACGAGGAAATCTCTTCAAACTTACTCAGATCTATTTCAACCAGAAACTACTTGAAGGTCGTCAAAACTAAATACTTATTTTGATGTTCGATGAAAAAATGTTGTCCAAGTGATTCATTTATTGGCAGCCTACGTAAAACCCATTACTTGGTCCCACACCGTCGTCTTGGTTATTAAAATGTTTCTCATAACTGTCTGGAAAGGCCAGAAAGAATCGAGGTACATTGAACTCCCGGGACACTCCCATATAGTTGGGCAACCAAAAAGAAAAATCGAGGGGTTAGTTGACAAAAATATAGTGTTATTAAATTTAAGATGAAAGATCAACCCGACACCTACAAAAAAAAGAATCCAAAGTTCTGTGTGATCACAAGAGATTAGTCCAGAGTTATGGCATCTGGGGATTCTACGTGTTCAGACTTTGAAAGTGGTTTCCACAGGGAGAAGTTTGTTTATAAGCATTCAGGTATTTTTGGATTACTCTGCGGGTCGAGTCCACACCGTTTCCCTCTCCTCGTCCTGCAGTACCACCACCTCAATCCACCAGTATTAAACTTCTCTCTCCCCTTATAACACACACAGCTCTTGCATAATAATTGACAGTTATAAATTTTACTTGACTTAACATGCGCGGCCAGGTTCAAAATAAAAAAAAGAAAAAATGGGAAAACCAAGTCCATAAACAGTCAGGAAAGTATGCGTAGCAAGACAAAGCAATCAAATCCAATATGTAAAAAATTACCGCGAATCCTCTAATTAAAAGTAATGAGTTTCGATGTTATTGCGGAAGTTCAAGCAGCAATTTTTAAATACATCTGTGTGATTAGTTAATAGAATATTTTTAATTTCAAGAAAAATGAACAAAAAATAGAGGTCGAATCTATACGATTGTTTTTTGTGTAGTGTCTTGAGCGGTACCTAATTATTTTTGGCTTTTGTCCAGTTTTCCGGTCAGTTATCGCCCTCTACTCTCTTTAAAGTTCACGTAACTCTTATCGGCAGAGAGAGAGACGACAAGTGAGGGAGAAAAAGAGCCGGGTAATGGCTGGGCCTACGTGTTGTCTTGTTGTCTTGTTGCCAGTGTTGTCTTTTTACATTTTTTTGAGTGGATTGGGGATTGGAGATCTCGGCGACGCCAACGGTTGCAGACCGCATTAACATTCCAAGTTGGCCACTCCTGTTTTTGTACATCTGTATGCAGATATGACACACGTACACACACATACACACAATACACATATATATGCAAATGTGTGTACAAATAAACTTGTATACATACGCTCTCATGAACACTTGAAATGTTGGATAACAGTTGTTTCTTTTCTTTTTTTCCACCTTTGGTGCACTGGTTTTTATTACAGTTTTATGAGCTTTTACACTACATAAAAAAGTGGGTACCCGAAGTGATTTTATCTTCTTGCTGTGTTCCTTTGAAATGATACCGGATGTTGGTATTTTTCAGGCTTACAAAGCGTATTGTGATGCCACCGGTGTAGGCCCTATAAAGTTTTATCATAGGACAGCAGAAATAAATATATTAATGTTTGGGCTTTAAGTTTAAGACTCGACAAAAATGGTGAAAAATGTGTCTAAAAATTAACAGCTGTGTCTAAAAATTAACAGCTGACTATGCTGTCACTTCCTCCAAAGCGTCTCCGAGATGAGGCTCCATTAAAGTACTGCTCCTTCTTTTTTGAGACACCGCCCTGAGTACCAATCCATCTGCCACTTACACTCGCCCTGTAATTTGTATACCCTTGCAGAGGGTATATCGATTTAAGCCAGAAGTTTTCTACGCAGTGGAGAAATGTTCGACCTAATAAAGTACGAATATTTATATACCAGTTCTTCAAAAACATTTAATTTCGGTTTTATTTTGATGACCATATCCTGTTGCTGTCATCATGTTTTGTTCTTGAACATAAACTGCAATTTTTCCCTTTTTAAAATATATTTTTGCTGCAAGGGTATCTGAGCTTTGGACTACCTGAAGCTATCTTTCATTCTTGTTTTTGATTTTTAATATAACTCCTGACCTCGAGTCGCTCCCGACAAAAAGAAATCCTGTTTACCCCGAAAAGGACCGGGTTTTAATTCTTAATTTTCAATTCATTTTCACATTGGTTTTTTAGTCGTATTTTTTACATACATGCATGTATGTTGTGTCGTGGAATCCATAGCAGTTCGCTGAGTAACTTTATTAATCTGACCTCGGCGTAGCTTGAGTCACTTATGCAGACGTACATTCCGTAAAGACGATCACTTGAAATTCAATAAGTTTACAAAGCTTCTGAAAAACACGAATATGGATATGCCGAGGACAACCAAAGTTGGCTGAGGATTCCTTAATAATGCATACAGTCGGTTAAAAGGCACAATCACTTCCTGGTTCGTTGCACTCGCTGCAAAGAGGGAAGCTCTTATCCTTCTTTCTGCCAATTTTGGTATTTGAACGCGATAGTCAAGTGCCGCGACTATCAGATACCCGCTATTCAGCTAAAAGAAGTGCGAAACAGATTGAGATTGATGCCACTGCCTTAGCAACCTTGCGCTTAGTAGGCGTAGGTGGAATCTGCAAATTCATCACGTAGTGGATAAATATGTACATATTCAAAAACTTATTAACTGTGTAACAGGTATTTAAGAGTCGAGGCACCCGACTAGAACGTTCTTTATTGTTTTATGTTATTCGAATCAATTTCCTTCATTTTCCTGTACAATATTTCCAGCTAATTTTTAAGTTTGGCATCATTTTAAATTCACCAATAACCTTTACATCACCCTGAACAACGAATTAACGTGTCAGTTGAATACATCCAGTTTCTGTGCGCAAATGTCGAACTATCTGTGTATATATCTATGTATATGCGTATCCCAAACTATGTCACATCAAGCTGGTGATCTCTCTGCTTGAATTGCATAAATACTCAGTAAGCAAATGAGCAATGGTTAATCAATAAGCCCCACATATTAGATAATATTACTGGATAATAGTAGCGGAGGAGAAACTGGGGAAACCTGGGTGATGATCTGTTGGATAGCTTGCATACGAGCAGGCATGTTGCGTGCCCTGCTAATTGCAGTCGAAGCGGTTAAAAAAGCGGCCACTGCGGCCAAAGCGGCGAATGTGTAATGCGGTTAATCAACGACGGCGACGAATAACCGTAGGAATGAATAAACGGCCTTGAGACCAGCTGCCAACCAGTTTTGGCTTATGAAATCAGCAGCAGTTAACTGAGATCGATGCGAACATAGAGCATCCCCAAAACTGCAAGTAAATGTTGCTGGTGCACTGAGAGAAATGGTTGCACTATAAGTAACGACCAATGAAGTATTAATTAGAAGTTATGTATTAAGGAAATTTTAAATAAAATAAAAACTACTACTACTCTTTGTACTATTAATATTAAATCAAAATATTCTAACGGGATTCATAAGCTTACAAAGTTGTATGTGAAAATTGCATAAACATTACAAAATATTCGTTTTAATTACAGTTTGTAATTATGTTAGTATGATTTTTTATTACCAGACCAGTGTAGTTCAAAATTTCCTAGTGCCCAAACGCCATTGAAAGCCAGCATCGATCGACTGACTGCAGGTGTAAATGATTTAATTTTAGCATGGTCATAACCGAAAAAAGTGTACATACATATGTATATGTATATATACATTTATGATATATAGAAATGTACATACTATATCGTCACTCCTGCCCATCGTTCTTCGCTCCTCTCTCTTTCGCGCATGCAAGACCCAAGACCCCAGAGGTCTCCGATCCCCGATGTTACCGATATTTTGAGCCGAAGCTGAAGTCGAAGCTGAAGTCGAAGTCGAAATCGAAGTCGCAGCCTCTGCCGCAGTCACTGCTTCAGTCGACGGCGGCAGAATCGCAACGGCAACGGTTTTAGATGGCTGAAGCGTTCATCATTTTGCCATTTCACGTTCAGCTAGCAGCGAAATCGAAAGTGACTGCTCCCCGAAGATCCGAAGATAAAATAAATATAGAGAGGTCTTCAAAAAAAGTTCATGGTACTGCCGCAAGATCCTCCCGGCAGGTGTGTGTGTGTGTGTTGTTGGTGTTGTTGGTGTTGTGTGTGCTAAGTGTGTGTGTGCGTGTGCTTGTGTGTGTTGGTTGGCGGTATATAATGAGCGTAACCAGTGGCTTAAGAAGTCAAAGCCCAATCGAAAGTTGAACACGAGAAGCCGCAAAAAGCGGCAGAAAGTGCATTTTAAAAATAATTTTTTTTTTCTTATTTTTTGTATGTTTTAAATCAAATGTTGCACCCTTACTCGAATTCTTTGTCACTACGCTAATCAGCACTTCCTCATTCCCTCAATTGAAATACATTTTTGGCGAAAAAAAAAACAAATGCAAATAACCAAAATAGTTGAACGAAACGTAACATAAAAGTGAAAAGTGAAAGTGCAACTCGAAAAAATGTCGAAAGTAAACAACAGCAAATAAACAACGATAACAACAAGAAAATATGTCCCACGTTTAAAAACACGCAAAATACAAAGTGCATTACAATTAAAGAAAAATCAATTTCCGTCATTACATTTTTTTACTTTATTTTTTTTCTTTGGTAGAAGCTGAAGCAGGCAGTTGACTTTCAAAAGTGTCATTAAAATCTATGCAAAAGCGCAGTTAACGAAAAAGTTGCTATAGCAGCATTGACAGCCACAAAAGTGAAGCCACATAGGAGCAACAAGAACAACAATCACATCTCACAATGCTTCTCAAGGTGTAAGTACAACAAAAATGATAAAATAGGAATTTTCAGGGGAATGGGCCACAGCAAAACAATTTGAACCACCCAAGGTCAAGTTAACGATTTGTTAGTTACTGCAGGGGGTTTAATTGGCAACATCGTATGTATTGCAGCAATATGGTTTACTTTTATTTTCTGGCAGAGAAAAGCGCTAGGTCACCACTAATATTTTGTTATGCCATTGAATTTATTTATTTATTATTACAACCAACTTTAGTTGCAAGATGAAAAGCAACACACCATGGTATTCATTGAAACATTGGATGTTTAATATATACGCTATATTTTAGCAAATAGTTCAGGTAGAAATTACTTATTTGCCTGCAGCGAACTGTTAACCTTGGCTAAATATAATTTTTTTATGCAAAAGATCAAGCCGGCGAGGTTAGCGATCTCTCTTTCAAAAAGGCCTTTTTGCATACATATTCACACAGATGTGTGGAAAATATGGCAAGACGACGAAGACGCGGACTTTACATTTCATGGCTGGTATGGTATAATGCGGCTAGTTTCTATTGCAACAGTTAGTGCCGATATATCAGTTTTTTATAACTGTCTTATTACCGCTTCACTGCTTCTCGAAGACGTCAATGGCCGCCGAAGTCTAAAACACGAAACCCGAATTCCTGAATCCGAATCCGAATCCGAATCTAAAGCTGAAGCTGAAGCTGAAGCGAAAAGCACCGGTAGACACTATATTTCCTTTCCCGTTTTTGGCCAAATGAATCGCCAAATTATAATACAAATTGCATGCCACACCCGCTAAAAGCCAAGTGAAAAATAAAGCAACAGCACTCCCTTTTCACGAATTGGTAATGTTGATGGGAGTGCAGACTCAGAGAAAAACCATGGGTTCATATTGGGAGCGGAGTTGGGTTCTCACAGCAAGGGATTTGCCTATAAAATTAACAAGATGGTCAAGATTGGGATTACTACAAAATCATTTCCATTCACGGGCATTTCTTAGTATCACATTTTTTAAATAAAAAAATGTTTTAAAATTGTCCAAACAATAACCATACATTTGAATCTCTTCAAACAACAAGTATAGACGAGAAATGCATTAAATTATTTGTAGTACTTTGCAATAATAAAATGTAATGAAGTTTTTATTGCATTAATAGTATACCATATACGCATATATCGTTTTATCTGAACTTATAATGAAGTTTAGAAATATATAATAACATTTAATACAACAACATAACATTTAAGTAACATAAAACATAACACAAAATAACAGTTAATTCGATATCCTACTAGACTCATTAAAAGGTTATGTCTTCGCGACTTTTTGGAGATAATCACCAACAGGAAATTGCGGAAGTTTCTCTTTCCTTGGTAGCTAGAACTAAGCATGTTACGTATTTCTCATTGCGCTCAATGCATTTACAAATAAATAATATGTTGCGCGCATTGTCACCTCATCCATAACGTGGGCCAACCATCAAGAGACCGTCTTGTCTAAGGGGGCAACTCTGCACCCCCCTGTGCACCGCCATTGCACGGCGATGTGGCTATAATTATAACTTTTCTTGAGTCACAGACTTATGGCTTTGGCTATTGTTGAGCTGTCTGCTTTTGGGGCTGTTGCAATTAAAGTAAGTTGAAGTTGTCTACCTTTGCAGAAAGGTGTTGCCAGCCCAGGTTGCTGGTTGTTGCTTGCTGGTTGTTGCTTGCTAGTTGTTTGGTTGTTCGCTAGTCCCCAAAACTTGTTTGAGAAGTGAACGCCAGCAGCCAGACTTGCACACAACACAATTCAAAATGTTAAAAGTTATCGTCAAGAGCGCTCTGTTCGCGTACACAGAAAAAAAATATTCGTGGTCAGAAAGTTTTTTTTTCTTTCCAATTTTTATCTGAAAGACTTCATTTTATATAGCTTGCCGTTATAAAATGCTTCGGTGTACTTCCAATTTAGTTGGATCATTGTATGACATTCTGTTTTTAAAGACTAAATTTAACATCTAGCTAGAACCGAGTCCCACAAGTAATTTTCTTTAAGTTGGATTGGTTTCCCTGGCTAGAAACTGAAAAACTGAACACCGGGGAATTTCAATCTGGTTTTATCTGGTTTTGAATCAAAATGGGTTAACACCTTTTGTAGTGGAAAGCCGGTTCGCGATTCCTGCGTCTAGTTTCCTGATCGTTTTTGGACCATTTTGCGGTTTACCTTGAGTATCGCTTTCATTGCATTGCAGCGCGGATTTAAAGAGCCCAACTATTGTGCGGTGATGCCGGCGGTGCTATATAGCCAACGGTGCACGCTTCATTCGACGGCTAGACATGATGGCCAATTCACTTTGCGTGGCTAATGAAATTGTGAAAGGTTTTCATGCCAGATCGGAGATGAGGCAGCACAGCGAAGATTGCCAGATGGGGCTAAAGCGGAATAGCTAACTTAAACCGACAAGCCGTCTTGGGTGACGGTTACACCGATCAGAAACCAGAAAGAAAGCCTTAAGGGCATAACGCTCTCTAAAGGATATAATTTTGATTCTACAGAATATACAAAATACCACAAAATAGTTAAGTAACTTATAATTCCTTGCAATATTGCAAATTTAAACTTAAGTTCCTTTGATCTTTAATTTGGTAGGAAACACACTACCCCTGTACATTGTGGACAGATCGTTTATATACTATATATGTTTTTAATGTTGAATTAATTTTTAGGAAAAAATATTTTAACATTCATGTATCATCACTTACAGTTTTCTCCTGGTCTTCCTGGCCACCCACTACTTGGTAGAGTCCGCGGATTCCCTTTCCAATATTGCCAGCGAAAGTGAACACAAATCCCTCGAGGAGAATTTACCTCCGGCGGTTCCCTTCGAAACTTCACACAAACATCCGGGTGCCGTGGACTGGGAGGAGGGATTCCAAACCTCCCATAAAATAAGCATAAGGGCCGCCGATTCTGCTGACTATTCGATGAATCTGCTGCCCACTAAAGAGCGACCTGAATTGAACCCCGTTTTGAGTGCGCTTATCAACGAAGATGTTATGAAGAGCATCGAGGCTAAACGAGCTATAGAAGAAGAGGAACTGGCCGAGGTTAGGCGTGAAATTGAGCAGGCCGCCGTGTCGGAGTTGGCCCAAAAGAGGGGTTTTACCACCACCGAGGCTCCTGCCCTACTATTGACTACTTTGCCCACAGTTGGCAAGAAGCTCGATAACTTGGATGAGGATATCGTCGTGGATCCTCACGAGGATTTTATCAACCAAAATTTTGCCCTGGAGAGTGCGGGCAGTGAGAACAACAAGAAATCCCGGATAGAGATTAAAAAGGGACCCAATGGCCAGGACTACGAGTACGAGTATGTCTATTACTACGAAGAGGACGAAGAGCCAAGCAAGGTTGATCCATCCGCAGAGCCCGAGACGCGCGGCAAGACTAGATACACCAATATCGAGAGGAGCACGACCGCCACTCCCAGTGGAAATAGCCTCCAGAGTGGCAAGGCCAAGGGAAGATCCTCTGATACCTCTGAAGATATCGAGGCTGAACGCCTTCCAATGATCACCCGTTTTCCCAGTCGTGGCAAGAATATCGAAGTGCCACCAACACCAGCCCTTGATTCTTTGGAAACCGCTGCCGAGCGCAAAAAGATTAGTGTTAAGCGCCCCAGTTTGGAGTTGGTTGATAGTGCCACCTTTAACACGGACGAGAAACAGACCAAGGCGGCTCGCAAGGGTGAAAACGAACTAAAGCCAGTGATTGCTATCGAACAGGAGGAGGCAGCCAGAAAGAAAGTGCAACAGGCCAAGGAGGAGCAAGCAAGGAAAGAGAAGGAGACCGAGTTGTCAGTCGATCAGGAGGATTTGGAGCAGACCACGCCGTCGATGGAGAAGGCCGCTCTAGATCTCTATGCCATATTGACCAATGAAAACCTTAACAACGAACAAACCACTGTGATTCCGGATACCATAGGCTCGGAGGGTTTTACCACTTTTGCAACGGAAACTGCCAGTACTGATGAGGATGAGGCCGGTGGCCTGACCACTCTGATTAATGAGATTTCATCGACTACCACCACCACGACGGCAGCCACCACCACTACGACTACAACAACAACGGAACCAACTACCACCACCTCCACCACTACAACAACCACGGCAGCTCCCTCTCTTTTTGGTGGCAGGAGAGCCGGCTTGAGTGGTTTGGGAGGACGTAATCGCTTTAAGTTAAACAAGGCTGAAGGTGGCACCACCACTAGCACCACTGAGGCACCGGTGGCTACAGAAACAAACAAGACTGGTAGAAGTAAGTTTAAACCATTTACGTTATACAAATTATTCCTTCTCATTAACTTTTTAACAACAAAATCGAGTAGTTTATAATTGTTAAATATTAATAGAACTATAATAATAAAACGACTATATCTTTCTCTTTGTGTTTCAAAATTAATATTAATATGGAAAATATCTTCTTTTGAAAGATCGTTTTTCGCGCCCCTCGATTGGAGGGCGTTCTCGTCCCGGAGCTCGCACCACCGCAGCACCAGATGCCACTTCTACAGCCGCACCTGCCGCCGAGGAAGGGGTAGTTGTTGCCAAGGAAGTAAAGCCTGTCAGCACGTCCTTCGCACGAGGCAGACGTAAGTATTTACTTAATACATACTTTGATTTTAACTTGATTGAACTGAAAGATACATTGCTAATAGTTGTAGTATTTTATCGAATTCTTACACCAAAGGACTAGCAATTGTATGTCAAGCACACCTTAACCTTTTGGCCAGTGAGTTTGTATAGTGGGCCAAAAGCAAAATACTAAAGCCGCACCAGAATTGTCACTTTGTTGCTTTCACTCAAAATAAATAAATACATTTAAAGTTGGGCATAAGTTAAAAAAAAATGCTTAAATTATTACCTTTTTAGCTCGCAACCGCTTCAACTTGCGCGTCTCAACCACCACTACGCGACCCAGCGAGGAATCTCCCGCCGAAGATGACACCCCCGCCGAAACCCCCTCAACCACGGCAAGAAGCACATTGAGGGCTCGTCCCGGACTGGCATTACGTGGACGCAGTCGTACAACCACTACAAAGGCACCCTCCAGTGCAGAGGGTGCCGAGGCGGTAGAGAGCAGCCCCACCGCTAGTTCGGAGGACGCCAAGTCCGGATCAACTTCGCCTTCTACCGGGGAACCAGTGCGTCCGTCCCGCTTTAACCTTCACCGCGCCGGTGGCAACCGCCTGCTGCCCCGTGGAAAACTGGGCAGATCGGGAGTCAGCACGGAAGCGCCCAAGGAAACGCCAGCTGCCGAGGATTCCGCCGCCGAGAGCAGCAGCCATCTGAACGACGTCAAAGAGGAGCAGACGGCCGGTGGCGAGCCTAGCGAAAAGACGAACGAGGCTGGTGATTCTACCGCCGGGGCTCCAGCGGCTCCTGTTTCCGGGTTAAATCGTCTTAGAACCCGACCACGTCTCAACGCCCTAACGCATAAGACTGATGCGGTTAAGCCCAAGGCATCCGCAGCCCCCGCCCCCGCACCAAGAAAGATTAATCCCTTGTTGGCTAAGCGACGACTCCAACTGGGAGCCACTTCCACCACAGGTAACTGACATTCCAGTTCGAAACGTGAGCAATTTGAACACATTCTTAATCAATCCACAATCCATCTTTACAGAGTCCCCCGCTGAGGAGGAGCATTTATCGCCGGACTCCACCGCGGAGCAGTCCGACAAAGAGGAGTCCCCCGCCGGAGGAAGCAGCGAGGCGGGCGCAGAAGGCGCCGGAAAGCCGGAGCATGAAACCACGGAAGCGACGGAGGCAACAACTAAGCAGCAGGCCCGCGGCCTGGGACTTTTGGGACAGCGTCGTCGTCTGCCGCTCCGCAAGCCCGGAACGATCCTGTAAAGCAACAAATTGCCATCTACCCGTTTGAATCCTGTAATGATTACTTGCCCAGATTTACTGCAGCATACTCCTAGAATTGGGCTGGGTGGCCCACACAAGCGATAATAACATTTAACAATTGTTTGATATATGTACTTTTTTTAAGTTTTCTACTCCTCGTACTTTACCTTCCAAAAACTCGTTAGCTTTGTACACATATGCCTTTAATTAAAATACTGATAGATGCGGATATTCTATGTAAGTAAGAGTAACCCTTACGTCATTAGAAAAAGTCACCAAAAGGAATAATATGGAGCGACCCCAGGAACGAGGAGATCTAAGCCACTCGTAGACCACTAAGCACCAAGTACCCGAAAAATAAGAAAACTATGATATGATTGCCCTCTACCCTACGAATGTGTAAAACCTAACCTTATCCCCTCCTTTCCCTATTATCCAAATCGACGCGTGTTTAGCAGATACACTTATTATATTTTTTTTCTGAGATACAATTATAAACACAAAAACGACTTTTAACTATATATTAAATAAAAACAAAAAGGAAAAACATGATAATTTAATGAAACACTTCTTTGACTGTGATTCGGTAGGGTGTACAATTTTTTGAACATTAAAGAAGGAGAATTTTGAAAATGTGATTTTTCTTAGATTAACACCTGCTTGAAATATTTCATTCCTTGTCTCAAGCTCAGCCTTGATTACTCCAATTAAAGTTATCTACATCAGATCTTTCAACATCAACATATTTTGTTCATGCAAGCCAAATATTTATCCGGCATTACGTTATTTGTTGAGGCCATTTGAACAAAATGATGTCAAGAGTAACGGATGCAGTAAATAAATATGTACCCAATCTGCTTACATGTTCGTTAGCTTTTTATGTAGACTATAAATATGTAGGGAATCGACTTAGAACACATTAGAGTAACTGCAGCAATATGTCGAGCCGGGTGCCTATTTTTCTTGCGGTTATCTTAGTGATTATACTCATATCCGAAATAAAAGGTGAACAGCAAAGCGCTGAAAATCATTTGGAGGAAGGCAATCCTCAGCTTCAACTTATTTTGGAGACCATAAATCAACACGAGCTTCAGAGAGTAAAGGAAATGATTGAAAATGCAAAATTGGATATTGTAAAACAGCGACCCAATAGCAAGAGATTGCGATGGAATCGCAAAGCGAGTTTCCCAAACCGCAAGGATCCTGGAAAATTGGAACATAGAGCATTTGTCACTACCACCCCGACATCTGAGCAAAGCAATTCGGATTACATTAATGTAAACAATTATTTGCCCACCCCCGCTCCTTGGTGGTTTAACTAAACTTCGAATTTACTTATATGTATTTAATTTGTAACTTTTGTAGTTCTAATTAGTTGAGTACTGAGCAATACCACAATTTTTTTTTGTCAGTACTTTATAAGTTATTTTATTTTTAAGTGAGAGGCTTTTCATCCAAATACAGCATTTATCTCCACACCACAATCCATTCCTTGCGGAGCTTTTATTGTGGGTCCCAAGACATTTACCATAGGTCTAAAAGCTTTTAGATCAAAGTTTTTCCACCCGATTAGCCAAACTTAAGTAAAATTCCATCGGATTAACGATTCGAGCCCCCTTTGCTTTTGATTTCTTCTTAATCACACCGAACCGGTAACGATCAAAACGTGGAAAACGATTGACAATTTAAGCCTTTGTTTGGGCCACAATTTGCTTGCTTAAAATCGATAGTCCGATTAAAAGCAATCGATAAACGGGTGGATACAGTGGTTGCAGTGGGTCGAACGACATTTTAGCCCCCTACATTTTCTCTATTGCACTCTTTTTAGCTGAGAAACGGGTGTCTGAACTCGACTACAGCATACGCTCCTTTTTTATTTAATTATTTTGATTTAAAATATGCATTTTTTTCGGACTGCCCCTGGTGAAGGTACATTTACTATAATTTATTTTAAATTCATTTAATGAAATTGGGTTCTACTTCTTGTTCTTAGTTTAACTCTCTTTTAATATTCGCCTGGTGTAACACTGCGTGATGACCGTTTTTCAAAGGTGAGGAAGCAGAGCGTGCCCAAAACACAAGGTCAGTCGTTAAGCTTTGCTAAAAGCACCCAGCAGTTGTCCAAACAAAAATAAAAAAAAGAACTCTTCAGTCGAGTTTCTCGACTATCACATGCCTCTTACACAGCTAAAGGCAGTACGACGGTGGAAGTAGGAAAGCCACTGTTTCCGAGATCTATTGCTCACTGCTCTGGCCCGGACCACATTTTGAAACAAACTTGCACAAGCAGAATGGCATCACTAGTATCTTAATGTAGCTTAATCTCAGTTTTCTAGCTATTCAAGTTCCCGACGACAGACAAAGTGACTAAATCGTTTGGACATACTTTGGATCAGGAATTTATATTATTTATAGTGTCGAAAACGATACTAAACGCTTGTTACGTACTTTACATCGAATCTAATAAACCCTTTTAGTGTGCGAGTAACGGGTAGTATAATTATTTGGATTAGGCCTGTTCAGCTTCAGTTGTCAATTATTTTAAGTCGTCGTTTCTGCCTTTTACCAAGTTTTTAATTGTTCATAACAGAGGCGCAGCAATTATGCAGTGTACCTAGTTGTGAAGAGTATGAAGTTATGTCAGCATAGTCCTTTCCGTCGCCAAAAATAAAAAAAGGAATGATACTATTTCCTCACTATTTTCTCAACTATTAGGTACCCGTCACTAAGCTTGTGGGAGTGCAAGTATATACATATGTATATTCTTTATATGGCCGAAAACGGTTCCAACAAATCTAGTATACCCTATTATGTTACTAGTAACGGGTATAGATTATAATTAAATTTAATGCGGTAATTATAAAACTCGATAATTGTCTGTTTATTGCATTCCCTCGATTCGTAGCCCTGGACGAGTTTCTGGACATTTTCCGACAAAATTTTTAAATAATTTCTATAAACTTGATACGCTTTTCTACGTCGGCTTCAACTGCAGGAAGTGTCATTTTCGTCTTCCCAGAAGAGTTTCAAAATGGTTAATGATGCCATTAACCAGGAGGAAGCCAACCACAGTCGGTTTGCTGTTGCGATTTAAATAGTTTTTAATTGATAACTAATTGCAGCGAGACGAGTGCCAAAACTAGACAGTGGTCGAAATGGCTGTGACGTTTTCAATGCTGCAACATCAACATGGTAACTTTGCAACTCTTTAGCCAGTTAATTGGCAGCAACACCGACAGCGATATTAGCAGCAGCAGCAGCAGCAGCAGCAGCAACAACAGCTTTTCACCAGGAAATCAATAACAGTTTAGCCAAAACAAAATAATAAAATGAAACCGGGGTAAAAGCATTTCTCTATTTCGGAAGTAGCTAAAAATGTCAGCACAACTTCTAAAACAAAACAAATGCAAATATGGCCCAGTTTTAGTTTGTTCTAATTTTGCTAAGCGGCAAACATTGCTAGTCGGGAAATACCTAGCAAAACACCTGAGAGTTTTACTGCCAATTTGAAAGTTTGACTATAAAAGGGGGATCTAGATTAATTTCTGTACTTAGAAGTCCAACGGCAATTCAAACATGAAGGTGTTTTATCAAACTATTTTGGGACTGGCGCTTATTTTTGCCATACTAAGTTCTTCTTTGACTTACGCCACACCATTAGATGACAATAAGTCGGATGAGTCTCTCCTAAGCGAAAATTCGGAATCGGATGAATCTGTGCCCAATGAAATTCAACAGGATTATCTCAATGTGGCCAACTACGTTACCCCGACTCCTCCATGGTGGTGGAACTAGAAACGGATTTAACATTTTTTTACGTTTTGTTAAATTATAGTTCCTTAATTTGGAACATATATTCTTTTAATTAATAAAGTTATTATTCAATCATATTTTTTTTTATATAGGGTGAAATGTTAATTAAGTAAACTGAGAATGTTTTTACTAACATATTTACATTAAAACCAATCAATTGGTAAATCAATGTTTTGACTGTTGTATCAATGTTGCGAAACTAGATGAACTAAACCAGTTAATGCAAAATGTATCATTACATTTTCTTATTTTTTCCACTGCTAATGGAAATGCTTGCCTTGAAAAGATCGTGCGATTATTAAATGATTATCGCCCGATTACCACATTGAGTGGCTTAAAATACCCATAAAAAATGTAACTGACGATGGCTTAAGATAAATAAGTCGCAGAGTCACTCATAAATTTCGAACGCAGCCCGCTGATTTATCTACTCCTCTAAGCGACTCATGGAAATACTACTAAGCTTTTTCGAGCACTGATTTCTGCGCTTGCACGAGACAAGTGCAGCACCGCAATTGCAGGCAAATTATGTCTGAGGTAATGATTCCGTTTCGTGCAAGCTTACACAGAAATCAAATTACGACAACCTTTATTCAGTAAACAAACAAAGCCTTTGCTGGCATCTAATTATTCCATTTATGGTTGCAATTTTGGTCGCTGAAGTCCATTTGGGGACAGATCTCAATTTCTCTTGGTTTGGTTTGAATATAACTAGCGAGTTCTTTTTCTTTGGTGACCAATTTCAGAATTCATTGCGTCTAGTAAAAAATGATTTGGTTTTTCATAGAAATAAACGTATTGAGCTGCCTTTAATTAACCCAATCACTTTACGAGTATTAAAGGCATTAAAGAGAGCATTTGCATAATAGTTTACGCGCAGTGCATGTCACGAGGACGTGTGCAATTGTGTGTAAACAGGAAGTAATTGCGGCCTTCCGAATTTGGACATGCCAAATAATGCCAGCTCGAAAGGAGGGGATCCGGCGGTCAGGGCCATGGACATTGAACTTGAAAAGAAAGCACAAAAAATGAATAACACACAACGGAAAATGCTGTGTGTGGCGGCTAATGTTAGAGAAGTTGAGCAACGGGTTTTTCGTTTTGCAATGAAGATGGATTTCCGAACTAGGGTGGGGGGAAGAAAATGTCCAGGCTGCCATAAGTGGGGAACAAGGAAAACAAAACGTGGAACGCGGGTCGGGCAATGTCATGCGGTATTTGGCTTTGCTTTCCGCCCAAGTTGAAGTGATCCTGTGTGTAAATAATGTCCAATGTTGCCGGTTGGTTGCATAAGCGTTTGGCAATTATGCCAAAGAGATCCGATGCGTATTTTTTTGTTTTTTCTTTGCTTTTTTTTTGGTAGTCTGATTTGTGGCAACTTTTTTGGCCACTTAGCGCGCTTCACTTGATAATGTTGTTGTGTTTCGTGCTGGGGCAGAAAACTTGTTTCAATTATTGGGAAAAGCGCGTATAAATCATCGCCGCCAGCGCGGAGGAGCGTAAATGAAAAACTGTAGCCAAAGACAAACACAGCATCCCCCCACACAATGAAACCAGCAACTGAAAAACAAGTCAATTCGAATTAAATTATAGGTTCAACGGCTGCAGCTATCGCATCATTAATTGCGTTTTTAGTGAATACACCATTTCATTACGCAACACACACAATTAATTAATAAAACGCACTGGTTATTTCTAGTGTCTCGTTTTATGAGCCTGCCGGTCGCAAAAAACTCGAGCAGCATTAGCCGTAATTATGTGCAACATATTTTTCTATTGCCGCTGCGTGTTTGTTTATTTTTGTGTGGGTGAGCTGAGACTTAGAATGCGGGCAAGGGATCAAGTTGGACCACTTCTGAGCAACTTAAACATTTTTGAAAGAACTTTTAGAATTAGCATTGCATAAATGATGAAAGGGCCAAAAAATTACAAAAGTAAAATTATAATCCAACTATTTTTAATTATTATCTTTGAAATTATTCTTTGAACATTCGCAGAAATAAGTTCAAATTTAAACGCCAATTCTTTATTTGTATTTGATTATGTCGAAATGTTTCCCTTGTTTCGAGTGTATATTATGTGATGAGGATTAATGCAAACCACTTTATCTGCGGAGGTCGTAAAACTTATTTTTACCTATTTGCATTTTTATTATGCGTGTGGCTGGTGGTATTACTTTACTTAACTTTTGCAATTTTTTCTTTAGCAAGCAGGTGCAGTTGGGCCAAGAGAGATATGCGATCGCATTTGGTTCGAATTTTTTACATTTACTTGCGGCGATGGTCATTAGAGCATTACCCACTTAGGGCGCCCCAAAAATCCAGTTGGTTCTCAGGGACCACAATATTTCAAATACCACCTAGTGGAATTACCTAAAAGCGCTTACTTCCTTTTGCAAATCTTATGTAACAGCCAAATATATTTATGTATAGGCATGCTCAAAATCACCTGCCAATAACTAGCGGAAACCAAATGTTTGACCCTCGGTAAATTGTGAATCATTGGTGCCGCCCAATCGAAATCCAATCCTAAGAAATTGAAATGGGCAAAAGTTCCAATTTAATGCTGTACGAGAAACACCTGCTTTAAATACTCTATAAAGTAAACGCAATAATTATGATCCAATTGATATTTTTGGATTTTTTCATAAATTCCATAAATTGCTTTTACTATTATAATATACATATATATTAATTTCAATAAATGAAATCAACTGACAAATCATATTTTTGTAGGCGCCTATAAAGATTTATATTATAAATATTCACAGACAGGTCACGTATTAGGCTTTTAGATTTTCTAATATGGATTTTCGAAAGAAATACATTTTATGCACGATCCTGCTGGCCTTAAAGTTAGCTTTTTAATAATTAGAGCATCAAATGAAGTCAACCAAATTCAATTTAATAGCAGTTATAACATTAAAATAGGTCTTAATATCTTAGGGTACTGAAAGGTATTGTAAGTGATTTCCGCACAAATCAGCGCAGTTTTAAATGTCGATGAAGGCCAAAAATCATACCAAGCCCAGCGAAAGGTGTCTGACTCAGTAAATTGGGGGATTCGAGTGTATTTATAAAACATGCGTGAAAATCAATCATGGAAGACAAAGCGCAAAGTTGGCCGATCTATGGAAACAGCATAAGCCACCTGATTACCCGAACACCGAACCACCCGAATCCGAATCCGAATCGGAATCACTAAAACCACCGAAGTTGGCGCGCGCCTTCGTTTTCGTTTTCATTGGCCTGTCTTCGGCTTCGGAAAAAAAAAACTTCATATAAAACGTGGCCGACTTATTATGGCCACCAGTCGTTAGCGCGCCACGGTCCACAGAAGAGGATTAAAAAATATCACACACCGAAGACTAGAAGAACCCCCAAATAGCTGAATATATAAATACATAAATATATACACTTTTTTTTTATTGCCAACACCCTTTGGCTTAAGTGTTAAGAGTGCGATTCAGCTGCGAGTTCAGTGCAATGTTCCAGGACAAAGGATGGGTCCTTGTGACCCTGATCACCTTGGTGTCGCCGTCGTGGGCTGCTTACAAACTCCAGGAGCGATATAGTTGGAACCAACTGGACTTTGCTTTCCCGAATGCCCGATTAAAGGAGCAAGCTCTGGCTAGCGGAGATTACATTCCGCAGAATGGTCTACCTGTTGGAGTCGAGCACTTTGGCAATCGTTTATTCGTCACCGTTCCCCGCTGGCGAGATGGTAAGTTAAAGTTAAATCAAAAGTCCTTTTGTGGATCGAAATGAGGCGTTCTCACTAAGGGCATCATTAGCACTAACAAATTAGGTGATTGAGCAGTTGCTGGCGATTGACAGTTCATATATGGCTTCCTTGAGCACATGCTGTAACAACTCCAAATTGATTTAGATTAGGTATTCAAATAAGAGCATTTTTTTTTTAAATTCGGATAAAAATAAAAGCAAGAATGGATTTTTTTTGAAAACAATATTGTTATGCACAAGGGATTTTTTTTTTAAATCTATTCTATTTACCATTTTTTTTTTAATTTGTTGGCTTTTTTCAATTTTGCCTGAGAAATAAAAATGACAATATTTTTTGAGGGCCCTTTTTTTTAAAGGTTTTAGCGTGGTGACCTCTCATAAATCCCAACCGGATACCTGTGCGTTTTTTTAACATTTTAAACAATTAGCCGTTGTAAAATCGAATCCAATAGCGTGGCATTGGCTTTATACTGTATTAAATTGTATTATATTACCATCCGAATTGTGAAGCCTTCTTCAGGGTCGCTACATAGAAATGGAAATCGGGTCATAAACAATATCTTATTATGGTATTAGCTATTAACCAATGATTAGCTTTCAGTTGAACCAATGTGAGAGTGGCGAAATGTTTAAACACGAAGGCATTGTTCTGTGTCTCACGTTTTATTAATGACACAAATGGTTTAGCTCTGAATCACACAAAAGTTTAAAAACAAAACTAGGAAATACGTGCCATTATTTTAAAAAGCAATGAAACCTGCAGTAAACTGTACTCTTCCTTTTTCAGCAATAAGATAGCATCACCCGATCGAAAAAACCAATTGCTAAGATTTATGACAATATCTTCTACACTGAACAGTAATTCCTTAAATTCTTTGTATTTCGATCCGAATGAACGTTTAAGAGTTTTGGCTAGAAGTTCTAAGCCTTTATACGCGTACAGATACTTTAGTACGTTTGGAAATGCTTAGATTAATAGTTATTATGCCTAGCTTACAAATGGTAAAATGGTAATCAATGATACCTAAATGATATTTCTGATGTAACGGTATATCATTACCAAGTATATCAAAATATTCTTGCCCAGCCTTGAGGTCTCTTTTAACAAAATTTCGATTGACTACCTTCAGTCAATGAAATAATAGCCCAGAAGGTCGAATCGCAAAAAAATAAAGCCCAAGTTACGGCAAACAAAACATAGTGAAAGCTGTGGCAAAGTGGAACATTTAAAGGCATGCTTCAATGACCATCGAAGCAAATCAATTAGTCAAAGCAAATCGGTGGTGGCAACAATAGGTTAAAGAATACCTGAAAGTGACAGTTATAGGCTATGATTAATTGTAATTCTTATTATTTGAGCACCAATACTGGCCCCAACTGGATAGCCTTTTCTATGAAGATTATTGCGACAACTAGGTAATGAGCTATGGGACAAGATAACAAATTGAAATCGAGTAGGAAATATCGAAATCCAAATGGGATTCCGATCGGGAAGTTGAAACTAAAACACAGAATTTCCAACATGAATTACTTAGTCGGATAACGACTTAGCTGCACGTATTTCATACAGATTTATTAGACCACCAGCCATTGAGCCAACATACCCCAGTCAATTGAGCTACTCGACAGTTGATCCACTCAGCTTTTGTCAACATTAACTACTATGACAACGATATGTGCGGCCCATTCCAAGTTGCAAGTTTATCTCAATTACAAATGAGATCACAAATAATAGATGCGTTTAAGAGGCCGAAAAAACTGCTGGGAAATATTTCTTGGGAAAAAGGAGAGCCGCAAGACAGTCGTAAAAGTGGTTTGAACTAAATTGTTGAGAATCGAAATCGGAAAATAATGATTAAAACAAAAGAAGGATGCATTATGCTTAAGGAAGTCACTGCAAGTGATGTAGGTTATATAGTATACTTTACTACACAGGAATGTGCCATTTTGCAGAAATGTAAATTTATTTTTGTTGACAGCTTGTGGTTTTCTGGTGGTGGCAATGTCGCTCGCCTGCTACAAAAGCATTACAAATTACCAGAAACAATAGATGGCTTTGAATTCCATTCACGAAGATATAAAGAAGTAAAAGAACTGGAGCGGAAATCGGTCGAAACACTGTCGATGACCACATATATATATTAGCAGCGATATATGTATGGTATACATATTGATAATGATGTCAGACGCAGTTGCTTCAGACGGCTAATGACATCGCAAATTGCACGCAACTTGCAATAGTGCCAATTATTACTGAAGTATAGTACATATGGCCGGGGATCTTTGAACATAAAACTTCCAGTAGTTGTACAAGTCCGAAAACAAAATGTGCCATTAGCTCGGCGGAAACCATTGCTTGTCATTAATATAAAGTTCCTTGTGTCCAAAATAATGACAAATAATTAAGTAAATAATTAAAGCCAAGCTTAAGCCATTTGTGCCTGAATAATAGTTTGGCGATGCTGATACTCCCATCTTATTTTTCAGGAATTCCAGCCACTCTGACCTATATAAACATGGACCGCAGTTTGACGGGTTCGCCGGAGCTGATTCCGTATCCGGATTGGCGCTCAAATACAGCTGGAGATTGCGCCAATAGTATTACCACCGCCTATCGCATCAAAGTGGATGAGTGTGGTCGGTTGTGGGTTTTGGACACTGGAACCGTGGGCATTGGCAATACCACCACTAATCCGTGCCCCTATGCGGTAAATGTGTTTGACTTGACCACGGATACGCGAATTCGGAGATACGAGCTTCCTGCCGTGGACACGAATCCAAACACCTTCATAGCCAACATTGCCGTGGATATAGGCAAAAATTGCGACGATGCATATGCCTATTTTGCCGATGAATTGGGCTATGGCTTGATTGCCTACTCCTGGGAACAGGACAAGTCCTGGAGATTCTCGGCTCATTCGTACTTCTTCCCGGATCCTTTAAGGGGCGATTTCAATGTCGCTGGTATTAACTTCCAATGGGGCGAGGAGGGCATATTTGGTATGTCTCTTTCGCCCATTCGATCGGACGGTTATCGTACCCTGTACTTCAGTCCGTTGGCCAGTCACCGACAGTTCGCCGTATCCACGAGGATTTTGAGGGATGAAACCAGGACGGAGGATAGCTATCATGACTTTGTTGCCTTGGACGAACGTGGTCCAAACTCCCACACCACTTCGCGTGTGATGAGCGATGATGGAATTGAGCTGTTCAATTTAATAGATCAAAATGCTGTGGGCTGCTGGCACTCATCAATGCCGTACTCACCACAATTTCATGGCATTGTGGATCGCGATGACGTTGGCTTAGTCTTTCCGGCCGATGTGAAAATTGATGAGAATAAAAACGTTTGGGTTCTATCCGATAGGATGCCCGTTTTCTTGCTGTCTGATTTGGATTATTCAGATACTAATTTCCGAATTTACACGGCACCCCTGGCCACTTTAATTGATAACACTGTATGTGATTTGAGGAATAACGCCTATGGGCCGCCAAACACAGTTTCGATACCAAAACAGACCGTTCTGCCAGTTGGTCCACCGTTATATACGAAACAATATCGACCTGTCTTGCCACAGAAACCTCAGACCAGCTGGGCTTCCTCGCCGCCTCCTCCAAGTCGCACTTACTTGCCCGCCAATTCAGGCAACGTAGTGTCCAGTATTAGTGTTTCTACAAATACTGTGGGTCCTGCAGGAGTGGAGGTACCAAAGGCGTATATATTCAACCAGCACAACGGCATAAATTACGAGACAAGTGGTCCCCATCTATTTCCTACCCTTCAGCCCGCCCAACCGGCTGGGCAGGATGGTGGACTAAAAACGTATGTGAATGCCCGCCAATCTGGGTGGTGGCACCATCAGCATCAAGGTTAACATAATCCTATACACGGTACTTGGGTATATTCTCACACACTCGATTGATGTATAGAATATTTAAAGAATTTAAAGACAACAACATAGGGCAACAGCGGTTTAAAAAGCACACGATGTATGAGCAAGTGACAAATCAATACTTCATCTAGTTATCTTAAGCAAAAAAATAATAAATCCACTATTTTTTTTTCAAGGTTAAGTGTGTACGCAATTTTTGATAGAGTGGAAAGGGAGAAAATGTAAGTATGCGTAAACTATAATGAAATCACTATTGCCAGCGAACCCTTTAGTTTTTTGCAAGCTGGGTAAGCCTCAGCCACTTGAAACTATCTCTACTTTCTTCTTTTGTGGTTGTCAGGGGTCTGCCTCGAACCTTTTTTTTTTTTTCAACGAAATTGTTTATTTGGACTAGCGTACTATTACCCTTACTGGACAACTTTATCTAATCTGAGTTACTTTACACGAATTTTCCTTAATATCTAAGTTATTTACAAAGATAATATTAGGCAGTTTTTAAAGGAAATGGAATACTAATATATGGTAAATAATTGAAAGGATTCATATTTAGCACGTTTATGTCACATTTTTTGCAATTTTTGATGATGATTTTTGAATTGTTGCCGAAAATCGTGTTTCTGCGATTATAAATATGAGTATTTTGACCAGAACATTCGAAATATTGGTCCAAATATGGAATGTCATACCTCGTTGAGTTTGTAATTAAATTTCCAACCGAACTGTCTTTTCAAAAAAAATTAAATTTTTTTCACTTTTTTTTGCAATTTTTGATGATGTTACCCCTTACAAATAATGCGAAAATTGGGCAAAAAATTATTTTAACAGAGTCGGTCAAAAAGTGATTTGGTTGGTTAGTATTGGTAATTAGGAGTACAAAAATGTAATTCTATTAATTTTCTGACCATTTTTAGCCAAGTTATACCGAAAATACTAATCGTGAATATTGCAGTTTTGGCGATAATCGATTTTATGTTTTTTTGCGTAAATAATTATCAGTATTTTGATCACAGCATTCGAAATGGAGGTCCATATGGAATGTCATACCTCGCCTCGATTCGTGATGACCTACAGTAGATTAAACATCCGCACAATTTGCTTATTGTATTGCATACTTATCCGCGAGGGACTTTTATTGACTTGTATTTATTATATGTTGCATACTTTTGGTCTTAGCAACTGTACATGAATGGTAAAAAAAATTCATTTTACCTACGTTCTTGATTGGAGTACCCCCATATAATTAAATACTTTTGTTATACTTCCAAACGGATTAAATTAAAAAGCATCTTATAAATAATCATTAAGAAATAACGTTGGTATAGATTCAATGACCATTGTTTCATATTGCAGCATCTGTATTAAACACATAAAAAAAGTTGGCCAAAATAGAGACCTTTTTTTCGGTGCATCGGCAATTATTTACACTACCAGACAACCGGACGTTTGTTTATATTCCCAGTCTCGGGGCGGGGCATTTTGTCAAACTGTCGAAAAACAAACAGAGCAACAGAGGAACAAAGAGCAGGCAGCATTTATTTACTTTGTGATTACGGACGGACGGACAGACAGGACAGTCGAAAAAGCCTTCTGTGCGAAGCACTTAACGCCAAAAGTGAACAAAACAACACTTGCTCTATTAACACGCCACACTGTCTGAAGGCAGGCGGCTTAACGAGAAACAAGAATATCCTACGTGTGGCTAATTTGCGGTTAAAGCCCCATGATTTACAAAGCCGAAAAAAAAATTAAGCCAAACCGCAGCAGTTCATTCAAATTTTCTGTGGCTAAAACAAATATTGAGATAAAAGTCGGTGGGGACTATAATTTGAGTTATTCAAATGCAATAAATCCGCTGAGCCAAACGAGCTGCTAATTTCACGTTAGACGCCCTTTAATTTCACGCTGCCATTTGTGGCTTCCGTTTCGTATAAGTTTGGGTCGATGATTTTTAGAATTTGCATTTTCAATTTGAATATAAAAAAAAAACAGCCGCCACAGTTTTGCAGCTTTGAAAGTGATCCGCGAA
Source organism: Drosophila santomea (assembly GCF_016746245.2). Lineage (NCBI taxonomy): Eukaryota > Metazoa > Arthropoda > Insecta > Diptera > Drosophilidae > Drosophila > Drosophila santomea. Next base: position 200,328 of record NC_053021.2, read on the forward strand.
ATCGACGCAATCTTATTCTTAGTGATTCCAAAAAAGGCGAAGAGGAAAGAAAACAGCAGAAGTGGCTACAAAATTAAGTTTTTTTTTTATTTCAGTGAAGAATTCTTACATTATAACATTGTATCTTAATATCCCTTTTTTTATTTTATCTATTATTCAACGAAATTGTTTAGCTTAAAAAGCATACTATTACCCTTATTGGACAGCTTAAAACGATTTTTCTTGATATCTAATTTATTTACAAAGATTTCATCGGGTAATTATTTAAGGAAATGGCATATTTATAAATGGTATAGAATTTAAAGCATTCATATATAGCAGGTTTTATGTAAAGTTCCGGTTAATCCGGTCTTGAGGGTGGTGGCGTTTCAGTCTTCCTCTCGTCTTAACATCACAGGGTGGAGAAATATTCTTAAGAATTAACACACACTATTTAAAAATTAGGAAAGTATATTCGTTTATTAATTAAATATGATTTGAGAATCAATATGTCATCAAGGAGCACGTGAACATAAATATATAATTTAATAAACTACCTCCTAAATGTGGAACATACCTGGTCAGGTCCATGATGCACTGCACCCAGAATGACGGCGGGATACCCACATGGCCTCTGGAACCACCTTCACACACACAGACACACAAACTACTACTCTTACTAGCACTTCATAACTTCCGGTCAACTGACTTTTGAGCTCTCAGAGCGTCTATCCCATGAGGATTGAGTCAGAACTGATTGAGAATTATAAGTATTGGTGGACGAAATTTTTTTTACATTACATTAATTATGTAAATTAAGTAAATTACAATGTATACAAAACAACTTTTGATATGTTTAATGTTTTGCGTTGCATGTTTCAATGATGCACTGCACCCAGAATGACGGCGGGATACCCACATGGCCTCTGGAACCACCTTCACACACACAGACACACAAACTACTACTCTTACTAGCACTTCATAACTTCCGGTCAACTGACTTTTGAGCTCTCAGAGCGGCTATCCCATGAGGATTGAGTCAGAACTGATTCGGAATTATAAGTATTGGTGGACGAAATTTCGTTTACATTACATTAATTATGTAAATTAAGTAAATTACAATGTATACAAAACAACTTTTGATATGTTTAATGTTTTGCGTTGAATGTTTCCTATGTTTCAATGTTGCAAATTCATTGTTGAACATTCAATGTTGCAAATTCAATGTTGCATATTCAATTTTGCAAATTCAATGTTGAAAATTCAATGTTGCAAATTCAATGTTGAAAATTCAACGTTGTAAATTGAATGTTGCAAATTTAATGTTGCATGTTTAATTTTGCAAATTCAATGTTGCAAATTGTTGCAAATTCAATGTGGAAAATTCAACGTTGTAAATTCAATGTTGCAAATTTAATGTTGCATGTTTAATGTTGCAAATTCAATGTTGCAAATTCAATGTTGCAAATTAAAATTAAGCCAAACCGCAGCAGTTCATTTAAACACTCTGTGGCTAAAACAAATATTGAGATAAAAGTCGGTGGGGACTAAAATTTGAGTTATTCAAATGAAATAAAACCGCTGAAACAAACGAGCTGCTAATTTCACGTTAGACGCCCTTTTGCAATTTTAAAAGTGATCCGCGAAATCGAAGCAATCTCATTCCTAGTGATTCGAGGAAAGGCTAAGAGGAAAGAAAAGAACAGAAGTGGCTACGAAATAAAGTAAAACCGAATATTTATGCCAACGCCAAGCTTCTCGCCATTTCCCTTTCATTCAACTGAAAATGTAATTCGCGGCACTCGACGTTTTCTCTTGATCAATATATTTCGCAAACGCGCAAATGCTATTTTTTATTTCACATTTCACGTACTAATTGAGAATAATAGGAAGAGAAGAGAGATCTTGTTTGGGAGCAGGGAAAGTTCAAGTTAATAGCTCAATTTGCGATCGCCTGGTCCCTTGAGATGCGACCAAAATGCGACTGCAATCGAAATTTTTGCTTTTGAACGGGATCGGAGCAAGACTTCAGAGCTGCTGCCCAAAATACTTTGTTGGTGGCAGGATCGTAAAAAGAACTCAGAACAGAACCAGAATAAAAATTCGGATAAGGATTGTGAGCCTGTAGCCAGCCGGACAGGAAAAGACAATTGTGTCCGCAGGTACAAAAAAAAGGCAGATACCGTTGGCAGCTGTATAAAACTAATGCACTTGCAGTCCAATCTAATCGTTTGCCAAATGTCAAACGAGTTTCATTCATCCGGAGATACCCCTTCCTTTAAATCTTTCTTTTCCCTTTTTTTAAATAAAATGTGAGCCAGTTCATTCATGGAGAACCGTGACGATAAGTCCGCCTCTTTATTTCCGATATGACAAACACGCGTGAATAGCGTCAAACGTTTTTTTTTAGAGTTCTTATCGTCATGGTTTAATTAAAAGGTTATTCTTGTAGGCAGGATAACATTGTGGCCGAAAGGATGCAATTGAGTTGTCTGTATTGGGGGTAATTATTCAGTGTCTTATCTTAAAGACTTTCTGACCTTGCCATCCAAACGAAAAACCGAAAGTCGACCGCAAAGATCTGAAAAGAGGGACTTCACGCACACTCAACCACAAATATTTATTCACATGGACAGGTGAGAATTGACAAATTTCCATTTCGTCAATTCGAACAATAAAGCTAAAACTCAAACGCAACTCCTTACAAAAAAAAAATAAAAACAAAAATAAAAGAAAAAAAATCGAAGAAAAAACGAGTGGCCAAGGCCACTCAAAAACCGCTTTCAATTAAATTGGAGCACACTTTTGCTTGTGGTCGGCGCAAGCTCATCATCACGATCATTGTCGTCATAATCATTATAAGCTGATGCCTCAGGAGTGAAAACGTTGTTGCCCCAGGCGGTGTATACAAAAGTCCCCAGCTCATCCTACTTATGACCCCAGAAACAAAAACAGGAATTCGCGACTTCTTTTATACGCTAACGATGGTATAACAGAATTCGTAAACGCTTCAACATTACTATTAAGACTACACTGCATGGTAGATTCTCAAAGAACGTAATGTAATCAAATATATAAATAAATTAAAAGTATTTGTGAAATATCTCCTGTTTATAAATCGAACAAACCTTTGAAAGTGTATAAAAATCAAAAATAAACATGCATGAAATGAAAAGGAATGAAAAACTGGTAGTTGTTAGCTACTTTTACCCGACCGTTGACAGTGGCGAATATGAAGAATATCAGGAGGTGCGCAGGGGAACTGGAATTTATTAATATTGAAACTGTTGATGGAAAGGTATGGCAACTTTAAAGGACGCGTTATGATCGCGAGCCGCGGCAGCCACGAAGGCTTTAGATTATTAAGCGGTCTCATCTATTCAATCGATCTCATATGATAGCAAACTCTAATAGAGGAGGAGCAAATGATGACCATAATATTGTTGCTCAAGTGGGGAGGAATAGATGTAATGTCTAAACGCAATTGAGTGCGTTCCAGTGTAGAACATTTCACGATTGAGAGATTGAGAATTGACAATTTTTATTATTTGCGGGTAGAAGCGAAACACTCATGAAACAATCTGAGGTTCATGTGATATTAATATTCTTCGTTAACTCTTCTTCGGCTTTTATATAAACTAAACTAATTTTCTTCTGTCCCTTGCAAACAGCTTACATGCACATGAATAAATACAAAAATTCAAGAATAAGTACCTGTAATTTAAATGAGATTAATCAATATTCTAGCTCTTCAGGTGTGTAAATTAAATAAGCATTTAATATTCAATTACTGCTCCTATGGTCTGGCACTTTTCCTCGGAATGTGCCTCATCATTATTATTATGTCATTCATCCTGTGGAATGGAATCTTCCACCGACATGCTTGTTTATACGTGAATCTGGATAAGGGTTTCCGATTTGACGTGCATGAGGCGGCTGTAAGACTTTATATGGCCTTTTAGTTACGGGAAGTTTGCGTGCACCACTAAAATAAATGGGAAACAGAAAAATGAGGAGATATTCGCCGTTACTGGAGGTTGATCGTGATCTTTTTGCCCCTCTCTTCCCTCTTTTCCCTTTTCAGCAACATTTTGTTAACAATTAGCGCCCTTTGGAAGTCTCTATCCCAAAAACTGAGATCCACTTGCCTTTAAAGGTGGTGTGTCCCATTGAGAGCTCCATATTCCACCTTGCCGATGTGAAACTTTGCCGGTGGTCCATCCATATATAGCACATAAATATATAAATATATATATATATATACATACTATATACTTACGCGTACTTGCCCATATCCATATCAATCATGCCGTCGTTGCCGTATGCTAATGATGGCAATTAATCAATGAGAATCAGTTAAGACCTGCAGCACACGAGGCACACGCAATCGGCCCATTCCGGCAAAAGAAAAAATATATTAACCAACCAACGGAGTCGAAAAAGGGAAATGAAGGCGATATAGTTGAGTGTCTCGACTACTATATACCTGATACTCAGTAAAGTGAGCGAAAGTTTGTAAGATTTATTGCTTGCAGAGTAGCAAGTAGTCGTCACCATGTTTTGGAACCAATTTGCACAGTGCAGGCATTACCAGAATCAATCTAATCTCAAGTATCCAGCTCTAGTTTATTTTCGTTTTATTTTGACTTGAATGTCCATTCAAGTTGAACATTTTTGCAGCGTGATATAATTGACGTTTATATGAAAGGACAGACGATTGGACATTGCGAAGTGGAGACGCTTCCTTCTACCTATTACATATTGCTTTTCAACGAATCTAGTATACACTTTTGCACGTACGAGCAATGTGTATAAATGAACCACCAAAAAATGGTCAAGGTCTGCACTCTAACGATGTGCTGAAGTAGGTGCGCCACTGAAAAATAAAGCCTGAATGTGGAATGTGGAAATACAATTGTAATTACTTGCAGTTAATTGATCCACATACAATTTTAAGGTAGGTAAAATATTTCAAGAGCTCAGGTGGAAATATTGTACAAGTTACCCACATTAAATTTGCAGACATGGGTAAACGCCTCCCTATTTCTCTCCAACCAATATCCAATTCTAAATAATCCAATTTCGTGTTCGCAGCGTGCGGCCACTTAAACTGGACCATGAACTCTAACCTAATGGTCCACGCCCACTTCTAAAAACTAAAACTAAACCATTCTGTACATAGGGAGTAGTCAAAACAAAAAGTTTAACTTTTACATGTATAAACCTGTTTTACGCATGCAAATAATATAAGTTACTGTGTCAGCGGCAAAAGGCAACAGGTGAAATTGTCGCCCCAAGTCCATGCTTTTAAATCCCGATCTCTACATCTGTTTTTTTTCCAGCCAAGTCAATGTCAAGTGTTGCTTCGGCTGACTTACTACAAAAGTTAATTGCACTGCACGCACATGCCAAAAGGTAAAAAGAGTCGCGAGCCTCGGCGACAGGCTCCCAAAACCCAGTATATCCACATCACCAGACCTCAAGACCTCAACTTACGAGTCTGGCCACGAGGCGCGTGTGTGCAATATCAGGTTTCCGTGTCAACTTGCATAGTGATTCAGGATGTGTGAAAATACGATTTAAATTGAGGGATCATCAGTTTTCAACGGATTATTTTTATAACCTTTCTTTAGAAATATTGATAGAAGTACCAGTTGTGTAATTCTTTTAGACGAAATACATTTTTATTGGGACCCATTTTAAATAATACCATTTTTAGCTTTAGAGTTTAATTATATACATTTATTTGTATATCGAAAATGCGAATAGTTAGGAAAATTTGAATTATTATGGGTGGTTTATCTACAGTTTTTGCCACAGTGCAGAGCAATTGCTACTGTAGTTGTCATTAGTTCGCCGCACTTGCTGTTGTAATTGTGACAGGAGCAACGAGCACGGATTGCTAAAGGGTCGATCTCCAGTTGAAGGTGCACTTGGTTTTCAGTACTTCAGTGCTCCCGTGGGGAAAGGGGATTTCGGTATAACTGTCGACTGGCGGGCTTTCTGCGATCGTGAGTGCCAGAAGCTGATTTCAGCGCGGCTACCGATAAGCAACCGCTTCCAGGTTTGACAGACGCGTTGATTGGTTTTGTTGGCTGGTGCGCAAAATGCGAAACGCTCTTGATTCCATAAGACATGTAAATTGCTAAGAGCTCTGCCGGGAAACACAAAAACTGGTACCATTTTCATTTTTAAAATTTGTGTACCGGTTACTCTTAAATTAATAATTCGTTTTCATAAATGTTATTTTCCGAAGAAGGTATTCTAGTGAAGGTATTCTAGTTACACAGCTGGCTACGCCCACAGCTCTAAATTCTGTCCTGTGTAAAAGTCTAAATTACAAAATTATTACATTTAAAAGTGCTTTATAAACTGTCTTTATCGGAAAACAATATGTTATTTGTTTTTCTCAGTGTTTCGCTGCTCTTGATGTTCGAGGCCAAAACCATGGACCATTCATAAATTTTAAGCCAACTCATAAATACGGCAGCAAAGGCTATCAAGGTGTTGGTCTTACAATATCTCGCCGTGATGATGCCAGAAACTTCTTCCTTTCTGATTTAATGCAACGCCAAAACAAATTGTTATATTGGAGCCGCTTGCCTCCAGCAATTAATCAAAGCTCTCGCACTACAATTAATCAAAAATCGCCATCTTTCTTCGTTGAATTTCAAAAGGAGCTTGGCTTCTGCTCCTGGCCATAAATATTATTGCCAGTTGGCGATATAAGAAATCGACCAAATAGAATTGGCGGCGTTAAAACGCTCACCTTAGATGTGGCATCGTTTCGTTGACATATTCGCATTGCTCCCATAAATCAGATGTTTATATGGAGTGGGAAGTTGGGGGACTCGAAACCAAACCCAAGAGCGGCATTCGTCCTTTCATCGTCCAGAGATCGGTGATCAGGCGGCAATTTGATGGCCATGAACAGTTGACAGTTGACTTTTGCTTCACTCAACAGGAACATTTAATTCAATGACATCTAGGCTTAGAAACTCCAATTTTTAAGATACAAATATTGCATTTAACGGCCAAAATCGTACACGTTCAAAAAACTCCTATAAGTCGACATTGCTACCGAATTGTTGGGAAGCTGTCCTGTAATCGAGGCCTTACTGTGTCGTAAGCATGCCGCTTTTAAGAAGTGTGGAATAAATGAAACGATGTCAAGTAATTGACAGGTCAAGTCAATATTAATGACGACTTCATCTGTAATCGGTTGAAACGCCATATATTCAGATCCCAGTTCTTCCCTCCTTAAGTTTATCCCGCCACGTTTTTTCGGTTTGCTGTCGCAGGGTCTTAGTAGCATTTATTGAACTAGTTTGTCGGTATCAAGACAGAAAGGCAGACGATTTTTAATTAATTTTAAATTCACTTGTGGCGCTAAGCGAACTGAAAAGCAAAAAATTGCAACCCAAATGACAGAATTAATTTATGATTGTGTAAGATAATAATAGCGTTGACTACTTCGTAAAATATTTGCAAATTCGCAAATATTTCAGGCTTATATTAATGTAATAAAATAGGAAATAGGTTACATCGTAAACGGCGAATTGCATTTCTTTTGAATATTACCAATTCAAAACCCTGTTTGACACTGACTTTCTCGTCTCAACGAGCCGCTGCAAATTTATATTGCATCAACACGGATTTTGCAAGGCCGACCGGATATGTTTGATTTTATTGGCCTCTGGACATCTGTTCCAAACTCTGTGTCCTGTGCTTAGATGCCCTGCGATGTCCTTTTCACATGCAATACTATGCAATCCCCCGCGGCTACAGCAACGAAGTGTTAAACGAGGCTCAGTGTGAGTTGATGCCAATACAAATCTATTTCGGCACGGTTTCCTAGCGTGCAACCAGAATCCTGACAATGGTTTTAAGAAATACTGGGGACCTCCTAAATGCTTTCGAAATGCTTTCGACTGAGAGGAACTACCACTGATACGTTGGCCATAAAGGCCCCGGGGCATTAGAAGTGTTAATAGAAAAGTGCCTCCGGCTGATCAGGTTTCGTTGCTGGACCGAATGGATCGCCGCTTGAGGTGTTGACGAGGTGGCCTTGGAGAGTCTTACGAATTTGAATTCTGGCGACAATAGGTCTAATTTAAGATAATGTCCAAAGGACTCCAGGTATCGGAAGGTCATCGGCTAGGGGAAAATACACGTAAAGGTACTTTTCAATGTCTTATATAGGTAGCTTTGCTGACTTAATAAAGTTTATTTTGTCCTAAACACGTTTTGTAGTGTGTAAATTTGAAATGTTACCTTTTTTATAAATTAACCTCTATCAACTTATTTTGTTGTACTATTTTAGCTCAGTACCCATGTAGCTCAAATAATAGTTATACAAATTGCATGGCCACTTTCAATAGGAACTACAGCTCCTTTACTTCGGAGGTGTTTTTACTGGGGTCTGATGTCTGGACCTTGTTGCCCTCTTAAACCGGTTGGCAGCCGGCACGCGACAGGGCCAGGTTTTGGTTTGGAGACGACAGGCAGCTGAAAATGAGCAAAAACACTCAAAAACTCTTCCCACTCGACGGCGGGAACACTCGGGCCAGCAACAGCTGCGTTTCGCAGAGAGAACGAGAGATAATATTGCTGCCTCTCTATTAAAATCTGAGAAAGCACTCAGCTCAAGAGACGATCCTTTAGTGATGATGCTGTTGCACCTTTTCGAGGGGCAGGCAGGTAGTAACGCAGGTGGGATCCCTAGGCCCTGATACCTATAAATAGCCTGAACGGAACGGGGAAGGGCATCAGAACGGAGCCAGCGCTGAAGCAAGGACCATCGTCTCACACTAACGTTATTTCATCTCTAAAAATGGCTTTGGGCAGCGAAAATCAGTCTCTTTTCTACGACGACGAGGAGTCATCTTCTGCCGTTAATGGACCCTCTGTTATCCGACGAAATGCCCGGGAACGCAACCGCGTAAAGCAGGTCAACAACGGCTTCAGCCAACTACGACAACATATTCCTGCGGCCGTAATTGCCGATTTGAGCAACGGTCGCCGGGGAATTGGTCCCGGTGCCAATAAAAAACTGAGCAAAGTTAGCACACTGAAGATGGCAGTAGAGTACATACGGCGCTTGCAGAAAGTTCTTCATGAAAACGACCAGCAGAAGCAGAAGCAGAAACAGATGCACATGCAGCAGCAGCATTTGCACTTTCAGCAGCAGCAACAGCATCAACACTTTTACGCCTGGCAGCAGCAGTTGCAGCTGCAATCCCCCACTGGCAGCATAAGTTCCTGCAATAGCAGCAGCTCCTATTGCGAGCCAGCAACATCGACGATTCCAGGAGCAACACCTCCTACCAATTTGCATACCAAGTTGGAAGCCAGCTATGAAGACTACCGTAACAATTCCTGCAGTTCTGGTACTGAAGATGAGGACATCCTCGACTACATATCACTGTGGCAGGACGACCTGTAAAAACCGCAGACACAAAATCTTCAGCAATTGCTAGTCGCACCCAACCATCACACACATCGAACCATTGATTGGCCAACAAGTATTACCTCAGCCACACCACAAAGTATTTATACTCCCTAGAACTACCTTCTTGCCTTAAAAATTAGTGTTTAAGATTTTATATAGTTTTTAAGAATAGTTTCTAAATGGAAGACAATTTACAATTACGAATTTTTTTTTTACATACATGGAGGACATTAAACTGATAAATTAAAAATTTTTATTGAGTTTTTATTGCGAAAGGGTGACTAAAATTAAGCCAATTTACGTAAAAAAGGTTAAAATTATCACAGGTTTTAATGAATATTGAAGTTTTGATACAAACTTGATCCTGTCAAGAATGTATATACTTTATACCGCAGGGAGCGCTTCCTTCTACCTGTTACATTCTTTAAAACGAACCTAGTTTATCTTTTACTCGGGGTAAAACGGCAAAACTGTAACCGTTAAGTATTTACAAGATCACCGATCACTGAAGATAAATTACAATAACATTTTGTAAGCACTTTAGATCGAAAAACGGCGATTTGCATAAATAAAGCTGGATTGAGAAGGGTGAAAAAGCCAAGAAATTTACCTGCTGCATTTTTGCATATGGACCGGCCAAGGTAATCAGACCCGCAGTATTCACAATTCCAAAGCGATCGATCGATCGATGAATGAACTAATTTTGAGTTATTCCTGCAATGCAGCCGAAACCAGAGAAAAACACCGGTCGGCAATTGTTCAGATCACCCCCGACAACGTTCAGAGAAAGAAAATGAGATCAGCTCAGGCCTTCTGCACCGGAAGCCGCCGCGATGAAGTTGCCGCAGATAAAACTCACGTAAGATACATATGCTCTACAAACAAAACAAACACTAAATCGCATTCATGGTGCACGGGACTGTCCTAGTGAGCTAGTTAACGATTAATCGCTGAAAATGAGTAATAATTTAAACACCTAGTTTTTGTCTATTAATTATCAATATTAAGCTTTTAGATAAACGTGTTCATTTAGCTGAGTCGTGGAAGGTATACGTTTTAATGATCGTAAGCCCGTTTCGTGGCGCATGTATCGAATTATTATTTCCGGCCTTTTCTTGTTTTTGCATTGCACATATCAAAAGTCATGAAAAGCTGAAAACCAACAACGAAAGCTGGAGCGGTCCGGCTATCAGATACCCAGCAACACTTTTTCCATATATTATATACACTTACATATGTATACATATGTACATATATATTTAGTTTTATATATATTTCTACAACTATAAATATGTAAACATCCTTAAGTGCGGCGAGGTGATATAGTGCATATATTTATATATTGAAAATTCACTTATGGGCTTTTAAATTGATCATTTTTAATTTTAGGCAATACTTTTAAGTCGGGAACGCTACCCGTTACATTCTTCTCAACAAATACTGCATACCCTTGAACTCTACGAGCCACGGGTATAAAAAGGGAAAAGGCTGAAGGGGGCTCTCTTTCCTCCATTGGCGGTCTCAATGGGCGACATACGACACAATGTCTTTGAGACAGCAAACGGTGCAAAATCGAACGCTTTTTGTGTGAAGTTAATAATACGTTTGACATGGCTCCGAAAGGGCGATCGATCCCAGAAATATATGCAGAAATATGTAGCAGATTGCTCCAGATCGTCCCGGGGTCCTTTTAAAAGACCCTTTGTGGTTTTGACCATGTATATGTACCCTATATTCGAGCTTGAATGGGTATATTGCAAATTTTCTGTAATACGTAACTTTACGAGCATTAACGAAGAATTTATTATTATCGTCTTGAGAAAAACTGTTTTTTATTTGCTTTTTAAACCCATTTTTAAGAGGACTAACTTATTTTTCCACATACATTTTTAGAAGCACAACACCAATTTATATGTGTCAAATATAGAGAAACATTCAGTCGAAACTCTCCATAGTGCTGGTTTCCTCTTTATTTTGTATGTTCGATAAAAGGCACTCTTTACATGCAACGCTGGCCGAATAAATTTATGATTTATTAAGGATATTCTACTTACAACAACAAAATGGTTTAAGACACTGTCAGATACTGACTGATGTCTCAAAAATAATTTCCAGGGAGCAACAAGTGAGTTATTTGTTTAACATGAACGCATGTTTTTGACTCACAGATGCTGACAGGGAATAATGTAATTTATGTTCGACCTAAAATTTTGCAAGATTTCTCTACACCAAAAAAATAAAAGACTAGAATAAAAGTTAATAACAAATGTTCTCCGTCGAGGGCAAAGGAATTAGAATTATAAGCACCAAAAAATGAGCTGATTGAACTTGGCGTTATACCGAAGATAAAATAAGCCGACAATAACTTGCGTGTAGAATTGACACATAAAGGTTCTGTCATATAACTTCTTGCTAAGAACAAGTGCACAGCCGAATACGTATACGAAAATAAAACCTGGCCGCTCCTCCATTTTTTACACAAAGGTGCACTTGCCATTGTTACAGTTTCCCGGTTTCCAGGTTCCCCGCCCAACTAAATTCATTTCATGTTCATTTTCCCAGCCTACGAAATTAAAAACGCCTTCAAAATTCAATTTTTAAAAGGGATCCTGTTGCGTGTGCTCGAATTAAAGGATCAGAATTCCAATTCTAAAGTTTTCATTAGTTAAGCTGATTATGCTTGACAATGCAGGTGAAATGATAATAATGCGTTGTGGTCCCTTTAAGTGCGCCATTTAAAATAAAATCATGAACAATTTCTTTTGTACGCCAGGCTATCAAAAATTAAGAAATAGAGGACATAAGTCCCATAAACCAGTCACATTGGATTAATATTTTGTATAGGAAAATTGTGCAGAAATACCTTCAAAACTGTAAGTAATTAAAAAAAATCTTAGTTTTATTTGATTTAACTCTCAAGTATACGGACTTTGGTTTTCTTTTTGGTTTGTTTCTTTTTTGAAAGTATACCAAGTCTTTTAGAAGTCCGAAGGCTCCATAGACCATCAGAACATTTTATAATGGAGTTTACGACATTTAATTGGATCAAAACAGAGCTCAGAACGTACATATCTACAGGCAGCCGAGGAATATATTTAAATGCATTCGGATTGCATTCACTGCGTGACTGGGCTAATTGGTTGGTTGCGATAAAAAAAACACTGCCAAGTTCAACTTACTAAGTTTTAAACTAGTGAAAACTGTTAGCATGTAACAAAATATATTACTTGTTTTACAAAGAATATTTTAGCTAATAAATATTGGAACTTAATATTTATTATAACATTTAAAATTGTATTTCAATGTTATTAAAAAACAATAACCAAACCACGCGCGAACCTGGCACCTATTCTTTTTTCAGGTCGCACAGCAAAAATATGGTTTTCACCGCCGGAGTTTTGTGTTTGTATTCACTTTTGATTTCATATTAATTTCATCAAATTGCCACTGCGCACGCGCACGCCCAAAGGCAGCGACGCAAAGGGAAGATAAGAGACCTTGGTTTGATTTGAAAATTACTCAAAAAATCAAAAAACCTGGGCATCACCCAAGTGAAATATAAAAAAGGTATATAAGCTGCAAAACAGCAAAAACTGGTTGCAGCTGATGCCAATTAAATGTGGTCCAGTCCACATCGTTGTTTCCCATATCCGTGGTCCCACATCCTCGAACTCGTTGTCATTGCCGCCGCGGTTACTTCAAATGGGAGACGCGCGCGTCCAGCGCCAACATGGCAGTCTTTTTTAAATTTATGATGAAAAAAATGAACACTGTCGCTTTTTTGAACTTTTAATTATACACAGACAGGCGCGGGATATATTTTTCGGATGGTGATGCTAAAAAGAATTTCGACTTAACCAGTAGCCAAAATACACTTGGTGAAAATGTTTTAGTCCACTTGATGGCAAACATAATTAAATTTAAATGTGATCATTTTTGAACTAACTCCTTTGAGTTTCATTTTAAAAGAATGCTGGCACTGATAACCTGAATTTAGCTGATTAAACCACTGCTGACCGCCACTTTTACTCGCATTTGGCGAGAAATTAATAAATTCGAAGCGCTGCCACAGGATATTTGCATAAGAAATTAAGGCAATGAAATGTTATGACTGCGCTCGTGACAGGCGACTTGCATTACTCCGCTGAAAACTCTTTTCCACAGCACAAACATTGCGGCTACTTTGAAGCTCTTTCCGTTGAAGAGGAGTTGGTACCTCATTGCGAAAGCCAGTTCTTGGGATGTTGCCTCCAGCAGCGGTGGACAGTAGTTACTGTCGGTATTTCTGGCCTCCATTGTGTGACTGATATGCATATGATTTTCGGGTGGACAATTGTCCAGGACGCAGAACGCAGCGTGCGGTGTGTGTCCAAGAAAACAATTTGCACGAAAAACAAAGCAAACACATCCTTTTTTGCACGTGGCCCAAGGATAATGCCAGAAAACAAACAATTACATTGCCATTGTGAGCACAACAATAATAACGAACAGTAGTCAACGCAAATTGCATAAGGCTCTGACTGATTCGAAAGGGACTGGCGTGAGGCGTTTGAGGCATTCCACAGGCTGCGCTCTACAGATGTGTGTTTCTCATTAACACTGGGGCCAGAACGATTGTCGGGATGCCTTTCTTTCCGAAGGGCAGACGCGGCAGAAGTTGAAGCAACAAAATTCGGCACTTTCAAGTTGGGCAGCGAATTCAAAGAATGTCAGTGGGTAGCACCCAACTAATACTCCGTTATGAGCTATAGCTCCCCATCTATCCAACTATACTATCCTACTATCCAAGTTTACCTTCAACAGGGACGAAGTCCGGCGTAAGCAGAGATATTTCAAATAATTCAGCAAACATGCACGGTGTTCGCATTTCAGTTCCTGCTACGTTGCACCTAGTGGTATATGCACCGTTCAGTAAACAGTCAATCAGTCGAGACTTCCCTTATCTTCTTTATTTCGGAAAACCAAAGTCCCGAGCCGACGTGCGTGTGAATTTATTAAAACAGCAGCCTCCTTCGCTGATTTTTTCTCTGATCCCTTCCCTTCGGTTTCCTGATTCCCTCTTTCCACCAACTGGTATACGAAAATTCAATTAAGCAAATCGAACACATTTGATGCGTTTCTACGAAAAAGTCCTTTTTAATGGCCTAGACCTCCTGTTTTGTTCCTACCCACACTTCTTTTTTTGAACAGGTGGATCTCTCTTCAACGTGGCGTGGAACTTGGAATTAATTAAACGTAAAAAAGGACGGGGAAGTGCGAAAAGGATTGGAAGGAGTTCATTGTTATGTTGATGAGCAGGGATTGAAATAAGAATTTGGATCGTTCGTTTGGTGGGCGTAAAAATCGATTTTGAGCCGATTGTATCTATAGGGTATATGTTCCCTGCCCGGATTTATTCACTTCTATTGTATGGATTGATCTACCAAAGCACTTCCTCTTTTATACACTTATACACCGTGTTTGCATAGCTGTGAAAACCAATATCGATCTTTAGGGATTTCAACTTCCGGATTTCGCAAGGCTTATGTAAATATTTAACCAACGGAACAAATCGATTGTATCAACAAAATGAGTCGTGGGAATCAATTCGATGGCGATGATGTCGTTAGTGGCTAAAATAAACCCCAAACAACGTTAGTCGAATGTGCAGTCCTGGGATAAAGGGTCCTTACACCGGTGGTAATCATGGCCTAACAAGCATCCTTTTCACGCTTCTGCGGTCCAAGATCAAAGAATTTCAAGCACCTGATCCGCCACATAAGGTGCTAAATGGGGCGTACTAATGGGATCAATGCAGCGCGATTCAAAATCAATTTACGACAAAGAAGAGAAGAGAGTAGAATTACCGCGATCGAACAAAGGAATGTATCAGAGAGCCACAGGATAACTGAAAAGGCTCATTGAGAACCACTGAATTGGATAATTGTGAATAATGACTTCAGATCACAAATGTTGACTTGCGCAACAAATGATAACAATTAAAATGTCAGTGCTTGAAAGGACTTGTCGGCCAAATCGGGTCCTTAAGAAATTAAAACTAAATGGGAAACTATTTTTAATAAAACATTATGCACTTGTATATGAGTGTTTAATTGCGAAAACTACTTTAGCATCTTAAAGCCAATACATCTTCAATTCATAAATTTGAATAGGAATCAAATGCACTTATTTAGCAAGCCATTGCAATCCGCTCACTTGTCACCCGGCAGCTCAACAGCTTTTTGGTTTGTTCAGATCGACTTGTCACCATGACGCGCACTGTCAGTAAGCGGATTCTGTCACGGATTAATGTCGATCACTCCGGCAATCTTGTAAGCCGCCCGCTTTCGGAGGCACCAACAAGCAACTGGACACGATCACCACCCAGAATAGATGTTTTTTTAAAGTGCTATCCACTACAAAAAAAAAAGCTTAAATGGTATTATTTTTATTTTTTAATTTTTTTCAAATTTTTTGCAATTTTTGATGATGATTTTTGAGTTGTTGCCGAAAATCGTGTTTTTGCGAATATAAATATGAGTATTTTGACCAGAACATTCAAAATATTGGTCCAAATATGGAATGTCATACCTCGCTGAGTTCGTAATTAAATTTCTAATCGAACTGTGTTCGAAAATTCTATTCAATTTTTTCACAATTTTTTCAAATTTTGATGATCGTTTATAGTTTATTGGGCGGGGTTGGTGTCGGTCGCGTTGACGGCTAGGTTCGTTATCACACTTGCGGTTGTTGGCAGGATAACAAAGACTTGCCACTTAAACCCGAAAAATTGAAATCGAAGCACTGGCAACCTGGCGAACGAAAACAACAAAAAACACACACACAAAATAAACTAACCGACGCCATAGGGCGGCGTACAACAAAGGAGAAGGCCACAGAACTCGCAGCACTTGTTAGCTCTCGGAATTTGAAAATGCAACATAATTGCGCTGATTATGAGCCACCATAAAATGCCATTAACAAGGCATCATCTCGGCCTTCCGAGAACGCGGTCCTTTATCCAACCGACCCCGCGACCTAAGGTCCACCCTTTCGCGATGCAGGGAGAAAGTGAATTGTGATCACAGCAGGCGTTTTTGTTTAATATTGTTTACAAAACGTTTGACTCGCTTGCGGCCACAACTAGGACTCAGACTAATCTCAGGCTCAAATCTGGTGTGCTTAACCAATTTGCTGCTAGACCTCATTTTTAGAGGGCGTGTGATTATTTTAACCATATTAGTTCTATTCGGACTAACTCTTACCAAATAGAGCAATAAATTTAGAAGTGTTGACGTTGATTTAGTTTTTGGAGGAGTGTCCAATGCCCAGTGCTCTGTGCCCAGAATCTAGAATGTAGCGTCTGAAAATGTATGATTTAATTATTGTTTTGGTCCGCTCCCGCTGAGTTTTAAACGCTCTAATGACCAAGTGGTAAAATGTTTAAATGGCTAAACGGCTAAACGGGCAAGTTGCCAGATCACGAGTATAAGTCGCAGTCAGTGCAGCGGATGCATAAATCGATATGAAAATCACCAATTATCTTATGCAATACAGCGACAGGCTCAGCGAGGGAGGAGTCCATATACTCGTACACAGCGGACTTACAAACATTGACAACTTGTCGCGGTTCGAAGAACCGCATCGAAACGGAACGGAATGAATCGAAGAATCGCAGGCATGATGATATACAATAATCGTCCAGCGGCAGCGATCAGTGCATTGCGCTGAACGGGCGACTAACCAGAAGAAAAACGAGTTTAAATACATTAATTTTGAGGAAATAGGTGATTAAGGAATGCTCTTTCATCTTAGCGTGTAAAAAAGTATATAAAAGGAACCTAAAATATTAAAAATAAGTATATAAATTGGTGTCACCGTGTAGATAAACGATTCATTATTAAAAAAATAAATATAAAGTTTATTAGCATATTTATAGTATTTTAAGAACAAAATACGTTTAATAGAAACAACCCACATTATCACGTAATCCTATTATCCATTGATTTCCTACATTTAATTAAATGGGTCCGATTAGTTTATTATATTCGCAAGGTTTCGGCAATGTGCGAGAAGTGTCAGCGACCATACCCTATAAAGTCTAGAGCAGCTCGGATTTGATTTGGCTGGTCAGTGATGCAAATGGTTGTGGCAGAACGATAACCGATGTCCACCAATACTTAGCCTCACAGAAAAGACGATGAGGCTCTGCCACAAAAGCCCGTTAGTAAGGAGAAGGACGATGATGATGATGATGCTCGATAGCCGGTCAGCGATCTGTCTGGAGTCCCACAGGACTGGACTGGAGAGCGGGGACTGGCGACTAAAGACTGGACAGAGGAGGTTCAAGATCTCTGTGCATTTCCCTCTCAAATATACAATGGTATAATAAATTGAATGACATTCATAAATAAACAATATATAGCAGACTTGGTCCTCTCAATTCCCCTACATTGCTGCCTTCTTCGCTGCGTAGCGTTTAATGAAGACATTAAAAGTGCTACATCGCTTCTTTTCTCACTGTCTTGTCTTGTGAATTGGGGGAGCCATGGAATGGTTTCGTTCCTCTGTTTTTTTTTTGTGAATTTTGTCTTTGAGTATTACATGAGGAAAAAAT
The DNA here is from genome assembly GCF_016746245.2 of Drosophila santomea. Lineage (NCBI taxonomy): Eukaryota > Metazoa > Arthropoda > Insecta > Diptera > Drosophilidae > Drosophila > Drosophila santomea. Next base: position 218,354 of record NC_053021.2, read on the forward strand.
CTAAACCCCAAGAGCCTTAGCATCATCATTACCAACAATAACAAAAGCAAGTGCGCCCACCCATATGAGCCAGGGGAACATACATAACGTATGTAGCATGAGGAACAGAACAGAACAGAACCCAATACCAACCGGTAGCCAAGTTAATCCAGTTTGCCGGGTGACGGGGTCCATTATCCCAGGGACTAAGCCAAACTGATGTCTCATTTAACTAAGCAGCGGGACACCAATAACAAAATCAGCAACCTGGCAAAAAATAAAAACTTTTCAGCCAAAATGCAATCATAATAAATGCGGTTGCTGCCTGGGTGGTGACGACATCCACAACACAGGTACACGGAAAAGAATGCAAAAAATAAAAATAAGCATGCTCAATTTAATGATTATAAGTAGAGCACAGCTTGATATGTGCCATACTATATAAGCTAAGCTCTTTTTAGGTTTGATGAAAATATAAATATAAAATGTATATTGTAGTGATTTGGTCCGAGCTTAGAAAAGTAGCTGCCCTTTTTGTTTTTAGATTTTTAAGACTTTCTAATGAAAAATAAAAATTAACAAGTGTAGTGCGAAATAGCCAATTCTGGCAAACTCTTATAAATAAATGCGATATAAACAACGTAAGTATCTACTTGTCTTGCAAATATCAATCCAAACTGCACCTATTTTTCTTTCCGTGCTGCAGACTGCATATCCAGAAGACTAAAAACAAAAGACCCTGCGGACAGCAGCCAAGGATCTCGGGCCCAATGCCTGCTCCATTTGACTACATGCTGGTTGTATTAACATATGTTTATAAGCCCAGAGGATCGAGTTTTCGAGATTGAGATTGGGTTTTTGCCATGCAATCTTGATGAACTTAATTGACAACTTTTCGTCAGCGCTCTGTATGCGAATTATGATTGCTTTTATGCTAAACCGAAAAAAAGAAAGAATCGAAAAAATTGACTTTTGTCGAAGAAAAACCCCTTTTGTGTTAGTTGAAAGCATTGAATTAGTGGTTTAAACTTAAGGGGGACAATCTTTCTCACTGGGTTCTTAACTCTTTTGTAGCAATTATTCAGTTGTTACCGTTGTCGTTCATTTTTCCAGGATTATTTTTCTTTTGATAAATGCCAAATGTATGCATAGACCTTCCCTTTAAATAGTGATCGCCTTGGGCATCAGCGTGTGACACGCCCCAGCATAGAAGATTTCAAAATCAGATGAGTCAGCAGGGGTGACGAAGTTAAATATGCAAGACATACTACTAAACCATCCAAGGTAATCCAATTTGGTTCAATTGCAATTGCTAACTAGATCGACAAACTTCCGAATTGTTTGCCCTAAACCGCTTTTCACACGCCTTTGACTCAAGAATTCTAATTACCTTTGACAAATACGTCAAAGACAGAAATACCGAAGTCGAAGATCTAGTGGGATTTCTTTTGCGCGTCCGCCCACATATCCGACTTCAATGGCTTTGAGTGGTCCGAATGTCCGAATATGAGGACAATGAGCCAGGACACAAAGGATACAAAGCCGCTTGACAAGAGGAGATACAAAGTCATAAGTGTTTTTCTCTGGGTATTGTGGCTCACGCCTGAGGCTAGCCAAAAAGTTGACTAGCTGGCAACTGGGATATTTTGAATTGGACAGCTCCTGGAATTCGGCAGGCCGAATGAAAAACAAAAGTGTAATTACCTTTGTACCGAATATATGGGAGGCGTGGTGCAGTAGTCGCCGACTGCCAAAGCCAGTGAAAGCCGCAGCGCCACACGTGACAGTGGTCCCAGATCGAGGAAAAAGTGGTACGCCATGATCTGAAGTTAACTTGATTGAAATGTAACGTTTTTATGTATGACCTATATTAGCACATAACGTTTATATTTTACTTAGTTCCTTTGAATGATAAATGACAACAAATCATGAGAAATCGCCTTCTATAAGGGTTTTTTATTTTAGTGAAGGTTCATAGACTTTTATCACATTTTATACCCACTGTATTGTGTGATTTGTGATGAATGTGCGATGGGTTGGCCGGAACCCAAAACGAAATCACATTAAAAGAATTATGCATTTTCTCACGCTGCGCAGCATTTCGAATCTCGTATTTTAAACTGTCGCTCGCAGCAAGTCGCAATTAAACAAATTTCGCAGGCAATACGAGAGACGTAAAAATAAGAACAGGGAGCCACTAAAAGTTCTGCATTTTGAAAGCGATTTGCAGAATTATTTAATTGTCGGAGCAAACGACTTAATTATTTTGGCTGCCATCCCAGAATGCCTTGCGGTCATTTGGCTCCCTTATTCTGTTGATACTACTTTGAGTGTTGTTAAATTTTAAAGTTCTTTACTCTGCGGCTATGGATTTGTGGACTGACTTTTGTGGTCAAGGTTTTAGGTTTCCAACAAACTCGCCCAACAAACTGCACACTGTTTTGCATGCAAACAAATCCGTAGACGTAGACACGCACATATCCTGGCATTCGGACCAGAAACGATCTGACCTGCAAAGTAAAACCCCCTGGAAAATCTAACCATCATTGTGTTTTCTTGTTTTCCCAGCATCCGTTTTTCCTGGTAAGCCGGTTTTGAAATTTTGCCGACAACACATATACAGGGGATATGGATGGAGGACCATCCACAGACCAACCAAAACCTGAAACAGATCGTAATGAAAATCTCACGCCTAAGAACATTGTTTAAGCTGCATTTAGTTGAGGCTTAGCCGCCAGGATTTCTGGCTTAATCTTAGCGGCAATCTCTAAGGAAATTTGCATCATTTGCGGCTGCGCGTATTACAAATCTCAAAGATCCCAAGCGGATCAGACCACCAAGACACCACCAAGGCAGCACCAGCAGACGCATAAAACCGCCTTGGCTTACGTCTTCGAATCACCTGGGCGATTATGACAAATGCATCTAGGCATGGAACGTTCCACAGAACAGGGCCAACAAGCGACAACATTGTATGGAGCTTTGTGAACGCCTAGCTGAGTGAAGTGTTCCACTCTGAATTTCAATATATACAATATGTATATATATGCACATATATTTATAGTGTTTATTTTTAAAAGTTTTAAGTTATACTGTTTTTCCTCTGTAAATGAGTAAAAGAGTTTGTGGCGGTGTTCCTAATTCAGTCTTTCCCTTTCTCCCCAATCAACTTCTTTGCCATCAGGATATTGTAAGCAACGGAATCCACTGATTAACCCTCTACCGCCCTATGCAATTGTTAACACCGTTTCTGTCCCGAATTCAGATTCAAATTTCTAATCGACGCAAGCTGCAAAAATCGCTGCACATGTCGGGGCGTTCTCGTCAACTTGATTTTGGATTCAGTTCCTGCTCATTCGGATACGACTCTTATGTCACTGGGTTAAGGGTTCGTATTTATTTTGCGTGCGTATCAAGACTGCAGATGTATTTTGATTTTGTCTGTCGCACCCATTCCTCTACACTTGAAGAATACATTCTGAACTGTAAAGACCTTCAAGAAATCACATAAAAAATTTTAATTCCGTATTTTTTAAGGATTCAATTAATAGTTTGATCTTTCTGTTTAGAGTGTGGGAGTCGCGCAAAAAAACAAATTTTTTACCACAGAAAATAGCTGTATTGCAAACATCAAAAACAAATATACCGAAATAGTTTCAGGTGTATCCCAGCTATGGTTTTATACCCTTTTATGTCAGCGAGCAGCTGACGTTCTGCCTAGTGTAAATTAATATTTTTTTCATGTTCGTAGGCTGAGTGTTCCTTCAACATACCTATGGGCAACTGTGTATTTTAAGACGCCTTATCACTCGAGACAGGCACACGCGTTGTATATGGCACGTCTTCCTGTTGCAGTTGCAGCTTGTCCAGGACACGCGTGTGTGTCCTTGGCTACCTCACGGAAACGAGCCCAAAATACCGCAGCGAGAGATACAAATACTCGAGTTCGTGTTTGTCTATTTGTTTGCACATCCTTGCTCTAGTCTGCATGTGTTTGCTCAGCTTTCCTCCATGGCACATATCAATCTGCAGTGGTGGGGATGTCTAAGGAAATTTGAGTCAAAAAAATCTGTTATAAATGGATAAAACATTCATTATCCATTATAATATATCATTACAATGATCTGAAGTATTATATCTTCAATCGATTGGTATCTGTCAAAAAATAAACTTCAATATGCACAGAACGAAAAATATATGTATGTCGTTGCACTTTTGCGAAAATTCCTGAGAAGCAAAAATTATTTCTGTGCTTTTAACCGATTAATTTACTTATTGCGAAAATTTCCAGTTCCAGTTTTAGTTCTTTAGCCGCCGTTTACAGAAGTTAATATTCTAATACAATTTCACGTGACTCTTTTATTTTGATCTGTCCTTTAGCTTGGTTCAACAGCGACTGACTGCCCTGCTCTCTGCAGAGTGGCGAGTCGATTAGTCGATAAGTTTCTCGATAATATTGGTATGTTAAGGATGGGTGTATGAGTGTATAAGCTTATGACTAGATTGGCTATGTATAATTAGGTATGTATGACTAAGAGTAACGGAAGAGGGTAGAAGGAGCAGCCTACTACAACTCGGCCGTCCTGACAACTAGATCTCCCGATCGTAGGATTTTATAACAATTAACGTTTCTTAAAGCTAAGGGTCCTGTTTCTTATTTTATTCTTCTCAGTGGAGATACTTTTGAACGGTCTTAAACATTTTTTTGGTTTTCTTTTCTTCTTGTTTGTTTTCTTTGTTTTACAATTGCTTCTTAAATTATACATTCGATTTCGTACAGAGTTTCTCAAATTATACTTTCTATTTTGTACAGAGTTTCTCAAATTATACTTTCTATTTTGTAGACTCTTAATTTTTCTTTGCCAGTGTTTTATATTCTGTATGCTCCATACACCCCGGTAAGGATTGCGAGAAATTTGAAATCCATCAACATCTTCCAGAAGGAAGCGATCATTTTTGAGAACTTTGCTTATGACATAGGGTCCTTTATGCTTTGGAATTAACTTCTTAGCTATGCCTGTTGTTGAGTCAAAATTTTTAACCATGACGTAGTCGCCTTTTGTGAACACTCCTGATCGTTTTCGTTTTTTGTCAACATATTCTTTATTGTATGCTTGTGCTATTTTCTGACTTGCCTCGCCTTTATTTCTAATACTTTCTAAATCTCTTTCTTCAATCGTTTCTCCAATTTCCTCAATTTTTTCTTTTAACTCATCCATAATTTGTCCTTTTTGTTGTAACCCAAATAACATTATGCTAGGATACTGTTTAATGCTGCGGTGTTGTGTATTGTTCAGGGTATATTCGACCTTTTCTAAGACTAAGTCCCAGTGTAGACCTTGATCAGGTTCAATTAACTTGCTAATCATTGGACCAAGACTTCGGTTTATACGTTCAACTTGACCGTTGGCCTGTGGTGATCCTGTTGCAATTTTTATGTGTTTAACATTGCATTCTTTCAAAAATGAGTCAAAATCGCCAGACGTGAAACATGCTCCTCTATCTGATATGATACACTTAGGCCTACTGTATGCTCTGAAGTAGTCGTTTAACGATTGTATGACTTCTTTTGTGTTCGTAGTTTTTGTTGCGTATAGTCTGACAAACTTTGTGAATGCATCTACTATCACTAGAATATGTTTCTTCGGTCTAGCCAAGTCTACTGGACCATAATGGTCAATATGGATTATTTCAAAAGGTTTGTTTCCCTTAGGTATGTTGTGTAGAAATCCTTCTGTTTTTCCTGTTTTGGGACTGAATGAAATACATTTTAAACAGTTGCTGATATGTGTGCTACACTTCTGTTTTAAATTTGGAAACCAATAGTTCTTCATTATAGCTTCTATCATTTTGTCTCTTCCTACGTGTCCAAGTTCGTTGTGATATTTGTATAACACTTGTTCTTCCATTTCTATCGGAACGTAGAACAGCAATCTATTTTCATTTGTCTTTTTGTAAACTATACCATTTCTCATCTCATACAATTTATTTTCTGTGTTTTCTAACAATTGCCTGATTTCTTTTAATTTTGTATCTTTCCCTTGACATATAACTAGATTATCTTCGAAACTGTTTGTTTGTATTACCATAATATTTGTACACCTACTCAGTGCGTCAACATGTTGCATGCGGCTACCTGCCCTATGCACAATTTCAAAATCATAACCTTGGAATTCTAAAGCCCACCTGGCTATCCTAGGGTTTAGCTCTTTTTTGCTTAGGGTCAAAATTAATGAGTTGCAGTCGGTGACTATTTTAAATGTCCTCCAATGAAGATAAACTCTAAATCTACGTAACGAATAAACAATGGCTAAAGTTTCTAACTCGAAACTGTGGTATTTTGATTCAATATCTGTTGTCCGTTTTGAAAAGAATGAAACTGGGTGCCATTTCTGGTCCTCCTTCTTTTGCATAAGTACAGCACCGAATCCAGAAGAACTTGCATCACAATGCAATTCTGTTTCGTGTTTGTGGTTGTATATAGCTAAGACCGGTGATTGTATTAATTTATCTTTTAACATATTAAAACAAGACATTTCTTCACTACCAAATTTGAACGGTTTATCTTTTTTTAGAATGTCATGCAATGGTTTAGCTAGTCTAGAAAAATCTTTTATGAACCGTCGAAAATATGAGCATAATCCCAAAAAACTTTGTACTGTATGAACATTGTTAGGTATTGGGAAATTTTTTATTGCCTCGATTCCTTTGTCATTGGGCATTATGCCGTCTTTATTTATTATGAACCCAAGATATTTTATACTCGATTGCATAAACTCACATTTGTCTATTCTTAATTCAAGTTTATTTTCAACTAATCTTTTAAAAATTTCTTTCAACGTTTCTAAGTGTTCGTTTATATTTTCGGTTGCCAATAGAATGTCGTCCATATATATTACTACTTTGTTTTCTCTAATCATATCAGCAAAAATTTTGTTAACAAATCTTTGGAACACAGACGGGGCGTTTTTGAGGCCAAATGGCATTCGCAGCCACTCGTATTGGCCTAATGGTGTAACGAAAGAGGTGTATTTTATTGATTCTTTTTTAACATGCACGTGGAAAAAACCGTTTTTAAGATCGAGTTTGGTGAAAACAGTTTTCTCATTCATTCTATCTAACAAGTCATCTATAAGAGGTAGAGGATAGTTGTCTTTCATTGTCATTTTATTAAGTTTTCTAAAGTCGACGCACATACGTAAGTCTCCAGTTTTCTTTTTCACTAAAACAATAGGCGATGCATATTCCGAGTCGCTTGGTCGTATAAATCCGTTTTCCAAATATTCGTCTAATAGTTTTTGTAACTTGTCTTTTTCTGTGTATGAAAGCCTCCTAGGAGAACAGCTAAACGGTTTCGGGTTTTTCAAACACAATTGTATTTCACTTCTAACTGTCGGTTCATTTGGCCTTTTTGCATTTATATAAAAATTTCTAAACAACCTATCGAATTCTAGTTGTAACCTATTGCTAACATTTTCTCCTATTTTGTATTCTAACTCACTTTCAGTTACATGACATATTCTTAGTACTTCCTTATCAAAGTTGTGATTTAATTGTTCGTAAACGTTTTTATCTTTTGGCAATTTAAAACTAACGATTTCTTTTGAAGTGTTAACAATTTCATCTTCTGATAATTTTGATTTACTGACATTCTTTTGTTGATTATCTATTTCATCTCTTAACGATATTGGACCAGTTTCTTTATGCTGTTGATTAACGATTTTATTTTCTAACGATTTCGGACTAATAATTGCATTTTTAGACGATTTTGGACTAACAATTTCATTTTCTAACGATTGTGAACTAACAATTTCATTTTCTAACGATTGTGAACTAACAATTTCATTTTCAGTAAACATTGATCTTTTGTTTATTTCCATGGGTTTTCTCAACGCAATCATTCCCAAGGTGTAGGGGTCTAAATTTAAATTGCATGCAGTTAAAAAATCTCTGCCGAGAATAACATTATACCTCATAGACTGGTCGCAAACAATGATTAAACGAAAATATATTTTTATTGATCCTTTCAATACATAACATGTGGTTTGTCCATGTGTTTTGAGAATACAGTTGTTTAAACCAAAATAGCAAGTATTAACTAGGGCTAACTTCATTGTCTCGTTAATAAGTGACTTTTTAATGATAGATATAGGACTGCCAGAGTCTATGAGGCATTCTGAAATTATAGGCTTATAAGCATTTTCAAAAAAATTAATTTTAAACCACCTTACATAATTATTAGTTGAAACGCTCTTCCTTGTGGGACATTGTGCCACCAGGTGTCCAAGTTGTCCACAGGAGTAGCACGAACCTGGTTCACGTTTGGGCTTCTTGCAGATGTCAGCTTTGTGTCCTCTTGAATTACAGTTTGCGCATCGTATGGCATCTTTGTAGTCGGTTGGCTGTACAGGTGGCTCCCTCCGAGCTGGCAAACGGATGTTCGAAAATGCGCGTAGCATCTCCGACGGAGTAGAGAAGCATTGAATCCGTGCTTGGGTACGGAAATTTTGCAGCGGTATGCCCTCTATCATCTGGTCCAGTAGTTCGTCGTCGTCGATGTTTATCCCGTTTGAGAGAGCCATCTTCTCGTCGTAATAACTGCAGAAATTCTCCTCGGTTTTCCACTTGCGACTCTCGAATTTTCGCCGGATCTCAGCCTTGGATGATTGCTCGCCAAAAGTCAATGACAGTTGATCAAGCAAATTGTCAATTGGTTCGATCAATCGAGCAGGGTGCGCATGTAACCAGACTTGCGCGTTTCCTTTAAGTTTAGTGATGAGTAAGATGCGTAAATGGTTGTCATCGATGTTGAAAGTGCGTGCGATATTTTTGACCACTGTTATCCAGGCACGCGCGCAAGTTTTCCCATCGTAATCGGTTATCGTCTCTTTGGCGAGAGCGAGAGCATCAACTGGAAAACGCTGGCTCTCCGCTCTCTCGTTGGATCGCTGCGGCGAGTGAAATGTTGTGTTCTCTTTTGTGGCGCCAGCCTGCGTAAACTGCGCCGTCTGGATAACGGAACTAACTGTAGCCTTGCTTTGCTCTGGTTGTTGTTGTTCTTGGAACTGCGAGCTCGATCGTGTTCCGTTAAGCATTGCCTTCGCTTCTGCTAGCTCTGCGCGTAGTTGCTGTAGCTCGAACATGTTTGTCTCCCTCTCACTGCCAGTTTCGGTTGATTCTTTTCTGTTCATTGCATTCACACTTACGTGATCGGTGTTAATTTCACAATTCTGAAAATCCAGTGAAGAAAAAATGTCGTTTCCTGGTGGAGCGTTTTTCTGGGGGTGCTCCGGTGGACAATCGCCCCGAACTGCCGTTGGGATGTCTTGCAGCCTCGCGATTAATTCGGTTTTTGTGCCCTCCGTATTTTGGCCCAGAATACGTAGCCAATCTTTTAGGGTTGTCAGCGAAAAGTCGTTCAGGATGATTTTATCGTCCATTTTGGATTATTAATCCCACTTCTGAGATTTTAGCCGCCGTTTACAGAAGTTAATATTCTAATACAATTTCACGTGACTCTTTTATTTTGATCTGTCCTTTAGCTTGGTTCAACAGCGACTGACTGCCCTGCTCTCTGCAGAGTGGCGAGTCGATTAGTCGATAAGTTTCTCGATAATATTGGTATGTTAAGGATGGGTGTATGAGTGTATAAGCTTATGACTAGATTGGCTATGTATAATTAGGTATGTATGACTAAGAGTAACGGAAGAGGGTAGAAGGAGCAGCCTACTACAGTTCGAAGATCCTGATCAATGAAAATCGGCAGCTTACAACCTGTCATTATGCGCACGAATAGCGACCTCGATTGAGCCACAATAATTGATTAATAATATTTTGTTAAAGAGCTTTGTCTTCCGTCCACCAAGGCACTCATTTTCCATGTGGAAAATTAATTAATGCGTAAAAATGTGCATTAAAATCAATAAAATCATAAATAAGTATTTACGACGATCGATCTTGGAAGTGCATATCAAAACCCAGAAGAACTCGATCCGCCCGCCAATTACTTAGCAATCAAACAAGCTTGACAACAATTGCCATTGAATGAAAGCGCGGTGGCCGCCTAATTGGCAACAGCAATGTGTCCTTGCGCTTGACAAATTCCATTGGGTCCGAGACAAAATAGCAAAAGCAGACTGGTAGAGTAGCAAAATAGCAAAGTAGCAAAGCAGCAAAGGAGCCAGCCGACAAAAGCGATGAAATGCTTTTGTTCTCAACCGCAGATGGGTGGGACCGACAAGTGTTTAATCGTTGCTAATTATACCAACTAGACGGAGTCGCAGATGGGGTAGCGATCGAATAAGTTGCAGTCAGGACACTGAGCAAATATTTGCAAAGTAGAAGAATTTACTAAGGTTGAAATGAGGGGTGTGCATTTTTAAACAAATATCCATTGTGGCTTGGCCTCACACGTAAGATATATTGGAAAATTTGACTTTATTTGTTTTTGAAGAGTAATTTCTTGTAACTGCTAGGACACAATTTTTTGCAGTGTGGAGTCTGCGCGTGTCAATGTCAGTGAAGTGGACCAGAGTTGGCCTGGCTGGAATGTCAAGCGTCAATTTAATTATGCGAACAATACAAATTGCAGCGTCTGCGGCAAAATGATTATGTCGCCGGTCGCCGGTCGCTTGGCAAGCGACCAACAAATTACCGCAGCCCAACGGTAATGGTCACATCGGTCTGATAAGAAAGCACCCGAGCAATATTAAAAAAAAAAATACCACAAAACACAGAAAAAAAAAAAAAGATACCTATAAGGCTTACAAATAATCCTAGCAGGCAAAAACAAACCAACAGTTGGCGGAGCGACAAATTAACACATAAATTCTAGAACATCGCAGCAATGGCTAACCGGCTATCCAATTAATAATATGTTAGTAAAATGGCACGATGACAACGCCAGATACACGTAATGCATGACGCATACACATGTGTATAAACCAAAGTGAGCTCAAATCCGCTGAGGCTGTTCAGATCAAGATCTGGCGACTCGTCGGTCGGCTCAGCGATCATTGATCATCGTCTGTAGTTGGGGAAACGGTTTGGGTTTGCCCGTGGAGTATCGGAGGTGCAAGGCTTTGGCGGCAAGTCTTGCAATCACGATCAACCTGCTGCCACGATCAGTTATTCCCCGCTGCTTCGGCTCACAGAATGTGATTCGAAAATTTAATTTTAATTAAATTGTTGAATGCTTAAGCTGCCGCGCAAAAGTTGCCGTTTAGTTGGAATCCTCACTTATTCGGGTGTTACTTCATTTAGGGGCCCTTACAACAATCGAGTCCACATTTTATGATAACATCAATGCAACAACAGCAAAAACGGTTTATTAAAGTGTCCTGCGTTGCAAAACATTTCGCTCTTAAAATAACATTTTAATAAGCTGTAAACAATTTTTGGAACCCTCAGTGGGACAACGTAAGTCAAGATTATACAGAATATAATCATTTAATCATTTTGATGTAGTATTCCTGAGACGTTGTAAGAAATACTATTTTAAATATTCAACAAATGTGACATCATATGACTGACGTTATAGATCATAGTAGACCCTTCTAGACTCTTTCACACATAAAAGTAGCCCCAAAATCCTTTGCACTCTGTTGCCGCCCGAAAACAAGTGGATGTCAGGCGAATGGAAACGACTATTATCGAGGGGTCCATCAAAGGATATCGGAGGACACAAAGATAAACAAAAGGTGGGCCCCATCAAAGTCCGTTGCACATACAACCATAAACAAACAATGCATCGAAACAGCAGCAACTCTCGAATGTGGCACTTGTAGCTTGATTGACTTATCAAAGGGAGCCAAGCCAAGAACCAGAGCCAAAAAGAGGAGTAGTTGTTGAAATGAAGTGTTGACAAGTGGCAAGTCGAAGGAATGTGTGCCGTGCTTGAATCAATGAGCCGAGTGATGACAGCTGAGGAGGATCGCAGGTGGGAAAAGGAATTGCGGGTTGCATGAATGAGTGAGTGAGCTTCACCGCTACGTGTTGCATGCACCGCAGCCCCATATGGAATTGAGTTTTCAGCGTCTGAATTATGTGCACGCATTGTGCGCACGTCATGACAGCCAACTGCTAACCAGAAGCGCAGCCCGAAGCAAGCCAGCAAGCCAGCAAGCTACCAACATGCACATTCAGATTCAGATTTCAGAGTTCCAGCACTTGTGCAACAACGCTTCACAGTTTCGAATGAAATTTACAACAAGTGCAGCAGCAGGCAGAAATGCTAAGGAGACACGGGACTTCGACATGGAGATGGAGTTACCGACCTGAAAAGTTGGGAAAACTGCACAGCGAAAAAGGCCCCCTGAGAAGCGTCTCTTCAAGGACCAGTCTCCTAAAAAACTATAAAACAATTGTTTAATATCACCAAAGCTGTATTTTATATTCGGGTCAATCCAGTAGTCGTTGTATTAATTACAATTCAGGAACTGAAAAATTGGGTAAGTTATGTTCAATTCATTGCAAACCAGAAACTAGAAAGTAATAATAATGTCAGAAATACAGGGTTTTCTTGCATTGAGTGACCTATTTGCGAAGTTTGCGGCTTGACAATATAATTTTAAGAGCCCGATCTTTATAATTTGTAGTGAATGTGGTGGCATATTTTTTCTGTGTATAAATCAGAAGTTGAATACGTTGTCGCTTGGTGATTTATGATGTGCTTCAAAAAGATTCAGAGTCAGCACACCAAGTGCTGGGTGAAAACAGCAGCCTCAACGGCAACATTAATTTCGACATCAAGTAAAATGGCATTGATCGACTAAAAAGCTATGTTGTGACAAGAGACCCATAAAGGCACCTTCCGGTGCCTTCCTTTTTACTCTTTTTTCTCATTTTCTCATTTTCATTTTGCCAACGCTGTTTTCTTAATTAATACGTAAAGTGCAGTCATGTAAAAGCTGAAAAGCTGGCGATCTGAACTCGACTGATTGAACTTCATTTCAATTACATAACTCAATCAATTTGTAAGTCTGCAAAAGGGATTCCGGCGCTCTTTTTGCTATGCCTACAATCACTGCGTACAATTAACGTAAACCAACTGATGTATACAAAAAATGGAATAGAAGCTGCCCTTCAATAACCCCTTCTGCAATGCATTTAAAATCTATCATGCCGACTTGGACTTCCACTGGCAAAACGCACTGTACTCCTGTATCAATTTTTCGGCAATCACTTAATCTGTAAAGTAGCAAAAACAGGCTGAACTGATCGCCTTTAAATGAGTTTGGCTGCCGCTGCGACGGCGGCGATAAACGAATTTATTGCAACATCGCAGACTATAATTGGATCGAGCGGATCGGATATGTCAAGAGATCGGAAGATCGCAAGATCTGGAAGATCTGGAAGATCATGAGCCCGCGATCGATCGGATCCTTAAATTTTATTATTGCTGCTTCGCTTCGTTGGTGTGCCTGTTGCTGCCCGTTTTTTATTTAATTTTTTTGGATATTGCCGTTGGTGATCCCATTGTTTCACTACATGACAACAGAGCCATAACAATAAGCGAGCGAGGCGATTGAAATTAAGATGCTCTGCAAAGTGGCCACCACCGGAGATCGGGAACTCATTCAGAATACAAACTTTCGGCGTGCAGTATATCACGTTCTTTATTAGCAGGCCGATGGAACAAAAGCCCCTGCTAAAACTTGTAATCGATTAAATTGGCTCACATTCGGTGTTTCGTAAATTAGTGCGGAGTCAGAGATATTGTCAATCGTAAAAAAAATTAAAATGAAAACAACATAATTACGATCAATCGACGTTAGCGGGGACTATCAATGCGGGTCGATAGAAGCACTTTTCGAACGAAAATAACGACAAGTGCGAGATGCCATCGCGATGATCAATAATAAATGAGTTCACTTTGCTCGATGGTCAAATCATCGATGGGCAAATATTTAATGAAACCCATAAACTGACACTCGCACTCGCCTCCTCTTTGGAGGCCTGCCGATCTGATCGAATCGAATCGCCAAAAGCAATCGACGACAAGCGGTGCATATAAAATTCATCAAAACGTTATTAAAATGTTCGCAAAAGGTACAAAGTTATAAATTTTAAATACAAATACAGGGGTGAGAATCGATCAGCGGGGATCGATAATCTCCAGACCCTGGCATACTTCTGCTAACGCTAATTTAAATGGCGATCGACGAACGGTGTTTTCGCCGGAATAAGCCCGCCACATAATTTGCATATCAGCTTAATGTAAGAGCTGGATCTGCACTTTGTAAGGACCGGCGTTATCGCGTCGGCGATCATGTCATGAGGACAAAACTGCATAAATGCCGGGCACTCTGGATGCCCAGACTTGGCTTGTTGGCATTGGAGTTTGAGGTCCTTAAGGGGGAAGATCCAGTTTTTTCCCTAGATGCCACAGGCTGACACTTTAATTTTCAATTACAACAAATTGCCTATAATGTCTATGCTTATCGCCCCGAAGTGTGCGCCCTGTCGTTCTAAAAAATGCTGCCTAATTGCGGTCTAATGACAGCTTCTTTGTCCCCATCAGTTTGAATGGCAGAAGGAAATAAAAAGTACAAAATTTAAACCGCTCTTATCGAAATCCATGCAATTTAAAATCAATTCATCAAAATCAAAAGTTACAATTGATTTTTGGTGGCGTTTCCCTATGAGTCTCTTTCGCCCTGAATTTTCTTGCTCCTCCGAGACCAGAGTCCAGGATCCATAAATAAATGTAGATTAGTCCCCGCGTGTGCAGCACATCCGGCCCAATCCGGTGCAGCCTCATCAAAATGTGCAAAAAATCAGGATGGGGAGGCGGAGGTCCTAAGCTGAAGAAAACTCAGACAGACGATCGGCAGTCGACAATCGAGTGTGCCCTATAATAATGAAATGGCACAGGGAGCATTGCCTACAGGCAGAGAAAAAATATAACGAAGCGGAGGAAGTAAATATGTAGGGGATCTTATAAGACTTTTCAATCGATATTTCTCGAATGAAATAAAACAAACACCATAAGATATCAGTGCTGCGGTCCCAGCTAATTAGCCACCACTTTTAGTTGACCCGATTGCATTTCTTATTTAAACGGCTGTATGAACCCGCTTCTTTCTGCCTGTGCAGCTTCCAGTTTCTAGTCTACATTTTGCTGCATTGATCGTGCGTCTCCGCCGGTGATCGATGTGGAAATAATTTTAAAAGATACGGTCGTGTCCTGTAAATGATCGCCCTGTTTCTGAGTCGGAGACGGGAAGAGTAAAACACTCAAGTGTTTAGCTATCTATTTCAATGGTCAAAACAGGGCTCTGTTTTGAAGATGTTGGCATTAGGTTGCCGGTTAAGTAATTTGGCACGTATAGGCATAGAAACCATTAAGCTCCGTGGTCGTTCTGTTTTCGGGAGACGAAGCTGGGAGCTTCAAACAAATAAGTAATAAAGGAAATGTTCTCAATTTTTTCACACCTTTTCCGAGACTGATGCCTGCGGCGCTACCGATCCGTAGATGGAATCCGCGAATTCCGCTCCAAACTCAAACTACCCATAGGAAGCAAACGCCTCCGCATACAAGTGGATCCCGCGTGACCCTACGTTAATCCAATTTAGGCTTATAAATTATGACCACGAATACACAAATAACAAATCGCTTTATTAACCAAGGCAAACATTTATCGCAAAAAGTATAAATATTTGTTATTGCACCAAGCAATTCCCCATCGTAGCCCTATCCTTAATCCCCAATCCCCAATCCCCATTCCCCAAAATACAAAACAAAATGCTAAGGGAAGCATTGAGTCGAGTGCTCCGACTATCCGATACCCATTACTCAATTCATGTTTGGGGAAAACGAGATCGGTCGCCAATTAATCTTCCGCAGTCGTTAGTGTGGGCTCGACTAACATAAACTGATGCATAGGCTAAGAAAAATTCTGCATGCCTAATACTGCATTGGGAAGTGCTTTAGGCTTCGACTTGCAAATAAAATACATAAACCCTTTAACGATACTACTACTAACGGCTATAACGAGTTGCAAAGCACAGGAAAGAGCCACATCATGGTGTGGCGATGACAATCAGCAGCCAATCGAATACGCAGGGAAACGAATACCCATCCTTGGCAACGGTGTGGGGTGGAAGATGCACTGGGCACCCAATAGTGAATTTGAATAGTCACTCAAAAGATACTTATACTGCCACTATTGGTAATATGTAATACACTTTTTGGATTTAAATTGTAAAATATTATGTATACAATGTTAAAAGTATTATGGGCAGTTTCATTAAGCATTAAACTTCAATTAAAAACAGGATTAATTCTATAAACTGTTGCACAAAAAAAAATTGTTTTCTCAGTTCCCAATTGGCCTCAACTGCAAAAACGAAGCTGCAGCTCCCTAATTTTATACGCAAGAAGAGCAGTGGCAGATATATCACCAGACACCAGAACGATCAGCACACGCAACTTGAACTGGAGCTGTGCTGAAAATCGTCTTGAGAAGTGAAAACACTGTAAATGCCTAATCAGAAACAATTATGTGTTAGTGCAAGATCTGCAGACCGCATAAACTTTGCGAAGGTGTTGAAAGTATCTACAATGTTTTTTCAAGGCCTTCGGGCATAAAAAATCCATATCCATAATTTGCCGTATAATAATTCTTCTGCAAATGTTTTGTGCAATTTCAACAGTACAAATTTCAAGAATTTCGCGAACAAACTCCGCGATCTTCCCCGCTATTGGTATGACGGTATTGTTGATTGATGGCTCCAGAGACCCAAGGATCCAGGGGAACTTGGTAGGGGGCATCTCATTAAAATGAAAACCCATTGCCATGTCAACTTCGTTTTGTGCATTACGTCAACGAGCGTAACGTTTTAATTTCTTGGCAATCAAACGCACCAGACACTCATCGATGAGATTTTGAATTCGAAAATGCGCTGCAAAAATAAGGCGCCAACTTTCGCAATTTAAAATTGTTCGACTTACTTAGCTTTTTAATATGGAAAAATCTGATAATTTTATTACGTTTGCTTAATGGAGTCTATACACTAATTTTACAATATTATACTGATGCACCCAAAAATCAAGATTGAAAAATAATGTGAAAAGACAACATATGTGACTCCCTTTTTCCGCAGTGCATTGACCAGACAGCGCCTGAAGTTTTTGCTGCCACTTTTGGGGCAACGGAGTAAATCACCTGGACTTTGACATCTTGTGACAAAAGTTCGTTTGCTTCCATTTGGATCGAAGAAGGTTTTTATGGGTCTACCCGCTTTAAAATTTATAATGTGTGGTCGTTGAATAATTTGAAGCCACCTAAATTGGTGCATGTCTAGATTTTAATGGTTTAATTGGACTGCTGAATATTAAGTTTCCGCAAGCGCAGGAATCGTAAAATATAAACGCGATGGCGAAAAGCCTAGGCCCTAAAATACTAGAAAGAAACCCAAGGCTAATCCATTTACTTGGCGCCAGATTCAGTCGTCGCAAATGCAGCTTGCCCAGGGTAATTTCGGTTCTGGTAGGCGTGAAATTCATAGAAATTAACTTGGGTTTGCCCTTCGACAAACGACGGCTCTTTCCTTCTTTTTAGCGTCTGAGGTGCAAATTGGTTCGCACCTTTTTTTGCCGGCCGTCTGCTTTTTTTTTTGCAACATTTGGAAATCGATCTGTGGACCAGTTCGAAAATCGTTTGTGGACGTAGTTAGGCGAGTGATTAATGAGTTTTTAAGAGGCTCAGGCGAGAACTTTAATTGGAACATGGTGCTGCGTAAATCAGCTTAAAACTGGCACTAATAGGATGCCAGTTTCCTCCATTGAGAAATGCAATATCCCCGTCATTCGTTATTCCTCATTTGTTTACTTCTCACCTGTACTTGTCTTGTAGCTCTTCACACCTTTCCAGAATTTTGCGAAGGATTAGCACAATTAAGAGGCCTTGAGGTGCCTAATTTGGCTCTAATAGCGCTGCTGATTGATGATACCTAGGCACTAGTTGTGCACTGCCTTTAATGAAAAAACTACATCTTTTGGTCATCATATACCATTTGCTTCATTTAAATATTTTTCGCAACTAAGAATATCAAGTTAAATAGGTGACGAAAAAAGTTGAGCAAGTCAGGGTTTCGAAGCGGCAATAAAGTAAATGGAGCAGATCATCTGCGACATTGTTACAATATTTTATGCGTTTTTAAATTAAACGTTATATGCACTAGTCTCGAATTAAACTGCGATGTACGGCCCGCAGCTCGTGAAAGCATAGCACAAAAAAATTGATTAAAGTTAACTGAGGCCCAACTGTGTAGGCCATAAATATGCCGACCAAATGGCTCCTTTTACATTGGGATATGTTGTGGGGATCCGGGATGTGGAACCACACCATGGGAGAACTTCGAGCACTATGTTTTAAAACAAGCGAGAACGCTATATTCTATACTTTTTAACTTTTATAGCTTCGGAGATCTAGAACGTTATTTTACTCTACCACTGAACTGTTACGTTTTTCTTCTTTCTAAACAGCTTTTATTTTTGCATTTTTCATATATTTTTTTGTATATATATATATACATAAGTATATATATATCCATCTATCTTTTTTGTTCGACCTCAAACGGAGTACACCGAAGAGCAGATGTTTTCATGTTAACCGCATCTAATGGTGCGTGCTACTGCCTTTTTGTTGAGAGCCCTCTCATTCCCTCCGGATCGTTGTATGATCATGATTATCATTATTCCAGGGTTCATGATCATCCAGTTTGAGACCGCAAGAAGACGAGACTGAGAAACGTGGCAAAGTGAAATATTTATTCAAAACCTGGACAAAATACAATCCTTTGCCAATAATGATGGTTGTCGCCTACCGAACTTCGACTGATCTCTTACAAATGAACATAGAAATTAACAAACAAAAAAAAAAAAACACCAAGCCATCCTTACAAATAGTATTTTTAACAGCAAAAGCTGAAAATTGGGCTTACAATTTTCTTCTCTATGCAAACTTTATAGCCAAGTCAAACTATTTCACATCCCAATTGTCAGTGCTAGCAGGGAATCGAAATCCGAAAGGCACACGATCCAACATCTTTGTTAGCATGACGAACTGGAGCTGAACTTTCGGGTCGAACAAAGTTCAATGCGCCGTGGCAGCAGTATCTGTATCTTAGCATCTTTACCCATATCGGTCTTCTGTATCTTGGGTAGTGACTTTGACTTCGGCTCCCCTATTTTGTGGCGTTAAGGCACCGAAAATGCATGTCGGTGCAGAAAAAAGCAACCCCTAACAAATGAGCGTGTTTTCATTTTATTTGTGAACTGTGCTGCGCACGGTTATTTTTCAGCTGCACCAGCAACAGAAAAGGAATGGTGGAAATCGATGTATAAAGTCGGTTGTCTAAGCCCGTATGCCTGCTAGCCGGCTACATTTGTTCTTCTATACTCTCCAGTGTTTTTTCCTCCGCGATCCAATTCGTTCGAATAAATACACCTGCCACGCGTCGCTATGGTCCAGATATCCAACGAGTCTTAAGGGCAAGGAGGGTGCGACTCCTGCGCATGCTCCTGCATTTAATTAAATTATTAACTACGAAAATGACTGAGCTGAAAGAAGAGGGAGAGAGATACAACTACGTTTCATCAACAGCACGACGCAAAAAAAGATCATCAGGACCAGGATTTACTTATATATTTAAATTTTTGATAATAAAAAAAGTTAAAAACATTTACTTAGAATGCATATATTAAAATTTCAGAAATTTCACTATATAAAACTCCTTTTATGTTTCTAAAACTTTTAAATAATATTTTTACGTGTAGAAATGAACGCGACAACAAAAATATCTATATGCAAGTATGCATATACCTCACTCTTTTTTCACCTTTTCTTTTTTCCGTCGATCTCCTGCTCTCTTCTGCAGGTCCTGGCTACGAAAACTCGTTTAAATTAACATGCATATATTAAAATTTCAGAAATTTCACTATATAAAACTCCTTTTATGTTTCTAAAACTTTTAAATAATATTTTTACGTGTAGAAATGAACGCGACAACAAAAATATCTATATGCAAGTATGCATATACCTCACTCTTTTTTCACCTTTTCTTTTTTCCGTCGATCTCCTGCTCTCTTCTGCAGGTCCTGGCTACGAAAACTCGTTTAAATTAACATTCAACATTCATTTTTGCATTTCAAGTTTCGTTGGAAAAACGCACGCGTCGCTCCACCGATTAGGATATGTATATATGTACATATATATATCTATATATATGTATATGTGTACATATAGAATGGGTAGGTTATATATCCTGCATCGTCCCATCCTGCTCCCACCCAATTAACGCAGAGGCCCCGCTCTTCATCTCGCTTGCGCTTTCGAGTCCTTTCCATTTCCCGTTTTCGCGGCCCGGAACTATGCTTCATATCAAAGTAATTACGCATTTAAATCCTCCAAGCGTTGCACGTCTGGAAAAAGGATATAAACAAAGTGGCCCGAAAAAAAATGTTTACTGGTTGTCCGGACAACATCGAAATTACTGGTTACTTCTCTTTCTGGTGGTTTTTCTGCCGGACAAGTTTTTAGAGGTAAAAAAGTGCATAAAAAAAAAACATCATCTAAAAAATGAGCATATAAAGAATTAAATTATCAAATAACTTCAATATTAAATTATAAACTAAAGAAATTCATCTTCTAGTATAATATGAAATTTAAGGCATCCAATAGGCACCCGTACTCTAATATGATCAATCAAAAGCACCGAAGACACGATTATATAGACCTTGCTTTGCACTTCAACAATAAAGAATCGCAAATACGCACTCCACTTCAGTTAAATGTCCGCACACACCATAGATCATCCAGTTCACAGAGTGGACTTTGTAATGACGACTTCAACCCCATTCTAGACATTTCACCAGCATTAAAAGGCTTCAATGGAATTTCGGGAAATGCGAAAATTTAAATAGAACGTTGTGCTGCCAAAATTTCTGCAACACTCGAGAACA
The DNA here is from genome assembly GCF_016746245.2 of Drosophila santomea. Taxonomy (NCBI): domain Eukaryota; kingdom Metazoa; phylum Arthropoda; class Insecta; order Diptera; family Drosophilidae; genus Drosophila; species Drosophila santomea. The sequence goes on from NC_053021.2 coordinate 239,301, forward strand.
ATGTCGTGTTAATGATGGTAAAATAATGGAAACCAACTACCGATCCCAGCGTTACAATGCAAAAATAAAGTGTAAAGACTCCAAGCGAAGTTCAGCATGCAAAAAAGGGAATTGGAAATGGTGAAAGGATTTTATTTATAGGAACAACACAGAGAAGCGCCGTTTGCTGGTCATGGTTGAAAAGGTTTTTGTTATCAGGATTTCGGGTTTCGTTTTGGCTTTGGTTTTGGTTTTGGTTTCGGTTTTTGATTTTGGGACCCGGGGATCTAAAATTTTCCAAATGGAAGAGAAGAAGTGCCACTGCTGATGATTTTGCAAATGAAAAATGCTGGCAGAAACAAACGAAGGAAACGAGTTGAGGACAATAAAAATATTACACCTGGTCGCAGATTCGCCATCTTTTCACTCGCTCATCGATTGATGATCGTGACAAAATGAAGCGACTTTTGTGAACAGAGCGGAAGTTACAATTCACAGTCGCTGTTTAGCACGACACAGTGGTCAATGGCAAGTTGAAACAATCAGTTTACTACTTTAAAAAAGAGGTATGAAACTTTATGTAAAAGTAAAAAAAATATGCATCGCTAAAAAGTCGAATGAGTGAAAATAAAATCAAACCCAGAACATAATTATTTTTTAACAAATGAATATATTTAGTACAACCCCAGTTTTCACTGCAAACTGCCTTCCAAAACTTTTGTCACATCTCTTGATTTACTTAACAAAAAGTAGTGATCCTTTTGATCATTTAATTGGAGAAATAAGTGAAATTGTTCGAACACCTCTAGAGAGCGTACTCCGAATGGCTAATAAGGAAGATCGCAGGATCTTCTGTAGATCTCTTGGATCCGTCCGGCGCTAATGAATAGAAGCGTGCGTGAGCTGCACATAAAATTGGCGATCGCGACTTTTGCTAAGTTAATTAACACAGAAATCAAATTGCTGGCGTGCCGTAGCAAAAAGAGCCCTCAGATCCCTTGATCGTTTTTTCGATAGTCGAGTTGATATTTTGAGTTTTATATTTGAGTGATTCTTTTGCATTGCTGAGTGAGAACAGTTTTCCTGGCGATTTTCGAGTACCTGAGAGAGAGAGAGAAAGAGAGAGTGAGAGAGAGAGAGAGAGAGAGCGAGACTACCTGTGGCTCACTCACTTAAACTTCGCGTTCCCTACCTGTGCAGGTAGCTCTTGACACTAACTCTCTTTCTCTCATATCTCTCTCCGATTTTCTCGCCCGTTTCTCTGCCTGAGTGCAGAGCTGTTGAGCAGAGAGTTGCATAAAGGGTACATAACGCGAGGGTTTAGGACGAAGGGACTCATTCTTGTGTAAGGTGTCAAACGATCAAGTTCAAGCCTTCTACCCTCTGCATTTATTTTTTTCTGTTGATCGTTCTCCGGAAAATAAAAGAAAGCTCCGAATCTGTGTGTGTTTAAGAAAACAAATAATAATAGTACAACGAAAAGCATTATCATGTCATCGAGTGTGCTGTCCACAAACGATACGTTTCCAACGACCATTAATTCGGCAACGAAGATCTTTCGTTATCAGCACATAATGCCAGCGCCTAGTCCATTGCTACCCGTTGGCAATCAAAATCAACCCGGTGGTACAATGCCCATCAAGACTCGCAAGTATACACCGAGGGGTATGGCTTTGACCAGATGCTCCGAATCCGTGTCATCTTTATCGCCTGGTTCCTCGCCGGCTCCATATAATGTAGACCAATCCCAGTCGGTGCAAAGGCGCAATGCTCGAGAACGGAATCGTGTGAAGCAGGTGAACAACAGCTTCGCCAGACTGCGGCAACATATACCACAATCCATAATCACGGATTTAACAAAGGGTGGTGGTCGAGGACCTCACAAAAAGATCTCCAAAGTAGACACACTGCGCATTGCCGTCGAGTATATCCGGAGGCTTCAGGATCTGGTGGATGACCTAAATGGGGGCAGCAATATTGGTGCCACCAGCAATGCAGTCACCCAGCTGCAACTTTGTTTGGATGAGTCCAGCAGCCACAGTTCCAGCAGCAGTACTTGCAGTTCCTCAGGGCACAATTCCTACTACCAAAACACGATCACTGTCAGTCCTCTCCAGCAACAGCAGCAGCTACAGAGGCAGCAGTTCAATCACCAGCCACTGACAGCCCTCTCATTAAATACCAACTTGGTGGGCACATCTGTACCAGGTGGAGATGCAGGATGCGTATCCACCAGCAACAACCAGCAAACCTGCCACTCGCCAACCTCATCCTTCAACTCCAGCATGTCCTTCGATTCAGGCACCTACGAGGCAGCTCCCCAGCAAATATCCACCCACCTGGATCGTCTGGACCATCTAGATAACGAAGGACACTCGCACTCCCAGCTTCAGCTGAAATTCGAACCCTACGAACATTTTCAATTGGACGAGGAGGACTGCACGCCCGACGACGAGGAGATTTTGGACTACATCTCTCTATGGCAGGAGCAGTGACTCAATCCTGAAAATTTCCCACCACGTCCTATTTTCTTCTAGTCAATGTTGAGTTGAACAAAGTGCCTCGAATTGTAAATAACATTAATACAAAAACAACATACCCCAATTCCCAATTTTTTTTCTACTTTAAGCTATTTTTTTGACATTGTTAAGAACAAAGAGACCAGTTTCAAATCTATATATTTATAAAATAATTATAGCATGGAAACAAATACATATTTTTTTGCTAATACAATATTATGTTAATTAGTTGTTGGACGAAAAAAATAAAGCTAAAAATCATATTCAATTTTTTTTTTATAAAAACGGGGTCCAGCTTTTGATCAGGTTGGTAACACATGCGGGTGGTACTACTTGCAATTTAAATGCATTCAGCATGAGTCCAAGGGACCATGTGAAGTCGTTATGTACAGCATGTCCATGTTGTTATACGATCACCAATTAAGGCATCTGGTTTATACGATCGCTCGAATATCCGAAAATCGTTAATACTAATTATAAGTAACGCAAAACATCTTTGGGTTTGCGGTCAATAGTTTCCGATGTCTTTAGGTAGCTTCTAAAAATTGAATTATCTCAGGTAAGATTAACGACGTCAGTGACACGTGCTACGAGGTTATCGGTTGAAAATGAGATTATCTCCTAACTAGCATAGTTAGTCAAATGCAGATACAATTTTATATTTAGAAACAGAACTGTTTGTGGCAAGTCCACAAATGCAACTATATGCACCAATACTTTAGAATTTATTTGACAAAAAAAGAAGTTCGTATTTATGTTTTAAAACCCAATAAACTCGAAAACATGACATTGTCCTAATCCGATCAACTCTATTAAGACTTTTCCCTTTGCATTTTCTCAGCTTAAATATAATGCCTAGTGTTTTCTATAAAAATGTACGGCCTCGCAACAAAGTATTTTATCCACTCTTGGGCATTTTACACTTCTGAAAAAATGAAATGCAAAAACCTTACCCCAAACAATAACTAGTCCTTCACTCCCACGCACCGTTGAGATGTCAGTCCGTTGGAATAAACCTCTTCTACTGGCCAGACAATAAATCACATTGCATTAGAACAACAAACGCATGGGAGAATGCGACTATGGACTATATTTTGACACATTAAAGGGCATCGCAGACAAAGGACCTCATTGTCCTTGGGATCGCTGGATGCTCCAAAGGAAATGATAAGGGATCGGGGATCTTTTCTTTCAATGTCAACGCTGACACTTGACAACTCAATGCAATTGTTTCGAATCATGAAAATGGGTTCTGGAATACTATTATTTTCTTTTTGCGGGACTCAGTAGGCAAGGCTTAACGTTCAGCGCCGGAAGAACTTTCACCTTTTACCTTTCACCTTTCCCCAAAAACCCAAAGAAAAGCAACCTTTTTTTCAGCTGCGTTAAATTTTTTTATTTGGTTATGTTCTGATCCTAAAACGTAGTTTAATAGATTTCTCGGCGCGCCAGGCCAGCAACATTGTGGTCCAAAAAAACAGCCGTCTGCATTAATCAGACCCCAGATATTTGACCAAATTATAGGCTCGTTCAAAGTTCGAGGACTCAGACCCGCAGATTGATGGCTGAAGACGCAGTTTTAAGTCGCAGCTAAGCTCATAATTCAGCTCTTTAAGAAGTTGTTACTTGAAGCATTTATTCTTACACCGCAGGCGCGATGCAAACGCCCTGATAGCCAACAGAAAAAACGAAGAATGTCGAACAAGAAAACCCCAAAAATAAGAAATAAAAGGACGCGTTTCGGAATATAGAATCTGAGGTATATATACTCTTTCCAAAAATAGTTTTACTCGGTCAAATTGCTGTGACTTATCTAGATACGTGTATAAACACATAAGATGTATTCCTATTGAAACCAGTTATATTTAGTAGAATCATATTGATTTGCATATTTCTCCGTTTTTACAACGTTATTTTGTTAATTTCCAATTTGTATTTCTGATTGACTTATAATACTCAAAAAGTAAGGGTATCAAACAGAACAAGGCAATCAAAACAGCACAACTTTGCAAGCGTCGTTCAGCGTTACCGATTTATTTGAATTTCAATAAGCCCCAACGTTTTTGGAGTTCATTATCCTGTTATGTCGGCATTTTTGGTCTTTCATCTCGCGCATGCAACGAATTTGAACTGGGGCGTTATTAATTAGCGTTATGAATTATTGATTCACAACCCTCGGGAGGAAATCGCCCACACCGCAGGTAAAAAAAAAACACTATGCACATAAAACAAAAAATTCAAATGCAATGTATATATGAAACTATTTATACTAAGCCCCTGTTATTTTATTTTATATTTTATTTTGGCCCCGGCCCCGTATAACCTGAAGCTATCCGACAAGATATGCTTTAGCTGATATCTTTATTTTTCGGAGAGGATGCATAAATCGCAACCAAACCCGCAACGTTCATCATCTGGGGAGCCGAAAGGGGAGAAATATGTTCCAATTAGCGAAGCCAAATGTGACAGGCCATCCACCCAGAAGAAGAAATCAAGGCAGCGACTTGGTTTCACAAGACTCGCGGCTCTGACAGGCAAAAGTTATTTGAGTTGTCATATTAGGCTGTGATAAATGTAGTTACATACCAAATGTGATAACTCTGCCCTGGCTTTGGATTCCCCGGACTCTGGATTAGGTAGGCGCCTAGTTTCCCTTTCCCTTTCCCTTGATGATGATCCGCAAACTGTCTGAGGCTGAGTTTGTGCGCCTACAGCCTGATCATTGAAAACGCATTTATGGTACCAGGGAAATTCCTTGAGCCTTTTTGCGCTAGTTTAGAGAGCCGTGGCCCTGACTTCTTCTTCGCTGACCTGTTATACCGGGGCACCTAAAATTTCACCTGCCGGGTGAAAAGGGGATTACCTGATCGTAAAAGAGGTACAATAAGTGCGCGCGTGCCTGGACAATTGGTAAATCAAGTTCGAGTCCAATTACTTATCACCCCACCCCATTTCTGTACCTTTTCCCGACTTTGGTTTAGATTTTGCAGACTTATTTGAAAAATTCCAGGATCAATATAATAATTTTTACAACACTTCACCGTCTTTGTTCTTTCTCTTAAGGGGATCGAGCAATGCCGAATTATTTTATTTTTAGTTTATTTGCGTTTGTTGCTGATGTTAGTGGTTTTCACTTGACTACTTTCTGTTTGTCATAGTCCCATAATAAGTATACCCACCTTCTAAGCAATTCCTCCCGTCCATACCATTCTACAAGTATTTTATTATTTATGCTGCGACCCCCAGCGTCGTCTTGTGCATCCCAATTAAGTCCTTAAATCGTCGATAATCCCAGAAATAGTCTGGAAATAATCCCATCAGAGCGTGATGCATAAACACTAACAATCGTTCCACTGGGCGGTTCTTTCTCTCGCATAAGACAAGTAGTTCCCAAAACCTAATTGCCAACACCACTTGAAAGGATTAGAGCACAAATTCACACCTAACCATGACAACGCTGACACTCCAGCATGTGGCCAACTATGTGGAACTCTCCCTTCAACGCCACTCGAAAAAAAAACAATTTGCACACAGATCTCGTAGTGAAATTCCGCAACACGTAGCGCGAATCGTCTGAGACTTTTTATGGATTATATGAAATTTGCCTTTAACAAATTTCAAACAATTAGCATGATACACAGAAAAAATACAATTTTTTTTGTGCTTTTCAAATATCAACAAGAAGATTAGCAGTTACACAGCTATTGAGAGTGCAAGGTAGAAATATCAAAATTGATTAACAAATCTTGTATAACATAAAAAATACGAATCTACTATACCCTGTGCTCTACGCGTAACGGGTATAAAAATTCCATTTCTCTTAACTCACCTTCATTGAGCTGTTTTATTTGCATAAAATGCAAAGGGGTACAAAACAAAGGTGGAGTGGATTCTGCAATGGATGTTTTCAGTTGCCCAAAAGGGGCCGAAATGGGCGGAAAGAGCTGAACTGATCGATCGATGATTTTGTGTTTTTTTTTTTGGTGGGGACGGGATAGCTTGCCATAAATCATCATCTGTAATTACCCGTTGGCACAGGATGCTGCGGCATCTCCGCATAAGTCACGCGTACAAAGAAGCCCCGATACCGAAATGCGAAATCCAATGCTGAAGGAGTTCAAGGGTTTTTCGGGGATTTTAAAAGAAAGGATTGCACCATAAGCAAACATAAACAGGGCCTTTTGATATGCATATTTGATCTGATAGTTTGCCTTGCAAGAGGTTTCGTTACTTTTGTGTTATTATCAATATGACCTTTCACTCCTCAAACATTCAGACACAGAATCCAAGAGAAGACGGTACTACATACACAAACGTGCGCCACATTCTTCAAAAACCCTTTTATGTATTTTCCTCTTTTGTGTTTGCTAACAGGCAACCGAAGCGTCTTAAAACCTCAATATTGAATAATTTGCACAAATAAAATACAGGCGCTTGCGCTGAGATACTCCCAGCGTTCTGAGAAAGATCTGCTCCTTGGCAGGGATATAGTGTGCACAGGAGTATTTGCTTAACAATTTAGGTTGGCAAGATAAGTTCAATTTTCCGCCTTTTTGAAGGAAAACAATCCAAAACAAGCGTCACTCATAGAACTGGAGTTTACTAGATTCGTTGGGAGGTCTCGGCAACCAAGAAATAACAACATTTTCGTAACGCCCACTTTAACGCCCTTGACTCGAAGTTAGAGTGGCACCCACACGCACGCGCTCAAATATTTTTGTAAGGTTCAGAATGGATTTGACTTAATATCCTTGACTTCATTTTATTTAAAGTTCATTTTAGAGTATTCTATCTTCGTGCTTTGTGAGGATATCTCCTGCAGTTTATTTTTTTTTTATGTTGGTTTTGCTGGCTTGCAAACTATTCGCTCCAAAGGAAAAACGAAAAACGCAGAGGCCACCAAGCTGGCAGGTTTTGATAATTATCAGGTGCCTTAGTCTTTAGTTTTCAGAGCCTCGGACTCGCGTGGTTGCCCCATTTTTAACGATTTGGATCTGGCTCCAGTCATTACATGTTTTCGGTCTTTGAAAGCGGGCGAAATTATCGTTCATAAATTAAATGTATAAGAGACTTTGTACATAGCAGGCAGTGAAAAACTTAGATGAATCGAATGAGTATCAAATAAGGGCAGTACTAGTGACCTACAGAACATTTCCCGCTGTGCGAAACGGATTTTCGCTCAACTGTAGTAAACTGATTTTTAAATTTGTGTCAATATTTGGACTAGCCGTAAAAGAATTCATGGCCAAAAATTTAGTTCTGGTCGCAAGGTCATCTTCGTTTTGAATACGAACATCTGTGAGGTGAATTTACTCCTTGGCCAGCTGTCCAGTTTAAAGATTCGTTTTGCACAGTAGACGATTCTTAGCTACTGTATCCTCTAGTTACGGTAGCATGTGCAGTTTTCATGGCCGTGGCAAATTTCCCCTGTCCAAACAATGAAACCTTTGGCATGTGTTCCAAATATTCCTAAATTGTATTCGCAGGCGACCGCAAACTCTTGATTCCTCTTTGGCCATGATCAAAAAGTAATTGAAATCACCTTAATTCGTTGGCCGTCGACCACCCGAAAACGTAATTGAACCATAATTTCGATCCCATTTTAATGACTTTATTTATCCAAGAGTCAGCTGCTCCCAGCGCAGATTCTCTCAAGATTCCAAGCCCCGTGCGATTGCAAATTACATTTTAATCAGCTCTATTGTGTATAATTAAAATGTGTTTACCGCTTTTCCTGTGAGGTCCACTCTTTTTTTTTTTTTTGTAGCCCTTTTAATATTTTTTTTTCAACTAGCCCATCGGCTGGCTGAAATTAAGTTATCAACACTAACACATGAGTCTTCTACCTTCTCTCATTATTTTGGTTGGGGTTCTGCGGATTGGCTAATTGGCCTGCGATCGCATGACAGGAACGCGTGTCCATTGAAAGGAAATCGAGGATGGCATTTAAATAGCCGGCGATCACGCAAAAATCTCGAGTCTGCGAGTCAGGAATCGATGACTATGGGCAACGGCAAAAAGCTGGGGGAGAAAGCATCCCCTTAGGACCAATTAGCGCAGAGGAAAAGAAAAACTGTTTGTTTCCAGATAAACTAAAGTTCAGTTCGCTTTTTCCATAAAATAAATTTCGGTCTTAATTTGTTTCTTCGAAGACGTCTCATAATTGTTAGTTCTAGTTTAACTTCACTATTATAATTGCATTAACACAACGCTGTAATGGTAATTAAATACAGCGACACGTTCCAGCTCTTTGTGCTCTAAGACAAAGAGGCACAAACTAAGGAATATCTTGCGAGGGACGGGGATTTCATACCTTTAAGTAAGATCCTAGGATACCGATATACATGGATGGTGTAAATTTCCACAAAGTGCGATGACCAAACACAAAATACAAGAGCCCGAAAGAAATATGAAATTATTATTCCTATAAAAGGACTCCTCTAATCCCTGGATCGTCCTTTTTCCCCCGTCTCCTGATATGATGCAGTAGATAAGGTAAATGAAAAAAAAATAATAAAAATCGAAAATAAAAAGGGCTATTAAGACCGCAGGTTCGGGAAAATGCGGCGTCATGCGGAGATATCTATATAATATAGAGAACCAGTGATGGTAATAATGTAGTCCTACGTCATAAATTTCATTGACTTTATCCAGGAAGTCTGTCAGCTTGTTATATTTTACGGCATTGTCCTCCAAAAATCCTTTTGGGGCTGCTGTCAGATTAAAGTGACCCCCACACGGAAAATCATGCGGGATACTCCAGGTTGCGGGCGGGCGTAAGTCAAAATTTTACGCAGGAGTACCTACCTATGCACTTGGTGTACATTTGCTTTTGTATATGCACAGTACACAGTATTTGAAATTGTGAAATACTCAAATACTTCCTGCAAATGAATGCTCAAATCCACGTTTAAGTTTTCCACCTCATAGAGTGCAGGAACTTTTATTGCCATTTGCATTTCCCCGTTTATCCTGGGGGCCGGTAAAGCGGTAATATGGTCCAACACCAATTTACACACATCATGCATCTTCTTAGCTGCAACAAAACGATTAACCATTCCCAATCCCCATCCCCATCCCCATCCCCATCACCATCCCAGTTCGAGTGCCAGTGGAAGTGGAAGTGTAATACGATATGCAACGTTCTACTTCAGCTTTAGAGTTCAAATCTTGGCGATATATTCCCTAGGGGCCCGGCGAAAGGAAGTGATCCGCTCTTTTAAAAGGTAGTCTCTGGTTTCCCCCACTTTTGCCCCAAAACAAAAGACTGCTTATTGTATTGATTTCGATACAAAAAGAGGAGAACCGATACAGATAAGACAATATATACTGACTTCGGATAATGGCCCTTGGCCTGACCCGCTTTGTCTTATAATTGGATTTAGATTAATTGCGTCTTGACCAGCGAGGAAGAAGAAAAAACTGCACATGAAAAATTACATCATGAGAAAGAGATGGAGATAGGGAGATACCACAAAAAAATAACCAAACAAAATAATCATAATTCCGTTTCCATGGAAATCGAAATTGTAACAGGAGAGCGCCAGATTAGAAATAATCCCATTAGGTATCTCGTACCTTGTATCTCGTGGATTTCTGCGAATTGTCGGCGTGTGCTACTTGTCTTAGGTATATTTGTTTTTATTTTTTTCGGTTCGCTCCCCGCCCGCTGGGATTTCAGTCATCCATATACGAACCGCAAACTCATTCGGTCTTATTCGGATTTCTTGTTTGCTTCGGAGCCGTGTGCACCCTTTGCATATTTTTTACCGATCGGCAGAGCTCTTAATCATTAATTAGCGTTAGATCAATCTGATTCTTTTCATCCTTCCTGGGATCTCTGAAAGTCCAGTCTCTTTAAAGTCCAGTTTTTGTTTTTTCTGAAAGAGGAGACAACATCGCTCGTTAACGGCAGTCATGTTACTTTTAATGATAATTGCCGTCTCACAACTCATTTTTCACAATGATAAATGCGATTTGCACGAGCGATTTGCGTTGGCAATAATGTTGCCACTTGTGGGTTAGTTAATTATAGCAGTTTTCTGAACTGATTTCCTTGCGATTTTGGTGTCTCTTTAGCCACCTAAATGGCAAATATAAATTTTATTAATTGTTTTACATTTTACGATTATAAAAAGTTACAACATATAAAGGTATTTAAATTAAAAGAACAAAATTAAAATAGGAACATACTATCTGTATTTTCATCAATTCGAGCAGTTCACTTAATTTTAACGTATTTTTTAAATTCCTCTTTCTACAGAGGGTTAACAAGGAAGGCAAAAAAAAGTCCGCGAAATAATAAAAGCCATCCTAATTTGTCTTAAAGTTCCAAAAGAAAAAAAAAAGCAAGAGCGCTACCACCAAGGATGCAGCTCCCTGTCCTCTTGGACTTTTTCACTTCACTGCGCCATACACCATTTAAGCATTTTTGACTTGTTAGCAATTAATTAAATAGATCGGCCGCTGGCCAAACAGCTTCGACTGACATTTTTGGTACCGTCTCTTTCGCTCGCAGTTGAACCCGACTCCTTGGTACCATTTGGCCATCCGTTAATTGCGGCGACAGCATTCAATTTTTATGGATGACGCACGCCCCATTTGCATACCCTGCAATGCCCTGCCTCCTGCTTACTTGCCCACGAAAGATCAAAGTCTGGCAACGCTGCGGCACGCTTCAAACGGAGGGTCCGCCAAAGGTTCAGTTTACCGTCAACCCTTCGCGCGTCCGTTTCACACCGCTTGGAAACTTATTTCGCTGTTTTTGCAATTTAAGGTAATTATTGTGTACCTTTGGGGTAATTTTAACACCTCGACACCATCGACAAATATCATCTGGAAAGCGGGGCCTTTACGCGTACACAAGTGCGGGAATATATACATACATACATATAGTAGCGGCTATCGTGCCACCGAAATCTCGACAAAAAAAAAAACAGAAAAAAGCCAAACGTTTCTTAGAAGTGCAGGGCTTTCAACACCTTGGATGCGTGCCCAACCGAAAGACCACATCCTATCCTCCAGCCCCTTATTTCGATAACCTGACCACCTTAACCCTGAATCCCCATGGACCCCGACGCCCTTAACCCACCATGCGCGCACTCTTGCCCAGTTATTTTTCACACCTCGACAACATTTTTTCGCACTCGGTGCGGCATATTCGGTTACCACAGCAATCAAGCACTGCCGCCACCGCCGCGATATCAAAGAACACTGCTAAAAAATCTAGGCAATGACCAGTGATTTGCATATTTGCTAAGACTCTAGATGGGCGGCGACTATAACCAAATCATTTAGCATCACTTGTCTACTATTGCCTTCTGAAGGTATAGAATTTACAATCTTGTAGTTACAAATAATATCGACAGGTAAAATGGACAGAGATATGAAGGCGAAGAAATTTAGTATTCGAACATTTGTCTATATATTGTGTTATTAAATTATTTTTAAGCCCGGTGTACGTGCAGCGCTCCATCTTCCACTTGGCCAGATACTGACTGCCCTTTTTAATAACCGAACCTTTTGCCGCTTTTGCTGCTGATTTAGCTGCCTGTTATCTCACTCAGTTCCATCGGGATGCGCGGTTTGACTTTGACTTTGGCTACGGGTCTGGGTTTGCATTGGGTTTCTCAGCTTTTGGCCTTTGGGGCAACGGAGGATCGGAAAGTCGTATCCTGTGTGCCTGTCAGCACATTCGGCGGCAATTATCGCAAGTAGCGTGCGTGTAAATTACCGTTATTAGGTGTGATCGTGCGAAACTGCGGATCAAGTAAATGGCATCTTTCGAAATCACCCGTTGCCGTTGATCCAATCCACATTAGCTGCGTCAGCGCTTTCATTTTAAAGTAAGACCACAAGTAAGGCCACAAGTAAAAGTGACAATTTCCGCTATCCCTTCTGGATACCGTCTTGATCCCGTCTAGGCGATATGACCAAAAAAGAACACCCATAAAAAGCCAAATTGATGTGATGACAGACGATTTGGATCTGTGCTCGAATTTGACAGATTTCACGCTTATGATAACACCAGTAACCCAGTAACCCACCGGCGATCCAGTCTATCACGTTTTACACTTGTCTCTGGCGTACGTGAGAGGAATCCGAATTACTTACTCCTAGTTCGATATCTCCGGTTCGGAGGTCGGAGGTCACGGATTTTCGGTTCGGTAGCTGTTGTTTTGAATTCTAATTAGTGGTAATGAACCGAGAGCCCATGAAATATATAATTAATTGTGTCAACAGTCAACAAGGTTTTTACACTTCCTTTGAAGATAAGGGACTTTTTAATTTAATAAGGATAAAGTAAAAATGGTAAAATTATTGTTTATTTAAGTTTCAGTTTGTGGCATACACTAAAAATGCGAAAGCATAGACTTGACTTTATTTAAAAGGAATTTAAAAAATTCTGTATGTCACCTTCGTTTTTGTTAACCAATTAGGTTAGCTAATCTCATATTTTCTAATCAGAATCCCGTTGACAATAGAGGTCGCTGCACGCCAACTTATTGGAAGATCGAAACTATATAGAGACCGCCACTGTATGGAACACTAGCTGATTGGAAACCTGAGAAAACCAGATGCCTGACAACCCTGGCCAGTTGTTCACTATTTTATATTCTTTACAACCCCCAAAAACGCAACAGGGATCAACACCATACTGATCTCATGAGGTTTAATTAATCACTGAACATTTTAGGGCATGGGGTTCGAGGCTTATTAAATTGCAGCCAAAACCTTTATAATTTTCTTTTTTTTTTTGGTGGGTGTGCTTGGAGCATATTAAAATAGTTTTTGAAAAGGGTATGTTTGGAACCAAGTAAAGTACAATAAAGGCGTAACAGCGATGACGCAAAGGATTTTGAGTCTGGACATTATAAATGCATTAGAAATCGAATTCGGTAGCAGCTTTTAAAAACCAATTATTAAGTAAACGGTTGTATTTTCATTCTGCTTCATTTTTTGATTTTTAGCGTCCACTCTTCTGGAATCTGAGAGACTTACTTTCCTCCTATTTTCTGATTTCTTTCAGGGCAGCTGCTCTGGGCGGCTTTTTAAGGTTTTATGCATTTATGGGAGCAATCTCGTTACCCGACTTGTCCGTCTTCCCTAACGGTATTGCCTGCCCATTGCAACAAAGTTGCAACTTGCGAACACAGAAATTTGGCTCTGATTCTGCTCTTTACAGATTTATGAATGCTTAATTGCAGGCGGACTGTTGGCAAAGGGAATAACTTCACTTGCTTGGGCTTGGGCTGGGCATAATAAGTCACAAGTCCAGAGCAGCAATATCTACGCTTAAAAAACATTTTTAAATAACGTTGAATTGTGTCCGAAATACGAGTTTGATAAGTTAATGTTTAGGACAGCCTGATAAATAAGTGTTGTCTTCACATTGAAAATCATGTTGTAAAATCAATAATTTGCCATTGGATTTCCAGAAATATTCCACAAAATATTTTATTAATAATACATAGTCAAAAACGCAACGACTTTACCCAAATATTTTATTTAAAATAATTATTGAATTTTTATCGTACCCTTCATCATATTTATTACGATTTGAAAACATTAAACCGTACAAAATTATTGAGCTATGCTAGTTTATTTCCTAGTAAGACTTATTACATATTTTGCCGAGTGCACAGCCCACAAGCGTTAAGGATTTTATGAACGGGAATGATGTTTCGACTGCAACTTTGATCCCGCCAACTGCTGTCAATACTCAATGCCTTTGTGATGGTTTCGTTTTTATTTGTCTGGCAGTCCCCCTTACTCATTATAGTGCGCTTGGTATTCATGATACAGCACACACTTGTGGGATTTTGTCTGCACTGCTCGGCGATATTACGTATCATTGTTTTGGAGCTTATGCTAATGCATCGGACTGATCGGAAGCACGTGTCAAATGCGGATGGGTCAGAAGAAATATTCATGAGAAGGTTCATAATATTACAGGATTGAAAAGTGGATACGCAGTTTTAAAGACAGTGAAAGTCCCACGACATGGCCTTTTAATTTTGTTTCCTCTGCGTCCGCATCATTTTCTTCCATTTGATGGATCACATTTTATATCAAATTCCCTTCCAAGATCTCACTCTCCTTTATATTTCGCTTTCAATGCAAACGACATTCGACAAAAGTGGAAGTGCATTCAAAATCTTTTTTTTTTAGCCATGACAAGGATCTTGCAGATCTGAGATTTAAGATTTTCCCAAAAGGAAAAAATGCATTATGTAGACCCAGGGACACAAAGGACAAAGAGTGTGTGGGAGAGGGAAAAGGATGGGTAGGTAGGCACACAGCGAATGAGTAGGAATAGAGGCACCCACCACAGAAAAAAAAACCCTAGAAAGAGAGGAAAAATGTACGATCACTTGTGCAAAGGACTTAAGGTCCTGGTTTTTCGAGGGCAGGTAGCCAGGATCCGACCCCGTACCAACCCCTGTAGCTCCTCTGCCGAAGTCGCTGCCTCTGCCGGCGCGTTTGTCTCTGCCACTGGTGGGTATTTAAGGCCGTAGGTCAGGACAGGAATTATCATTGCGGAATCTGATTCCACGCAGTCAACATCTATAAACTAAACCTTAGAAAACTCTCGCAAGGATTACCATGACGAGCGTCTGCAGCAGCAAGTTCCAGCAGCAGCATTACCAGCTGACCAACAGCAACATTTTTTTGCTGCAACATCAGCACCATCAAAGCCAGCAACACCAGCTGATTGCTCCCAAAATACCCTTGGGTACAAGCCAACTGCAGAACATGCAGCAGAGCCAGCAGTCCAATGTTGGACCCATGATGTCCTCGCAGAAGAAGAAGTTCAACTACAATAACATGCCCTATGGCGAGCAATTGCCATCGGTGGCCAGGCGAAATGCCCGTGAACGCAATCGTGTGAAGCAGGTCAACAACGGATTCGTCAATCTCCGCCAGCATTTGCCTCAAACCGTGGTTAACTCGCTGTCTAATGGAGGACGTGGAACCAGCAAGAAGTTATCCAAGGTGGACACACTGCGAATCGCCGTGGAATACATTCGAGGACTGCAGGACATGCTCGATGATGGCACTGGCTCATCATCTCGTCCCATTTACAATTCTGCCGATGAAAGCAGCAACGATGGCAGCAGCTATAATGACTACAACGATAGCTTGGACAGTTCGCAACAGTTCTTGATGGGAGTCACCCAGTCTGCCCAATCGCACTCCTACCACTCCGCCTCGCCCACGCCCTCGTACTCCGGATCCGAGATCTCCGGAGGCGGCTATATCAAGCAGGAGCTTCAAGAGCAGGACCTCAAATTCGAATCCTTCGACAGCTTCAGTGACGAGCAGCCCGATGACGAGGAGCTGCTCGATTATATTTCATCTTGGCAAGAGCAGTGAGGGGTTCCTATCGAAACTCCCAAACACACAAATATTGTACAAACTGTAAATAACCCGAATTGTTGCCTTAGTGAGTGAGAAACAACGTCCCAAATTTTACATTAGCTTCTAAGTTACCCCACCTTTTTTTTATTACATTTAAACGCAATGGAAGACAATGATATAAAACATATTTTTTTCATAGTTCTAAGTTTGTTATAAGCATGGAAGACACTAAACTAACTACTTTTAAGTCAAAAATAAAAAACTATTCATAAACTTAATTTCAATAGTTTTTTACTGAAATCACTTACTCCCCAATAATTTTCAGATCGACATGTAGGGTAATTACAACGTTCTAAATTTCTCGATTTCACTTGAGTCTCGGGGTCAGCTGCATATTTTTATAGCTTTTTAACCAAAAAACATCAGACAACGTTGGCCTCAGGATTGCCAGTGGTACTTAGCATAACTGCAATTGTAACTTAACAAAAATTACCCATTTTATTACCAAATCATTCAGTTGCTTTTGGAACGTGGACATGACTCACGCAAAATTCGTAGCCAACAAGGAGTTCAGCACCTGACCGGAAACAACAGCGAATATATTTTCATGATTGGTTCCCTAACGAGCTACACTTTGGCCGCGCATTGTTAATAGCGCGTAAATAGCCCGGAAATAGGCAGTCACGCCTGAGAGAATGAAATTGTCCTAGTCCAGGGATCAGTACTTGAGGACTCGCAGGCTCAATCCACGTGGCTGGCGCACACCGCTGCAAAATTTTTCATCAAGCTGGACGACGTCGGCGAGCCGTGAAATGCACTTCCGCTAACCCCGTAGATAAAAATTTAAAAGTAAACCCACCCCAAGAGGTGAAATATTCGGGCCAGTAAATGAATATGCAGGAATGTCATCTAGGCAGGAGATGCCACGCCCATTCTTCAGCACACAATATGCAAATTGCCAATTGCGCTGGACACGTGCGCAGGGGATCGGCAGGCAACTTGGACTGAATTAACCAAAGGAGGATGTGATAAGAACAGGACTCCAAAAAAAACAGGAAGCATATTGCACTGTCAGAAACTCCAATGCTCCTGAAAAAAATATTACGGAAAAGAAAAACGAAGACGAAGGTTGCGAAGGTTGAAGGTAGTGGACGAGGACGAGGACAATGGAAAATGTAATTGAATGTCAGCTTAAGATAAGACCAGAAAACGAGACCAGGACGAAGGAGACCAAGACGAAGGAGAGTGAAACTCTCTTGTGGTCCATTGTTGCCGGATATGAAAAGAAGCTTAAAACGGATATCAGGGATTGTGAATTCAGGACCTGCCAGGGTCTGGTTCCGGCATAGGTGTCCAAATACATGGCTAAGCTACAAGTGTCCTTTAACAGGCTAGACTCAGAGTTTCATGCAATCTTAGGTCACTGTTTGCACAAGAAGATATCCTTTTTCGCTAACTGATTCTCGAATTTCCCTCTAAGTCCAATCTCATATGACAGGGATCACTGAACTTCTGCAATAAATTTGTTTTCTCAGACCCAGGAAGTAACTTATTTTAGTCCTTGTCGCAGGATGTGTGTATTTGCTTAACATCTTCGGCCGGACAAGAAGTCCATCGACCATCCATGGTCGTTTATTTATTTTTGTAGATGCGCCCCTCGGAAATACGAGCCAATTGTTGTTAGGCTGCAGTTCAAGGAAATCCTAAACCCGCAGGCACGAAGGACACACGTAGAACACTTGTAGCTCTACATGTTCTGGTGCTTAGACTTGTACTTTTTCATGTTCTTGTATAATTGGAGTCTGAGTTATGCATTTGTCCTTATGACAGCGTACTCTCCAAGATTTATGACCGGTGTGTCAAAATACGATGCCAGTAGTTGTATTTTTTATTTATTTAGAAGTGCTCTACTATTACCGGATTAAATCCAACGGTAAGACTTCGCACTTAACTAGGCGTCAAGTGGCAGTAGTTCCAATTATAAATTTGAGAATGACCTTGCTTCCTGGTGCCCCATTAAATATCTGCTAGCTCTTCAATAAAGTTGACGTCTAGCAATTTGAACGAAGCGAAGTCTAGCAGTTCAGATAACAAAGAAGTAGATGCCAGATCGTTGCTACTAAAACATGTATTTTAATCTTGCGATCCCCAGGACGCATCGAATATTATATATCTATACTCAAAAAAATGCACAATAAAATATATACTATACATTTTAGCTCTTCGATATTGACAGAAAACGTTGATCGTGATTCGAAAACAGCGGGATTGATGTCTACCGTTCTTCACCCTTAGAATCTATTGTCGGTTTACTTAATTTCGCATTTGTGCTAGAAATATTTGTGCAGTGTGAACTGGGGGTAACTAAATGACTTTTCAGCACTGAAATCTCGGAGCCGTGATGGGGACTATGACTTGATTGTTGACATGATGGGAAACTGGAGTGAAACTAACCGCAGAGCCAACAATAGCGCATATGAGACAATGCTGCACGTGTCCGATTCGGTTCCCTATATTCCTGATCTTTCCTATTGACTACACGGGACCAATAAACTATCAGAGGCAATCAATGTCAGAGCGCATGTAGAGCAAAAAACGGTCAGATTCTGAATACGAGACTCCAGAATCCAGACAATACGATGCGCTATTGAAGGATCCTCCGCTGAAAAGACTTCGCTGGAATATCCAGTTAACAATTGTCCTCAAATGAAAAGTGATTTCTTCTTGCTTTCGGCTGAGGATATCATCGCCGAGAAAAGAGAAGTGCGCGGTTTATATACTGGAATCTTCTTGAAGCGATTCAACACTCTATATTACACACAACAACACTACTACAAAACTTTTATTAGATTTCTCCTGGCGGGATATAGGCATTGGAATTATAAAAACAATTGAATTCGATTCGCAGTGGTGGCTAGGAATTTCCAGTATTGGGCGTTGAAAATTATCTACCTGCTATTCATTGTACATCGATTTGGGATTCTTGTACACTTTGTACTTTCCCCTACGCGTGGAAATTTGCAAGCAGACAAGTGAAATGGCGTGAAAACC
This sequence comes from Drosophila santomea, assembly GCF_016746245.2. Lineage (NCBI taxonomy): Eukaryota > Metazoa > Arthropoda > Insecta > Diptera > Drosophilidae > Drosophila > Drosophila santomea. The sequence goes on from NC_053021.2 coordinate 258,212, forward strand.
CATGGATTGCCGAGCACGTGTTTCTAAATAAAAGGGCGTGAAAAATACCACGGACAACCTAAAGAGCAAAACACAGCTTTATGTCCATGTAGTGAAAAGAAAATACCTTCAAATATATTCAAGTTAGGTCGGGTTTGTAATGGACATGATCATAATTAGCATTGAGGCTACAGTCCAGTACATAGCTGTACACGTCCTGTATACTGTAAAGGCTTTTTTGTTTTGATTTTTGGGTTTAACGCCCGTTTTTAGTTGAACATACATACATAAATTTATCATTAGAAGATTCGCCCTTAGTCCCCTATAAGCGCTTGCAACTCAAATTGTCTCTAGTTCTGCCCAAATACGCAGTATAATATAAAAACTGGTAGGACAAATAGGATCAAACCAAAATCAGACAAAAAAAAGCGTTGCAGTCCGAGGGCAAAGTCAAAATCGTGGTTAAGGTTAAAAATAGAGGTTTTATATCTTCAAAGGCAAACCGACAAAGGGCAAAGAAGGTAAAGCAAAAAATGTCAACCACAATACTGTGGTAATCGATCTACAATCAAGATTCTTTTTACTTTTCATTCAGAGCACAGGGTGATCATCGAGATGATGACATTGGCTATTCTGTCCTCTGACCTTTGATCTTTCCGATTTGGTCTACTTTTTGCTTGCCGATTTTGCAACCGCCTCCTACGATGCTATAATCGATTTATTAAAATAAAAAGCAAGGCAAAACAAAAGATTGCCAGAATGCGCTTTGCAATAGTATTGTGCAAAATCCAAACCAAACCGCTGCCCAAGACAGCAAATTTGTAATGCACATTGAGGTCCATTAAGACGTAAAATTGTCACCATTGTACTGGCTATTGTCAGCGTTGCAACAGCGCACAGTCAGAAATTCATTGTGCAACATCAATGGCAATGGGAACGTCTCGGGCGAAGTTGCACTAGAAACTCTAAGGATATCACAGAGATACCTACACGGGAAAAAATATTTGAAAGTAAATACTCCTTGGAAAGTCTTCAATGGGCAAAGAAAACTAACCTCTAATCTAAATATAAGTAAAAATTAAAACACTTTCTACAGTCGCTTTATTTACTTTCTATGTAGAATTATATTCAATTACATGTACATATATATTTCTTTTTGAATTATATATTTTAAGAACATTTTAGAGATTAAATCATCGGGACATCGGGACAGTTGTTTGTTCATAAACAATGCGGCTTTTTTTTCAGTGTACCCTTCGGAACTGTCGGAAGGTTTAATGCGACGATGACAGCATCTAAAGCCATGCGAATGGTAGAATGGTAGTCTTAGATCAGTCGAGATTCCGACTCCTTTTAGAAATTTTCGCTCTCGTTTCTACCGGTATTTATGCAACCGAATTTTCATGTATCGCATGTATGTACATACATACAGCTGCGAAAAAAAAAATAGCACCACTTGCCCAGTAAAACTTTGAATAAGTCTCCTATCTACAATTTTGGGTTTAAAAGGATCTGAAATACCTTTTTAGAAAGGTTAAACAATTCACTTTTTAGAAAATAAAAAAAAATCACAATTGTTCTATGAATTCTTAACTTATTTAAGGAACTTTATGAAAAATGACAAAAAAGGGCGAAAAAAATAATAGCACCACTTCATAAAAAATGCTTTAAACATAAAATATAAACTTAACAGTAACAAATTCATTAATAACAAGTGATTGTATATTAAAACTACGCCGATCCCATTAATTTAGTATTTGGTAGTGTATCCTTTATTAGCAATAACAGCTGCGCAACGCTTTGGCATGGAGTCAACCAGGTCCTGGCACCGTTTTGGGGTTATATTGCTCCAGGACTCCTTAATCACGGTCCATAGGCTATCGTTATTAGTTGGCTTAAAAGCTGCAACTGCCTTTTTAATATCCGACCAAAGGTTTTCGATGGGATTGAGGTCTGGCGACTGCGCAGGCCACTCCAGAACATGAACTGATTTATTTTGGAACCATTCCTTGGCTTTCCTGCTGGTATGCTTGGGGTCATTGTCTTGTTGGAAGACCCATTTTAGCGGCATATCATATTCAGCAAAGGGTAGCATCACCGTCTCCAAAATATCCACATACACATGCTGATCCAATATGGTTTTTATCCAATGTATTGGTCCAACTCCATAGTAAGAAAAACATGCCCATACCATTACACTGGATCCGCCGTGTTTAATTGCTTCTACTGTGTCGTTTGGCTTATATTCGGTGTTCCTAGGGCGCCTTACATTCGATCAAGATCCATTGCCACCAAAAAAAACCACCTTGCTCTCATCTGACAATAAAAAGTTCGTCCATCTTTCGCATGGCCAATTTAAATGTTCCTTGACGAACTTAATGCGTTTGGGTATGTGTCTCCCATTTAAAAAAAGGACCTTTCCTTGGACTACAGCCTTTTAAACCATGTTCCCTTAGACATGTGTGAACTGTTTGCACTGTTGCGGATATGTTGAGATCCTTTTTCAGTTCGGTAGGAGCTTTAAATGGATACTTCTTGCTCTCGGGCACTAGCCTTTTGAAGAGATGGGTGCCCAATGATTGTTTTTTCCCACGTTTTTCGGGATTCTCGTTGTAGGTGATTACATTTCCTATAATTTTGTTTGAGCATTGAAGGATTTGGCCAATATTTCTAAAAGATTTTCCTTCAGAAATGAGTTTTTTGATCAAGTCAAGTTTTTCTTCAGTACAGTGCTTTCCACGTCCCATTTTAATGATTTTTTTAAGGAAATTTTTTAAAAATCGTTTTCGAAATAATAGAACAAGTGACAAGTTTCATAACCACATGCTTTTTACCAAAGCAATCCTTCGATTATTATTGATTATTTGAAAAAATCGATAGTGGTGCTATTTTTGTTTTCGCCTCATTTTAGACCTTGCCGCCCAAAAAAAATTATAAAAAATGAAGGTATGAACAATTCAAATTTTTTTTTTCATTTTTGGAAGGGAAAAATATCTAGCATTATGCGAAAAATCAGTATTTGGTTCTATCGGTACCTTAACCTTAATTTATTTGATCGATAACAAAAAAAGGTATGGTGGTGCTATTATTTTTTTCGCAACTGTACGTACGTAAAATGAACTAAAAAGAAGCGGCAGAAAAGGAAAGGAAAAAAGACTGGGCGTCTACGTTTTACACCCCAAAAAGAGCAATTCACTGCTTGAAGGATGACAAGATATATAGCCTGCTATAATACAGTCACGCCAGTAATCTAAACAATTAAAACTGTTGGAGAAAAAGTTCTAAAGAGATAAGCATTGGGGCACGCATCTACGAAAATACAGGAATACAACATACCAAAAAAGTGAAACAAGATTTTATGGTTTTGTTAAACTAAAATCTCTCTGGTAGCTATCCACCGATTTCCAGATAATTCGGGACTATCTTATCAAACTATGCTGGTGACAAAAATGCTAAGGACACTTGTCTCTGCCTATCGCTATCAAGTTTATTTTCCAGCTAATTTTGTTAGTTTAGTTCAGCAATTACGACTAACAGCGGGCGATCGGCGACCCTGCTGCACAGCAGGTACTTTAGTCCTTTTTTGAAATGCAATTTTGCTATACCTGATTCCATTTCAAATTCCAAATGTAGTACACACGCTTCAACATTTAGCTGCGCTTTGCATAGGACATCGATTTGTATCAAGGGATAGCGGGGATTATAGGTAGAACTCTTGTTATTAATGGTGCAGCCGGATCTTAAAGTCGCTCGGGATCAAAGCGTTTCTATAAGGCCAAGGCGTGAACAATTATGCCCTAAACATTTGGGTCAAACACTAGCCACACCCAATTCCCAATGCTTCCGCCAATTTAGAGCATTCAATTCAGGGCATCGCAGCAGGTTGTCGTTTTTTAATTGAGGTTACCCATCGCGAGTTCCTGGAAGAGGAACAAGATCTTGGGCAGATTTTCATTCATCTACAGCATCCGTTAGCTCTAGTCCATGCCGCATTAATTCTGTTCGAACCGATATGCTGTCCAGTCCCATACAATTCAAAGAAAGCCAGCAAGACGGCGCGAATTCGTAAACGTACATAAATTATCGAATAGCAAATACATATCTAGTACGGGATTCTAATATAAATGCTTATTTAAAATATATTAATAATACATCCTACTTTTAAAAAAAATCCCCTGAATTACTACACCTACCACGAATATTCTTGAAATACAAGACAAGCGGAAGGAAGTCCAAACAAATAGTAATCAGCCCACAATTTTCGCTACCTAGCACAGAAATTCTGTTAAACCGTTGAGGAAAACCACAAAAACTCGTGGAGATCGTGATAGCCGAGATGAAGGGACCAAGTGCACAGGAGCGCATACAGAAAATTGAGTTGTTTCCTGCGACTTAAATTGCACATCACGACCCTGCGGCGTGGCAAATATGATTATTGATAAGCGTCGAACAACTCCATTTCCAGCAACGCATTTTATGTCAAATTGTAGGAGTCTCGCATTACCGCCGGGCTAAATCCTACACTTTTTGAACAAATTTTCGAGGCGAGTCAGCGTAATCAGAGATTTCCAACACCTTTCTCTCTCCCCCCTCATTTCCAACCGAATTAATTATGATCCTCCGGACGACAAGCGTATCAAATGCGCTTAACAGCTTTCTCCGCATAATTCTGTGACTCCTACTGGCCACGCTTGACCTAATGGGTTTATACACCGAGATCAGCACGTATATGGAAGTGAGACCGCAAAAACGAAATAGCTAATATAGCTATCAGCCTAGTAAATTGAGGGATCGATGCTCAATTTATGGATAATCCAGGGTAATCACTTAGAAAAAATATATTTTATTTTTTATTAATTATATACCTCATATAATTTAGCTAATATATATATAATATATATAATATAAAAAAAGCTGCAGGTCCTTTGGCTATGTACATAGGTTCATTTTGAATTAGAAGTAAAGGGTAATGCCAACAGATAGGAGAAAATGGAAAACAATTTAATTTTCTTGTAAATGCAAAATTCAGAATTTCAGAACAAAGGCCAATTGCTACCACAATCACGCCTGAATTATAAATCGTCACTGTCCAGGGACCAAAGACTATATGTATTTCTCATATAGCAGACACTTGGAAGCGGCAGATGCGCCGGGACTATAAATGTGCCAATGTCAACGAAATGCACCTCTATCTCAATTCGCTCGGACAATGAAAACTAAATAACAATCAACGAACGCCCACCAAAATCAAGGTAAATTGAATTGAAACGATATTCAGTCGAGTTGCATTGAATTGAAATAAACATGAAAATGACAAAAAGAAATGGTTTGCCTTGCGAGGAAAAGCCCAAGCCAGACGTTTCCAAAGACCACAGATAATAAAGACACCTACTGTCTGCTGTCAAAGAAATAAGATGTCACGCATATAAAACGCGACCAGCAGGAAAAACATCGTGGGACATGTATACGTTTGCAGTTAAAGGAGACCACCAGTGCGGAGGAGTGAGTTCCCTTTTTGCCCTTTGTCCTTGGTAGATATAGGCATCTATATAGATAGCCGTTTTGGTTTGGCAATGCGGTCAAAACATTGTCCACGAGAACAATGCCATTTGGGACCGCCCAAGATTTCTCGGTCCTCAAATACCTAAAATTACCTTGAAATGAGCAAGGAATACGCGATACCTATGAGTTCTTAGCTGCTATTAGCATGCAGGGAAACTGTCATGTAGGGATGAGCCACGCAGGACACCAGGCTAAACAGTCCCTAATTGAGCCTTGGTGACTGCGTTGCTTGTTGGCCAAATATTTATATACAATTAGCGAAACTGGCACGAGCTGGCCAGCTGCAAGATGTGTACTCGCATCCGTAGTTTTACAGTGCAACCAACCACCTGGAGCTCAAGAACACTCTCTGATGGAACTTATCAAGGCCTTCTTCTACCAGCATCTCCTGGTCGGTCATCAACGCTAAAAATAATACCTACAAAAATACAAGCCAGACGAAGCAAGCCAATCCAAGCAAATTTTATGCTGGTATCTATTAGTATCTCGAATATTCGAATTCCTGGTAATGTCAATTGATCTCCGTCCTCTTCCTGTTTGAAAATCCTTTCTGTATTTAGAATCGGAACTGCAAATGCCATCAACTCTTAACTCTTCCGTTTTTCCGTGAAATATTTTGACATTTTCTGTGGTTTTTTCAATCCTTTCTCATTCACACTTTTCGGCGGAAAACACAGGGTCAACATTGTTTGTCCAATGGGCTGTCCTAACTTAAGTGGCTTAAGCATTGTCTTCCGGCAAAACAACACAACTTTCTGGTATTCATTTCACACTGCAGTTTGAAAGAGAGATTCCTTACCCGAACCCGGACACAGACCCATCTCTCGCCAATAAAATTTGCAACTAATTTTTCTGCCCACTTTGATGAGCATCCGCGTATGCGTGAACAAGAAGTCGCTAAAGCTCGTTAGTTGGTCTGGCAATTTGCGATTTGCGATTTTATTTTGATTTGTGTTGGCATATCTTGCATTCATCATGCCCGTGCTCGAACGAATCCAATGAAACGAAAGCCGAAAGCGAGGGCAGTTATATAAGATGTATTCGACTTTTAAAATACAAGAGCCCCAAACTATTAAAACATGAAATTATTTCACTATACATATTGCAAGCAATAAGTAATTGTTATACTATTTTAGGCAGATCTTTAATACAACCAATGACAGTTTCATTCTCGATTTTACACAATATTTTAATATTACTTTATCACTTACCGAATGAATCACAATGAATTTGTAAAATTAGTTACCTGTAAAATACAAAATAAAGTATTAGAATATTACCAGAAACAATTTACAACAAATAGTTCTTTTTGTCTGTTTTAAATATAATATAAAACAAAAAAAAACCTAAAACCCAAACCTAAATGCATAAATTGGTAATTCAAAAACCCTAATTAAAGCGCCAATGGGGAGAGATCAAACACTTTCCTTTACAACTTTCGAGCCAATTAACTAATAGTTGGTTGCCCGCCCTTGGCAGCAGTAGCGGAACCTTTCAAGAAAACCTCGCTGAACTAAAAATGAGAACCAATCAACACTGCACTTCGGTTCGGCGGCATTTTGCCATCTAATTATTATCAAAAAGCAGAACGATCTAAGGTGCCGACTACTAAGGCAAGAAATTTAGGAAAAATGCGCTGGACTGAGGAAAAATGAAATGCAGATCGGGAGATGCTCTAATTAAAATTGAAATGAAGTGCCCAAGATGCAGAGCAGCGAAGAAGGTCCCTTCTCAGGAATACCTGAGAACACTCTTTTGGGAGTCGATGGCAATAAATTGTGAGCCCAGACCTTTAAGGGTGGTCCTGGTCCTTCGTTGGCACGCTCGTTTGGCCTCGGCTTAGGAGTTACATATAATCAGGACGAGGCACAATCCAAAAACCAAAAATCCAAAAACCCAAAAACGGTAAGATATTACAATAAAAAACGCATTTCTTTTTGTGCGTTCCCTCATAACCTTTACGGGTTATTTCCCACTATTATTTTTGGATGTGATGCGATGCTATGCGATGCGATGCCAAAATGCGTCCAACATTCTAGAAATAATCCCGCGCTGGCGCAGCCCACACACGTCTCCGGAAAATAGAGGCTAGGGATTAGTATTTGCTTGTATTAGGGTCCTAGGTCCTAGGTCTTGGGTCCTACCCTACCTCGACTATTACTAATATTATGGCCTAATGGCCACATACCGTAGAACAATCGGAGAACAATAAGCGAATGCGTTAATTTTGGCATTGAAACGCAATTGCGCGTATTAATCGATTGACAGGCGAATCGGGGCCATCCGAAATTCCAAATCCCAAGGTCCAAATCATGGAGATCAACGATCAACTCTCTTAAGGAGAAACTGATTTCATGCCCGTAGGGATCGAGGCTCGATATTAAACAACGTGCGCCTTGTTATTGTTATTACAGCTGCGATCAATTAACCAAACAAATCGAGACCGGCTATTTAGCCGTATATATACGGTAGCTGTAAAAACAAATAACCCAGGGCAGGGCAGCTCGATGCAGATCGATTCCGTTCGATTTCGTACGATCTGCGCCATATTCGTGAGTTTTGGCCTAATTAATTGCCAATCATAAAGGCAGTGCAATGCGGTCGTAAACGAATCAGTTTTAAATGCCCCAAGTTCCCATATTCAGCGTGCATTTGTACAGTTCCAATTATTTAAGTTTGCGCCTCGAAGGGAAGGTCGTTCCGCGTTTATTCGAAATGTGTGTTTGGCAATTAATTAAATTAAGTTTTCAGCGAAAAGGCTAAAGGCGTGAAGCAACAATCGCAGGACTTGGCAATCCGAATAGATGACCCTCTTTCTTACATCAAAATTGATCAGTTTGATGAGGAAATTCCACAAGGAATTCCATTAATTTATTAGCATAGTACACAATGTTGATTAATCAATGATTTTTTATCATAAATATTCAGTAATACATGGAAGACGACCGCGAAGATAAAATAAATAACCAAGTCTTCTTTAACCCACTGGGGTTCCATTTTCTTCACAGGGAGCATCCCCACAGGAAGTGTTTGAAGTATTTTTGCACTCTCTCGACTCGTCAACGTTAACGTTAACAACAAACAGCGATAACATTTTAATTGCACTGATCTGCAGATCGCTTGATCTTCTGGGCAGTTTGTTAATGTCTCTTGGCAGCAGCAGAAGCAGTGAAATCGAATCGCACCACTATCAACTGGGATCGTGTTGAAAGGCTCTAATAAAGTTGCACGTTCGCTGCCTGTCTCCTTATCGCAAAGTTACTGAGTCTCCGGAGTGGAGTTCATCGATCCGTTGCAATTATTTATCGGTTTGAATATCTTACATCATCTTATGGCCGTTCGCATATATTAATAACGAAATTAACCAGCCACACCAACTTGGCACTTGGCTAATCTTAAATTTAGCGGCTTCACGGCTGCTTTCCTCCTCACATATTGCTCCCCTTTTTTTAAGTGCGGCAACATAAGAAATCGATTTAAGCCTCCTCCTCTAGAGGGAGACACTCATTCATATCTTTGACGTCTACATGCAAGCTTATCAGCCGGCAATGAGCTTGGAAATAAGTCAGGCAGATAGGAGATCCCTGGCCGATTGTGAGCGTTGTGGATGTGGAACTATCGCATCCAAAGTGTCCATCAGATAGGGGACAAGTCTGAAGATTGTAGCAAACAAATGTAGGACACATGGAGAGCGATTGGACCGGACCAATGATCCCGCGATTCAGTTTAATAACTTGACATAAGGAATGCTCTTTACAGGGGAAACCCCTATACGACTATTAAATACAGCGCATTATAAAATACTACTTTGTTTAATCCAAGGGCGGAATCTCAATCTCAACAAAAAATGCTAGAAGCTAAAATTCCCATTAACTAAAGTCGCAGGTCCCGGGGAATGATAACCTATAGTGATATCGCACTTGCAGCGCGCACATGTCGGCGGCAGTAAAACGAAAATAGCTGCAGCCGATGATTTAATCATTGGGCATCGATCTTTAGATCTTGGACCGGACATCCATACTTCTTTTTCAACACGCACGTGTGTCCTAATTGCCAGTCAGTTACAGTTGCAAATAATCTGTAATGCGGGATCGCCAGCCAACCGAATAATGTATGCAGGTCTGAAAAGCTGAAAAATGGCCAGTTGCATTAACAGTACGCTTCCATGCTCCCATGCTCGCATGCTCCAATCGAAATCCCCAAATCAATCTTATATGCATATTGCGGTAAAGTAGAAGACTGCAATCAAAAATCAATTCATAAACATTTGCAGCGTCCAGACAGGAGACGAAAAGAAGCCGAGGCATGGGCTCAATCAAATTTGTTATAAAACTGTGAAAGTCTGCGACAGCGATCGGAAACAGGACTCAAAGTCAAAGGCACAGATATATGCGATTTGCATGCGATTGAGGCAACATTATGCAAAAGATCGGATGCCGCGGTCATTGCTTTGCATACAAACCCCAATTCTGCGATTCTGCCCTGTACTTTTGCAATTCCCATTACCAAGTCCAGCCGAATGCAATTCCGAACTGAACCAGAGGAGCCCAAACTAAATATCAGTGCCTGGCAATCTTGTGGCTGCAACCCCGACACAATTCAATCATTTCGCTTTGGACTCCCTGGCAACGTGGGACGACCGACGAGGTCGCTTGATCTTTAGCGCTAGATTAAACGATCAGCGGAGACAGCCACCGAAAGACGCAGTCGTCCTACGAGTTTGACAGTCTACACAGGAAACAAATTTCGACTCATAAAACTGATTGTAAGGACAAAATAAAATATATCAATAAATATAATATACAAATATATGCATATGGAATTGCATTTGCAGGGCGTAAAGCAGAGCACAAGCTGAAAACATCTGATTGAAAATATCGAATTTTTTTATTATCGGTGTGAAAGTGCTGAAAAAACTCAGATTGTGCTTGCTGTCTTGCTGTTTTCCCCAAACAGCAGCTTCTTCGTTCGCCGATTGTGTAGGTTGATCTGGAATGAATCGATCGTGGACCCAGCAAATTATTTCACTTGCGCCAACCACTCGAACTGCTGGTGGTCTCAATGTACAACTTGATTTCTGTTTCCTTTGCTGCACTGGCAGTTTGATTTGTTTAAATTTAATTATGCATCGATTGCCGATCGCCGATCGCAGCGTAGGTAGATCCGTTCCTGGGTCCCCGAAAAAGTAAAAAAAAAAAAAAAACAAAAAAAAAAAGACGAGACATCTAAAGGGAAAGGAAAGGACAGGACAGAACACAGGTGAAATTATGATGGTTGCCAATGTCATGCCGTTTCTCCCCGATCTTGATCAGACTTCTCCGATTTGATTATCATCGTCGACGTGCTGATCGTCAAACCGCCAAATGATGATCGATGCCAATGTGTTCTGGGCCCTTTCATGCTTTTTAACCATTTCTGGCACAGAGCGATTTACATTTTGTACTCCCATTTCTTTGGGAAACGTATGAAGCGATCAATCAAAAATGGAAAGAGCCAAACGATCGATCGCCAGGGGAAGCTGTGGCAATTCAAAGAAGATCCTGTGACAGAACACAAAACTGTTTATGAACGTTTGATGTGAGCAATGTGATAAACTGCGGTTTAATTTCATTGTATGCATACCGGACATATGCATGAACCCCCTGAACCGATCTCATTCCAGTTAGTCTCATCCGATTCGGGTCATAACGATGTCACCGCGTGATGTACAGTTTGTTAGAATTTGAATTGTTCGGAGCGCATCGTAAATTGCTGCCCAGGATCAGACAGTTAAGGATGGGCTGTGTGTTAAGGGCCCAAGAACGCGCCACTTCTTTTTTTTTTTGCGCCATTTAGCTTTTATCGTAAAGAAAAAGTGCATCTAAAAATGTTGCGTTAGTGCGCTAAAAGAGGTATTTAAAATACTATGCTAATCAAGAAACCATTTTATTTCACCTAGGATGATCACCTGAATTTTGGAATATACTTTCTAACAGAAGCCAAGCAGGCAATCGGTTGCCAATCGATTGGATGACACAATTCTCGAGCATTCACATATTTGTCATTTCCGCCCAGTTAAAGTCCAATGCAATGTAAACTACTTGGTTAAACAAATAGCTGGGCTAGATAGTGAGCCATGCCACAGAGATATCTTTTAAAAATTATAAGACCCCATATGAACATAGGTATTGGCCGCAGATAATCACACCCACATTAGGGATGCATATCAGTTGCTTATATTCAAATTCACTTGAACAAGACAACATAGAGTGTTTGAGGAAGATTTGGTGCGACGTTTACGTTTTATGATTTCATTTTCGAATCGGTGGAGGGGTGGGGACAGGGACAAGAGTACTTTTAATGGCGGTCCACTGATATCGCCGTGAGCCGCGTGCCTCGGTTACTTCGGCGGAATTGTTTGCACTTCGTTGTCTCTTTATAATGTAAATATATTTCCATATACGAGTATGTGAATTCGGGAACTGTATCGGGATCGGGAATCGGTTAAGTGACTGCGTGGGTGTTATGAACTTGCATAATTGTGCCGACTGGTGTGTCAACAAAAACCGACCGACCCGCGGCGAGTGAGCAAACATTTGCCGAGTGTGTCAAACGCGCGTCGATCAGTACCCGTCGAAGAAACGGCAAATTTAAATCAATAATTCCACATGCCCGGCGCACGCGATAAGCTAAACCACGCTACTTTAACTCACTTCGCATTGCAGCACAGCACAGCACAGCGAGTACTCGAATTGACGTTTCTTTTTGTTAGCAAACGGAGGCTTAGGACCGACTTTACCTCCTCGACACGTCATTATCATTAGGCCCCGACCATATATCACAAGGTCTCTCCCTATCTTGATAAATGACTCTCCCGCACCTAAATTATAGCCTCCCAAATCTCCATAGTGCAAATAGCCGCCAGCTCCTTGGGGCTACAGACAATTACTCCCAAGTCTCCATGTGAGACAGATTGATTCTGTCCGAGGGCATCGGGTGCCATCAGGTTGCCATCCCAGGTGCAGGGTGCTGGGTGCTGGGTGCAGGGTGCAGGGATCCCATCCCGTCAGCCGAGATGGTGTGCAGAGTCCAACGCTTCCAGTCTTTCAATCCTCCAATCTTCCAATCTTCCGCCGATTGAGCGATCGTCGATCCTTGGACTCCCGGCATTTATTTCTGGTTAATAACGCCGAGCCAATAGCCGATATCTAATGCAGCTGGCCAACATAATTGAAATGAAATCTTGGAATCATGATGATCCCAATAACAAGTTGAAAGCTGTACAAGTTCGAAAGTCTTGTGGCTTGAGGTGTCGTTATTAAATATATATTAAAAACATTACAATGTGTTTCAATGGTGCAAAAAGCATTACAGCTTTTTCATTGATTATATTGGGAAAATCCAAAACTGAATCGGTTTTATCTACCATAAAATTGAATAGCCCGGCTGAGCGGAGACCTTAAAAGTGACTTTTGTTAGCGTTTTAGGGATTTAATCAGCGCCGGCGCTTCAAGGAGGCCGCTCACGCCTTCTGCGACGCCCATTTCCACATGTATGTATATATAAGCTATGTGTTACAGTATAGCATGCCAGTCATATACCAAACAGAAAACAGAAAACAGCGTGAAGCCTGCAGCTTGTTGGACTTCATCCTTTAGATCAAGGCATTGCAGTTCTGTTTCGGCTCCGAAAGATCCGTCTATCATCATCAACGGGCGATTATCGGTGCTGGTTGTAGTGGTTGGTGGTGGTGAATCGGCCGCTAAAACAACAGCGGCGACATCAACCGAGAAGCCAGTGAGCCTGTGAGCCAGTCAGCCGGTGAGTCAGTGAGCCTTTGAGCCCCTGAACCACCGAACGAACAGCAGTCAAAACTCTGTCAGACAGTTTGTAAATAGTTTTCAAACCGCATCGCGATAAAGTCAGTCCCCCCGCAGATCCTCTTGGCGGGTTGAAGTTGCTTTAAGCCAAAGACGCGTCGAGTTAGATGATGATGATGGCTCAGAAGCTGTCTGGTCCATTTCAGAAACTGTGCCCGACATTTGCACCATTATAACTTTATCGCTTTTGGACAGATTGTTGGCATGGCGGGTCTTGTGGTCCAGCCGTTTAATGCTCCAGCGGTTCACCGTTGCACTTTTAGAGGAGGATGCTGCGGATGAGATGTTGGGCCGTCATCGTGTCCGATTTGCAGTCAAAGTGAGTGATGTACCTGCTGCCAGAATGTTGATGATCATGAAGGCTTAATAGCATTAGGTTCAGCCCTGCTTCTGCGGGGATGGGATGTCAATAAAAATTACCCACTGTGGCAGCCAGGTGAGCCGCGGCTTAAGGCTTAAGCTGCTTCTGCGACTATCGATCTACAACTTCCAATCTTCTAAAGCTACTTGTAATTGCGCTGGCTGAGCGCGGATGTGCCGGTTAATGTTGGCTTTGCATTTGGCCACCTCGCGCAGTGCGCGGCAGCTTTTTAAAAAGTCATTTAAACTTACAAGCTTGTTAAGCTTGCCCCAAATCCTGCTGCCGGCTCATTTCACCATTGGGGGCATACCGTTTAATGCAATTTCACGTCGCTTTTTATCGCCGCGTAAGTAGGCACTAAACGGCAGCTCTTTAATCTCAACAACGTGGCGCGTATACTTCGAAAAACCAAAAATCGAGAACTCTCCTGGCTGTGTGCAGAGAAAAAAAGGTGCTATTCGCAGTGCAAAATAAATGGTAAGAGATATTCATGAAAGAACTTTAAAATTTGCAAGAAAGGGTTCATCTATTTTGGAACAGAAGGCCTTCTCGTCTTGCCAACGCGAAAGTATTTCCGACTTCTTCATCAACTTTTTCTCGCTGTGTGATCAAAAAAAGTAAAATGAACTTTTTGTGAGGTTTGGGCTTTCAGCCAGCGCAGCCAGCGCAGTCGCGCCCACCTTGTTAAGCGCAAAGGACTCAGTGCGAACCAGCAGCAACTGACTAGGTCGCTCTTAACAAGGCGCACACTTGCCTGAGATCTTGGGGATTGGGATTTATTTTTAGTTACGCTAAATTGAACCGTGGCCAGTGGCTCGGCTTGGTTGCTCGATCAGTTGCTTGGTAATTGCGGATTAAATGCATCGCGGGTCCTCATCATGAGATTGCTTTCGGTGGGGAGATCTGATTAAGAATATTTCAATTAGCTCGCTCGTGAAGCTGGGTGCCACCTTCATATCCATCACCAGTTGCTTCAGTTATTACTGCTCCTGCTCTTTTGGCCAGTTGCTGGCTAACTTTCCCATCGTTCGTTCCATCGATCGTCGCATGGAAAGAAAGTTTCTGGCAGTGGCAGTACATTGTAGCGTTTGGAGGCATCGGTTTCTTTTCCGTTGATTTTTTTATTTAGTATTTTTGATTGATTCGATCACTCGGGGAATCTCTTACAGCTCCTCTTGGCATGCTAATTAAGTCACTTGACCGAAGGGGAAGCCATTGAGGTGCCCGGTTGCTGATTCCAGTTAACAAGGTCCGATTAAGTGGGCGTGTTGCGCTTCGGAAAGGACTTCGGACTTAACTCGGCTTTTGATCCGGGTAAACGTTTTTAATTGATAAACTTTCCATGTAACCTACATCCTACATCAGGTGGGCTCAACTGTCGGTCATGATGCTTCGATATCACATAATGATGTTGCCCCGAGCTTTACTCAACTAAATCCTAGTACTTTTGGCGCACTTTGAGGCACACCCAAGTAGAGGTCATTAAAATTACCTGCTGCTTTGATCACAGAAATTATAAGTGAAGCTAGAACTTTGTTAAAATATTGCTAGTATTATAAGATGACTTTTGCCAATACAATAGTTGTTATAGCTGTTTTTGCCCTCACTCCTGCAATTTCTTCCTGTGCAGCTTTGGAATACATCATAATCCAGCGAAGGCAATCAAGCCATCAAAATACCGCAGCAACCGAAAACACTTTCATTAAACTAAATTTTTATTGTGCCACCACACCAGAGACCGAATTTAAAACTGGGAGCGGACGATCACAGGGATCGTCGTTAATTTCATTTATGACCAAGCGATCTCCAAAAAGCTGACTTTAAAACTTTGACCCAGTTTCCCCGTTGGTTGTTATCATATACGCATGCTCGATATGTACACACACATATACATATATGTATATTCCCTCTACTTGGCCAGTTGCAGTTGGCTTTAAACCAAATTGCTACAAATTACACAGTTTTCGGGCGCAAAAGTGTGCCGCATGCGTGGCAGGGCAGCGCAGCAAGTTTTCCCCCTTTTGCAATTAAACTCGGTCTGATGCGGCGATGCAGCAGATTAAGATAAATAATATCTGATGATAATATCCGCCATGCGTTCGCCGCTTTACAATAACTCATGGAGTATAATCACTTAGGTCATCGGGCAGCATGCCGCTAAACTAGTTCGTATGGATCTGCTATCTGCTGCAGCTCTCCAAATGTTTTTTTATGGCGACTACAAGCAGAATAGTTCACCACTCACTCTTTTGTATGAAAGCTCTATATAACTGCTTTAAAACGAAATTTGAAATTAAACTTGCGGTATTTTATCTGTCTGAAACGGCTGAGAACGAATTTCGAATTACGAATGTCGAATTTCGAAAAATAACTTTGCTTTTGAAAGTGCCCCTCTCACACACACATACGCACATGCATACGCACACAGACCTTGCAGTCGAAGTCATGTTATATTTATGACATGAAATTGGCATCGAAATATGTATTTTTTATAACCTATTAAATAAATTTGCAATAGGTACATACATATGTATGTATGTATGTGTAGCATTTACCCGATTTTTAAATTAACATGTTCCTAATCGGAAATATGTAGAGCTCGACACAAGTTATCACAGAACAAAAAGGTATACATATAAAATAAGCGGAAACGATAAAAAGGCATGGTGCAAATAGTTGCAAATCTTATTTGCATTTTATTTACATTTAATTTGCATTTTTTCAGAAATTAAACAGACACACGAACAAAAACGGGGAAACACGAAAAAAGACAGGGAAACCGAAAACGCGCAAAGCAAAATGTTAGTTTGGATTGCAGTAAACACTTTATTTGAACTCTGCTTTATTTAAGCATTTTATTTAATTATTTGCATAACTTTAAATGATTTTTAATTATTTCGATCCACGAAAAGAAAAACACAACCGACGCGCAATTTAGCATCGAAAAACTAATGTCAACTCTACAAAAAGCGCCGTTAGTCTGCGGGTCAATACAATGTGATCAGGTGCGAGAGGCGCAGCAATAGAAAGTGCCTGATTTGGAGACTTTTTACCAGCACATATGTACATATGCATGTGCGTTGATTGATTTTGCAAAGTTGGAAATTTTAATGGCACAAGAAATATGTATTGCGATAAGTACGTACATTTGATTACTTAAGTCCAATATTACTTAAACAAAGATATTTCGTGAGGCAAAGACAATTATATTTCTTGATTTTAAATAATTTCAGTCCGCCCGCAAAAACACGACCGACCCACGCTATACCAAAGATTTCTTGTCAACTCTACAAAGAAAAGGACATAGTAAAATGGAAAAAAGCGCCGTGTGCTTTTCTGTGCGACAAAAACAATCTGATCAAGTGCGAGAAGCGCGACTATAGTAGGAGCGTGATTTTGTATGTACACATTGCATTTCTGGATTCGTACGGCTGGCCATTACGGTAATTACATTCAATACGTTAGGCTGTCATTTATATCACGAAATACGTAACAAATATGGGTGGAGTGCGTTTGATTATTTGTTCATATGAGGTGTTCTTAAACAGTGATTATGTTATTCGTACTAAACAATTTAAGTAGAGAGCTTAAGCAGCGATTTTAGACGTTAACTTTATAGTTCGATTAGTACCTGAATAAATAAGAACATACTAACATTTTATATTGGGCGCCTCAACTATTTGCAGATGTGGCGAATCGACAAAGTGGTTATCAAAGATTACTCTTGGGATCCTCTCCTACGGTTTTTTGCTGTATTATCGGTCGGGATACGACCAACGGCAGACGATACGATATGCAAGACCTTTTAGCTGTTTAAAAGCGTATTGATTATCATTAGTTAAGTTGTTAACTGATTTCGTTAAGAGATTTGTCAGCCGAACAGCCCGTCGGAGGATTCCGATTGCGCTGGTTAAATATTTTAATGTGATTTATCTGGCCGACTAACAACAGCAAGACAACAAGGATCGTACGGCCGATCGAGCCATAAATCAGGCTGGGCTTTTGCGGCTAATGAGACAGATTGCCTCCTCTTCGGGACTCGAATTACTCTTTACCTTCACCTTTACCTTCACCTTTCTTCTGGTTCTCTTTGCTGGGGTCACATTCCGGTGGTCCTGCAATAACGCAACCGATCTGATGCCCGATCGCAATTGCAACAAATATTTTATTGTTATTTGATGAGCTTGGGCCAATGATGCAATGGTTGGGTCAATAAATTATAAGCCCGATGTGGCCCATTAGAGAATGATCTTGGTATACACTCTGCCGAAAAATGCTCACTATGGATTCTTAATTCAAAGTTCACATCTGGTGAAGACAATATAAGGACAAACTCGTTAAGTCAGTTATATAGTTTTTTAAATTACTGAACATCTTTAAGCATAGGAAATATATTAATTAATTAATAATATTTTATAACCTATCAGAAATTAAATTAATGCCTGTTTTATCTAATAAGGAATAGAAACAATGCACCGTCAGATATTTGTATCTTAATGTTTGCCCAGTGCACTTGGTCGTGATCTAGATGGGAATCGACCACCGGCTGCGTTTCGTGTGGGAGAAGCGAGTCCTAATCCTTGGTTAAAGCACAAAAAATAACATCACATAAATAATGCGCTCAATGGGTTCCACTTCACATTGAGTTTGAGTTCCAATTTCGGAAGGAGTTGTTTTTACAGAGCCCTCTGCATTTTTTTCACAATAAATCACACAACAGACCAATTAGGTCCGCACAATTTCCGATGAATGCTACCCGCAAGGAGCTAAAAAACATTGCTTTGGCCAAAAGAATCTCTTCCAACTGCCCAGCTCAATTGCAACTCAATTAAGTAAGTTCTGGATCGCGGGTTAACTAAATCCCTTTGCGTTACAGATATTTGTTATTATCAGTTATCGATGAGCTTCGTTAATAACTAGATTTCCTGTTTACAGATCATTTTGATTAAATATCTAAATACTTGTCCAGTCATAAGAGCCATGACTAAGTAAACTATCTATATATTTCAATTTCTTTTGTACATTTCAAAGTCGGTGGGTTTAGGGATGGTTCGATTTATAAATACTTTAGATTTTAATTTCAATTTTGGTAAATACTTAAAAAAAAAAAAAAAAAATTTAACTAATTTCTCAGCTTCCAAATTCCACAAGCCAGCAGTAAAGTCAAGAGGCGCCACAGATGCACTTGCCGCAGGGAAACTGCTGAGTTTACCGGCGCGAATCCCAGCCTTTGATTGCCCACATCGAACTCAGTGTAAAAACGACCCAGAAACACATCTCCCATGACCCAGAAGTCCTGGTTAATGGATTGAATGGCCAGCGAACAGTAATATCCTTCCTGGATGATGTAATACTTGGCTGGGATCCTGAAGTCCACGCCGTTAATGTTGATTATTAGATCCGGGTAAGAAGTGGTGGAACTGCATTGAAAAACTCCCTCCGAATCAGCATTAAATAATTGAGAAATCTGAGCATATTGCGATAGCGGAGCTATAATCAGAGATGTTCCAGTATCCGCAATGGCCGCGGCAAAGGTGCTAATGAAAGTACTACCGATTTTGATATAATCCGTTTGGAACTTCCAATATGCAGTCTCAATGACATCCGTATAGGTGAGATAACCACTGTAAAGCGAGGAATCAGAACCGCCCAGAATAAGTTCACCTCCGTAGAAGGTTACGCTGCCGTTGTCCCTCAGGAAAAATGAAAACACTGGGCTTTGAACAAGACCCTGCTGTATCATGTTCTGAAACGTGGGGGTGACTCCGTCCACGGCCAGAGACGGAAATCCCATGCCCAGTATTCCATCGAAGTAGGCATCTACGAAGTTGGTTCCCTGCTCGGTGGTTACCTCACCGAACGTCTGACTTTGCACCGTCAGGCCAGCAAAGCCTACACTGTCCACGGATAGATAACCAGAAACACTGCCAGTTCCGTAGATTATGGAGAAGGTCGTTCCGTTGGCCACATAGCTACTGGATTGATTTTTGTAGAAGACCTGGTGATCCTGACACGCTGTGCTGTTACACGAGCTTCCCGGCACCCAAAGGTTGGAGGAACCGGTGTCGAATTGTACCAAAAAGTACTGGGCAGGGGTTCCAATGCTAATGTTTCCGTAATATTGAAAATTATCGAAGTTGGATAGGTGCTCCGTGGGATATCTATTGGCGGAGTACTGGCGACTGTATTTCTGCTGAACAAAATCCCTTTCTGCCACAATATTTTTGTGGCTGCGCTTGAAGTTTGGCGATCTCTGAATGGGTATTCGGTGTAGGGCGGAGTTAGCCTCGCCAACCAAAACTAGAAGTCCGGCCAGGAAGGCCAAAATCTTGAATTGAAAACTTGCCATGTTCCCAATGGCAAACGACAAACACGACTGACTGTGATTTTACTATCTAATGGGCTTCTTATAAAAACTCGAAAGGAAACGCGCAAGTCGAGTGTCTCGACTCTCCGATACCCGCTACCTTGCCATAAAAGAAATTAATTTTGAGAAAATCATTTTTGAGACACCTGTAGGTAAGTGATCCCAATCCCACAATGTATATGCTTTAAAACGCTTTCTTTTAGATTATGCATACCTCTTAACAGATCAATATACCCCTGGTATAACTGGTATTAAAGGTGAGCTTACCGATAACGATAGTGTAGTGTGTGTGATTCCCGCAGTTGTAAAACAATCAATCAAGTCATTTTGTAAGTACTCTACATTTCAGCTAGGCAGGTTGTAAAGTGCAATGTATACAATTGCACCGCTACTTAAATTATTTAATAAATTTAGTTTGGTCTCTCTAAGACTGAATACCTTCATCATTTTGCCTATGGATATATGTATGTATTTCACCATTTGACTTGCTCACTGCGATAAGTTGCCTTAACTTTTATATCTACGTGTTATCAATGTATGATATCACCTTTCGTTAATCCTTAATTAAAAATTCCACGAAAGTACGATAAAAACATTTCTTTCCTTGGATACCGACTGACTTTTCAATTGCGGCCCTTGGTTTCCCCAACTTTTCAATACAAATGTAAAATATTAGTGAACTTAGGATTTTGTGTAACTTAGTACTCTTTAAATACTTTATTAAGTAGATAACTTCGCATTCAAAGGGAAAACACTGCCAGCTCAACGGATTCGCTCTGGAACCTGGCTGGGGAAATGGTAATTCGACTGGCTGTCAATTCCTAATGGAGATGTCAGGTTCCACTTAAAGGTGTGAGAATATCTATGGACCTCGGTGAACTGGACCCACCAGGACGTATACAAGATGTACGAAGAAAGCCAGGCGTAAGACAAAAAGTTATTGTATTAAATGTATGCAGAGATACCAAAAAGGCAGAGGACAAAGGTCAACGAAAATGTAGAGGATATCGGTGTGTAAAATATGCATGTATATACGTAGTGTGTGCTACGTGTATTTGTACCCCAAGGTGTCGGACACTTGATTAGCCGTGACCTAATGTTGCACTACACACAATGGGCCATGATGAGCACGGGTTTTCTCCCGTGCAGCAGTGTCAATTGGAATTAGTTGCGCTACCTATCGCTACCACGCACATATGTACATACATACGTAGATGTTCAGGGGCGGCACAAGAACAGTACTAAAGTTAACATTTTTATTGTAATAATCTGAAAACAACAGTGTCCAAACATGTATCGAAGAATAGTGACATTTCCTGAAGGTGGCCGCCAAATCCAGTATAATAACCACTATACTGCGAGTATTATTTCAGCTGCAACTGTATATATGTATGTAAGTCCAATGATCCTTTGCGTGGGTGCTGAAGTCAAACAAATTGAAAATTTATCACCCGTAGCGAAAGGCACCGCACACTGCATCCGAGGAAAAGAAAAAAACCGATGATGAGTTTGGATGGCAAGGCAAATGAATTTTTTACACTTTGCTACTTGCAGCGGGGGCGATCACAAATTCACTGAACCATTCGCAAATTGATTTCGCTTTGCCCAAATGTGTCAACCGAACAATGAATGGCTTCTTCTTAGATATTCTTCTAAGGCCTATGACGTTTGGGTATGGGCCTGGGTCTATCCCATTTCAAAGGATTTTCACACGCAAATGCCGACTGAAGAAGCTCGTCGTGAAAGTCATTGGCCCGCTGTGAACTTGCGATACACTGAAAGAAAAGAGGTTTACTGTTTATCCAGCAAAGTATCTATGGAGTAGGTGCAGATTTTTTGTTTCGTTGTCTGAGAGCTGGAGATAAATATCTTGGGCATGCTGTATCGCCCTCGGACCTCGGGCGCTGCGTTTTAACTTCAATTTCATTTCGCCTGATCGATTTTTGCACGCAAAGTGTGAGAGACTCCTCCGATTTCCGATTCTTAACCCACGAGTTCCTTTGTACTTAGGCTTTGAATTTATTGTGCAGTCGGATCAATATTTTATTGTTTTCGCTAAAACTTCCGCACCTCCTTGGAGTTTTCGAGGTGGTTCTGTTTCGGTTTCTGTTTCTGTTCTGTTCTGTGGTGCGTTATCAGTTTTCGTTCTTCAGGATTCGTTCTTCGAGGAGATCGAACATGAAGCATGAAAGCGCCGTCGGCAAAAGGGGGTTAAAGTGGGGAAGAGGGACAATGTGGGGAGACGGGAGGTTTGGGGAACCCATATCGGCTGCAGTGTCGGCCACATGCAAAACAATAATCGATGCCAGGCAATTTGGAGGCTTGCCGCAATCATTCCATGTAAAATCGTATTAAAGAGTGTAGTGCACTGGGTTTAGAGGGTTTAGCGGGTTTAGAGGGGGGGCTTTTGGGGGCTAAGACCACGCCCCCAGGTGCAACGCCCTGGCTTGTTTGATTTTGGATGCGTTTATTCCGCAGCCCACGGCTTCACTTCATTCCCCAAGTGAATTTATTATGTGATTTTGATCATTTGACATAATCTATTTAGCGTCTGCTCTCGTGATCCTTTGAGTTGTGAATTCGCGATTCCCCATTCGCCATTCGCGATACTCGGCCTCGGTCTCGGTATCCCTCCTTCAGTCCTCTGAAGTTTTGGGGGCATAATTTGTAATAAGATAATTTTATTTGCTTTGCCCAATGACTTGTGTTTGGGTTATGAATTGGTAGGGAGGTTACAAGCTGGTATTCTTGGTATACTTTGGAGTTAGTCGTCGCTTATGTATCAGTGCTTCTGCAGTCGAGTTCAAATGGTCAGGAGAAAGGATTGGAAGAAAGGAAAGAAGGAAAGAAGGAGAAGATTCTACCCAAGAACAGCTTCCTTGTGAGTCATCCTAACCATTAGTGTTGTCTCTAGCCATATCTATAAAAATTAGTTTTCACTGATAAGGAACACACGCAGGCCTAAAAAGACCCAGAGGAACCCTATAAACTCCCCAAGCAAGTCATAACTTTCGCTAACGAGATACAATCGGGACTTCCATTTTAATTTTGTAAACTTCTTAAATAGCTACGGATCCTGGGTCCTCGAAGGATGCTGATGTTGATCCACCAGCCAGCCAGCTAGCACGCAGCATTTTACGAGCATAACTAATGTCCCCGGAATCTTACGACTTTCACCTACCGCAGCAGTTCACATTCACAACTTGTAACCCTTGAGATACGGGAGCGTAGCCGTAGATACGGGAGCGGTGTTTAGGAAAAGCAGCTACTAATTGATACAGAAGCCACAGAAGAAAGGGACACGCGCCCTGCTCCAGCGATAGTATCGGCTGCGAGGACGACTAATTAGGGACTTGGGAACAAGGACCCACCGCACGCAGAATCCTTCGACAAGGACAATGGTATGGTTGCGTTTTCACCTTTTTCCCATACACCGTTCCCTAGTACAGAGATAACAACACATCTTTTTTAGGACGTTTATTTGTATACCTTATTAAGTTCTTAAGCTGAGATGGCAAATATGAAGTTGTTGCAATGTTTTCTTCCCTGTGTGCACAAGTTTGTTTCTGTTTCTTCGGATTGTCGGATTTTCGGATTGGTTTTTGGCAGCCTAATGAAATGTTTGCTGCTTGACCCACATTGCCAGTCGGAGCCGAAAGACCGTTAATGCCAGTGCAGATAGTTACTAATTGCTTTTTATTAGTGCGCGCGCGTCTCCTTAACTGTTTTTGGCTGCTCCCGCAGATCAGTGGGGGATTATATTCCGCAACCCCAATCATTGCATTCAAGGGAACTGGGACTCCAACTCCAAGATTGGATCGGACTCTCAGAAGGAACCGGGCGTTGATCGATAGCCATCACTGGGCTAAGTTTGTGGTCGCGATCTCGATGAACTTGTTTTTTCAATTTGTTTCCTACCCTCTCAAAGGGTATACCACGTTTGGCTTTGAAACAATAAATAACTGAGTGAAGCTCATTGATATGCAGCCATGGTATATGCCACGTTGCATTCAAATCATAACAAGCACATCTGTAAAGGCAAATGCTTCTCAAACGGCTAGATTTGTTCTAGATACAATTGAGTTGGCCATAGAACTGATTTCGAATGAAGAAACCTAAATTGTACAAAGTGTGTACAAAGTCGCGAGCATCCGACTCCGATATTTGCCTTATTTTTTTGCTCATTTTTACATTTTGGTTTTCCCTTCGCCTCGCAAGTGGATCGTTTCTTTTTGCATAAAACGCGCCCCATTTACTTTACATGCCAGTGAGTTGAGTTGATTTTTGAGGCGAGTGTTCGGAGCACTTCACTTGGAAGATGATGGCTGGTGCTGGTGCTGGTCCTGAAGATGTGGACCACCCAGGCTGTTGGCTGTTGGCATTGGCTGTTGATATGTGCCACCGAGGTTGGCCAAGATCTTTCCTTGAGTCTCATTTTTCGCCACTGGCGCTGCCCGTCTTTAGTTCGTTTTGGGACTGCAAATTAGAAAAATGTTGCGCAAAAATCAATAAAAACTAATGGATGACCAAATTGGAAAGCCTCTTGAGTAATGGCAACAATGTGCGGATAATTGTGAGTGGAAATGATTGGGCATTTGGCGCTTAAGTGATCGTTTAGTCTTGTAAATGAACATACAAAAAATGCCCCGATAAAATTGCATTTACAAAGCGGCATTGCCATTAACTAAAAAACGAGGAGCCCACATTCTTCACATCGATAAGGCATCGATAATAATCAGCTTGATTATTAAAAAACGTTCTTAAAATGCTCTTGGGAGTACATAGATGTACTCGTATAAATGTACACCTACCAAACTTAATTTAATTTATTAAGTTTCTCAACGTCAAGATTAAGTTATTTCCCACAATATGTCCTCGCCTTTAATTACTTGATGCCATCATCAGTATTTTCTTATTACCTCGACGGGTTGAGTCTCTGTTTTGTCCCCTTTTTCATTCAATGAGCATTGTAAAATGTCTCCGCAACGTCAATTTCAATCGCGATAAAAATTCTAAAGTTCAGCAGCAATGACGGCAATGACGGCAATGACGGCAATGAACAAACTGGCCATTAAAGTGGGCTCAAAAATTCTAAAATTGTAAATTCAATTAAATTGACAAATTTTTATGATCAAATGACGAGCAGTGCAACTCGCTTCATAAATCAGTTCACGTAAACAGAAAAACCAAGGAAGCTGGAAAGCTGCGTAGTGAACCGGACTGCCGATTAAAAATGCGTATTAATTTTTATGAGCTAACCGAGCAGAGGAGCTGCTTTCGTTTCAGTTTAGTGGATAGCAACTGCAGGGGATCGAATGGAAGTTGAATTGCACAAGTGTTGTGCAGAAAAGGGATTATTAAAAATATTTCATTACCCCAGTTAACGAGCTCACTTTGCTTTAAATCTGCTCTCTATTTACGTTGCCATAAAGGAGGAAACTATCAAAAGAATCAATCAGCTAGGCCAAACAGCCATTTTAACCAATTGCGACGCTCGTTGACCTATAAACTATAAATTCGTTTGTATTATTTGTCTTTTGAGTTGAGCTTAGTTGCCTGCTTACTGACTTCTGGACCGGACATCCGTCCAGAGGCCGAGGATTCGGCTCAATAAAGTTCCAGGTCCAAGTTCGGGCGACTCATTATTTGCTCCCTCGTTAACAATCCAATTCCTTTCGTTCTTTTCGAACACTCTATGTGTATGAAAATGGTTGGTATTCTTCTGGCCGGAAACCCCGTCAGTGCACTTCCTTGGGTCATCACAATTGCGTACTTATGCATTTTGGACCGGGCCAGTTAATTGAGTTGTTCGTCGCCACCGGCTCTTTATGCAATTCATGACCGGGCATTGTTGCTTGCGCATATCCTGCTGTTCCTCGAAGTCCGAAGTCCCTGCCGCAGGACCACACAAACTGAACTCCATGGACTCCTTCATTGTGCCAGTCTTGTTGCGCAGGCTTCGGTGGCCAGGATGTATTTCTTGTTGTTAGCATAATTCTAAATTTTTACGCTTCCAATTTCGAATATAATCAGAAGTACAGATATGTTTGAAGAGCTTAAGCTTTACTTTGAGCTCACTCTCTCATCTTTACTTATTTATGCTATGTTGTAATGCTATTCGTGTAATTGTTTGCTGAACTTGATCGATAAGCGCGAGTCCGCAGTTGTCGCACAAATTCTGAACATCAGCTCACCCAATCAAGGCGAGAGTCATCCTTCTGTCCTTCTGGTTTTCCCCTAAGATACCCGATGGTGTCGTGCTGGACTCGCATCAATTAAAGCCGCACCAATGTTTTCGCACCCGCAAATCGATTAATTCCGCTCCTAAATGCGATAAGGCACAAAGATTCAATGCGTATGGGATCGAAATCGGTTGGGCGCTTTTTCCGGCGACCACAAGTCACCGGGGACCCCGGCTGGGCAGTCAATATTTAACTTTGAACTAATTATTTCAATGGAAAGGCAAATAAGTTGATTTGGTGCAGTGCAGAGCGGCCAATCTCCCACCAAAATGCCCGATTTCGTGGGCTTCTTGGGCATGTTTTTTTAATTATAAGCAACACGCAGGCGGCCACCACATTTGGCCAGAACCCGCAAGTCTTCATTTACTGGTCATTGGGCATGCGCGTGGCCACGTCGACAGATTGCCCCTTTTCTACTGGATAAGGCACTGAAAGAAAATATGGCTTTGCGGTAATATCAATCAATATGATGATGAAGAAGTTGTCTATCTATTTGGATGAGTTTTTTTGCACAGCCCTATATTCGTATTGTGTTGCGTACTTTGGGTAAGCTTGGGAGTATGGGTAATGCAATATTTCTTTCTCTGTACCCCCATACTGAAAACACATCCGAAAACCCATCGCCAGACCGAAGGCGCAGCTCCATTTTAAAGTCTGTCTGTACGCTTGATGCGCGTGCGATTTTTGCCACTTAATAGCGCTTAAGCACGAACATTTTGAATTGTGTGGCAGGGGAGAGGCGGCAGGGAGTTTTGAGTGGGGATGGAATCAGAAGGAGCTGTGAATCAAAGTGCAGCGCGTAATTGCAGCAGCACCAGGAGCATTGGCATAGGATCCGGGACTGGAATCGAGATCGGGAGTCGGGAGTGGGGAGTCTGCATAGTGCATCGGGAGCAGCCGCGGAAACAAACAAACAAACAGAGGCAAGGAGAGGGCGAGGCGGTCGAGGAGTCCGGCACAAATTGCGGTGTGAACCAGACGAGAATCTAGAAGTCGGGCTGGTATACAGACCTTAAGGATACCCTGTGAGGGGTTCAGCAGTAAAAGGACGGCGACGAGGAGATGGGGACGGAGGAAACCCGATTGACGTCTTCTAAGTAATTTATTTATTTGCCCAGCTTTTTTACACAATATAACAATTATTTTCATTACATTATTGTACTTGAGAACTTGTTACTAGCTGATTACTAGCCCCTTAGCCAAAACTGTTAGACTTCTGCGCAACAGTCGCTACGACTAGGTACAGTGTGTCTTGCTGGTGTTGATCGCCCCAGCTTAAGCAGTGAACATAAATTAATTTGAGTGCATAATGCGCCATAGAATCCGCTGCTCCAGCTCGGAGATCGAATCCAATCCAAGGAACTGTGCGTGGTTGCGAAGCATTCATCATTTTACTCTCGCAATTGTTTGCTGACAATAAATTGCACAATCAACTCCGCCGAGTCCAAATTAAAATTCTTTTAGAATACGCACATAATTAAAAGGTCTGAATGCCTAATGAAGTGCGCCTGTCATTAAATGGTGCTCTTAGCAAACAAGAGTAGTACTCAATGGGTCACCCCGTGTATTGATGAGTAAAAACCGCGAACCCAATAGCCACGCGATTGCTGGAAAAAACGCTACATTTTGATGTCCTTGTGAGTGAGTGGACCGCTATTTGTACACCGAAAAAATACATGTCATATAACAACTTAACCCCCTTTTCATTATAACGTCTTTAATTCAATACGTTAAATGCTCTATGTATCAGCCATTTAAAACGTTGATTGAATTGCAACTTGAAAATTAGAAGAACATTTAAATGTCCTGCCTTTTTAAATTAGATATTATGCAGAGTTTTTATCTGTGCATTTAATGGCACATTATTATCTCTGATGAGCGAGCGAACACATCAGGGAAGATTGCAGGATGGGCTGCAATATGAAGCCACTTCCTTCGCAACACGTGCATCGCCAGCAAATCGCGTCCAAATCAAACACACTACCTGGCCAAAATTGTGTTTAATGAGTGACTTTTGAAGGGGAAGATGGGAAGATCGGAAGATCCCATCCCAAATGAGAGATCCCAAAGGAAAGGTGAGGGATAAGAGTTGGTATGCTGCTGCTGAGCTGCTGAGGTAGCTTAGCCCATTATTCAGGCTTTATTTATTTTGCGGACTCAGATCGCGCAGGTCCACGGGGCCCAAATTAAAAGTCCGGTGCGCCCAAGTCAAAAGTGCAAATTTTCGCAGCCGCATCAGACGTCATATTAGCGAATCAACTGACAAAGCATATGAATATCAACAGCGTTTGAACAAGTGGATTAAAGAGCGATCTGAAAACGGATCGAAACGGCGAGTGCAGACACACAGACAGGTCTTTCGGCTCTCGTTCCTTATAATTAAAACAGGAATCGGGCATTCGCAGCCTTCACAGCCTTCACAGCGGCCAAGGGGAACTCAATTTACTCTACTTTACAATCATTTTTACGTAACGGCATTCTAGGCTAGGCTGCTCTTTAAAGTCGGCTTAACAAGCTCTTGACGATGGTGGACATGTCTATTTTCTATTTTCACGTGAGCTTTCTATAAATAGAAAGTGTTCGGGGCAGCGATTTAGTTAAGAGCCAGGTACGCGCTACTTTCCACCAAGTTAAAGCCGTTCAAGGTGTTAAAGGAATTGTACGCAGCCAAGATCACGTGGTGAATGGACTTCTTGGACAGTTGGCAATCGGGTCTCCATGCTGAGCTGCGATACCAGTTTCAGTTGGCAATCGGGTTTCGGTGGGATTCATTCATGGAGTTCGCGGACCTAAGCCGCTTAAGTTCTCTCTTTCATTTCCTTCTTTTTTTCCCGCACATTTCGAGGACCTGTTTATTTTTTTATCGGGTGCTTTTTGTATTTGTTTGTATTTTTCCCTCTTTTTGACTAATGTGCAACTTACACTTGACTGGCGCACAATCAACACCATCAACGGGAGCAGCAGATTCCGCGGGTTTTGTCTGGTTTTTTAGGGTTCTTGGCTGCTTCATGGGATCCTCATGGGTCTCATCAGCTCCAGCTGTATCACGGAAATAAATGTTGCCTTCTTTGGAAATAGTAGTGAAGCATCTTATATATATTTTGTTTTGGGCAAACAACTGCAATGTGACTTGATTGCCTCATTTAATTGAATGTTTAACTCATCATCGAGCACCTAAATATGTGTGAGAAAATACTAGTTGTGGCATTTGTTGTTCTCTGTGCGGCGCTCATCAATTTTTGGCCGAAAGGAGGAATTTGATCCCGATTGCTCATATTAAAGCCAACGCGTGCTGCCAACGTACTGATTCCGCTGTGGATAGCTCATCTTGATGCCCGTCATTTACTTACGCCAAGAAGAGGGCCTTCCTCTGAAGCTCCTTGGCCACCAATGTACCGTTTCTTGTATTTGACTTTGTTACGCCCACCTCGGAATAATAACCAAGATACCAATAACCACGACGCAGGAAGGCAAGAGAAAAGGGTGGCGGCCCTGGTCATCAAGTTTTCGGATTGCCTAACGGCGCTTCAGATTAGCCATCTTGCTACATCCTCTTATTTTTTTTATATTATTTTCTCTGAAAAGCCCTGGTTACTCATTACCAACAGAAGATCTAAATTGAAACGGTAGCTTCAATTGACGGCATCTTGATGGAAAGGTGATGTAAGAGGCAGCCTTTTGCAGAGAGACATCATCGCACCCCGATAGCAAACAGCTCATGTATAGCAGCCAGAGAGAGAGAGTGTGTAATGGGTAACCAAAGCTATACCAGTAACATTGTTCTTATAAAAACATCAATAAATCAAACAGTTGGCGCTTGAAAACCCTGAGAGACCGTAAAAACACAGACATCATCGTATTGACCATTATGGTAATGATACAATTAAACAATCGCCTCTGGAGTACGATTTCATTTCGAGTCGAATTTGCAGAAATCGAAGAAGTTGGCCGGAATCGACCGAACCAATTTAAAAGCCATTAGCCAAATGACACTAAATGCTCCCCATGGGGCCCGATGCCTTTTTTCGGCAAAGATTGTGGGATTTGAAGAAAACCCATTTCATTGCACTTGCAGCCCATAAATTATAACATTAAAGGTTCCCAAACAGTCGGCATGAAAATATTCAGATCAAATGCAAATTAAATAGCTGTTTTGCTCTCCTTCGGTTACTCGAAACTGTTCACATACGGACGTCCCCGTGAAACTCCAACGGCAGCTCTAACTGAAATCTTTGCCCGCAGTAACTATTTAAATAATGCCAAGGACCTGAAGCCCAGCCACTCCTGCCCTTTCCTGCCCCTTTCCCCTCTTTTGGCAATTACGGGCACCAGCATAAATGCACAGCGGGAAAGGAGCAATGGGGGTTTTCTGCGAGCTTGGAAACTTGCGAGGGGCAGGGACGTCCAGATCTTGAGATGCACACGCCACGCAACGCAACGTGGGCCGCATCCAAAGTAGCTTCAAGTGCCAAGTTTTGCCACCACGTATTACTTATAGGGTAGAGATATTCGGAGGAAACTGTGTGGAGGCATACGAAAGCTTTTGGCGAAAAGGATACCAGTTTTGTTTAATATTTTATGTATTTTTAAGATACTTAAGCTTTGTCGGTTCAGGAGAAAGCATATTTAAGCACGCGAGAGATTAACCAGGATAACAACATTGTTCTAATATAGACCACTTCTTCTCATTTCCATATAGTTTTTATCTGAAAGTTTCTGCTGATTTACTTTTGTATTTTCCTCTTTCTTTTTTAATTCGCCGGCAGTCGAGCAAATACGACAGCGATGACGATCATCTTAATGAGGGGCAGGGTAAAATCCCAGGCAGCGCCAAAACAGGCGCACACTCAAAGAAAACTTGCTAGAATTTGACTTGATTCGAAGATCTAACATTTGTTTCGACTCAGAGTCGGTCAAAGCCGTCATAAGATTAGGAGAACAATTCAACCCAAGCCATATCCAACCAGAAACCACATTTAATGAATCCATGTTCTACAAAATCAAAGTTCGTGACTAGTTCCTTTTCTGTCAGTGCATAAGCAACTCAGAACCCGTTGACGGCGCTGCTGCTGTGGACGTTGCTGTCGCTGCTGGTGTTTGGAATCGTCCCTGTCCATATGCAAAACCTCTGCGTTGACGCAAAATCAAAAGATCACACAGGATCAATTACAACTAATGATATAGAGACGAAGACGAGGATGCCAAGAGGGCTCGGGATCGGGATCGGGATCTCTAGACGGCGATGCAGTTGCAGATGGTGATGGGTTGGGAAGGGAGAAGGAGATGGAGATGGAGCTCGAGTTGGTAATGGAGATGACAGCTTGACTTGGCTGACGGCTGAGATGACGTCGCCACATGCGGGACCCGTGTGCTAACAAGTTGCACCCCGTCTGAAATTGCCCAATTGATGATGAGTTCCGCGAGCGAATAATACTCCAGCCATCCCACAGTTGCGGCTGAGATAATAGCGCACCACTTATCAATTACAGAAATTTCATTACCAAGAGCCAGTCGAGTTACAGTGGAATATGGTATCAAGCTAACTAAGAACGATGATTAAGAACTCTTCGTGGGCTCTATGCTAATTACTGGAAGTAAAAGCACAAAAGGTGTAGTTTGTCCAATTCAAAATGTAATTGATTAAGCTATTAAACCACTTATTTAAAAGGGCTTCTGAGTGTTAATTTGTTTAGCGCTATAGCAAGGAAGCCAATTGAAAGTGCGTTAGTTTTTTAGTTTGTAAGTTTCAGCCCTAGCAATCTGCCTGCCACTGTGCGAAGGAACTCCAGTTTGACAGCAGCTGAGCCATCAGAAGTTGAAGCTCTTCATCATGTCGCATCGCTGTCACCTCATGACCGAAAATTGCCCATGTTTAGGTCCTCGCGATACCCTTCTTCTCCCCAGAACAACCCACTCGCGGCGTAATTAAACTAATTGTTCCGAAACCCGTGGGTCGCCGCCATCCGTTTGATGTGTATTGGGCGCGCGGTCAATGATCTTGAACTCGGGAATCCAGCCTGCTATTTCAATTCCCGATGGTCCAATTCAAGTTCACCACTTGCACTTTAAAATGTAAAACTCATTGACGGCAACTTTCAGCTCAGTTATGTCATCAATGTGCCATTTTTTAGTCAGCAGCAATCAGAGGGCAAGTTAAGTAATCAAAAGGCTTGATTGAGCTCCCGATCAAAGAGGTAGCACCTATTTGGTTCGGGGTATGTCGTATTTATTATTTCAAAGCGTTTGCAAGTCCATTATATAAATAAATAGAGTGTTAGGTTTCATACTCAACTTAAAATCGAAGCTTAGTGTGAGGAGGTATCGAAAAAACGTATACGTTTCATATGCATTTCCATGTTCCTGCCTTTTTGCTTGTCATGTCTCTACTTCACAGACGCAGACTGCAAATATTGTTGAATGTTTCGTAGCAAAAATGATAATAAATAAATATACCGAAACACAATAATAACACGTTTAAAAGATTGGCGCAAGTTGGCGCTTCCTGCCAACTTTATCTGGGCCCCAAGATGCCAAGTTCCCCTTTTTTCCCATTCTGCTTTTTCGGCCTGGGCTGCTGCACTTGTGCGCGGTGTGTCGGATGCGATTTCATACAATAAAATAACAGAAATGTAGTCCGGTCATTTTACTAGACTGCCACCTTTGATGCACACACATACTTTGATGCACAAGGTACACTTTATTCATTGGTTGCCAATAAATGATTTGGGGGTGGAAGCCAATTCGGTTGTGGCAAGAACTTGGATTTTTTAGACGTGCGGTTCTAGCAGCTGAGCGTATTTCTTTGTAAATACATTAAATATTTTCAAGTGTACACACACTTCGGTGTGAGTGTATTGGGTTGAACCTTTAGGCTGTCCTGCAAGATTGATGTTAACGGAAAGCGTCGTTTTTCTCCGTTTCTGTCGCTGCATCTTTGTTGTTTATGCAACGTTAAAGTGCGGCATATTTGCCAACGATGCTGTGGCTGTTGCTTCTGCCAGTGTGTGTTGCTAGTGTACATTTTATTGCATTTCAATTTGGCAAACCAAGAGATTTCCCCCTTTCTTCAAGCCTGACCGGAAAACGAACTCATTTCTGTGATTTCCGGCCAGGCAGGAAATTTCATAATAAGAAAGATGGGAAACGGGGGAAAGAGGGGAACACAAATTTGGGTGGCGATTGCATCGATCGGGGGTTATGCAAATTAGATAAGGATAAGTGTTTGGGCACACGCTCTCTCCCATGTCGCTTTCTCTTTCTTTCAAGCCCCCCCTCTCTTTCCTTCTGGCTGAACAAACAAAAAATTATGTAACATAATGATTACTTGTTAATGAGTATACCAATTATAATATGTATATATGGTTAAATCTCGCCAGAACGTATCTATCTATTTGCAATCTGAGAACAACTAACCTCTTTTTCTTGCGGTGCATCCGTCCTTTCCTTTCTTCTTGGCGCGCGCGCACCTGTAGCGGGAAAAGGAAAGCAGGAAAAGGAGCAGCTGCCCGATCGAGGGGATACACCAGGATACGCGGCGTTCATGGGCAGGTGCAACATTTACCGTTTCCCCCAGCCGCGGGCCAACAAGTAAGGACAGGGGAGAGCGGGCTGAGTTTTAGAAGAGCACAAGTTGGGGCGCAGGACACGAGCCACGACTCCATTAAAGGGAATCTTTGAAAAATCCATGAGGATGCTGGTGCTCCAGGCAATTTTACTTATGGTAAAGGGTGCATTCATTAAAACATATTTCCTACATATCTGATATCCTTTATAATCCTTCTCTATACATTTACATTTACATCTATACATTTTACCAATTCTATATAATAAGAATGATGCGTTCTCGTATATTAACGAAGCTGTTTCAAGGGCTTATGCTTTCCACTTGATCAGTTGATTTAACAAAAAATGTTATTTATGTCCCAAAATATTTTCTTTGAGATAACACAAGCTGAGCCCCCATAAAATTCATATTCCCGCTGCGACGATGACAATAATAACATTACCGAGTGACAACAAAGCGGTGAATTTATGGGATGCAACCCGAGCGCAATCTAGCTGGATTCTAATTAACCCAAAGGCCCCAGTTGTAGATCGTTCCAGATATCAAACAGGTAGCATATTCGAACTCCAGGCGAAGTAACTACTGTGCAGGTGTGTAGGGATAGGAATATTGAACAGTAGGTGGGCATCGATTGCGCCTCCTTCAGGTTTTTGATTTAAAGGATCATCACCCACTGGTTATGGTTATACGAGTATTTCGTTCTTGTGTTCGTCTTTTTATGATTGAGTTCGAATCGGGGCGTTTTGTTGTGCAATCAGTAGCAAGTAGTAGCAAGGAAATCAGTTGTAATAGATACCATGATTTCGCTTTCGATGACATTTTCAATGAAGGGAAACCAAATTGATTGGTTGACGTTTACAGCAAAAAAGGCGGGGAGAAGATTCCGGGAACAGAAAAGGAATCCATTGGAATGAAACCCATTGACCCGTACACCTGTATATATGCCTTGTTAACTGCCTGATTAATTGAGTTGCCTGGTGAGCGCAAAAAACCAAAAACCAAAAAAAAAAACAAGAAATTAAGGAAAATTGTGAACGAACGAACCACAAGGTGGTCCCTTCATCGAGGGAAGCCAAATCAATTAGCCAAACAAGACAGCCGATGAAAGGGAATCCCCGGTTCTTCTAACCAGCCACCGAAAAATCGAAGGAATGAAGAATGATTTCGAGCTCGAGCTCGAGTTCGGAAGCTTGCCTTTCCTGCTTCCCTTCTACCCTTCATTTCCCGGGCTAAATGTGTGGTCTATGCCAATCATGAACTTTACGCGCTGCCTTCATTAGCCGCCAACAATCTTGGACAGTTTATCGCACTCCTGGACCCCCAATCCATCCGCGTAGCCCAAAAGGTTCTGCCGATAGCGCCGAGCCACATCAAACGAAAGAAACCGAATCTGAATCTGAATCTGAATCCGAGGAGTCCACGGGTTCTCCAGTCCTCCGTTCCGGGCCCATTATAAAACTGATTTGCGGACTCGGTATTGAGCAACACTTGGATGCGGAATTTATGCTTGGGTTTCTGGACTCTCTGCAGTTTCTGGAGTTCTCCTAGAGCAGTTCTCAGCCACGCCCCTTGCCCCCGACACTAAGAAAAAAACCCAATATGTCCGTTTAGTTTGATTCAAAAACTGTGCTCACACGTACTTTATTGCAAGTGAATTCCTTATTAATTTTTTTTTTCAATTTTTATCATGTTTTGTCAGTGTTAGTTTCAAGCCTGATGACATTGGTTTTTTTCATGTGTACCTCGCTTTTTTACCGCTGCCCATGTAACGAGCTGGCAAAATGACTTAATTAGTGAGCTGCTCGACTGGTTCGCTAAATGTTAACGAGTCGTTGCGCTCCAGCAAGCAGAACATCTCACTCAGCATTAACAATTAAGCCGGGATTTGGGATGATCAGGCAGCTAGCCCGCAGGGTAAAGTAGATTCCAAGAGCGGCAGACCAGACGAAGCAATCCTTATCTAAATAGGCGCGTCCCAAAGTACAAATGGTCAAGTGGATAGATAGCTGCCTTACAGGGAGTCTAATTTGTGAACAGTTAAATAAACAAACATGCCAGAGAATCGAATTCAGGATCTTTCGAGACTACTGAAGAACACTCGTCGGCAAAGTCCTCTGATGAAAAATGTTACCTTTTGAAACAGGCCGACGTTCTGATAAGGACTCTCAAGTGTGGAGTCTCGCCTTTTACTGCGAGACACGCGACATAATACATAAGATATGTACATATATGTACATTAATACCTAATCGATGGATCGAAAGTGCTGTAATAATTTGACTCAAAAACAAATACTATTACTTAGCAGGAGAGGGCACAAAAATGATGCTAGTATTTATTAAGTTAGATAATTATGTTGTTTATGATAAAATCCTTTAGGATATGTTTACATAACAAATACCCCATCAGATTTTAGAAACGGGTTAAGATCCCTATCCGTGTTAGTCCTTACGCAGTTCTTACATATTTCTGAGAAGGTCTAATCCTGCAAGAAATTGCATAAAAAACAAAACGCGTCAAAATCGCAAAATTCCGTCGAACATCACGAACTGAATTTTTGCAGCTCGAAAAAAAGAGTGGAAATTCATTTTCCCAAGGCAAACGTGCGAGAATAGAGAGGACCAAACGAATTCCCAGAAGCTGGGATCCGTGATTATTTTATTCCATTTTTGTGGCTAGAGCCAAGACAATGCAAAAGGACGCAGGAATCGATGATATATCTTATTGACACAGGCTGACGCACTCTGAATAGCAAGAATGCAATATTTGCGCAATATTCCTGAGCTCTGCAACTAAGAAAATGTTGTTGCTGCTGCTCGAAAAGAATTCGCATTTTCTGAACAAAACAGAAGCCCTGTCCGTGAGGAAAATAAACATTATTTCGGGCAGATCGACCTGGGTACCCTTTTGCAAAGGGCCTCATCCCAATGTCCTCATCCTGTTATGTTATTACATTTTCTTGCAGTGCACTGCAGTGCTTGGATTTGATTCTATGCGCTGTAAAAACACCCAGCATGTGGGCACATTCAACCGGCAGATCCCAGGATTCAACCAGGATTCTGCCAGGCAAAGTCAACACAAATTGAGAAAGGAAAAAGCAAATATCACGAACTATTGGGAATGAGCAAGGATGAACAATGCGGGGGGAACAGTTTTAATTGATCAGAAATACAAACAAGTGCAAAAAAAATCACGCAACAATGCCAGAAAGAAGTTTCCTGAATGGCCAAGTAGGCCATTGTTTGCTTTGGGCGTTTGTCCTGTTTCTCTTTATGTTTTGGGTAAACATCGATCCTTCGATTCAAATGTCCAAAGAACAGGGGAGTGATTTGATTTCAGGACCAGTGGATTCATAAAAAGACAAATACATTTAGCACCGAAATTAAATTCCATGAAATAGCCAAAGAAAGGGAGTTTTCTGATTAATCTTTTGGAAATAAAAAATGACTGCGAAATAGACAAAAAACAAAATGCATTTGCACTTCTTGGAAAGCGAGCAGTTTTTCTATTTGCGAAGAGAAAATTTGTCAACTTGTTGGCGTTTTTGCCATAACTTGAACAAAAGTGGCCGCACAGCTAAAATAAAGACTGTTTTGTGCTGCTAATAAACATAGGTAATTATGTCTATCTCTACTTTTTTGATTTGTGAAAACAAAAAAATTTACAAATTTTTGCATTTTTGATAAGGAGTACCATCATCAAAATTTACGAAAATTGGCAAAAAAAAATTAGCATTTCAATGTATGTACATGGATCGATAGGGAATTTTGTTACGAATTCAACGAGGTATGGCATTCCAGTTTTGGACAAATATTTTCTCTGCTATCGAAAAAAAACGGATTATTTTTTATCAAAAAATGGGGAAAAAAAATGTTGTAAAAAATCTGATATTTTTAATCAGTGTTTTTGCCATAACTTGGCCAAAAATGGACGCACAGCTAAAATAAAGACTGTTTTGTGCTGCTAATAAACATAGGTAACTATGTCTATCCCTACTTTTTTGATTTGTGAAAACAAAAAAATTTACAAATTTTTGCATTTTTGATAAGGAGTACCATCATCAAAATTTACGAAAATTGGCAAAAAAAAATTAGCATTTCAATGTATGTACATGGATCGATAGGGAATTTTGTTACGAATTCAACGAGGTATGGCATTCCAGTTTTGGACAAATATTTTCTCTGCTATCGAAAAAAAACGGATTATTTTTTATAAAAAAAATCGAAGAAAAAAAATGTTGTAAAAAATCTGATATTTTTAGGGTAATGAAAAAATGTAAATGTAATGTAAATGTAAATGTAAAAAATATATATATAAGTTTATGTCTATTTTAAAGTTCACATCTTTTATTCTATTGTAACTTAGAAGATGAGAAAGTTCTGACCAAGCAACAATGTTCTGCAATTGAGACGACCAACTTATAAGCAGCAGCTGCCAAGAACAATGTTTTTTGGTAATCTTATCAAAAGAGTCATAATTTTCCCCTGGAAACGAGTGTCGGGTACGAGTGTTTTATCAGCGGGAGTTTTCTTTGGGCCATAGGCTGCAGTGCAGCCCTTGAACATCCGTAGAGTCCTTGTGTGCCGCATGCCAAAAGTGCCGTACCCACAATTAATGGTTGATGTCGCCGGAATTTAAATTGCTAGCTTCGGCGGACTTCAATAGCAGTTTAATCTGCAGCTGAAATTCACTTTTGACGCATTTTGAGCAGCAGCAGCAGCAGACAAGTCCCACTTAACGGATCACTCGAGTGCATTTAAATCCTCGTCGGAGCCAGATCCTTTCAGATCCTTTTCGACTGCCCAACCGCAACTGGCCGACCAAAATCAATAGTTTGTAAAATGCGGCATAGAAGCAAAAGAAATCAACGGTGCGTAAATTTCTAAATTTTCTATTTGCCAATTTGTCTGATAGCAATTCAAAGAGTTTCTAAGTAGGCAATCGACGCTAAACGCAAAATCACAAAAAAGGGAATCAAAGAAGGCATCGCAGGAAACCTAATCATTAGTATAATAGTCAAACGGGTGTACTTATTTCGAAAAGGGTTTACAAAGGGTTAAAAAGAGGAGAAATCCTACTTCTTTGTTGCGAAAAATCCAATTCATCCTTGTGAATTCGAAAAGTAGGTTAAAAAACAACGAAACAACTAGAGCTGTTCTGAAACGGAAAGAAATGGCTAAAGTCCCTGTTGTATTTTGTTATTGTTCGCCTCGGCAAATCTTAAGCAGTATTTTTTTAAGTACTTCAACGATTCTCAAATCACAAAGCAAATAATTCGATTCAAGTTCAATTAAATTCCACTTAAGAAACACACAATTTACAGAACTTTAAAATAGAGAAACTCCGCGACTTCGTTTCCGCGATTTTACTAATGTTTCGCATTAGTTACTCAAAGTAAGCAAAAATGTAAAAACTGGAAATACATTTTAATTTTGCTCAGTACTACAATTTCTTTATAATTTCAGGGCTTTTTCTCGGGCTGGGACAGGTAAGCACCTAGGTCTTTGGGGCTATTCAACTAGATGATGCAAAGGACGCGGCGCAACCAGTTCACCAGACACCTGCGACTGGCACGGCTTTAAGCCTGCAAAACTGGCAGCGCGTGCGGTCAGCGGACTTGAAAGTTGGTAAAGTGGAGGGGTTGGTAAAATGCTACAGGACCATGCATTTCAAGAAGCTGAAGGGATCGAGGAGATCGGAGGCACCGAAGACACGCGCTCATTAGTATGCCTCGAAAGTGGTATTTTCCGAACGGACAAGGTCACTTTTTCTGCGAAAAAAAGCTTAGATCTACGCGATCTCTACGTAAAGCAATATTGGGAATATAACCTGAACTTTATTACAAATTGTGCCAGCTGTATTTTGTCAAGTTACTGTACCCAGAAATATATTCCCTATATTACATATGTTCATCTTTTCGGTGACGTGTGTGCAGAGAGTGAAATTGACCAAATTTGCATTGCCGCCGGCTTCGAATCCTTTATAAAAAAAGCATTGCGCGTGCGCATCCCCCTGCCCCGCCACCCCCCTCTGTCACCACAGGCAACAGGTTTGTGAACAATTACTTCCACCCTCCCGCCATTTAATCGGTTGCTCAAATATAATTTTATTTCATTCCCGATTGCTCACACATTTATTTTGCTCATTGTTTGCCGTGCTTGTTGTTGCAATTGTTGCTCCTGATTCTGGAGGACTCACCCTCGAAAAGCATGATCGGACTGCACAACTAACAACTACACATCACATATACAGTTTAATACCACATAGTTTCCAAAACCATGGTTAAGGGTGTACAGATCGAGGGAACTACACAATCTTGAGTCCATATAGGATGATTTACAAGCACCATCCATACACCCACAGGCAGAATCGCCGATTTTCAGGCAGCTTTAGCTGTTGGTCGAAAGTTACCGGCGATCCCTAACGCAAACACCCCTAATCCTGGCGGAACTTAATGCCCAGGACCTCTCTGTTGGCGTTGTTTGCTGGCACAGGGGTTGCTCTAAAGCGAGCGAGACAGCAAGCGTAGAAAGGGACGGGACTACAATCGCAGGGCAGGACGAAGGGGGCGAGGGGCAGAGCTGTTGAACGATTGCTGTGCAGCAGGAGCAGATGTTTTTCGCGGCAGAATGACGATGCAGGATCGCTGGCGATCAGCGACCCCAGCACGGGACACGGGACACGACACGATGCGATACATACGGAATATGCTCTACGAGCATGTATGTATGTACATATATAAAACGGAACAAAGGGCATTAGAGCGGGAAGGGGCTAGCGAGAGGGAGCCAGCACGAATGCGAGGGAGATCCACGAAACTTGTTTTTGGTTACCCCAAACTCGAAAACTCAAATTAGACTAAGAAACCATTAAACGTGCCATCGAAGTTTCGAGCTATGACGTGAAAATGCAGTACTAAAAATTAAAACTTAATTAATGCTTAAAAACCGTGACTTTTAAGGCATTAAATATTAAGCATTTGCTACTTTTTGATGTATGCTAAATTGAACACACGAGTATACTGCACATACACACACTCTTAGCTTTCCCGCTGTGTATTGCCTAAATTATAGTCCTTCCCCTACACATACTCCTCAGCCTCGAGCGGAATATGCCCAGATTTGATCAGGATCGATACCCCGGATAAGATAGAAAGAGCACCTAGCTCAGAAGAGAGAAGCAGTAGCAGAGAGGAGTGAGCGAGAAAGGAGATGAGAAAGGAAAATGAGAAGCCAGGTGAGGGTGAGGATAATTTATTGTTGTTCGGAAACCCCCGAAAGCGCGCCAAAGGTCCCCGATACCCTAAAATCCCCGACACTGAGAGAAAAGTTATTGAATACATTTTATATGTAGCATGAATAAACATTTGAATGTTTAGCACACTGCGTTGCAAAAGATACGATAATACTATACGATATACCTTGTACAAATCAATTATTTATTTCAAGGTGGTTTTTTTGCGTGTAGGATCTCAGGTAGAACAGGCACAGTCACACAGACACTCACGCACACTTATGTAGAGCACAAGGCACGTGCGCGATCTGAAAACAATTTACCACTCCGATCAGCGAGAATTGTGAGTTTCACTTTAAAGTCGAATGCAGACTTTAGAGGGAAACTCGCCATTTCCCCATTTCATTGTTTCAAAGCGAACGACAGGATTAGTCATTACTTTTATCCCTCAACTCAACTTGCTTAGGTTATCTTAATTTAGTTTCAGGTTCGTAAGAAGTTACTTGTACCTCGGAGATGCGTACGAGATGCGTATGAGTGGAGAAACACATACATATATGTAGTGATTAGAAGGCAGCGTCAGAAACGTATCCTGAATGGTGTCCCAACAAATGTGTGCACCCGTAGAGCGAGTCCTTTTGTGTAGCTCTGAGTTGGGTCCTTTCACTTTTCCGCTGTGCTCGACTCCAAAGTTATTTCAAGGACTTCCACGGAGAGACTTCCGTTCCATCAAGTTTTCAACACTCATAACCCGAAAAACGAAATAATAATATGAAAAAAACAAGAAGCAGTGAAACAATTTATGAACGAACAACTGTGCCCAGATGCTAAATGATGAAGCATCCCAAAGGATCCACTTGAGTCAACGACGAGTACACACAGAATATGGGCCCAGGACATATCCACCAGGCGCCTTTCTCCGGTTACCAAATGGAAAAGGAAGAGGGAACTTAAATTTTGAAAATCAAAGCGACTTGAATGCGTTGTCAGATTGATTTACGATTTCGGAGGGTCAAGCCAAATAGGACGACTTCAGATTTTCCCGGAGACCCTGGAAGATGCAGTATGTTTCCACGCTACCCTCAACTCCGTTTGATCGTCGGTTTCAGTACCATTACCATTTAACATTTCTCTCGCCTCAAGATATTTTCCCAGTGAAATCAATGCGTTTTTAAAATGCAAATAAACCAGTAACCAGAAACCATTCATAAATTATATTTGTTTAGATTGGAAAATTTCGAGCCGCCAAAGATAAAAGTCAAAATGAAATTATATCTAAAAAAAAAAATCGAGAGAGGCAGGAATAGTTTTACGAACGTGGGAGTAATTTGGAAAACAAAATACCTTGGGGGTTATCCTGCGAGAATGCAAGAAATGCCTACCTTAACATGAAGTATTTTCTCGCAGTGGACGAAAGGCGTGGCTGGGGCAGAAGCCGTTCCTTGAGATGAGTGCGGCGATGCGTCGTCAAAGTGGGACGCAACCGAGTCAAATCCTCTAGGACAACAAAGGACGCCGAGCAGTACTTCCCAGTACTCAAATACTCCTCAGTACGCACAAGCGTTGACTCCTTTTTCTTTGAGAGCTCGTCTGCATAATAAGGAATGAGGAATAAGGAATGAGGACTTGGCATCCTGGATCGCAAACCGGTAGTCGTTCGTCGCAAGTTTCTGCTCCCCGCCGGTTATCCTGCGCTCAAGTCCTTTTCCTTGAACCTTTCAAGTGAACTCAAGTTTATAAATTGTGCAGCAAGTACAACACACACACACACACATACATATACTTGTATGTATGCTCCTCTATTTACTCAGGTCTGTTGGAAACTACCTGAGAGCCAGGCTCAAAAAAGTTTATTGTAGCACACGAAAACTTGTTTGCACAGACAGACCTAAGCTCCAAAAAAATGGGAATAGATTATAGAACTAAAGTACTGGCAAAATTATTTTCCCACCAGACTAATTGCCAGAGTTTTTTTGCTCGACGAAGACAAAACAAGAATATAGAGAAAGGATGGGTGATGTTTCACCCCTTGAAAGATTGGAATTGGCTCTCTGGCATCTTGTCGATTTCAAACATAAATTGTAGCCCAGAATTATACCTCTCTCTGTATTTAATTTCTGTTTATGAGCTTTAGAAAAGGGAATCGATTTTGTAAAAAGTTAAGATCAGGTGATCCCGAGATAGCTTTTAAATAAAATAGAAACAAACAAGTCCTTAGTTTTAGCTGTGAGCTGCCTTGGAATTTAAATCTCGCCAAAAATTCCGATGCATTTGCGTTTTACATGACACATATTGGAGGTCTAGGTGATCTATTGAGATCCTCGGCAGATTCCTAGGTAGCTTGGAAATACCTTGGAAACCAGGGCTGCAAAAGCTCCTTTTTTACTATATATGGTATACATATATGGTATATGGTTATTATTGTGTCCATATATTAATAGGGGCGGTATATAGGAATGATGTTTTTGCTGCCGATAAATAATGAGAGAGAGCGTGGCGAAATCCACCCTTGAACCAGGTGGACTTTTTGGCTCGAGTTGATCAGATGTTAGTTTTCCCAAAAGCCGTACCCTATATAAAATATGTGATAAAGGTGTGTGTGTGAGCGATCGAGAAAGGGACACCCAGTCTAGGGGATGAAAAGTCAGGCCCTTTACATAAGGGATACGCAGGACCTCAAATGCCTTCTGTTTTGTGTGTGCGTGTGTGTGTGTGCGTGCTCTGTGACTGTGTTGTGTGTGTCAGTCAACGAAGTCACTTCCGTTGGGTTTGCGTTTTAGTTCGAGTTCGGAGTTTAGGGGCACGCGACACAGAGCGCCAGCAGCTGTCCTGATGCAAGGACACGAAAAGCATAT
Organism: Drosophila santomea; assembly: GCF_016746245.2. Lineage (NCBI taxonomy): Eukaryota > Metazoa > Arthropoda > Insecta > Diptera > Drosophilidae > Drosophila > Drosophila santomea. The sequence continues at coordinate 302,232 of NC_053021.2, forward strand.
TACATCAGTCACCATTTAACATTCACTCAAGAAGGACTAACGTGCTGAAAGTACACCCGCAATCGCCACCAGTGTTTCTCCCGCCCACATAAAGCCAGGAATTCAAAAACAAAATCATGGCTGCCTTGAGCTTCAGCCCATCACCTCCTCCAAAGGAAAACCCCAAGGAAAACCCCAATCCAGGGATGAAGACCACGCTGAAACCTTTTGGAAAGATCACCGTTCACAATGTGTTGAGTGAAAGTGGCGCCAACGCCTTACAACAGCATATAGCCAATCAGAATACCATTATTCGAAAGATCCGGGACTTTGGCATGCTGGGTGCTGTACAAAGTGCCGTGGCCAGCACAACGAACACCACACCCATACCCAGTCAACGGAAGAGGCCCCTGGGAGAGTCCCAAAAGCAGAACCAACAGAACCAGCAGAATCAACAGCCCACTAAAACTTCAGTGCCTGCCAAAAAATGCAAGACCAACAAGAAGTTAACGGTGGAAAAGCCCCCAAAAGCAGCAGCTATAAGCCATCCAAATAAAAGCCAAGCCGATCAGAGTTTCGGAACACCTGGAAGAAAGGGTTTGCCTTTGCCACAAGCCGTTGCCCGTAGAAACGCCAGGGAAAGGAATCGCGTAAAGCAGGTTAATAATGGATTTGCTCTACTGCGCGAGAAGATCCCGGAAGAAGTTTCCGAGGCTTTTGAGGCCCAGGGGGCGGGAAGAGGAGCCAGCAAGAAGCTATCCAAGGTGGAGACCCTACGCATGGCCGTGGAGTATATAAGAAGTTTGGAAAAACTGCTGGGATTCGATTTTCCACCCCTCAACAGTCAGGGGAATAGTTCTGGATCCGGCGATGATAGTTTTATGTTTATCAAGGACGAATTCGATTGTCTGGATGAACATTTCGACGACTCCTTGAGCAACTACGAAATGGAGGAGCAACAGCCAGTCCAGCAAACTTTGTCCGAGGAAATCCCAATCCCTCCGCAAGCCACTGATCTCCTGCCTAGTTTGACTACCTTGAATGGGTTGCAATACATCAGAATACCGGGGACCAACACCTATCAACTGCTAACGGCTGAATTACTGGGCGATTTGAGTCACGAGCAAAAACTGGGAGAAACAGCTGCCTCGGGTCCGTTATCGCGATCGCCCGTGCCACAAAAGGTGGTAAGAAGTCCCTGCTCCTCGCCAGTTTCACCTGTCGCCTCGACTGAGTTGCTGTTACAGACGTGTGCCACACCGCTGCAGCAGCAAGTAATTAAACAGGAATACGCCAGCAGCACCAACATTAGCAGCAGCAGCAGCAACGCACAGACTTCCCCGCAGCAGCAGCAACAGCAACAGCAACAGCAACAGCAACAGCAGCAGCAGCCTCAAGTTCAGAACCTGGGATCGTCGCCTATCTTACCCGCGTTCTACGACCAGGAACCCGTGAGTTTCTATGACAACGTAGTACTGCCCGGATTCAAGAAAGAGTTCAGCGACATTTTGCAGCAGGAGCAGCCCAACAACACGACCGCTGGCTGCCTTTCGGACGAGAGCATGATCGATGCCATTGACTGGTGGGAGGCACATACACCCAAGTCTAATGGTGCATGCACCAATCTGTCCGTTTAGCCTAGATAGCCTGTCCTGTCCTCACGCATCTCTAATCTCTAAAAAAACAATTAACAATTACTTTTTTAGCATATTTTTAAATGATTTGAAGTCCTCGCAGACTTCCGTGGCAGGCCATTCTATCAAAAGTTTTTTTAACCAAGCCGTGACTGAGTCATTGTGTAAATAGCAATTTAAGCCGAGAAAGGAAGATAACTTCGGCCAGCCGAAGCTTATAAACCTTTGCTGTTAAAACCATGTCTTTAATATGAAAGGTCACACACTTTGGATGAAGTTTAATCTAAGAACACAGCAGATTAAAAGTCATCTAGTGATATAAACCAAATCGAAATAACCTTCTAAGACCCAAACACAAAATAGTTATCCTGCTAAACGGCTTAATGTTGAGCCAGACTAGTGTCTAATATTTTACATAAATTTATGTATCAGTGTAAGCATATTTTTTTTGTAGATTTAATTGTAGGAACGTTAAAATGGCAAGCAGATAACATATGCTTTTGAATAAATGCAAATAAATATGAACATTTCTAAAAACTTGAATCGTTTCTTGTGGTTTTTTTTCTCAATTATTTCTTAAATTTTAAAGAGTGCTGAGCATATCTCTCTACTTCCCTGCTTCGATATTCAAAAGGGTTTCTTTTCTGATAAATGACAGAGTCCTATGGGGAATATTCGGATGGCATAACCCTGAAACGCGGCAATTACACTTGGGAACTGAAAATGCCCCGCTTCAGCTTCATAATGACACAAGTAATTAAAAATGCACCAAAATAAATGGGCGGGAAATGGAGGGTAAACGGCTTTAGGGTGAACTTATTTTTGGGACTTGACAGGCAACCGCGAATCGAAAGTAGAGTCTGTCTGTCCTTATACAATTTTCATAATTTCCAAAAAAAGAATGTAATGGAATGGTAATAAAATCATCGTATCTAAAATATCAAAACCTTGACGCACGTCTGTTAATTTGCAGGATATTTTCCCACCCTCACTCTTACTCTTACTTGGCGCTATGCTCTCCTGCCAATTGTCCCCAGGACCTCATTGTCCTGTGCTTACGTGTTCTCACGTCTGTCTACCCGCCTCTTTTTTTTGGGACATCTGCCCAAATAGGAGAAAAACGGAAGAAAATCCAAAAAACAATAAAACAAAAAATAAGAAAGGGCCGGTCCGAGGGATATGGATGATGCAAAACTATGTAAGACAGCCATGCTGCAGGGAAAATCAATTGAAATCGTTTGGCCATTAAGAATAGATGGCCTGTGCCAAAAGATCGTCGCATCTGCAGGACCCGAAACCCAACGAAATCTAAGTAGTACACTGAGGCAACAACACGATCCATTTTTGAGGCCGACCTTTTAATGCGGGACTTTATGTTCCCCATTATGATTTCCTTTTTCGCTGAGTGTATGTGTTGACGCGATCCTGAGCTCCTGAGGTCGCCTACAACCCCCTTTTTCGAGCAGTTTTCAGTTTTCCAATCCAGGTGCAAACGTGTTTTCCTATCATCCTTCTTTTGGCCTTGTGGTGGGTGCGCCGTTCACCGTTCACCATTCACCGTTCACCGTTCACCGTTCACCGTTAGCAGTGAAAATCTTTTCACGCACCGTTATCATTATTAAATATTGGTAATGCGACACGCCCCTCAACCGTGCACCTTCGAATGTGGGTCGAGTTTCGCATTTTAACCGTTTGAACTGGGAAATCACTGCCGTTATGTGCGTTTTTCGTTTATTTCTGGCATTTGATGAATGCTAAAGGCTTGGGACAGATGGAATATTCAAGGAATCGATCCGGAGATTTGCTTTCATAGCTCTGGGTGCCGCCATGGCCTTAAGTTGCGCCCTCATTACGCCATTTCAAATATACCACGCCCCACATGTCACCATTGAGCATTGATAGCAATACTTCTGGATAGCATACCGCCTGCTCTTAAGCTCACTTTAGCGTGTGCTCACAGCGCTGACTTGATTGGATTTTCCCCTCGTTCTCCACGTTCGATCCACTGATTATCCGATTTCTGGGCACATTGCATGGCAATTATCTAGGCAGCCAGATGCTGCTCTTTGACCCGCCGAATCCGAGTTCGCTGGTTGGAAATTGAAATTGCGATGGGTGACACGACAGAGGGAATTAAGTCAGAACTTGAGGTATTTAAGATTTTTTGAAAAACCACTTCTTCTAGGAAGCTCACTTGTTTCATTACCTTTAGCATTCTTATATACTCAAAGACCAGATAATGGCGTTGAGTGCCTGATCCGCTGATCCCCAGTAATCATTTGTCAAGATTCTACTTTCATTCAAGGATTTCATCCTTCCCTTTCACTCAGCACTGGACCAAATAACATTCCTATTACTGTGTCTTACGAAACTAACTGCAGTCCAAGCCGAGCTACTTAGACTTAGCAGATCAGTTCTTTTATGTCCTTAAGTGGACGCACTTGAGCCCACAATGAGGCACTTAAGTGTGCGCTCCGTGGCCCAAAAAGGTTAAGCGGCCAAGGAACCAGGTCAAGAAAATAACTCTGGACAAACGTTAAAACCAAAAGCGGGTTAACACTTTCAAGTACCTCCTGCGGTTCGCCTAAGCCCTTCCCCATAATTTTTCCTGCTTTCTACTTCAGCCATTGATGATCTGCGAACTGCTGACTGATCTGAGCTACTTCCATTCATTCCATCCCATCTAATCTGTATATCTATACACATATACATATTTGGAAATCTTAAACCCCCAACAACTTCCGTGAATGGAGCCCCAAGCCAGAGGCTCGAGCACAACACATGTGACTTTCGTCGTCCAGTTTTAAAAACATTAAATGAAACTGCTCCCCAGGTCTGGTTGCACATGTTTTCCAGGACATTTTTCTAATGTCACCGAATCCACGTGGGCCTCATAGCCCGTCGCCCTGTGACTATGAGTATATTCCCATGTTTTGACTTACGCACCCAGGGTGGCCACCGGGAACATTCCAAGGACGAAGTACAGTATCGGCATTGAGTCCAGACCAGACTCGATTGTATGACAAACACAATTCTTACTCCCGCTCACTCCGGGGAGCGTTATTTTGTCAGTTTTGCATTGATTGAGATGTCCTGGTACGGAACTCCCTGTTTAATAGTTTCCCGAGCTCTTTGTTTGGCTTCCTCTTCTCTAAAGTGGTTTTGTATGCAACTTAAAGTCGACAAGGATGTTTTTGTAGTTCCGGCTAATCTATTTCTTCTTGATTATATATATAATGTAGTGTTCGAGCAGCACAATAAGACCACACATTCCGTTCCAAACATTTCCCATTAACTTTCTACTGGCTAACCATTACCATTATGGAATTTGTATACTGACTGTATAACCTTTTTATAGTTATATACTCATACCAATAAACTATCAAAAGGTAACAGTATCAAAATTTTTAAAGTACACGTGGCAGTTGCTAGCCGGCAGCCATCAAAGTAAATCCTAGAGTGTCACGCATGAAGGACATTGCCCACAATCTGATATCAAGTTGGCGTGTTTAAGGAATTCCGCCATAAAAAATAGAACGAATGTGCACAAACTTCCGGATGCCCAAAAATATTGGATTGAATTGCAGACTCCCAGGTAGTGCCGCTATTTGCCTAGCGCAAAAAGGACAATGACCAAACAGAATTTTGGTTTTAGGGACCTGCTTGATGCTCCTTTTTATGTCTGCCGAAGATGCTGGGGAAGGGTTCATAATTCGAATGCAGCAAGGCAGGAAAGGCGGAAATGCGGAGGAAACCGAAAGGATTTCCGTTTCGTTTCGTTCCGTTTGTAAATTGATATTCTGCAATCGATTGCCCAAAAAAGGGAAAGCCGATTTCTAACGGTGGAATTCAGCTAATCAGGAAAAAATAAGGCTTACGAATACACCGACACCCCCTACTTCTTTGCGACCCCGAATCCCGCGATAAACTGCTACCGATTCCGACACAATAGCATTCGCATTTGTCAGCATCGCAATCTGCATCCGATTAATCGCATTACAAATCGCCCAGCGAATGAGGTGTCGACTTAAGATCAGCATAATGCTAACAAATACGAGCAGGTACCCAAAATACGAGCGAAACAAAGTAAAGCAGAAAATACCTCGCCAAGGACAGCGGCCTTTTTGTCAATATTTTGACATTGCCAGCAGTTTGCAAACTGTCGATTGCCCCGCATTAGCGCATTAACTTGTTGATTGGCAAATCGCAGAGCCACAAGCCAAGGCGACTTGGTCATGTCCGTCTTTCCCATATGCATTCGAATTTGTCCTAGTTTACTAGTTAATAGCCAAGTTTGTAGGAAACTACGACCGAAACTACCGCCCAGAAGGAGAACATCACAGGATGTGCAATTTCAATTGTTTTGCAGCTCTATCGGCTACGTGCCTCGCATACGTGTATTTTTCATATTTTTTGGGCTTCGTCTAAACCATTTGACTTAATAAATACTAGAATAGAGAAAAAAAATCACACTACATGGCTAGGAAAAAAAAGTATAGATAGATAGTGATAGAAGTAGGAGTACTAAAAAGGTGAAGAGCACAAACAGTTGCGTTGAATAGTTGGTTAAAAGGATATATAGTATATACGTATACATTATATAGGGTCACCACTCGCTAAAGACCAACAAACAAAAAGGAATTGATAAAATATAAAAGTAACGAGGAAAAAAAACGAAAGAAAACTTATTTGACTCTCTGGCTGGCTTGTGCGTTGGGTTCTTCATCGGTGTAGGTCATAAGTCGTCATCGAGGTGTCGGGTCGGGATATTCATCGGCGTTCATCATCTATATACAGGGCTGGATTCGGAATTCGGGAGTCCCAGATTATTAGGCCACGGTGGCATACTGACGCTTCTCCAACGAGACATTGAATCCATTCTCGAGCTTCAGGATGATGTCAGCCTGCAGCTTGAAGTCTGCCTCCGTATCGGTGGAGTGGACAATGTAGTTCCTCACGATGGTGGACAGCAGGACCTTCAGCTTCAGCATGGCGTACTTGCGGCCCACACAGCTTCTGGGTCCAGCGCTGAAGGGGATGAAGGAGTAGTAGTGCCTGTTGGCCATCCTCTCGGGCAGGAAGTTATCCGGATCGAATTTGGTGGGATTGGGATAGATGTCGGGACGCCTGTGCACGCAGTACTGCAGCACGATGACCGTGGTGCCCTTGGGAACCGTGTACGGTCCACTGGCCAACTTGAGGTCGTAGTCCAGACGCCTGGCGATCAGCGGTACTGGTGGGTACAACCTCAAAGTCTCCAAAATCACGCGCTCCAGGTATTTCATCTCCATGGTGTCGGCAAAGGTGCAATCCCGCAGCATGTTATCCCCGAAGATGGCCTTCTGTTCGGCGAAGACCTTAGCCTGGATGTCCTTGTGAATGCCCATCATGCAGAGGGCGAAACTCGATCCCGCCGAGGTGGTATCGTGGCCCTCAAACATAATTGTGTTCACCTCATCCATGATGTCCTTCTCGTTCCACTCGATATCGGGGTTCTTGGCCATTTCCACCATGGCATCCAGGAGAGCCAATCGCCTCTTGGCACCCACATCATTCTCATCGATATCGTCCAGATCATCGCGAAGACCCTCCTTCTTGGAGGCGGGAGTGCTGGCCACAGGTGTGGCAATCTCCTCAACAATCGCTCGCGACTCCTCCTGGAAGTTCTCCTTGCGATCCTTGACCACCTTGCTGGTCATGCCCAGGATGATGTTCATCATGCGATCGCCCTTCTCGCGGAGCTTCGTAAACTTGTAGATGGAGTCCAGGCGGTAAAGTAGTTTTATCTGTCGCTTATGAATGATGTCGCACATGTCGACGACGGCTTGAGCGTATTCGAAACTCTTGTTGCCCTCCGGGAGCTTCTTCACACCCATGGCGGTGGACAACAGGATGTCGACGGTGGTCTGGGACATATAGTCATGAACATCAAAGGATTTTCCCGATTCCAAGCCCATCCTGGCCACCACCGCCTTCGAGTGATCCACAAATGTGGGCACGAAGCTCTTCAAGATACTCTGGTGGAAGGTGGGGGCAATCATCTTGCGATGATGGCGCCAATGGTGTCCATTGCTGATCAGCAGACCATCTCCGAACCAGGGCTTGAAGTAGCGATACTCCTCCGCCTTAGTCAAGTGCTGGTGCCCGCTCAGGATCAACTCGATGTCACTGGGATTGGTCAAGAACACCAGCAGGACGTTGCCCAGCCAGGCCTTCATGGTCTCTCCGTACTTGTTGAGGTAACCCAAGCCGACGGCCAGGATCTCGGCATTGCTCAAGCCGGCGGCCACATGGGCCTGTCCCAAAATGGGCAACTCTGGGGGGGATGGTATATTGGCAACCATGCGGTATTCCCGGCTATTCCTGCGCCAATACTCGTACAGTGCCATGGCCACCAGGGTGCCCACTAGGGTGGTGAACATAGGGCTGAATCCTAGGACCGTCGTCGAAGAACTGGCCGCCGCCTGTTGCAGCGTCTCCTGCACTACTTCCACTGCCATGGTTGCTGTTGCCTCTTTGCTCCTGGTTCCTGGTCCTCCGCTGCAAATCCCTTTTGGTCTTCTGAAGATGGCACTGTTGCTATATCAGCCGCCAGCGCTCAACTGTGAATCGCCATTGAACACACCCAACATTTTATATGGTTCCAAGAGTTCTGGGGGCCACTGGTTGGAGTCAAGCATATGCCACTTCGATTTCCAGTCCCACAAATTAGCAACGCAAATCAAAGTCACGTACTCGCTTGCGATGGTACCTTTGGAATGGCTACCCAATAACCAATACTCAATACCCAATGGCTGCACTGCGTCATTGTGGAGCCGTCCACCCATTTCCGTCCAAGCATTTCGAAGTCCGTGGCTATATCTTTGATATCACGTTGGATATAGTATTATTAATATAAAGCTAAGTATTAGGAACTTGGGAAACGTTCCTTAAAGTAACTAATAAAACACATAATCCCAAATATTTGAGTTCGTACAGGTCTTGAAACACCCTACCTCACTTCACCGAGGGACTATTGTGTCAGTTATATTAGTTTCTGCAATTATCATAAACAAAATGCACCATATACTCGAGTGGTTTCCATTTCAATACTATTTCCATGATCTTTTAACTTTCCGCAGTTTTCAAAAATACCCCTTTTTGCGAAATATCAGACACATTTGAATGAAAAGTGAATGTGTCTACTATCCCTTTAAGCCACCCTGCTTCCTGCGGAAGTATCCAGGATACCAGGATCCAGGATTCTGGAATCAGGAATCAGGACTCAGGATCCAGGATCTGGAATATGCAAACCAGCCAGTGGCCGTTCGCTTGTCGGCTACCTGTGTTTCACGGCATTTACCTGCTGGCGAGCGGAAGTGGGTGATTCTGGCCTCGCTTCCTGACATTTTAATGCTATCCCATTGTTTTGCTTTCGCTTTTTATTAAATTTGGATTCGGGGCTTTTGTCCACGACACCTGAGCAAAAGTATGCAAAAGGAAATACCGAGTGAGTAAACAACAGAGCATGTAAGCCACAGCACAGACAAAGGAGAGGAAGCTGTCGCTTTTGTGGTCGTCGTCCGCCGCATCCTCCCGCTACCTCATATATGTATGTCCGATTGTTTTTATAAGTGATCCTTATTACTATTTGTTTTGATGGCAGTGGGATTATCTGAGCGCGTGGCATAGTAACTATATAACTATATGTCCAGGGATCCATCCTTATATATTTTGCCATGCACACACGCGTATGTAAACATTTAACATAATGTAGCAAATAGGCTTGGGTTTATAGCAACTCCCCTTTTCAAATTTAACATCACAATAACAGCAATAACAGTTTGCAATGATTGAGGTTATGGGCGTTCAAACGGCAAGCAATTTAATATACATTAGTTACCCACATATGTACATAACTATAACTTACTCTGCTGAAATCGCCGCACTTGCTTTATTGAATACGTTTACGCAAGGAAACACTAACACTACCGCCATGTACATATGAATACATACATATGAAATAGAAACGGTAAGCAGCACACTCTGAAATTATGCTTCAGATATAAAACAGAATAAATCACACACTAACAAAAAAAGAAAAACCGTAACAAAAAAAAAAAAAATCACACACTACGGGAACTTCTTTAGCAATGATTTTAATTATAATAGCCTAGCCGAATGTATGATTCGAATCGAACTGCATACATATGCAATAAAAACCGCTAACTGCACACTACGAAATTATGCTTCGGATATAAAACAGAATTTTTTGAACACACACACAAAAACCGTAACAAAAAAAAACAAAAAAGCAATAAACACGCACTACGGAAACTCTAGCAATGATTCGAAACAAATTTCGTCGTTTTATAACTTATTATTAGTTAGTATTACTTAACCGAATCTATGACGCGCGTCGAACTGCTCTCACCGAATTCGCGAAAATCACTGAAATCTAAAAGTACAGCCGAAATAAAGTCATATTTTTGGGCAACTTTAGAACAAAGTAACGGATTTAAAAGCTCGAACCCTCGATAGATCATGGTGGAGAAAGGAAAAGGAGACAAAAGAGAGTGATAACTGTCATAATCCGATCTCTTTCATGCGCATACATATGCATGTGTGTGCCTATATTATTGATGAGAGCAAAAATTATATTTGCATTTATAAACACATTGTTTTACAACTGCTTAAACTATTGAAATTTAATATACATTAGTTACCCACATATGTATGTACATAACTATAACTTACTCTGCTGAAATCGCCGCACTTGCTTTATTGAATACGTTTACGCAAGGAAACACTAACACTACCGCCATGTACATATGAATACATACATATGAAATAGAAACGGTAAGCAGCACACTCTGAAATTATGCTTCAGACATAAAACAGAATAAAACACACTAACAAAAAAAGAAAAACCGTAACAAAAAAAACAAAAATCACGCACTACGGGAACTTCTTTAGCAATGATTTTAAACAGATCTCACCGCTTGATCAATTATAATAGCCTAGCCGAATCTGTGATTCGAATCGAACTGCATACATATGCAATAAAAACCGCTAACTGCACACTACGAAATTATGCTTCGGATATAAAACAGAATTTTTTGAACACACACACAAAAACCGTAACAAAAAAAACAAAAAAGGCAATAAACACGCACTACGGAAACTTTAGCAATGATTCGAAACAAATTTCGTCGTTTTATAACTTATTATTAGTTAGTATTACTTAACCGAATCTATGACGCGCGTCGAACTGCTCTCACCGAATTCGCGAAAATCACTGAAATCTAAAAGTACAGCCGAAATAAAGTCATATTTTTGGGCAACTTTAGAACAAAGTAACGGATTTAAAAGCTCGAACCCTCGATAGATCATGGTGGAGAAAGGAAAAGGAGACAAAAGAGAGTGATAACTGTCATAATCCGATCTCTTTCATGCGCATACATATGCATGTGTGTGCCTATATTATTGATGAGAGCAAAAATTACATTTGCATTTAAAAACACATTGTTTTACAACTGCTTAAACAAGACTTCATCGAACGTTAATTCAATAATGCTAATCCAAGAATTGCACACAACTGGCGAATAAAATGGTAAAAATAGTTTTATTGGACTTTTGATTGCAGGACCTAAGCAATTATACATACATACATAGTTCAAATCATTACAACGGACTTAAAACGCCTCGGATTTACTTGGTGTGTGTTGCGTGTTGGTGTGTGTGTTGTTGGTTTCTCCCAGAATAAATTACATGAATTCGTGCCCGGGTTTTGCGTCCCCTTCCAGTTATTTTCTTACTTGGTACTTTATACTTGCTTACGACGTAACTGATTTACATGTTGAGATATGCTAATTAATTTATGGATATATATGTATAAGTGTATGTATATGCTACTAAGATATATGTATGTAGGTATGTATATGTAGTATGACTTTTATCGAGTTGCGGTGACAGCACAGAAAGCAGAGTAATCGTATGTATGTTACGCGGTAGACATAAAATTAACGGTAATAATGCACTTAACCTATTTACGAAGCTTGTTTTAATGTTTTATCATTTAGTGTCTTTTTTCAATCGGGACGAATGCTGAGCTCTCTAGTTAGAAACACAGCCTCGCACAAGGAAGAACCAAACGCAATCTGGTGGCATGGGGTTCGAACTTGGGGACATGGGGACATGGGGACATGGGGACAAGGGGACAAGGGGACAAGGACCTCAAGAGATGACGCGGACACGGATCGGGATATGGCATATGGCATACAATACGCGACAGCAAATTACATATAAAAGATACAAAAATAAAACAATACAGTATTTCCTTATTTACATGCAAGAACCTAATCGTATGCGGGCGTGGTCTACGGATCGAGGATGGGGGGCAGTACAGGTCCCGCGCTGGAGGGAGGAGTAGAAGGGAGGCCTACGCCGTCTCATTGAGGTGCACGCAGTGGGCGTCCTGCATGAGCTGCGTGAGTTTCTGCGTGAACGTTGGAATGTCCTGCACAAGGAAAGGGAGTACCAATTAAGTGCAAAGTCAGTCTTGGGAGAAGCACCAGCACTTGCTACTGGTGTGCAAGTGGTGTGGTGCCCCTCATACTTCAGTATTTCACTCACATTTGTCTGGCAGATCTCCTCCAGCGACGTCTGCGCTACTGGCAAAGAGGCGTGAACGAAGCTCTCGAGCAACTGGCGTCGGTCCACCTGGCCCATGGCATACAAGGCCTGGGCAATCATGTCGAAGTGGAGGGAGCCCTCTCCACTCAGCAGCAGATTGAGCAAGGCGCCCTGAAAGGAAGCCAGCAGTTGCTCCTTGAACAAAGCCCGCTGATACAGCCGACTCCTCTCGTTCACATTTTGCATCGAGAAGAGGACGCTGCGCACATTACTGGGATCGGTGCCGCTGACCAGCATCTGGCCATACGCATTCAGGATGGCCATGAAGTGCGCCGGATGCAGGTTGTCGCTGCAGTTGAAGTTGCCGGAGCCACCGCCGCTGTGGCCGTTGGAGAGCTGATTCTTGTAGAAGAACTGCCACTTGCAGGTGAGCACACTAGGAAGAAAGGGCGTTAATTCATGACAACGCAAGTGCGATTTACTGCTCAGTATCCTCTCACCTATCAAACAAGGCGTACAACAGACTGGTGATCTCGCTGTTATCGGCTGCCGCATTTTGCTGCTGCAACAAGGGCAGAATCTGCTGGGTGCTGAAGTCCAGAATGGAGGGCAGCAGCCCCAAGGAGGCGCTGCCCGGCTGCTCCACGATCAACTTGAACATCTGCAGTATTTTCTCCATCACAGCCAGTCGGCTCAGAGTCAGTTGCTCCCTGGCGACAGAGAGAGAAAGAGAGAGCAAAAGCATTGTGTGTAAGTATCACACAATAAAGAGAGAGATGGGAGATCGGCGACCCACCTGCTGCTGACACTTATGAACAAAGTGATCATTTCCTTGATGAACTGGGCCCCCAAATGGGTGGGCAATGTTCGGAGCATGCTCAGGCTGAACTCGGCCACCGTGATGGCCATGGCGATGCTGCTCTGCCCGAAGCTGTTGAAAATCATCAGGGCCTTGGTCAAAATGGGCTGCAAAACAGAACAGGTCAATAGTATAGGATAGCAGGTTCAAAATAGCATCAGGAAATAAGGCACCTTGAAAGTGCTTGCCAGCATATCCTTGGCATTGCCTCCAGTAGCCTTGAAATACTCGATGAGAGCAGTGAAGGTGCCCAGCAAGCTGAGCGTGGTGGCCGCCACCTTGCTCTCGTTGGCCTGGGCCAAGTCCAGATCCAGAAAGTTCTGTGCCAGCCCCTGGACATATTCACGCAGCATCCAGAGACGCCGCGGATACTCCTGCTGCTGCTCCGGCACGCTCTTCCACGGCAGCACCATGTAGCTGACCAGACTGATGTGCACATTGATGCACACCTGGCGCGGCAACTGGGCGCCCAAGCGGGAGCCCGCCTGCAGCAGGCTTTGAATTTGTGGTATATCCAGCAGGCACTTGGGCCGTATCACAGTCGATATGAAGAGCAGCAGCTCGCTGGCCGCCTGCTGCACGATGGGGGAGGCAGCCGATAGGGATCCATTGCAAGCAAAAATGCTGCCTAGGATAGCAAACAGGCGGTGAAGCAGCTCCTCGCTGCTCATGGCTTTCGTTAGCGGAAAGATGCTCCTCATGGCCAGTAGAACTTGAGCGTATCTAAAGGATCAGGAGTGCATAGTGTTACAAACATCATTTAGGATGCCAAAGGATGCCCCACTCACAGGTTGTCCAAATCAGTCTGGAACGTAGCTTTGTCCATCTCGCTGCCGCCGCTGTACAAACGATTGCTCGCGAGGAGCTGCAGAGTCTGCAGCAAGCTGTCGGACAGCATCTGCAGCTGGCACTCCATCTCGTCGGCGATCCCGGGTGCAGCGGACGATGAGTCCATCAAGGGGGCCAAGCGCACCACCGCCTGGCAGACGGTGGCAAAGTCGCGCAAGATCTCGCCCACATTGGCGCCCTTCAGTTTGCGTGCCGCCTCGTAGCTCCGAGCGCTGCCGTGGTCCAGTGCGTGCTCCAGGGACAGCAAGTACATCTGTGGCCGCGACCAGTGGTTATAGACCTGTGCGAACACGATGTGTGCACCTCTGGTGTTGGCCAGCAGGGCGAGGGACTCGAAGCATTGGTCCAGGAACTGCTGCCACTCGGTGGCGGAGGTCTGAAATCGGCAGTGCAGTTGGATAAGTGTCTGTGCAAGGTGGCGATTGACATTGCATTGGCAAGATCTATTGTTCTACTCACATCGTCCTCCATGAGCTCGTTGTCCAGCACTTCTAGCTCGGGCTTGTTGGCCTCAAACTGAGTGCGCCGCATGATCTCATCCACCAGCTGGGTGAGCACATTGTTATAACGCGTGATTTTGGCGGGCTGCTGGGCAATGCCCTTGATGATGGGTGTCCAGATCTCAAGCTTTTCGGTGAAGTCCAAAGCGCCGTGCACTGTTTGGTAGAAACAAGATTAGTAACCATTCAAATACCATTTAATAACTTGAACTAAAGCCAATATTTTTACCACGCGACTCACATTCGGTGGTGCAGCTGTAGAGCAGATTGAGGAAGGTCTCCAGCAGGTCCGGCTCCTGCATCAGCTTGCCAGCATACTTGGTGGTGTAGAGGCGCAGCAGCTCCCGAAACTTGTCGCTGTACATCTCGCTCTGCCGCCGATTGTTGTTGTGCTGCTCCAGGAGGCTGGTGACGCCGCCCATCAAGGGTCCTGCGAAGGGCAGTGGCTTCTGGAGGTAGAGCAGCTCATTCAACACAGAGAGAGCCGCCAGGGAGATGGGCTCGTGGGCTGGTCGCCACTGGGAGAGGTCGAGTATGCTCATGAGGAAGTACTCCGAGATCAGTTCAGTGCGTATCCAGGAGACCAGGTGCTGCACACATCCGAGCAGGTCCAAAATTGAGGAACTGTGGAGCAGACAGCCAAAACAGTTGAGAATTGAAGCGGAATTGTGTAATGTATGTTCATGCATGAACTTCCTTGCAATCCATGGTGACCCACCTTAATTGATTGTCATTTGGCAGCGCTGAGGTTAGACTAAAGTCCATGAGGGTGTTTGGTATGGTCGTTTGGATGTCTTTGCCATTGATGTGGCACACAGCGATTAGCAGATACTTGGTTACCAGGTCCAGCACATCGGGCACACACATTGAGATGCTACAGAAACACGCGGCAAAGGGGAACACAGAATGGGTTAGGAACAGTGTGGTGGCAACAGACTAGTAGGTACCACTTATTGAAATCTTATGGACTATAACATAAGGGGTTATATTTAAACAAATGTTACCACAATTCACAAAAACATTATCAATATATATAGAGAGTGGACGTGGCAAAGTATTTAAGATAAGCGAGAAATGACCGATATTACTAAAAGTGCATCTATAGCAATCGAATACGGTGAAATTAATGGCACTAAAAGCCCTGTTTGGGACACGGGACTTGAGCCTCTTCGTGCTGTTCACCCACCAGGAGTAGAAGTACTGCTTCCATTCGGTGGTCAGGTCGCCCCTGTTGCTCACCACCTCCTCGGAGGTGATCTTGAGCAGGTTGATGCCGAGCTGAAACCGTGTTTTCGTCAGTTCCATGCAGTGCTGCATGTAGTTGGGGTCCTGTTCGGGGAACTCGCGCTTTCCGAGCAGGGCTATCAGCTGGGCCAGTGTGTCCCTGTGCCGTTTGGCCACATTCGGAGTGGCTCCCAGTTGGGCGTACGAGTTCCAGAGGGTCTCTCGCAGCAAAGTCTTGTCCGTGGACGTCAGCTGCGTCCATCTCCGCGTGATTGTGTGCTCTAGGGTCGAGGTGCTGAAGAACCACAGGAACTGATTCTCGGTGATGTCGGAGGCGGTGGCCACACGGAGGCAAAGTTGCCACGCCTCTGGCTGCGACTTGAAGGCCAAGAGGTTTGTCTCGATCTCTCGTTTCCGGGCATTGGAGGTGCTGGGCTGATAAAACTCCTGCAGCAGACCCTCCACCGTCGTCAAAGATGCGGCGTGCTGTACGGACAGTGGGTGGGTGAAAACCAATTCCCGGTTAGTTGGAATCGCTCGTTGGCTGAATCATTCTGAGCAAAGATGTGGGTTTGGCCCGCAGCCCCCGCCTCACCATTTTCCGTGTCCTGTGCGGTCCTTCCGAGTGTCTGTGATCTGGATGTGGGGGTCACTATGAGCTCCGCTTGCTCGCGGTTCTAATTCCGATCGCATCAGCACTCGGCGTCCATTAATTGCATGGTTTTCTTTGTGTCTTTACACAAAAGGTGGCCAAAATCTACTCCGGGAAACTGAACAAATCGTACACGGCATGGCAACCCTGGCCGATAGTCGATAGCTATCGATAGTCCTTGCGTGTGGGTATTTTGAATTAAAAAATTTGTCGTTTGTTAAAAACAAAACTGGTCAAAAATGATTACAGCTAAAGTTACGAGAGAGCTAACATTCGATTCATATTTATTATTAGCCTGTAATGGAAATTTAATAAAATAATAAATTTGAAGACAGCAACACTTATTTAAGAATAGAAAACTATCTAAAACATAGCAACCATATACTGCTCTCAGAAACTCATATGTCAGGCACACATCAAGCAGCACGGCGAGTTTATCTTGATTTTCCTGTAATTTTTCTTAGCGCTTTTTATTTCGGAGGTAAGACAGTTTTCACCACTTCACCTCCTGCCATTTGACACAAAAGACCTTCGGGACTTCCAGAATAATGCCGCGTGGAAAGTACGTGAACCACAAAGGTCGTAGTCGCGAGTTCACGCCCGCGGATGTTTTGCAGCAGGAGCTTTCGCCCAAAATTCCCCTGGGCGAAAGGGGCAGCGGGGTGCCGATCAGGAAGCAAGTGAAAGGTAATTTCGAGGAGAAGTGCATTCGCAGCCAAGGTGCGCACAGCCTAATTGAGATCTCCAATCCGAATCGTTTGCCGCGCCGGAAGCCGTTGAGTCTTCTGATAAGCAACGGAAATCAGAATGGAAATCAGTTCACCGAGGAGGACGACGACACCCAAAGGAGGCGGCGCGAAAGAAGAAAGGAGCGAATGCAAAGCGAAAACATCCAGAGGAGCAAGGAGACTCTGGCCGATCTCGCCAGACTGGCATTGGTTCGCAGGGAACGGGAGGCGGCTGCCCAGCAGCGTTTGGCCGCAAAGAAAGCGGCTGCCGAGGCGGCCGCCTCCAGCTCGGACACTTTCCTCAAGAAGATCAGCCAGAAGCCGTCGGAAGAGGCGCCACCGGAGCTCCAGAGCCAGAGCTGCAATCTCAGGGCCCGTCAGAGGAAGACTCGATCCGCTCGCAAGAAGTAATGTGAAATCGGTAACACAAGAAAATGAAACCCCATTCGATAATCAAGCGATTCCTACGAATGCCATTACATGGGGCCATAGGGATGTGGCGTCCTTTTGTATTCTCAAATAAATGCTATGGCAATGCAGAAAACAACAACTTTTTGAATTTTCCGCTTCCCTCAACTTAGGTGATCGATAGACGATAGTAAAATCGATCGCAATGGGCGCTTTTAGGGATTTTCCAATATGGTAGCACTATTCTAATAAGGTAATATTGTTAGAAGAACGGGACCATTAAAAGCTGTTAGCTTGCAAATCGGACAATCGGAATACCGGAAAGTAAGGGAACGCAGGGCTATTTGAGGGCGTTCCTATCCGATCTGCCCAGCCAACTCATCATGGAGAGCCCGGTCCGCAAAAGGGCGGCAAAGCGATCGCGATCGCGATCATCGGATGGCGACGCCAATAACAATCTCACGCAGCGGAAAGTGTTCGTGAACCAGAAAATGAGCGACTCCCGCGATCCCCAAAAAATGAAGGCGGTTCACGGTACGTAGCGCATTCCCCCCCCCCCCCCCCACTTGCAGCAACTTACCTGCTCCCCTTCCCATCACTGTTAGTGGTTGGATGAGGGGAGGGGGAGCTTACCGCTCAGGGTGCAGTTATGGCGCGTTTGTTGTTGCTCTATTGCAACGCCTTGCTAAGATCAGTGTAAACCGTTATGTGACAAGAACAAGAATGCAGCTCGGCAGAGATTCCCGCCTCGAGAGCATAAACCAGCAATAACCATGGATAACCGCACGAAGAGATCAGCAAACCGGCTCTTGAGTCCAAAATTCGTAACTGAAAGTGGGAATCGATAGGAAGGAAAGCTGGCAAGTACGTGAGTTTTGGCGTTTTGCCGCTCAGCTCGTTGGCCGCGAACGGTCTCACTGTTTTGCTGTCAGTTCAAAATTGTAGCGTTCGAATTGCACTTCTCGCAGAATTTCAACAAATCAAGTACAAATTCGCTTGTTGCTGTTCTCTTGAACGTCTGTCTTGTTGAAGCGGTTTAGAGCTGATCGAAGCTGATCGGAGAGGGGCGTACTCGCAGTGTCTAACCCGAACCCGCACCCTGAACTGGAACTCTCCAATTTGCCATTTCATTCGCAGAGAAGACGACCAAAATGCTTTTCGATGGCGCAGCCGGCAGTGGGCAAGGTCAGGGGCAGAATCCCCTGAATCCGTTGAATCCACTGGGAGCGGGTCAGGAGGAGCCCGAGCTGTGCGAACAGTACCAGCTGATGGGCGATGGAACCATCATTCTGCGCAACTTGCGCACCGACTTGGCCAATCCGCGCCTGGAGTGCCACAAGTCCCGCTGCTGCCAGCGCCAAACGCTCGTCCACGACATTTGCGTCAACTGCATGATGGATCTCTGCGAGGAGTGTGGCTACTCCTGCGGCGAGTGCTCCAAGTTCATATGCCGCAGCTGCGTGACTTTGTTGTGAGTTCTACCCCCGACTGAACATGCATTTCCCTTATGGGAATCCATGTGGTTCCAAGTGGGCCTACTAAATCCATGCCTTTTCTCATCCTATATCCCCATTTGCAGTGGCAATCGAGATGACGAGGGCGAGGATCCGCTCTGCGAGCGCTGCCAGATGTTCTTCACCTAGGATTTCCAAGGACTTCTCTGCCTGCACGGAGGCGAGGCGTCCAGCCATTTTCACACAGTCAAGCACAGAGGAACATGAATCCGTGGTGCTCATTCAATTTTAAGTTCTGAAGCAGTACAAATTCGGCACTACTCAAGGCACATAGGGCACTCATTTTTATATTTTTTGGAAGCGTTGGAATCTAACAAAAATATAAAAGAGAAAATCTAACAGCTGTATTCTCCATCTCCGTCTCCGTCTCCGCTCCTTGTCCCTACACCTTGCCCCTGAACTTGTGGTACTTCTCGTGATCCTTCACCAATCCCTCGTACATCCTGGCGCCGGCCTCGTTGCTGGAGCGTAGGATGAAGTGTCCGGCTCGGTGATCGCACATCCCGATCAGCTCGTGGCAGACGCGCACTATGTGGACCTTGATCTGGGGAGAAAATCGTATTATTATTTCATTAGTAGATTTTCATCATTAGATTTGGACTTGACGTAAAACACACCTTTTCGAACAGCGTCGTGGGCCTTTCGGTGGCCACCATTTGGCGAATGGTGAAGATCAGCAGGAAGGGCGCCACTCTCTTTACGGCCAGCGCCTGCGTGGTGCTCACTGTGGCCATCACAGTGGCCAGCTTCAGACCCAAGTCCGCCAAGCCATCCAGCTCCGTTTCACTGATGTCCTGTGTCTGCTTTCTTTCCGCCCGATAGCCAACGATGGCTTGGATCAGATCCTGGCACAGGGCACTGAGCTGCGCCGCTCGGTCTGACATCAGGTTGGTGTGTTGTTTCAGCAGCACAACCAGGTTGTCCGTGAGTGCCGCATACAGATCCACAAAGTGCTGCCAACTGCCGCCGTTTCTGATCAAGTGCTTGATGTCCACATCCAGCATGCTGCCCAGAAGGCAGTCCAGGGTCTCCCCTGTGAGAGGCACTGTACGATTCCCGGCCAGGTTACGCTGAGCTTCCAGGAGTCGGAGGGCATGACCGCAGTATGCCGCGTCTTTGGGTTCCGGCAGGCGCAGCGAAACACTCACACTGATCATCTCGAAATGCTCATTAAGCATCTGAGGAGAAAGTCATTAACTAGGGAATAAGAACAGGGCACTGGGAAGACTCACCGCTCCCTTCACGCTGCTCAACGAGCACTTGGCAAAGAGTGCCAAAAGGGTTAGCACATTCTGGAGCGCGGCATGTTGGCTCTGCGACGCAGGGCGTGCCATTTGCTCCACTTGTGCGGAAAGACGGCGCAGGAGCAGCAGGAAGTCCTCGTTAGTCTTGTAGCCAATGATCAGCTTGATGGCCGGCTCCAGGCAATCCAGTGCTGAGGTGGAGAAAATGTCGCCCATCTCAATGTCCGCATTCAACTGCCGCCAATAGCTGCTCAGCACGAACTCAATCTCATCCGGATCCAAATGCAAGCGCTGGCGATGGGTGAGCGCCACATTCAGCAAGCGTATGGCATTGGCATCCCGATAGTTCAACTGAGAATATAGGATGATTATTGTTGGGTTCGTTCAATACTTCTAAGCACAAAATGTACGCACCGAGTGACCAATGTATATCTTACAGATGCGTCGGAAGTTTTCGTCTATGGGTTGCAGCTCCTTCCGCGTTCCGTCTTCCTCCTCCTCCTGAAGCTTCGCTTTCTTCTTTTTGTCCATTTTCTTCTCGACCTTCGTTTTCTCCAGACCCTCTTGCTCGCCGGCCTTCTTCTCCTGCTGTTCTTTCTCCCGCTCCTGCCTGGCCACGCGGTTGATGCAGTTGCTCACGTAAGTGGCATAACCCGACAGAGTGCAGTCCACGAACTCCTTGTAGGCAGATGCCTCCTTTTTCTTGGAGCGAAACTTGTGCGTCACCATCTCGCCATAGATCTCAATAAGCGGCTGCAGTTGGCTCTGCAATCGCCTGCCCTGCGCTCCAGATACACTGCTAAGTGTTTCGATGGCCAGCAGCAGAAGACGACGCTCCTCCGCTGGCAGCTTGTTTGACGCAGCCAGTTGCTCTCTAAAGAAGCGCGTGCAACTTGCCAGAAATGCCTCACTACCAGCACCCTGGCGGCGAATGCAGCGGGCAAAAAGTGTTTCGTAGAAGCTCCAGCCCGCCGTCGAGCTGCTTGGGATTAGGAGGAGCAGTTCGCTTAGCCGCGGGAAGTAGCTGCATATGGGCAGCGGATGACCAAAGTGCATAAGATCTGCAATCAAGAAGTTGATCCAATAAACAAGTTTGAACTGTAATTCTGTAATTTGGTTGAGAGTATTCACCTATTAGTAGCTCCAGTATCTGCTTGGCACTCTCCTCCTGCTGGCCAAGACTGAGATCCCTGTACAGAACGAAGATCACCAGCCAAAGACGCGATCGAATGTTGCCGGGCAGCTGAGCCAATGGAAGGCCCTGCAGGGTCTCAACCAGCTCCTGGGCCGCGGGCATGTGCAAGTCGGTTTCAGTCGATGCGTGTTCCCTCAGGAAGAGTATCAGCGAGCTCTCCTCCACCTGCTCCTCCAGTTTCAGTTTGACCAGCAGGGATCCCTTGGCCTTGGCCTTGGCATCTTTGGCCGCTGCGCCATACTCCTTAAGCAGCTGCAGTGCTAGCACCTCAATGCTCTCCGCATCGTTTAGATGCGGTTCCAGGTGTTGATTGTGTTTCCTTTGATGCAAACGGAGCTGCTTCTGCGCTCTGGACAGCCGAAAGAGTTGCTGCGGCGCCACCAACTCAGCCAGGGCATCTGAGCAATTGGCCGTCCGCTGATCCTTCAGCAGCCAACCGCTCTCCACAAGCTGCAGCTCCAAGCGCTGCAATCTCTGCCGGCAGCAGCTCTTGCCGAAGTTGTACACCCGTTGCTGGATCAATGTCCACTCGGCGGTGGGCAGGAACCCCCTCAGCTGCAGTGGCCGTTCGCTGGCGGGGAAACCATCAGGCCAGTAGTAGGCCAGGAGCAGCTCGAAGCCACTGGCTCGCTCTGTGCACTCCAGAAAGGCGTTCATCAGCCGGCGATTGTGCTCCTGGCTCAGTAGCAGCCGTCCAAACTGCTCCAGCACCTGGGAAGTGTGCTGCAGTTGTTGCTCCACTTGCAGCTGATAGAGCTGCACTTGCTCAGCCAGCCGAGTGCCGCTTAGGTATTGGCAAAGGAGCGCAGCATGCAGTTCACGTGCGAAGTCCAGGTTCTCGGGCAGCACTTCCTTCGGCTGATCCTCGTCAAGCAGTTCGGCGAAGGAATGCAACAGGGTCTTCCAAATCACCAGAGAGGGCTTGCTCATCAGGTGGCTCATCAGGCGAGTGAATGCCACGCCGGCCGAGTGACTTGGCCAGGTTTGGCAGAGCTGCTTGAAAGCGTCGTTGGCCGAAGGAGCCGCAGCTAATGGGGTCCTACTGAAAATGATGCCCAAAAAGCGATCCTCCAACTGATGGCTTTCGTCTTCAATCGTTTTGGAGTCCTGGGTGCGTCGCTTTTTGGCTTCGCTATGGGGAACGTCCAGAGTGTACTTTCCCAGCCATTCTCTGAGGGCCTTGAGCAGATTCATGATGAACCGCTCTGCACGACTCAGGCGACGAAACATGTCCAGCAGTAGGGTGAGGTACTCCGAATACAGCTCCTCCACCTGGGCATTCTCCTTGGGCGACGTGAGCACCCAAACGGTTATCTGGTAAACATTCTGCTCCAGCAGCAGCGGATTATAACGCAGCGCAGAGCAGAGAAGTATTAAAACCTCTTTCAGATTTGACTTCTTGTACTGGCGCACCAACTGCAGCAGCTGATCAGAAACAAAAGCAAAGCCGGTGATCGCTTGATTTTTCTTTTTACCCACTTTGCACTCCAGGGACACATCGTATTTACGAAGTGACACAAGGAGATGGGCGGCCAATTGAAGCGATGACTGCGATAATTCCTCTGTCTTGAATACACACTTTATGGTGGAACTGAGGTTTTTTGCTTGAAAGCGATTGTTTATGACACTGGCCTCCAAAAGGATCAGGCTGACATGTAGCGGAAGGTCCTTGCTACGTTCGATGGTAAACTGAGCATCGATTTGCTTCTCCAGCGCAGCCAGTTCGTCGAGGCATGGAGTTTTCAGGGTCAGAAGCAGCTCCACAAGAGGACGAACAGTCTGCGCATCGTACTCTTCCAAAAGCTTCTCAGGCTGCTGAGAGCGGCGAACAATCTCCGCCAGCTGCTTGATCACCGGAACTACAAACTCCGCATCCCAGTGGTCCTGGCTCTCACTCCCATCCTTGTTATCCCTGCGTAGTTCGATGCACTTTTGATGGCACCTAAACAGGCTGCCATAGCACTCGAATAGAAGCTTGTTGCTGGACCGCAGAGCATCCTGGAGCAGCTCAGAGCTGAGAGCCAGGGGCAGGAGCTCCAGTGCCGACTCATTTGCGTTCTCCTCACGGGAGACGATCTCGTACAGAGCGTGGATCAGCTGCGACTTCGTCGTCTGAGTAACCCAGCCAGGCTGCGCCCTCAGGCTCAGGAAATCCTTCAGCTGCTGGGTGGGCAAGTCCTTGCAGCCACCCAATGACTGCGACAGCCAGTCGGCGACGACCTCGTACTTGTTGGGATAGGGGAACTCCACGGATTGCCATACCTTGAGGGCGAACTCAACACGTGCCGCGAACGGCTTGTTCTCTTCCGTCAACCAGGACTTCAGCGCTGCGAATGGACGGACGGGAGCTTAGTGACTTGGTCCATCGGAAAGCTAGGTGGAGGCACTTACCCTCGCCTGTGTCCATTTTGCCTCGTCCAGTGAAATGCGGATCAAATGCAACTCCAAATCCAAGTTTACCTCACTGCGGCACGTGCGGAATAAACAAACGTGTATCGGCATCGATATCGATATCACTTGCGATTTCGATATCGATATCGATTTTCGGTGTGTGGAGGCGCTGTTAAGCGGCTTAAACGGCTGTTGTGCCTATGTTAAATCTGGCTACTTTTTAGCCGCTACGGACATTTTTAGCTTTTCATGTCCGATACACTGCCGCAACAGCTGATCGCCCAGCAGCGAGGAAGAAGCAGAGCGCGTTGGGGATTCGTGTTGTTTATTTTATAATTCGAGTCATTTAACAAATTCCACTGTTCGTTTTTCTACATTTCTGAATGAGACAGGAATCACAATGCTGTTGAACTGTACGAGGCTCACACACCTCTGCACGACTCTCCGGGTCAGGCAAAACAGCCAAATCAGGCTGTCCACATCATATAATCACCACCTGGGCAGGTGCCTCCACCATCGAACCACCCGGTCGCTCCAACACAGCCTTTCCCCGCCCCCGCCGCCGCCGACCCGCCACCATAGCCACCTGCTCCCAACGCTCCGCATGCCGTGGTGGTGCATGCGCCGTGGATTCGCACAGAGCAGCAAGTGGTTGGCCAGGAATGCAAAGGCGGACGCACCAACCGCAGTTGGAGCCGGAATCGTGCCCGCCCCCGTGAAAATGGGCAGATCCCAGTTCGGCCGCCTGCTCAGTCTGAGTAAATCGGAGAAATGGGTGCTGACAGGTTAGTAGTCCACTACACGTTTTGCCATTTCCCGAATCCCTAACCTGATTCCCTATTTCTCAGCGGGCATTGGCTGTCTGATAGTCTCCTCGGCCATCACCATGTCGGTTCCCCTGTTTCTGGGCAAGGTCATTGATGTGGTCTTCAATAAATCGGGCATGGACAGCGCAGCCATGGCCAAGTTGGGCGAGTACTCGGTGCTCCTCTTTGGGATCTTCGTGCTGGGCGGATGCGCCAACTTCGCCCGCGTCCATCTGTTTGGAAATGCGGGTAAGTGGGATCTGAAATACACACTCTGCTAGTCCTGGAAAGTCGATAGAGCTCATAAAATATGCACATATTCTGGGAATCTCACCAGCTTGGAGTGTTTTACTTGATTAGTTACTTTATAATAAGCAATTCAGCCAGACCTTTTGTCCATGTGCGTCTCGTTTCAGCTCTCCGCATAGTGCGCAATCTGAGATCCCGGCTATACAAGTCAATGCTGATGCAGGAGGTGGGTTGGTTCGATACCAAGGGCACTGGGGAACTGATAAACCGGCTCAGCAACGACACCTTGATGGTGGGCACCTCGTTGAGCCAGAACGTATCCGATGGCCTGCGATCTGTGGCCATGATTGGCGTCGGCACGGGCATGATGGTACGATACAACAATAAGTGCTGTGCACTGCCTAAAACCTGCTTTTATCCAGTGCTTCCATTGCAGATCTACACCTCCCCCCAGTTGGCGGCCATGAGTGCCTTGGTGGTGCCCGCGATGGCGGGCATGGCCATCGTGTACGGACGCTATGTGAGGCGGATCACCAAAGTAGAGCTGGACAAGTACGCGGAGATAATGAAGTTTGCGGAGGAGCGGTTTGGCAATGTGAAAACGGTCAAGACCTTCTGCCGAGAACAACAGGAAGTAGCTGCCTTCGATGGCCAGCTGGACGAAGCTCTGCAGATTGGCTACAAGGAGACACGTGCCAGAGCTATTTTCTTTGGACTGGTGAGACCTTAAGGAAAGAAACCTGGGAGAATCATAATCATATCTGTCCACTTTCAGACTGGCTTCTGTGGCAACTTTATCATTATATCAGTGCTGTACTATGGAGGCACCTTGGTTTTACAAGACTCGCTGACGATTGGAGCCCTCACAGCCTTCATGCTTTACGCCGGCTATGTGGCCATCTCGATGAATGGGCTGTCCAACTTCTACAGCCAGCTGAACAAAGGCATTGGGGCCGCGGAGCGCATTTGGGAGATCTTGGACAGGGAGTGCTCGATACCCATTGACCAAGGTATCGTACCGCTGGAGAAGCCGGTGGGCGAAGTAGGATTCCAGAATGTGTTCTTTACGTTTCCAACGCGGCCCGACTCGGCCGTCCTCGCCGACTTTTCGCTAAATTTGATGCCGGGAACAACCACGGCGGTAGTGGGTCGTTCGGGATCTGGGAAGACGACGATAGCTCTGCTAATGCTCCGACTTTATGATCCCCAAGGGGGCTCGGTGCTGTTGGATGGCATTGACTTGCGAACGGTGAATCCGCAGTGGCTGCGAAACAACATTGGTGCTGTCAGTCAGGAGCCGGTGCTCTTTTCGAGCTCCATTCGAGAGAACATTCTGTACGGCGCTAATCCTGGCGAAACACCCAGCCCGGAACGACTGCAGCAGGTGGTTGAAGACGCCAATGTCAGCCAGTTCACCGACCAACTGCCCGATGGACTGGACACGCTCGTCGGCCAGCGGGGAATGATGCTTAGTGGCGGGCAGAAGCAACGAGTGGCCATTGCCAGGGCTCTAATCAAGGTAGAGTCCATATTGCATACCTAGTTACTCAAGATACGATTGCCCAGTGCTTACTCCTTTTGTTCCCCTCCAGAACCCCGCTATCCTGATTCTGGATGAAGCCACAAGTGCGTTGGACGCCGTTTCGGAGAACCTGGTGCAGAATGCCCTCGACAACCTGATCCAGGGACGCACCGTGCTGACCATTGCCCATCGGCTCAGCACAATACGGAATGCGGATCAAATCGCCGTCCTGAGCGAGGGAAAGATTGTGGAGCAGGGCAGCTACAACGAGCTCATGGGCATCCAGGAGGGCGTCTTCCGGGAACTGGTGGCCAGCCAAGCATTCGGCAGCCGAAACTAAGGGATACGTGGGTGTGGAATTTAAGTTAAGGCGGACTAGAAGTAGGCCCACCGTTGCTATGTGGCGGCCCTGCTAGTGCTATTGTTACCGGGATATGTGTTCATAATTCAAATGTTTTTAGCTCTTTGTAAAATATACACCGTTGACCTCAAGGAGCCCACCTGTCTTTTCTCCTGATGATGCATCCTTCCTTTCGTGACACCTCAAACACGAGTTGTTCTCTTCTTCATTTCCTTTTGCAGATAATATCCAAGGGGGATTTTACACAATAAACGTTTTATTGTTATCATTTACAATTCATTACTTGCTGTCTCTAATCGTCTTACATCTAATAAACAGGCACAAAAATAAATGCAATAATTTCTTTGTATCTAGCTTCTAAATACGTTTTGTGTGCAAGCATCCAGAAATTCAATACGTGGAACCTTTCTGTTTCCGATTCTCTGAATCTTCTCCAGAATCTCCTCAAGGTCTGCCTATTTCATGGTGGGCATGGCCACAGCCGCCTGGGTGTGAGTCACGTCCGTTTCCCGCCACAACTGGGTGACCGTCTTCGTCTGGGTGTAGAACTTGATGCCCTGCTTGCCGTAGAAGTGATGGTCGCCGCGGAAAGAGCCACGAGTTCCGGTGAAGGAGAACATGGGCAGGGGCACGGGAATTGGCACATTCACGCCAACCTGGCCGGCATCGATTTCGTTGACAAACTTGCGGGCGGCTGCTCCGTTGGTGGTGAAGACGGCGGTACCATTGCCATAGGGATTGGCATTCACAATGCCAATGGCATCGTCCAAGGTGTCGGCCTTCAGGATGACCAACACAGGGCCAAAGATCTCCTCGGTGTAGCACTTCATGCTGGGCGTAACATCGCTCAGGATGGTGGGACCCACAAAGTATCCATCCTCGTAACCGGGCACGGTAATCTTCCTGCCGTCCAGGATGAGCTTAGCTCCCTCCTTGACCCCAGACTCAATCAGGTCGTTGATGCGTTGGCGGGAGGCGGCACTGATCACGGGTCCCACATCAGTTCCAGGCACATGGCCGGCATTTACCTTCAGCTTCTGGGCACGCTCCACGAGATCGGGAATCCATGCCTGGGCATCGCCCACGAAGACGGCCGTGGACAAGGCCATGCAGCGCTGACCAGCAGCTCCGAAAGCGGCACCGGCCAACTGGTTCAAAGTGTTCTCCTTGTTGGCATCGCCCAGGATGATGCCGTGGTTCTTGGCGCCCATGTTGGACTGCACCCGCTTGCCATTCTTGCCAGCCCGCTCGTAGATGTACTTGCCCGCCTGGTCGGAGCCCACGAAGGACACTGCCTTGATTTCGGGAGCATCGCAGATGAAGTTCACGGCGTCGTGCTGGCCATGGATCACGTTGACCACACCCGGCGGGCAGCCGGCTTCGTTCAGGAGCTCCATCAGCAGCATGGTTGCACCGGGCACACGTTCCGATGGCTTCAGCAGCATGGTGTTGCCGGTGGTGATGGCCACCGGGAACATCCACAGCGGTATCATGGCCGGGAAATTGAACGGCGCAACGCCAGCGGTCACTCCGAGGGGCAGGACCAGCGAGTAGGTGTCCATGTCCTTGGCCACGTTGGCCACTGTCTCACCCATCTGCAGGGACGGGATGCTGCAGCAGTGTTCCACCACCTGAAGGCCGCGGAGCACGTCGCCCTCGGCGTCGGCCAAGGTCTTGCCCTGCTCCTTGGTAATGTTCTTGGCCAGCTCGCCCATGTTCTCCTTGATGAGAGCCTGCAGCTTGAACATCACCTGCTGGCGGGTGAGGATCGACTGGTTGCTCCACGAGCGGAAGGCCTTCTTGTTCGACTCGAGGGCCGTCTGCATCTCCGCCTGTGTGGCCTTGGGCACGCGGGTGACCACTTGGTTGGTGGCCGGGTCGTGCACGTCAATCCATTCGTTCGTCTTGGACTCGACGAACTTGCCGTCGATGAAGAGCTTGGTGGTGGGAGCTGCCGAGGAGTATGACCTCTTCGCCAGATGGCGGGCCTAATGATAGAGGAGGCACATGTATACATAGGTTAGTAAGCGGCAGTGAGTGCAATGAGTATCAATTTCGTTTCCCCACAAATTTACCATTCAGTCCACCTGGTTTTCATTCGCTTTGCAAATTGCCCAGCGCTCGCAATCCTAACCTCAACGGCCGGACAATTCGGTTTTCGTTCTTTGGTTTTTTGTGAGGTGAGGTCTATTTTTTGGCTGCTGATATGCGAAGGGGTGGGGGCGCGGGGGGCGGTGTGCCACGCTTATCAGTGTCCATCTGGCAGACTTGAGATTTTCGTGGCTCGCCCGGCGTGGAAAGGTACCGCTTATCGCGTTTTATTGGATTTGACGCCAATTCAAACATTGTAGCGCCTAATCCCCCGCGAATTCTCCCTGTGCGCTTTATCTGCTCGAAATTCTCGTTCTGTTTCTTCTTCTTCCGCTTCGCAGCGACGTATTGCGTAACATGTGTTGTTTCCACTGCCCACTGCCCCCTGCCCCCTGCCCGTCTGCCGCCAACACCCGCGGGCGAGTCCAATGCCTCGGGTGGACGGAGTGCGAGATGGGCGCCCCAAAGTGCATGCATTACAGACCCAAGGCCAATTGCATCGCCAATTGACGAATTCACGGCCACACACACACACACGCGCAAAGCGAGAGAGAGTGAGAGAGTGCGATGCACAGATCCAGTCTGGACGTATGCACGTATGTATGTATGTCATACATAAGGATGCAGGACAAGCCAATTGGCGTCGGGGAAAACTCACCTCTGCTCCGATCAATCGCACTAGGGACATCTTGGGGATACGGAGATGAGAATTTGGTGCGGGGATCGGATCGCGTGCTCTCCGAACGGTGGCTACACTGAAACTGAACGCAGCGCAGCCGCCCATTTGCGAAGCCAGTTATTCTCCACGGTTCTACACACAAA
The DNA here is from genome assembly GCF_016746245.2 of Drosophila santomea. Lineage (NCBI taxonomy): Eukaryota > Metazoa > Arthropoda > Insecta > Diptera > Drosophilidae > Drosophila > Drosophila santomea. Next base: position 331,874 of record NC_053021.2, read on the forward strand.
TGTATGTATGTAAATACATATGTACATATCTGTGTGGGGCTGTGTGGTGCGATTGTTGATATACGAAGGCGAAGGCGACGGCGAAGACCACGTCGAAAGTGCTTAACAATAGCAAGTGGCCATAGCCTGATGCTCACACACACGTGCATACATGCATACTGGCGCACACACCGTTAGGAACCTGTGGGGCACAGCTGTTGTTTTTGTTTTGCTCTGTTTTTTAATTGTTGCTTTTGCTGTTCTTTGGGGGCTCGTTGTGAGCATGTGTGTGTGAGTGTCGTGTTTGCTTCGCGTTGTTTGCGGTGCCGTCATTTCCCTGCTGGAAGGGCACATTAGCTATATAAGCTACTGGCGAAGGCAGTAAAGTGCAATCAAAGACACCTTCTACCGTTAGTCGGGTAATCAACTCAGTTGATGTGTTGCTTTTAAGTGAAAAATCTGTTTTTCAGTGTACAACATGGAAGTGCATTGGATCTTTGATGCTGGAAATGCTGAATTGGCATAGGGTATTTATAAACACTGGCGATCCAATGTAGAATTCGTGTGTTTTTCTATCAACGTAGATATGTATATGTACATACATATACATACACCACGGCACGTGTCAAACTAAAACGGAATCTAATCAAATACCGATACTAGTGCTTCGCTTACCCGAAGATGGAAAAATAATCAATTAGGGGATAAGTGTTTCCTAGCTGAACAATTAAATTCAAAAATGTCTCCTGGGAGCGTAACGTGGACAAAAGCAGTCGGCATAAAACAACAAGACGCAATTATGTACATATGTAGATCGCTTTCTGAATGAATGAATGAATTGTGCTGCCTTCTTTTAGGCTGCGAAAAAATCGATTTTCTGTTATTTTGCGTTCCTAATTATCAGTATTTTGATCACAGCATTCGAAATTATGGTCCAAATATGGAATGTCATACCTCGTTGAGTTCGTATTTAAATTTCCAATCGAACTGTGTTTTCAGAAAAATATTAAATTTTTTAATTGTTTTTGAATTGTTTCCGAAAATTGCATTTCTGCGATTATAAATATGAGTATTTTGAGTACGTAATAAAATTTCCAATCAAACTGTGTTTTCAAAAAAAAATAAACATTTTTCTCACATTTTTTGCAATTTTTGATGATGTTACCTCTTACAAAAAATGCGAAAACTTGGCCAAAAATTATTTTAACAGAGTCGGTCAAAAAGTGAAATCACTTTGGTTGGTTAGTATTGGTAATTAGGAGTGCAAAAATTTAATTCTTTTAACTTTCTGACCATTTTTAGCCAAAAATCGGCTAAATTAAAAACAACAAGGAGCATTTATGTGCATATGTACATATGTAGATCACTTTCTGAATGAATGAATGAATTGTGCTGCCTACTTTTAGGCTTCTGTTTTATTGAAATAGTTTCGCTTTCATCATCGGTCCGCTTCCTGGTCAACATAATCAAAAGGACTAGTCCGCACCGGGGAAAACAGAATCCACGGACTTACTTTCTTTTTTAAAGAAAGTGTTTGCTGTGGCTTTCAATGGGACAATAGGGGCTCCTTTCCGCTCTTCAGTGATGCCAACCGTTGTTGAAATCTAGAGGTTATATCCAGCAGAAAAAATCCTTTCATTGGAAATCCATGAAATGTCTGCATAAATGGAAATGTCTGCATAAAACAAGAATACTTCGATGAAATATGGAATATTTTCATACATTGTGTTTAAGGTAGCTATAAAATCAGCAGCACTGTCACTCTCTCTCTCTCTCTCTCTTATTCTCTCTCCCTCTCGCGGAATGCGGAAGTCAACTTGTGTGCAGGAGCATATAAATAGCAGCACCAATCGCAGGACTCGCTCACTCTGCTCGGAGAGCTTGGAGTGGACTGACTGCCAGCGCTCCGCCGACGCGCCTCAAAGTAGGCAACAACAAACACCGAGCACTCTGTTATTTTGCGCAGTATGGGCCTGCTACGCTGAGTTACTACTTGCTGTCATGCCAGGAAGCTGAGGTCCACAGGCAGTTCGGGATCTGGACAAGATGGAGGCCACGCCGGGCTACCAGGACATCAGCGCTCTGGAAAAATCGGTGAGTTTATCGACCAGCCAAATGCAAATAGCCACTTATTCATTCTGAAGTGTAGGCACTCGGCGTGCAGTGAGAGAAATTGGCGGTCTATAACAGGCAAGCCAGAAAATAAATCATAAGCCATAACTTCATTTAAGAAGTTGTTATCAGGAATTGATCATAAGGATTCACTATTAGAGACCCCTGGCATTTCTCCTGCGAATATCCATGCAATATCTCTCCTTTCTTTAGATCAAGCGAGAAGGAAATGGGCCAAAATCCATTCTCTCATAGCCACCCAATTGCTCCATTGCCACCATCTATAAGTAACCCACATTTCGCTTTGCTTCCAGGTGGCCAATGCAGGATCGCAGCTCTACACGATGGCCCACAAGCTGCATGCGGTGGAGCGCAGCCTCGAGCAGACGACGATGGAGCAGATGGACGAGATGGAGGTGCTCGAGTTGCTCGAGTCGATGAGCGAGGTGACCAACGAGTACCAGAATCTGCGCAAGGACATTCGCGAGGTGCAGCAGTTGCAGCGTGACGTCAGCAGCTCCATACGGTACCAAATGCGCAGCATGCAGCAGACTTTCCACACGCTAAAACAGCGCATAGCCAGCTCCCAGAAGGGGCGCAAAAAGCCAAAGAAAGGCCTCGATGAAGCTACAGCTGGAGCAGGGCATGGGATTCATGAATAATCAATGACCTCATATTGATTGGCCTCCCTGGCAAATAGGTGCGGTAAATGTAAATGTGTCAAGGGGGACGCAAATGTAGGGACTAAATTGACACCAATCTGAAGCAATCAACTGTGTAACTATATATCGCAAACCCACTCCAAGCATTTAGACTCGGAAACAGGTCCTATACTTTATATACATGTATACACTTGAAGAAATCCACACCCAAATGTATGCGCATTAGGGTGTTTTTTTTGTTGTTATTTTTTGTGGTGTTTTATTCCAGTGATAGACAGGAATATTGAAAACTCACTGCTCTAAGAACACAAAAACACAATGCTTAACATAGAGTGAGCACCATACCGTGTACGATGAATTGGAATGTCTGAATGTCAGAATGCACTTTTCCAAATTTTGCCTTAACATAATAGTATTTTGAGGTAGTTTTTGATACGACACGTTTTAAAAAGTAATATATAGCATAGCAGACCGTACATATTTAGGCCACACACAATGATTATTCTTGTGTTCGTTTCACTTTTGGAGATTTATTTGTTGAGCTCTAGAGAAAATAAACGTTAGTTGAACCTCAAGAGACGGGGAACGCTTGTATTCAAATCTGGCGCCATTCGGCTGTTACTCAACAGCCCTCTGGCAACTCTTTGCAGTCACATCTGGCTCAGATCTGGCTGACATCTGGCTGACATCTGGCAATGCCATCTGATCGCAGCCGAGTGGCAACAGTGGTCGCTGTTGCGTTCGCGTACTTTCGTGACTTCATTTGCGCTTTAATATTTATATTCTCCGCGTTGCGAATAAAATGGATATATCTTGGCAGTTGTTTAAGAAGCGGATTAACGCTGATTCATAGGCTGGCGAGAAGATCGGTGCCCAAAAAAGGGTGATCGCAAAGAAAGTGCAATAACTGCAGCTCTATTGTGCGTGCGTCTGTGTGTGCGTAGATCTCCGCGTCGGTGTGTCGGTGTTTTTTTTTTTACGTTTGTTTGTGTGCGTGGCGTGCCAGCATTTGCGGCGCAGGTTTGCAAATTGGCACTGAGAAAGTGCAGGAAAGTGCAAGAAAGTGATAGAAAGTGGTTCTGGGGAAAATAGTTCATTCGATCAGCATCCGATTTCGGTTGAGAGTGGCGCGCCTGCGTTTTGTGTCTATGATCGCAGCTAAACTGCCTGCCTACGTGTACAGAAATCGCGAGAGCGCCGGGAAAGTCCCCAAAATCCCGAAAATGTGGTGCTTTTTTGGGCTGGTCGTGATCATCGGCTGCGCAGCCGGAGAATACAGCGAGGTGCGGGTCATCCAGGAAGTGGACAATTTCCTGGAGAGTCCACACTACCTGAAAAACGAGGAAATCGGAGAACTCTTCAACCAGCTGGCCAAGGACTACCCCGACTTGGCACAGACCTACACAATAGGCAAATCCCTGGAGGATCGACCTATCCACGCCCTAGCTCTGAGTGCACCCACCGGGGAGTCCAAGAACGGGGATCTCCTCAGGCCGATGGTCAAGCTGGTGGCCAATATACAAGGCGACGAAGCCGTGGGTCGTCAGATGGTTCTCTATATGGCCGAGTACCTGGCCACCCACTACGATGGGGATACGCAGATCCAGGCGCTGCTGAATCGCACCGAAATCCACTTTCTGCCCACCTGCAATCCCGATGGATTCGCAAAAGCCAAGGTGAGTCACCTCCTGATTTCTCGGTAATCAAGAATCGACGGCAAACAACTGTTGGAACGTAAAAGTGATTGTAAAGCGACTGCCAACGCGCCCCGCCAACTGTTTATACAAATCACAAGACTGAGAAAAATAAGGCCTACTTTTTGAATTAGATTTTTACCCTCGGTTTACTCTGAATTTTAGATCATCCCAAGGTGTTTTACTTATTACTAGCCAGATTAACAGCTGAACTGCTCTTTGGGATTTCTCCCAGTGTAAATGCCTTTCCCTCTCTCCATTTCATGTTGCTTTGCTCCCTGCTTCGAGCTTTTGTGTGGAATGAGCTAGTCTCTTTTGAATAACCGCAGACAAGAAAGGCATCGAGATCAATCTGAAATCTGGAAAAGTCTTTCCCATTCCAAAAGGAATGTGTGAACGAAAGGTGTTGACCCACTTTTTAGTTTCTGGCTAACCAAACCAGCGAGTGTGATCACTCAATTATCGGCCAAGAATTGCAGCTTAGTTCAGCGCTTTCGACGTGTCCTTAACATCGAGCATGTTAATGAGTGTACTATACTTGTTTTAATTAAAACACAACACGGTTCTTGGAAACACGGTGGCTCCACTGTCGAGTGGGAAATTCCCCTGCTTTTCGCGGTAATTGACTCTTCCTCCAGTGTTTTGAGTATACTGTAATTAATTATTTTGTTTGGCATTGCACGGTTGTATAGTTTTGCTCATTTTATTTTTAGATTCATGCCATGGATGTTACAAATTTGTATGGGTAATAACAATAAAACGGCCACTGTTTTTTAACCTGTGTATCGTTCTATTTGGCTCTTGTCTGGTTTTTTATGGCATCTGTATATTCCACAAGTGCTTGAGTGGCTAACTGATACAGTTTGATAAGCTGATCAATTCGAGTTAGAACTGCAAATATAATAACAATTAATAAGCTGTTCAATTGAAGTTAGGCCTGTAAATAATAATAAGCTGTTCAATTGAAGTTAGGCCTGTAAATATTAGCAATATGAGCACTTTGATGCTCGATGATGTGGCGATCCTGATCCTACATCCTGTGCCATTTCTCGCTGGCAACTTGATGGCGGTTCTATGTCCTCTCCAAAACCGCGCTGATAACGTAAACCACGTTTTTGTCGGCGGTGTCAGCTGGTGTTATGATTTCGCAAGTGCGACAACTCGACAACAAGAGTAAGGAAAGAGTAACTGGCGAAGGGGTGCGAACCGAACGGCATTTGCTGTACTAGAAGAAACTGGTTAGATGTCACAACAAAAACAGTGCAAAACACAAAAAAACAGTGCAAAGCAGTGCAAAACATTGGGTTCGTGTTTGATTTACATCCCCTTGCTTTCCTCCTGCAATGTGGATTTATTCGCAACCAGTTTGTGGTCGTAGTTGACGGGGTTTGCCACTGCGAGTTAAGAGTGCCATAAAGATAGCAATGGCTAATATCCGCTGCGAATGTGCGCGTTGACGATCTTTTGAATGCCCGAGTGCACTCGGTAATAAATGGCGTGGCTTGGATTACATGAATCAAATAGTTGCAGAAGACATGTACATATTCGTTGAGCTTCAGGTATCTGCTAAATACACGTTCTTTAAATCACACTTGCCTTCTTGACTGCCAATCACAATTTAAATGTAGACACTTGAATGCTATTTCACTTGAAATATGTTAGAATCAAATTGGTTTGGAGGGTATATACAATTCGTATCCCCCTCGTCTCCTGAGCTGCATCCCAATCCCAATCTCAATCTTTGGCAAACTGATCATGGCTCAGCATTTTGTTTTTGTGTAGTTGCACACGCCGCTTATCAGGAGCAGTGGTTAGCACAACTGGAATGCGGGAGAGGGTGGAGGATAGAGGATGGCGGATGGAGGATGGAGGAGGGGGCTACTGGAAGGTGGCGACCATATGCTCGCATTCTGGAATGGCGCTGATAAGGGCGATTTGACGCTCTCAATTGGCTGAATGTGCCAATTCGTTTGTTTGTCGATAAGCCCTGTTCGTGTGTGTGTGTGGGAGTCCGGACGCGGACGGGTTGCTTCTGACGTCACGACGTGGGAGTGGAGCTATCGATTTTTGCGTAAAAATATCCTGTTGACGTCTGTTCTTTCGGCTCTCTCCGCTCTCCGCCCTCTGCCCTCTGCTCTCTGCTCTCGCTCCCTCACCCACACATGCGCAGGCGCCCCACTTTTCGAGTCTGGCAACTCCCTCTCTGGCAATAATAACATAATTAAAACCGCCTGAATAAACTATAATCTATTAACTCGTGTCTGTCGCAAGCAGCGGCGAAGTATAGTTACTCCGCGAGCGGACTTTAATGGATTTCGCGCTCGCTGCCGCGTGTAATTTCCCTACAATTAGCGCCTCTCTTTTGTCGTTCGGGGAGAACAGTGGGATGAAGCGCCCTTGTGCTGATCAAAATCCTGCGTACTAAGTGGTATTGCTGCTCATTGGTCTCCTGTTCAATCGATTTAAATGAAGTGGGAATATAAACAGTGCTCCAACAATTTGAAGTGATTCCTCGCATATTTGGCTTGAAACGTTAGTTCTTTGCCATATTTTAGGCGCGCTCCACTTCAATCCCCCCACTGTGCGCGGCGACCGAGGCAGTGGCAGCGGCGGCATCGGCGGCGGGCGAATGGGCGCTTAAGGCCAATCAACGCAGCAAATTTTCAAACAGTTGACTTTTCGAGCCTGAGCTGCAACGACGACCCTCGACGACGAACGGAGGCCCGACGGACAAATAGGTAGAGGTAGAGAGCTTTGCGAGAGTTGCTTGCTTGGAGAGAGCTGCGCGGAGCTGAGCTGAGCTGAGAAGTGGCGGAGGAAAATAACTGTAACTCGCTCTGCGAATTCGCACGCCAGTGATAAAAACAACACAATCGCGACAAGATTGCAAACCGCAAGATGCCAACTCTGGGCCTCCTGTTGGCCTCCGTCGGCATCGCCGTGCTGGCGATGGGTGTGCCGCACTGCACTGGCTACACCATCAAGGAGGACGAGTCCTTCCTGCAGCGACCGCACTACGCCAGCCAGGAGCAGCTGGAGGACCTGTTCGCTGGCCTGGAGAAGGCCTACCCCGACCAGGCCAAAGTTCACTTCCTGGGCCGATCTCTGGAGGGCAGGAACCTGCTCGCCCTGCAAATCTCGCGGAACACCAGGTCGCGCAATCTCCTCACACCTCCAGTCAAGTACGTAGCCAATATGCATGGCGACGAAACGGTGGGCAGGCAGCTCCTGGTTTATCTGGCCCAATATCTGCTCGGCAACCACGAACGAATCAGCGAACTGGGCCAGCTGGTCAACAGCACCGACATCTACCTGGTGCCCACGATGAATCCGGATGGCTATGCGTTGTCCCAGGTAAAGAACACAAGAACACACGTCGTCGCTTCACCTGTTGTGCTGTTCTGTGTTGTTTTGTCCAACTTTCGGGTAAAATCAATAAGTGGGCGAGCACCAGTGGGTGGGAACGCAGTAGAGGGCGCTTTAGGTCTGGGCAGGGACAATATTGCAGCAGTTGAGAGTGGAGTAGTGAGCAGTTCCAGGATAGAGCTCACTTCATTCCCATTTCAGCCATTTCGGAACCCCGATAGCTAGTCTCAGGCATATCACTCTTCATCGTCCAAAAGTGCTATCTATACCCAAAGCCCAAAGCCCACAACCCACTCACACCCCAACCCCTTTTGCAAGTTGGAAGTTGGCATGAACTTCAGAGGCTCTCTAAGGTTGATAAATAGTAATCGGAAGTAATTAAAAGAGTGCGCAAACGAACACTTGTTTGGGAATTCTCAAAATATTACCAAACAAGTATACATTTACCCCAAAACTTCGAACCTTTCAAGCGAAACAAACTCTGCTTCCCGAATATTTGCTTCAGTCGTTCCTATGTATAAATATACCAAAAATTCCAAACCTTATCTGTGCTCTGTAGAAATCAGAAACTCCCATTATTCATTCCGTTTTTCAATGCTCCTGCAAAGGTCGACCTCTGTGGTACTCATCTTTCCGTTTCTGCACTGATTCAGGTTGTACGTTTTGTCTATTTTATCTGCGTTTAAGCTGCGTTTCCAGATTGGTTTTTCCATTTGATAACTCCTCATTGCGCCTGTATTGATGACCTGATTTTAATAGGCAGCTTCTTTGTTTGGCTAATCTGTAAATCGTCCCATATGGCACAACAGCTTCTATATATTATAAATTGTTGGGGATTTTCTTTGATTGATTGATACGTTGTTCTTGGGGCAGTAATTGGGGGAAACTGATGCACTCTGCTTGCTTACCCCATTGCACAATACTTGCTATCGAATTTCGACGGGACCCTTTCTTCGCCGCGATTGTCATGGTGTAATCACTCGGCTGACACCTGACTGCCATGCTAAATGGCCAATTCCGGCCAGAACTGACCTGCATATCAATCAGCCCATAACAGAGTGAAAGAGAAACTTTCAAGCTTAGCGTTCGTTCAATCGTCACTGATCGAAATCATCAATTGCAGTCTGCTGAAAATGAAATGCAGATCACAATAGTGCATTGCAGCTGCCTTTGAGTGAGATTTGGCATTAAGTCCTTTAAGAGATTGCTGGGTATTAAAGGTACTATACGATTTTCTGTGCAGGAAGGCAACTGTGAGTCGCTGCCCAACTATGTGGGGCGTGGCAATGCGGCCAACGTCGATTTGAACCGGGATTTCCCCGATCGCCTGGACCAGAGCCATGTCCACCAGCTGCGCGCCCAGTCTCGCCAGCCGGAAACCGCCGCCCTGGTAAATTGGATCGTCAGCAAGCCGTTTGTGCTCTCCGCCAATTTTCACGGCGGAGCTGTGGTGGCCAGCTATCCGTACGACAACTCCTTGTAAGTTCGACAATGGGATGTTAGTCCCTGACTTGGCATTGTACTAACCACTCTTCCACTTTGCAGGGCTCACAACGAGTGCTGCGAGGAGAGTTTGACTCCGGATGATCGGGTCTTCAAGCAGCTGGCCCACACCTACTCCGACAACCATCCGATTATGAGAAAGGGCAACAACTGCAACGACAGCTTCTCGGGCGGCATCACCAACGGAGCCCATTGGTACGAGTTGTCCGGCGGCATGCAGGACTTCAACTATGCGTTCAGCAACTGCTTCGAGCTGACCATCGAGCTGTCCTGCTGCAAGTACCCGGCGGCCAGCACTCTGCCCCAGGAATGGCAGCGCAACAAGGCATCGCTGCTGCAGCTGCTGCGCCAGGCGCATATCGGCATCAAGGGTCTGGTTACAGATGTCAGTGGCTTTCCGATACCCGATGCCAGTGTCTACGTCGCTGGACTGGAGGAGAAACCGATGCGCACTTCCAAACGGGGCGAGTACTGGAGGCTGTTGACCCCGGGAATCTACAGCGTGCACGCCTCCGCTTTTGGGTTGGTCTTCTGCTTACCTATTATCCATCTAGCCTGGCATCCCTGCTAATCCTTGTTCTATACCCCCAAATGCAGCTACCAGACCAGTGCCCCCCAACAAGTCCGGGTGTCCAACGATAACCAGGAGGCCTTGCGCCTGGACTTCAAGCTTGCGCCCGTCGAGACGAACTTTGATGGTATTAGCAGTTTTTACAGTCCCTATTATTTCTAGAGAGGGCTGCAACGGAAATACATATATACATGCATACACGCATATATATTTTAGTCGGCAGTTCCAAAAACGATACATATATCCACCTATCCACCTATCCACCTAGCGATGCATCGTTGCCCATAGTCCCCTGCTACCCTGCTCGCCTGCTCTCCGCACCCCTTCCTTGTACTATATATGTTATCCCCGCCATTTCCGAACTCAGATTCAGATATACAAGCATTTGGCATGTTCATTTGTTCATTTGTTCATTTGTGCTCATTTGGAAGCTTCATTTGTTTACCGCGAGAGCTAGCAGAAAATAAATAATGCTGGCTGTCGTCGTGTGGATGAATGGGTTTCGTTTGTCTCGAATCTTTTGTACATACAATTTTGTAATTTATATTTTACACACTTCTGTTGCATTTCCATTTCCATTTCCATACACTTTGAGATTTGTGTTTTTACGCGACTCCATACGCTGATCAGCCGGCTTATGTTCATCCCACACCATTTCTTCTGACGCACACATATTTAGTGGATGCTTGATTTGTATATAGAAAACGTGCTACGAACAAACACGAGAAATAGCAAACCAAATAACGAAATGAAATAAACTAATGAAATAATGAAATAAGCAAATTGTACTCAGGCACTTATGCTAAGTTGGCCGACTAAGGTCATCGAATGACAAACACCCCACACGAATCGGGTTTAGCTTTATCAATATTCCCCTTATCTTCTGCACACCCAAAACCATATGGTCGCGTATTTTAGCAACGATGCGAAAATAACTATGATAAATCAAAACCACTGCTAAATGTACTCTCACTATCGATATTGTATGCGCACTCTATGGTTAATCCTAAATATGGAAATGATTGTTGAGCATTTATCCAAAACAAAAGAACCTTACACATCGCAGTGAGCCGAAATAGTTATCAATTTCGGTGCGACGCACGCCCACATATGGCTTTGATATACAATCGATGGTGTGGCGGATCCTTGCGAAGGATTAATAAAGTACTAATGTCGCTTGCTGCGTTTTATTTTCATTCATTGCTCTTTAGTTCGTTTTCAAAATCGTTGTCCAAATTCTTAATTCTTTCGGTTTTTAAACTAGCTATTTATTATTCATCTGTTCTGCACCCATTGAATTTAATTTCGGTTCTTGCAGTAAACCTTCGTTTTTCCATTTGCCTCTTGCTTTTTTCGAAGGCCTTATATGAAAAGCCTTACGATCGTGTCATGGTTAGGGGCGTCCAAGAAATGTCCAGTCACATCTGAATGAAATTTAAAATGTATTTTTCACTAAGTACCTAAAAAACCAAACAAAACTTTATTGCGTCTGTGCCAAATGTAAAGATTGCGGATTGGATTTGTTTATATATGTATGAGTGTATGACAAACGTACGAAAGTCAGGCAGTTTCTTTGGTATTTTATCTTAAATAAATGTGAACTATGAAATTATGGCAAAATAAACGAACGAAATTATGCATTTGCTTGTGCTTCTGATTCTGTTGCTAGCTCTAGCTTCTCGCCCGTTGCCGAATCTTAGACGCACTGCATCCCATTCTCACCGGAACTCGCATGAGGCACCCCCTTCAAAAACTGGCATTGCACTGAACACAACCTTACCCATTTCCGTTTCCGTTTCCGCTCTTCCTTTCCCGCAGGCAACTTCCGGAAGGCAAAGGTCGTGCGTTCCGAGCCTCCGGAGAAGCTCAAGGAGCAGTTCAATGGATTCTTGACCCCGACCAAGTTCGAGCACCACAACTTCACGGCCATGGAGAGGTGAGAGTTTTTTCCCAAAATGCGCAAATGCGTCTTCTGCGGGAAAGCGCTTGGGGAAAACATGATCTTCAACAGTCTTAATTTGATCCCACTGAATTGAGTTCTTTTGCTTTTCCAGCTACCTGAGGGAGATCAGAACCAGCTATCCCTCCCTCACACGCCTCTACAGCATTGGCAAAAGCGTCCAGGGTCGCGATCTCTGGGTGCTCGAGATCTTTGCCACCCCGGGCTCCCATGTTCCGGGAGTTCCGGAGTTCAAGTATGTGGCCAACATGCATGGCAACGAGGTGGTGGGCAAGGAGCTGCTTCTGCTGCTCACCAAGTATATACTGGAGCGCTATGGCAATGATGACAGGATCACCAAGCTGGTGAATGGCACCCGTATGCACTTCCTGTACAGCATGAACCCCGATGGCTATGAGATCTCCATCGAGGGCGACCGAACCGGCGGCGTGGGACGAGCGAATGCCCATGGAATTGATTTGAACAGAAACTTCCCCGATCAATACGGCACGGATAGGTACAATAAGGTGACCGAACCCGAGGTGGCTGCCGTCATGAACTGGACACTCTCGCTGCCGTTTGTCTTGTCCGCCAATCTGCATGGCGGCTCCCTGGTTGCCAACTACCCCTTCGACGATAACGAGAATGACTTCAACGATCCGTTTATGAGGCTGCGGAATTCCAGCATCAATGGTCGCAAGCCGAATCCTACGGAGGACAATGCTCTGTTCAAGCACCTGGCGGGGATCTATTCAAATGCACATCCCACTATGCACTTGGGCCAGCCCTGTGAGCTCTTCCGCAACGAGTTCTTCGCCGATGGCATCACCAATGGTGCCCAATGGTACAGTGTTACTGGGGGCATGCAGGACTGGAACTATGTGCGGGCAGGATGCCTGGAGCTGACCATCGAAATGGGTTGCGATAAGTTTCCGCTGGCCGGCGAGCTTTCGCGATACTGGCAGGATCATCGGGAGCCTCTGCTGCAGTTTATTGAGCAGGTGCATCATGGCATTCATGGATTTGTGCACAGCACCATTGGCACGCCGATTGCGGGAGCTGTGGTCCGCTTGGATGGAGCCAATCATTCCACGTACAGTCAGGTCTTCGGAGACTTCTGGAAGTTGGCGCTGCCCGGTCGCCACAATCTCACTGTGTTGGGCGACAACTATGCTCCACTACGAATAGAAGTTGAGGTGCCCGACGGCGAACCCTTCGAAATGCGGATGGATATCACCCTCATGCCGGACGATCCGCAGCACTGGGCCTCCGCCAATGACTTCAGGATTATTGAAAACGTGGTCAACACGAGGTATCACACTAATCCGCAAGTTCGTGCACGCCTGGCGGAGATGGAGAACCAAAACGGACAGATTGCCAGCTTCGGGTATGCCGATTCTGAATTTGGCGCACTCTTCAATTACCTCAAGATGACCTCCGATGTAAGTGTGTGGTTATCTAGCTTTGTATCTCACACTGATTCGACTCTCTTGCAGATTGGCGAGCCCGAGGAGCACAAGTACAAGCTGCTGGTGGTCAGTTCCCTATACGATACAACGGCTCCGCTCGGCAGGGAAATCTTGCTCAACCTGATACGCCACTTGGTCGAGGGATTCAAGCTGCAGGATGCGTCAGTTGTCGAGCTGCTACAACGCAGTGTTATATACTTCCTGCCGCAGACTAGCAAGTTCCAGAATGTCTTTGACATGTACAACAGCAAGTAAGTGTTGTGTGGCCTCAAACCTTAGGGCTTATAAACTTTTTTTATTCTCTGATAATCCGCAACAGCACCTCCATTTGCGATCCAGTCCTGGGGGATGAGTTGGCCGAACGCCTTCTTGGCCCGGAGACAGACCAGGCCAAGGACGTATTCCTGCAGTTCTTGCGCAGCGAACGCTTCGATTTGATGCTTACCTTCGGAGCCGGTAGCTCCGAGCTGAGCTATCCCAAAGGGGATTCGGTGCTCGAGAAGTTTGCCCACCAAATGCAGCGAACGGAGTTCAACTACTCGCCGCTGCAGTGCCCGCCATCCGCCACGAGGCAGCTCCACCGCGAGACCACCGAGCGATTGACCAATATGATGTACCGCATATACAATCTGCCCGTCTACACCTTGGGCATTTCCTGCTGCCGGATGCCGCACCAAAAGAAAATCGCCTCCGTTTGGCGCAAGAACATCGATAAGATCAAGAACTTCTTGGCTCTGGTGAAAACCGGAGTAAGTGGCCTGGTGCAGAACGATAAGGGACAACCACTGAGGGAGGCCTATGTCCGACTGTTGGAGCACGACAGGATCATTAATGTCACGAAGAATGTGGCGCGATTCCAGCTGATGCTGCCCCACGGCCTCTATGGCTTGGAGGTAACCGCTCCCAACTACGAGTCGCAAATGATTAAGGTGAACATAGAAGAAGGTCGCACCACGGAACTGGGCATTATACGCATGCACCCATTCACGTTGATTCGCGGCGTTGTCCTGGAGTTGCCACACAATGATAACAAGGCCACCACCAGCATTGCAGGAGTGGTGCTGGATGAGAACAACCACCCAGTGCGGAACGCCAAGGTGTCGGTGGTGGGGCAGGCGCAATTGAGGAACTTCACAGGCAGCATGGGACAGTATCGCATATCGGAGGTACCTGTACGCACCATCACTATAAAAGTGGAGGCACCGCGCCATCTGGAGGCCACCCGACAACTGCACCTGGTTCAGGGCGGCTTGGCCACGGAGAACGTCGTCTTTCACCTGAAGGTCAACGATCATGTCTTTGGGCTGCCGCGCTTTTTGTTCATTCTGTTCGCCAGTGTCCTGATCATTGTTGGCGTGATCGTCTGCGTGCTGTGTGCCCAGTTTTGGTTCTACCGACGCCATCGGGGGGACAAGCCGTACTACAACTTCTCACTGCTGCCGCAGAGGAATAAGGAGCAGTTCGGCCTTGACGACGACGATGCGGGCGATGACGGGGAAACGGAGCTCTTTCGATCTCCCATCAAACGTGAGTTGAGCCAAAGGGCATATTTGAAAAACAATTGTATAATTATGTGCCTTGTTATTCAGGCGGCATGACCATACAGCCGTACTTCGACGAGGAACAGCTGGAGCGCATCCTGCACACGGACGACGAGGACGACGACGGGCCGCACATGGAGCCGGAACTTGATGTGGCCGACGATAGTGAGGACGACATTGTGATGTTGCATAACAGCGGGAACAAGAGACGGCACTAGATGCCAGATGTCCTGATGGATGGTCCCAATCAATCACAATCGCAACACGATCTTGACACAACACACCTCCAGGGATCACCCAATGCCCGATCCACTCTAACCACACACAACATAACTGTGATTCAAAACGTTTTCAAGAGAAGCCAACGCTCTACCTTTTCTTATTTTTGTGTAATATTAACCCTTAAAATGTGAGACACTTAATTTGAGCTTTAGTGTTACTGAGCTTGCACCCAGAATGCATCACAGCCGTCAGCTTTAAATAGAAAATCCTTCTACCCACTGGGCGAATCTCTCTTTCATGACCGTTTATATAGAGATATACATTTTTATGTCCAGCCAAGAGAACTGTATGCGTAAATGTAACTTAAACTAAAGACTGAGAGCCTCGTAACTCTATCAAAAATGAAATCAGAAATAACAGATTGTGAAAAAATACTACATATAATCTAGCTAAATTGAAACCGAAAATCACAGCCAAGAGCAACAGAGAACGGTTTGAGTTTGTTCTAATGAGAAAATGAACTACGAATAGTCAAATACAATGTCAAGATTCAATTATACTAATTTAGTAAGCAATGGCATCCAAACGACAAATTACTTGGCATATTTATTCTTAAAGATTAATTTTTAGCTTATTTTTTCCATTTCCTCAAGAAATTTTTAGTAGCTTGTATCGAAAATGTAATGGCTAATCCCATGAACTCTAACCCTCTGTGTGCTAAAATCTGGCTTCCAAAAACCAAAAAAAAATGGTTTTTAACACTAGAAAAAATTGTGCAAGAGAGAATCATAACAAAAACAGTTAACAGCTTTTGTAATATTTTGAATATGCTCAACATACAAAATTCAAATCCATTTATGTAAACGATAATGTTTCATGTTTTGCACGATTTTATCTAAATAGAGCACAAAAAGACAAAGCGGTAGAAAGTAACGTGAAAGTAAAATTAATATATATATCATATACATATATATATATATATATCGTATACATATCCTAATATATGGCAATTTAAACTAAGTAAGCAACTGAATCTAAATAAAATAATTATGTTACGCAAATCGGAAGAAGCCAGCAATGGAGCTGTAATCTCATCCATCTCAAGCTTCCTGATCAGATGAAGGTGAAGCGCATAGAAGCTGTGTGAAATCATAACCCATCGTTATTTCCATAACATCATTTTCGGTATATATACTTTGTATATTGGATACTTTGTACTTGGACTTGTGTTAACTTGCTTTATACTTTTGCTCCAATAGCATTTCAGCTGTGTAACACCTTGGGAACGTTGACTGATAAGGAAATGCGTAAGGCCCAATATAGAAATGCTCGTATTAAGAACTCAGAGTTACAGAAGTGGAATTGTGTGACCCAGTTGGGCTATTGCCTTCGCCACTGTTGTCGTCCGAGCCAGGATCAAGGTCACGTGGCGATAGCCGCCTTATCGCCCATCCAGCAGCTCCAGTGGCTCTCACTTTACTCACACACCACACCACTGCACACCACACCACCGCACACCACACCACCGCACACCACACCACCGCACACCACCGCACACCACACAGCATACAGCAACTACAATGTCCGGCGATCCCAGCTGAACTGTCGCTCAAGCTTTATCAGGGGGTCCAGAACCCAATAGATAGTTGGCACTCGTCGTGTTTTTGTCGTTGTGTCGCCGTCGTTGCTGTCTTGGCTCATCCACTCCGGCCTCGCAGTCGTGGATTCTACAGCATTGCGAGCAGATCCCATCTAAGAGGTCCTAGATCACATGCAAGATGTGGTGGAGCCGTAAATTTGCCTCAAGGTCTCTCCGCCTCCACCGGCTCAAGAGCACCGCAAGCAGCGGAAGCACCGGAAGCAGCGGAAGCAACAGAAGCACTAGAAGCACCGGAAGCACAGTCCCCAGGGAACCGGAGCAATCTCTGGGCATCATTGGAGTGCCCTTCGCCAAGGGGCAGGGAAAACAGGGCGTGGAACTGGCCCCCGATCTTCTCCGGCAGAGCAGTCTGCGTCAGGTGATTCAGAGCAGTCACGGTGAGTCATGGAGAGCTACCTCCCTTCGGTGTTCGAACTTCAAAAGGATTCGGCTCCAGAAACGACGATTGCTGGTTTGGAATGGCATAGGACTGCTTTGAGCAAAATCAAAACGAACGAAATCATAGAAGCTCTTACTCTCAATTAAAACAACCATTTCATGTCGGGGCTTATATACGATTTTATTGACCAGATGGCCTGGTGATACGGGACTACGGGAATCTGCAGTACGCCGTAGACGAGCCCCTTCTCCAGCAGCAGCGTGTGCACTACCACCACATCCGCAACTACGCGGACTTCATGGCCTGCAATCGGGCATTGATTGAGCAGGTGAAACTGATGCTCGCGGAGAACACGCAGTTTCTGGCCATTGGTGGCGACCATGCGATCGGCTTCGGTGAGTTACCAACCTCGATCCTACGTGATCCCACATGATAGAATCCCAAATGGAATCGCGTTGCAGGATCCGTGGCCGGACACCTGCAACACTCGCCGAACTTGTCCCTGGTGTGGATCGACGCACATGCGGACATCAATCTGCACAGCACCTCGCAGTCGGGCAACATCCACGGCATGCCCGTCTCCTTTCTGCTGGAACAGCTCCGTAACACCTGGCAGCACGCCGGCCTCCAGGAGATCGCGCCCAACTGGTGAGTGTTCGAATAATGCGCTTTTTACGTTTTGCTCAAAATAATGTCTTTGAGTCCTTGGCGAGGGCAAACAATCGAAAAGTTATTAATCAGTGCTTCAAATCATCAAAACAAAAATGGGCATAGTAATAACAGGGTACGAGTATTCGCGTTAACCCGAAAACACCAGTACACAACGCAGCGCAAAAAGTACATTATTCAGAGATCGTCTTACGGCTAGACAAGTCGCACTTAAGTCTCTCGGAGAGTCATTTATTCCATTGCATTGTACTTAATATATATATATATATTATTTTTTTTTGGGTGGTGGTTTGCTGAAGGGTGGTTCTTGGCGGGGGGTTTGTTCGCCTTATCACAGTTGCCTTAACGTACTATGACTTATTTCTTTTATTGACTCCTGTTTTTCGATTTTTAACTTTTTGATTTTTCGGTTTTTCTATTTTTCGATTTTTCTCTGTTTTCATTTATATTTTTTTGTGCTTTCCTCAGTCTTTGCGTGTAGTTGCTATCAACCTTTAATTTGCTTATTTTTAGAGTTTTAGACTTTTTGATTTTTAGATTTTTGGATTTAATTCACACATTGCTTTTTGCCTTGGGCAGTTTCCGTTTTTCCGTTTTTCTTTCGATTTTTGGAAAGTCAGTCGAAAAGTTATTCAAAATGTCAACTGAAGAACAACGATTAAATCAGAGATCACAATGTAAACAAGGAAGCTGCGGGGAAATCAAATCCCGGAAATCAAACAAAGATTTCAGCTCTACGTTCTCTATAGGGTGGCGCTCTATAACTAGACATTATAACATTATATAAATAGATAATGATATAGGACCACTGGGTGGAGGGTGGTCGTGGTCGAGGCTCTTCGGTTGCTGTTCGTTTGCTCTTCGGCTCATTGGCATTGGGATAAAACTTAAATTCTTCTCGAACTGTAAGCTCGAACTCAAAATGTACAACAAAGGTTTATACTAGGTTTAGAATACTCCTATTCTTATTGAAAATATGTACGAGTATATATGACAAATCACAAATAATCACATTGTACGGACGAATGACTGGCACACGATGAAAACCGAAATAAGAATGAAAATCGAAATCAGATTTATTTACATCAGTCGGAGATTGCTTTAACTTCAATTAACTCAAGAAATATATTAATTTGCGTACTCAATCGAGTATAAGTCCAAATAAATAATATTTCTTACACAGAATAAATACTCTAACGCTTACTACGATTGTATTTGCAAAAATATGAGGTCTTTCAAATAATACCAATATATTTTATGTTCAATGTTCGAAAAGATAAAAGGCATCTGGATCGGATCGGATCTATGTAAAAACAAATGTTCACTCAACGTTAGCAAGGGTATAAAAGTTCGCTGTATATTTATCTGACTACTGAATACCTACTGATAATACTGATAGGTAGTGATTGTGAAGACGGTGGATTGCTGGTTTGTGCTTGCTGGTTAAAAATGAAATCTATATACTAGAAAAAGCCTTTAAGTTCCAATTCCTTGAAATTTGAAATTCAAAATAATCTGTAATCTATAATCTGTTATCTGTAATCAGTTGCTCGCTTAGATTTTCTTATTGAAAATACAATCCGAAACGTAAGTGGTTCCTGGTTATGTACGTGTACGAGGAATACAAATCATGTGTGTGCATCGATTGGGATTTGAGAATTTGGGAGATTTTTAAGATCCGGGATTTGGAATAAAGGACTGGGTGGGATCTGTGGACATCTGTGGTATATGCTTCAAATAAGTACAGTTAATATTAAGTGTTAATCAATGAATCAATCAATCAATATATATACACAATCATTATCGCTTTAACCAAGTAATCAATTAATTCAATTGAAATTCAACTGGAGGAAATGTGTTTGAAAATGTTTGTTTTTTGGTTGTTTCTTTTTTCATAAATTCAATTCAAAATCGAACGAACAACAATAACACACACCTGGAAATAAATCAAGAGAAAGAAATTAGAAATTAGAAAATTCTTTATAAATGATTATACTTTTTGCTGCAGGATATGCAATGTGTTAGCTTTACAGTTTTTATTTTGCTACAAACAGATCATCAATAAAACGAGATCAATAAAACCATTTAGAGAAATCATCAGTTTTGCTGCCAAATGTTTATTGGGAAAAAATGTGTGCCAAAATTAGTAGAGATCGGCGTTAGACTTAGCCGATTCTCGATGCGCTATCTTCTCCGATTGCTTACTTACCGAAAATCACACGAAACAAAAATAGTAAGTGAGGATACGTACAATACATAACGTACAATGTATAACAACGGCAACAACAAACTTAAAACCGGAAGTCCGGAAACGGAAACCAAAATCGGCTACATATCGATCGGTAATACATACATGTGTGCCTATACACACATCTATACATAAATATAAATATATGGATATAAATATAAATATATTTAAAAACACATGTGTATAGCTGCAAACATATGCACAACGGAAGGAACGAAAGGGGAACAACTTAAATGCCAAAATCGGAGCAGTTTGTCTTCCTTATACGTATACGTAATGCGTAATGCGTAATGCGTAATGCCATATCATCATCATAGTTTTATCTTCCTTCTCAGCTGGCTTAATACGGTAGGAGCAAAAAAGCGTACGTGAAAATACTCTGCGCGAAATCATAAGAGCAAACAAAGGGTATACTCTTTTCGAGAGAGTGAACACACAACAAACTTAGGCATATTTGGAAACTGAGTGTGTAATGTGGGTGTGTGTGCTAGTATGACATACACTGTACAAAATATATTCGGTAGAAAGGAACCATAAATGAACAGAGCAGAAACAGAAACAGAACAGAAACATGTCTGCGATGAAAAATGTTATTAGATTATCAGAAAAATTGAAGAACGCAAAGAACACCCAACCTATGAATGTAAATTTGGTCCAAAGACAATCTCAAAAGTGTAACTCAATTAAAACGTTGAAAGAATATCGAAAATAGTCTAAACTGGAACTGAAACTAAAACAAATCAGTAGTAGAACAGAACCAAATGTGGAAACAAAAGTTTGGTGTGTCTGATATGTACTATATAGAGAGAAATACATATATATGCAAAAAGCAAGAAAAACTCATAATCGTATATTTTTAAATACATTTATAATATTAATATCTTTTTCTCATTTGCTTGTATTCGTTTTTTTAGTGTTTTCCATTTTGAAATATCATTTGAAATGTGATAAATATTATTAATTAATTAATTAATTAATCGATATAAATATGTTAATAAAATAAATTAAATAGTTTCCTCTTTCTCGCCGTCGACGTCGTCATTATCATAATCATTTAATCATAATAATATATAGAAAGGTATATTCATATACTTGTTAATGATTGGTAAAGGTATCCTTTGTGTTTCGTTAATGCTATCGCTAAGCATCTCCAGTTCTCTGCCCATTGCCCATCGAAATGATAGATAAACATGGTAAACTGTGCTCTAAGAATTACAAAAATTACACAGAATTAAGCAATACAGAGATGCGGGACAAAATCATACACAGAAACTGTTGCAATATATGTATCCCCATCCCCGCCCCACAAATATAATATAATATAATATAATATAATGTATAAATTAAGGGAGAGGTAGGAGAGACCGTACTTTCTCCGCTAAACTAAACTATGAGATTCATTTATCATAAGCGCTAAACATAATGGCATTACACAAATTAAAAGTATTTTTCTTTGCACACAAATAATATCGCAACTGGCAGAGTCTACACCAAGCAACAAAAACTGGAATGCTGGATTGCTGAATTGCTGGAATGGGCTCTTTTTACACGGGGGATACCCCCATTCTTAGATCGCGGAGTTACGAACCAAAGTTACTAAACCAAACACGACTGACTGACTACTGACTGGGAATGTCTGAATGTTTGAATGTCTGGGGATAATGTCTTTTCTTTAGGCTGAGATCAACGGATTCCGATGGCACCTCTTAGTAGATGGGCCTTGACTAGATCGATTCCTTCATCTTCGTGTAACTGTCGGAGGATTTGAGGTCTTTCGAATAGAGAGAGACAGAAAGACACAGAACGAGAGAGAGAGAGAGAGTGAGAGTGAGAGAAAGAGAAAGAAAGGGAGGGGAACATAATATAGGATTTGGAAAAGAAGAGGTTTGTTAATCGTAAGTCGTACAGTGTTTAAAAAACAAACAAAACCAAAAAACAATAATAACAAATAAAAATGATGCTAAAATTTTCATCAAGATTTCTTTTTATTGAAAGAAAATTTTTCTTGGATTTTTCCTTATTTTTTTTTACTTGTTTGGTGCGGAAATCAAATAAAATCATAAGAGTAAACATGTTTGTTGCAAAATTAGACAAAAAAGCAAAATACACAAACCGAAAAAAAAGAATAAATAAATAGGTGGTACTAAATAATAATAATAGTAATAGTCAAAATATAAATATTCGATCGATAGGATTCACAGGAGTTTGCAGTAACATACGCACAGATCGCAGATCCAATATTGCTAGAATATCAACTAAATAGCTGTGTTGTGTTGTTGTTGCTGACAATTGTGACAATTCAAGTGGGTTTGGCATAAAATCATAATTTTAAACTAAGGCTGAAACATAAAGGGGTTTTTGGTGAAACAAAATCGAAATAAAAACGAAATGAAATACAACGTACAAAATTAAATATAAATATAAACCGCACATTAGCGTGAATAGAGACGTGTATCAAGAAAAGGGGAGAATGGGAGGAGAGAGTTGGAAGTTATAGATTTCATATAGACTTGTATAGATCGTTCTATCTCTATCTCTAACCCCCTCTCTCTCTCTCTCTCTATCTCTCTCTATCTGCCTGCTTGTCTCTCTGTTCTTGTGTTGTGTGTGTGTGTATAATTAGACTAACTCTTTATCATATCATTATCTTCTTCTTCCTTGTCGCTTGGTTCAAATCAAGGAAATATTGAATTCAAATTGAATTAAATAAAATTACGTAATTATAAAATACAATAAATAATCTTTTTTGTTTTGTTTTCGTTTGTTTTCTGGGCTCTTTGCTCACTTAATAGGTAAATTGTTGGTAAAGAAAAATTATGAGATATTAATATGTATATGCATGTGATACATACACAGTTTCGCTTAAAAAATAATTGTTGTATATATTTTCTTAAATTTTGTTGTTGTTGCTGGGCTTGCCTTGCATTCTTTCTTTCTTTTTTCATCTGTTTTGTTTTGCGGTGTATAGAATAATCATACAATTATGTTACATAAGATCAAATATTTTATGATTTCATTTCTCGTTTTCCTCACCTAACGAAATTATAATTTGAGATACTTGAAAATTTGTTGCTGTGTTTTGCCTTCAGTTGCATTTTAAAACTATTGCACAATAATTATAATTAATACAATTAATTTGATCATCAATGACAAACAAATATGTATACATATACATGTATGCAAATAAGGATTCGTTAATTAAATTAAATTAAGAATTGTGTCTGTGTGGCGTGTAAAAATATGTGATGACAGAAATACGAACTAAACAAAATCAAGTACTATCCTGGCACAAGTATTATCCTGGCTACCACAAGATATCCTATTCTGTTCTCCTGTTCTTCTGTTCCACAGAGTGTTCTTAAGTGGGTATATAAATAAACTAGTTGATTGTGTATAATGTATTGCATTTTCATCTGGAAATCTCCTTTGACGCTTTCCGCTGCCTTGCTTCTTTTTTGTCTTAGAGGTTTCAAGTGGGTAAATCTTTGGAAAGGGGAGAGCAGGCGGCTTCTATCATTCCATTCAATCGTTTTATTAGCTACAAATTGCCATAGTTCTTTTGGTTTTGATCTACTATTCCTCCCTATATGCGGCTGCCTCATCGTAATAATATTCTTGTTTTCCATCTTCTGACTAGAGTTCTTGTTGCGAATTTTGTTCAAACAAAAAGTATTTTTTACCCTATAATTATTAAAAAAAAATAGATATATATATATATGGTAATATACATACGTCTGATTACACATAGCGCTAGGTGACGTAATAATAATCAAAGTAAAATAAATTCTATTTCCTATTCTGCTTTTTGGATGCCGTTCCGTTCAATTCTGTTTTCTGTTCAAAGTTTGTTCAAACTTTGTTGAAACTTAGGTCAAGAATTTATGCTATTTGGAGAGTGGTAAATGAACTCAAAACGGTTGCGGGTTTCCTAAGGTAAACTTCGAAAAAGAAACTAAACACAAATCATTTGTATAAATATGCATGGTTGGGTCTGACTGGTTTTGTTTTATGGGCTGGATGCAAAAGCTTAAGTATTAAGTTCAATTCGTGTACAAAGCAAACAAAGAAATCAAACAAAACCAAATTCAAATTCAAATTCAAATACGGAATATAGAGTCCAGAATCGAAATTATATATATACTGATGTTTATGTGTGTGTGTGTGTGTTGTGTTGTGTCGTGTTGTGTATTACTCTCTCGCTTCAACTATCCATAGAAGCAAAGAA
The DNA here is from genome assembly GCF_016746245.2 of Drosophila santomea. Lineage (NCBI taxonomy): Eukaryota > Metazoa > Arthropoda > Insecta > Diptera > Drosophilidae > Drosophila > Drosophila santomea. The sequence continues at coordinate 356,113 of NC_053021.2, forward strand.
ACATACAGAAGTCGAACTGATAAAGTAACGCAAAAGATCCACAAAAGTTGTAGGTTTGGACACGGGTTTGTAGTAGGGTCTTATATAAGCAGGATGCGGATAAGTCCTTGTCTTTACGCAGCCGTTTTCTTTGTCCTGTAGCACCTAACTTAGCTAGAAAAACCTCTTTGCTATACTTTTTGTTGTTGTTACATAAAAAATGGTTGCTGCTGCTCTACTTTTGGTTTTCAGTAATTTTTTGTGCTACGCTTTGTTTTTAACGCTAAAATTGTTTTGGTTTAGCAAGTGTTTTGTTTTGTTTTAGTTTTTCTTTTGGTTTATGCTTACTTGCTCCTTGAACTATACATTATATAAAGTATATAAGGTGTGCCTTCGCCAGCATCGTATATAGCGTGGTATATATCTGCAGGCACCTGCACCTGTGTGCACACGCGCACATTTACAGTATCAATATTCACTAACAATTATTTACTTTAGTAAAACATTTTAAATTTGCGCATAAATTATTGTATTACTTTTGTTTTCACGTCGCTAGCTTTCTGTCATTCATTCTTCATGATTTCTATATGCTTTTGCTTGTTCAGTTCTCACTGAGTTTACTTGTGCTTGATGGACATAAGTTTGGCTTGATGCAATCGGAATTCGTTTCCTTAGTGTAGAAAACAAATACGAAACATAGAAAACACTTTAAATGTCTATATTTAGTTGTATATCTAGGCAGACATAGAATTATCGCATATACATATGGATAAACATATATTTTTAGAATTATTAAACGTGCTCGTTCATTAAGTATGTAGTTTTTATGTTTATGTTTATGTTTATGTTTCTCGTAATACTGTAGCAGCCTCCATGTTATGCATATATATCTACTATATGCGCGATCCTCCTAATTGCCCCTCAAATACTCTTCATCCTGCGCTCACTTTTTATCATCGATCAAGCCAAACTGGTGTCCTTCAAGCACCGTATATGTATAAAGTGTAGACACTGAATTCCTCTATTTTCTTAATTCTGTTTTGGGTTTTAGTATCAAGAGATTCAAAGTTTTTATGGTAGAAAAAGTTGAAGTGTAACAAACAGATTTGTTGTTTTGCTTTCTTTTGTTTGGAAGATTTCATTGCTGCGTTTTACTTAGAGTTAATAAATTTTTAAAATTTCTCATTTTCTTTTTTGCTAATAAAGTTAAATTTGTTTTTTTGTTTTTGTTTTCGTTTTTGGGTGTGTGTTTGGTTGATTTCTTTGTTTACGCTTTGTGACTAGCCAACTGACTGTGCCAACCTTTGACCTTTCACAGCTGCCACTGCCACAGTGTGTGTTTATGTTTCATTTTGCAATATTCCCTTAAAATCTCATTGTTCTCATACTCATACTTATACTCATTCTGATTCTCGACCCACTGCCTTTTTGCTTCTACCGAACTCTTTAACTTCTTTTGTTTGCTTCGTTTAGTTAATGTTTTTACTTAAATGCTAAACAAGAAGAATTTTTCTATTGCAACGCTTTTGGCCGGCGGTTTTTGCGGAGATTTGTATTTTTTGGGGATCTAGGGTGATTTCCGCCGTTTCGTTGTCGTTTAGTGGAAAGAGTATTTTCTCCTGCCTGCACTTTCACTTTCTCGTTCTTGTTTCTCTTTTCTTGTGTGTTGTACACATACTGTTTTGTTGCGCTTAGTTACCGTTATACCATGCATATTTATATATGTGTGTTGTGTGGTCAGGTTGTTTAGATTCAAGATAATGGTTGGAGTTGGAGTGGCGGTTGGGGTTGGGAACGTAACTCCCGCTGCGTCCACGTCCACATCCATTTGGGTCGCTGGCGCTCTACTTGGCTTTGTTGGTCTTGAAGCTGACCTGCAGCACCCGATTGCCCATGGTGTAGCCGTTGAGCGCCCGAATGGCCATGGCCGCCTCGTCGTAGTTGGTCATCGAAACGAAGCCGTAGCCCTTGCACTGATTCGTTGTGGGATCCTTGACAATCTTCACCGATTGCACAGCTCCAAATGGACCGAACAGCTGCCACAGCGCAGCCTCCTCCGTTTCCGGCGCCAGGTTGTATATGAATATGGGATACGCGCCGCCAGGCCCACTGGCCAGCGTTGTGGCCGCCGCCGCCGCCGCTCCCAGTCCATTGGGCAGCATTACGTCCAGCATGTCGCCGGCCATTGGTGAAAAGCGGGCCAGACCCTTGTTCACTGGCGTGTGCATGGCGCCCCCGATGCGTCGCACCAGTTGGGGATTGAGGAAAGCGGGCAGCTGCGGCTGGATGATCTTACTGGTGCTGCCAGGCGTATTGGAGAACTTTACCACTATGGGGTCTGTGCAGCTGGATGGTGTGGTGCCGTTCAAGGCAATGATGGCCCTTGTGGCCTCCTCCCGCTTATCGAATCGAATGAATCCCACGCCCTTCGTCTGCGTATCGTTGCCGGCGTTCTGCAGAATGCGCGATGTGATTATGGCTCCGAATGGCGCGAAGATGGCCTCCAGTTCCTGCTGGGTCATCGTCTTCGGCAGCCCCGACACATAAAGGTTGGCGCCTTTGATAGCATCGGACGACGGGCGGGCAAACGACACCTTAATGGTCTTGTTCTGCAGTCGCAGACCGTTTAGAACATTAACAGCCTGCTCGGCATCTTGCGGCCGGACATAGTTAACGAAGCCGTAGCCCAGGCTTTGGCCCTTGCTGGGCGCCTGCGGATTGAGTGGATCGATGTAGACCTGCGACTTGTCGCGTATCAGCTTCACCGACTCAATCTCGCCGACGCTGGAGAAGAGCGAACGGATCTCGTCCTCGGTCATCGTTTGCGGCAAGTAGTTGACGATGAGGTTTGTGCGCGTCTCCGTGCTGCCGTTGCTGCCATTCTGCGATCCCGATCCAGCGTTGCCATTGGTATTGGGCTGCGCCTGCTGCGGCTGGGGCACCACAGCCTGTTGGACCGCCGCCTGTTGCACCACCGCCGCCGCCTGCTGTTGTTGCTGCTGCACCACAGCCTGCTGGGCCACGACGGCCTGCTGCTGTTGGAGCTGCTGGGTCACGGCCGCAGCGGCCGCGGCCACCGCTTGCTGTGTCTGCTGCTGCTGCACCTGCAGGATCGCCTGCTGCACCTGTTGCTGCTGCAGTTGGGCGGCGGCAGCCACGGCGGCTGCATTCTGTACGGGAGCGGCGGCCGCGTTCGTTGCTGCCACTGCTGCCGCTGCCGCTGCACTCTGCATCAGCTGTGCCTGTGTGTCCACTCCGCCGCCAGCTCCGGTGTTTGCCATAATAAAGTCCACTGAGTGATGATGGGTGGTGATTGAGTCGGGCAGAGTCGAGTAGTTTATGTTGGTTGTCACGACCAACGCAGGGGTGGGCGCATGGAAAGAATAGTTAAATGTCAAGATTAAAACATTTGCAAAATGTGTTAGTAGTTTTTTGTTTTCTGATGGGTTTTAGTAGTTATTCAGTGGATATTTAGTGGATGTTCAATCAGCTGTGCTTTGATGGGGAAATTGTTGGACTATGTTAGACTAGATAGTTTTCAGACTCTGACTGCCTATTTAATAGACCTTTGTGTATATTCGTCAATTAACGCGGTTATCCTGCGAGAACACAATTCATCACCAAATCTTGCCTCTCACACTAAACTTTCAATTTCTGGGCTTGAAAACAACTTCGATGAAACGTTGCTGATTAAGTGATGAGTGCACGTTATTCCTTTGTTCAGGGAATAACGGTCGGCCAAAGAAGCTTTCCTCACAGGCGCCGCCCAGCGCCCCACTTTCTCATCCGGCCGCTCTCTCTCTCTCTCTCTGCCTCTATTAAGTCCTCCTCTCTCCCCCACACCCCCGCGCACTAGAAATCATAGCTCTGCAGACACGAGAACACACACTCCAAACACACAGCAAACACACAGCGAACACACACCTTCGGCACTGAAGAAGCAAACTTTTCTCAATTTACGCTACTGCTGAGTCGGCGATTAGCGAGCTTTTGTTTGTTTAATTAATCCGTTCACTAGTTTTAAGTTCGTGTGATAGTGATACACTGATATACTGTGTAGGTTTGGGAAGTGGAGGTAGTGAAGGTAGCGGAGCGAAAGCGAGACCAGATCCGCCGCGTCACAGGAACAGGATGCTTCTGGGGCGAGCGCAGGACTTTCTGGCACGGCTGTGCGCTGTGGCCGCTCTTGCGCTCCCTCCCCCCCCCTCTGCCCCTCTCACCATCCTCTCGGCAAATTGTTACAGCGCTCTCTCAGCGTAAGAGTGAGTGGCGCTGTGCACCCCGCCCAGTTATGTAATGCGGCGAGCAGAGGGTTGAGGGGCCAGGACATGCGAGAAACCAACCCGCACCCCTTGGAAAAACACCATAAATGAGCAATAGGCGGTAGACCAGACCCACCCTTAGCCAAACAAGTTGTAATACTCCGCTTGGCGAAACGAAACGAAACGAAACGTAGAACGTGGAACTTAGAACGGGGCAGCTTCTCCAAGTGTACGAGCGCAAATTGCCGCCGATAAGGGTTAAAAGCACGGCATTGCCACCCCCTAAGCCGGCTCCGCCATTTACATGCCATTTTGGCGAGGGGTGCGGACAGCAGAAACAGCAGAAGAGCTGAAACAGAGGCTTAGGCAGAGGGGGCGGCGAGAGAGGCTGAGCAAGAGAGACAGAGGCTGCTGCTCGGAACGCGCGAAACCAGCGAGTGTGTCGGTTCACTGAACTACTCGTAAGTGCGACAGGGAGAGAAAGAGGGAGAGAGAGACAGGGCTGTCTCGAAAAGCGATCGCTGTGGAAATGGCAGATATTTGATTTGCATAGAGGCACAGTGGAACCTCGATAGCGCACAGTATGTTAGGGCTTAGGTTAACGCATTTGACACTTCCAAAGTCGTGCCAGAAACTAGCTGATTTGGACTTGAAAATTGATTCCTGATACCGCGTTTACTTTTGGGGATGCTTTTCTTAAAGCTTTGCGGGTTTTCCCTTATATCCTCTTATTTTCATTCATATGTATAGCCATTGTTAAATGCAATAGGCGACCAAAGTAAATAGGTTTCCCACGCCATCCCGACACGCACCTTTTCTTGTGGTGCTTTTCGAAAGAGTCAAAAGGTCACGCGCCATGCCACCCTTTTCCGCCTGCCTACCTTTGGCCCAGGATTACTCAAGCAGCGCTCTCGCTTACTTCTTAACTATCGCCATGGCAAGCCAATTAGAGTCGGGCACCGATAACACGATAACACGAACTGCCGAACGGCAGGAAGAGCCACTGGTGTAGCATAGGCATACAAATATTACTAAGCTCTGATGATTTAAATTACGTTTATCTTAAAATTCTTAATATGTTCTGCAGTTGGGGTTTGGCTGTGTTGCCTTGACACCGCGACACCGCACCCCTCGAAAAAGTCTCTCTTTCGTCCTGCGATCTCGTCTGTTCGGCCCGTCGTCTTTCAATACTCACTTGTTTTAGTTTAGAGAGCGAGTGTGTGTGTGTTGTTGGTTTTGGGGAGCTGGTTGCTTGTTGTTGTTGTTGTTTGGCTGAGCAAACAAGGCGAACTAATTGCTAAGTTCTCTCTGCAATCGGATATCCTTGCGCGCGCGCTCTCACGGCGCTCCTCCTTGCTCTCTGCTTCGCTTTTCTCGCACACACTGTTCGGTATCTTCGGTAGTCCAGGACTTTGGTGTTTGTTGTAATGTAATCGGTTTTAATAAATAAACGCTGGCGTCGCCGTCGCTGACGTCTGATGTGGGCAAAAACAAAAGTAAAACAAAACAAAAAGCGGTAAATTCGATGTGTTTGCTGGTTGCTTGTAGTTGTAGTTGTAGTTTAAGTTGTTTGGTTTTAGGTTTTAGTAGGGGGTGTTGTTCATGTTTGCGGGCCAGTTTGTGTGCGTGCGATTGTTATCGCCAATCGATATTATCGATTTTTCCCCCAACCAGAGCATTCAATTCATATTTGACTGGCGCAAAAAAGGCGTACAAAAGTTGGTCTGCGTGCAGATACGCATACATATACACATGGCGTAGCGAGAATACTTTGTATATACAATACTTTTTAATACAATTCTATTGTGGAGAGGCCTTCGCTATGGCTATTTGGGCCTTTAGCAACCGCTCTTCACCTGCACTGATTTAGATATGTTTGTTGTTGTTAGGTGGTGGGCGGAGGGCGGAAGGGCGGAAGGGGCTTTAGACTTTGTATGGCTGATATTGTTTTTACAGGCACATATGAACACATAATAAATAAATGCGTGTGTATATAGGTATCTATCTACCTATTTCGAGCTCTCTCCCACACAAGCATTAATACAGACGCACACTGGGGAAAAAGAACTCATCAACTCATCGTTGCTGTCGTTTTTGGACACTCCTTTGCTCCTTTGCTGTGAATCAAATCCTCTTTTGCTGTTGTTGAATATTGCTACTACTACTCAACTTGGCTCTGATTCATCTGATTCATGCATGCGTGCGTTCGCTTTTATGGCAACCGGCGTTTTGTTGCAGTCAACAACTACTCCGCCACCCACACCCACAGCCACACACACTCGCACACACACTCGCACCCACCCTCTGCGCTGCGCTCAAAAAATGTCTACTTCTAACGGTTAGTTGGTCGTGTTCCTCCTCCGCTTGTTGTCGTTGTTGTTGTTGTTGATGATGCGTACAATGCTCCTTGCACATAAAATCATAAAATCGATATGCTGCTAGCTGCTAGCTGCGCCCTCTTCGGAACTGGCTTCTCGCTCTAGCACTCGGCGCTCTGCTCTCCCGCACACGCAAGCACACACACACACATACACACACAGATTTAAATTTGAGCAGCAAGTATTTAGAGATACACAGCTCACAGAGGCGTAGATCTGAACACATCTACTATCTCCGCACAGGCCGCCCCCTCTCACTCTGGCCAACCGCCGCCCATCTCTCCTCCACTCTCCTGCGCTCTCTTTGGGAGGTTCGCTTTTTCCTCCATCGAATTGCATATTGTTGTTTTGCCTATTAATATTCGTTTGAATGTATACAACTTACACACATCACACACCCACTAACAAAAAATAGATATAGGTACATATGGATATATGCAGACACGCGGATTATAAGTGAGTAAATTGCACAATTATGCAGCGCGACGCGATCATTAGGAACAAAAAAAAAAAAACTCAGTTTCATAGTTGTTGTCTGATATTGTTATCATTGGCAGTTGCAGTTGTAGTTGCACAAATCGTGGATATCCATATCCTGGGGATATTCTTACATTTCGCTCGGCGTGAGATGAGATTCGGCCAATGGCTGTTGTCAGCTTCCAGTTGTAGTTGTAGTTGTAGTTACTTCTGATGGAGTCAACTCAACGGTTATTGTCATGCACTGCTTAAAAAAAATCAATTGCGGAAAGAGCACACAAGCACGGTATTTGGTATTCGATTAGGATTTGAGATTTTCCTTGCTTTTATTTTCTTTTCCTGTGGCAGGAGCGTTCAAACCGCGGCGCACGATGGTTGGCGTGGAAATGAAATAATGAAATGCGAAATTGAGGCATTGACGGTTTCGGTTTCCATTTCCACATAGAGCAACCTCTCTCGCTCTGTCGCTCTCTCTCTCTCTCGGAGCGAAGGTGGAAAGTGGAGAGCGAAAGAGAGCGGCACCATGGGCGTATCTGCACGCCGTAAGGAAGGGGTGAAATGCTACTGGTTTTCCGGAAAGCTGGGTTTTAATATATCGGACCCATCGGATCCAAAGCTCCAAGTGTTAGCTTAAATTGTGTTTTGATAAATACGAAAACTTATCTCTAAACTTAACTTAGACCCCTTTCGGTACACCCCTGGGCGTCGGCCACTCTCTCAGTGGTTTATGCTGTATTCAAAGTTTTTCATGCTTCGCGATACAAATGCAACCGATCAGCAATGCTTTCGTTTTACAACGCGATGCGAAATGCATCTTACCCAAAAACAGATCCCAAATAAAGCCGTAGCTTAGGTTCACAGATGCACGGTGCAGTGGGTGCATTCGAGTGGCTAGGCTACACTGAGAGCCAAAATGGAGGTGGTGGTGGTGCCCCTTCTCGAAGCAAAGATACATAGATTGAGAGAGAGCAGAGTAGAGAGCTCTTGTCCAGTTTAGCGACTTGAGTCCACTGGAGCAGCGAGCAGCACTAACTTAGTTGGTACGACTAGCAGATGAAGAGATGAACTACAAACGCAGCTAGTACAAATAGAGGCCACCTATCAATCGGCCCAGAAGCAGGAGCAATTGGAAATCATTGCGAAATGTTGGCTCTTTCCGTCGTCGAGACGAGGTCGTCAACCGTTTTATGATGCATGCGACCATTATCCTTACAAATCAGTCGCGTTGTAAGGGCTGTTTTGGGTTTATGGTTCCGTTTCCGTTATTATTCTTTTTGCACTATCAACCACCAACGCCAGAGGTTAGGGTGGTTTCTCCAGGCAGTACTGCTCGTACACCCCCTACGAGCTGAAAGCCAGAAGCAAGGACCAAGGACCCAGGAGCCAGGACCCATATCTAAGAGCCGGTTTAGTTTCGAAGTAATGCAATTCGGCCTTTTCCAATATTTCCCTTCCCTTCGTTTCCCTTCGTTTCGTTTCGTTTTGCTTCGTTTCGTTTTGCCTCGTTCGTGTGCTTCATTGCTCCTGTATTCGTTATTTGCCACTAGACACGCCACACAGTACGTACATACATGTACATACATGTACATATATATTAGTATGTATGTACATGCTGTATGCCATATATCGCATGTAGCCACCCTCGGACTCCCCCAATCCTTGTAAACTTCCTGTTCCATGTGCTGATTTTTCCTTTGCCAGTTCCAGTCGGACGCTCTGTTCCAGTTTACAGAGCGAAGTGCGGTACAGTGAACTCATGCCGTGTGCAACTCTTCGCCATAAGCATTTGGTTTGGTTTATTTTTCGAATTTTTTAATGGTTTTCAGGACCCGTTTTGTCGTGAAGATGTAAAGCACATTTAAATTTGATCGGATTGCATTGTCTGCCTTATCCAGGCTGCACTGCACTGCGAGAATTGTAACGCAACTTTGGGCCGGGGGTGGTTTTTGATGTCCTTCCAAAGGGTGGTGTGCTGTGGTGCCAGTGGCAACGGAAATGGGGTGGAGTGGCGCTATTGCTGCCCTCGAAAGATACGCGGATTCAGATTCAGATTCAGACAGATCGGCGTCGCAGAGTGTTTGGTTAGCATACAAATGTACACATATGTATGTACATATGTATGCAAATATGCAAATGTACGCCCTGCGGTGTGTGAGTGGGGGTAAAAACGAGGAATTGGCAAAGTTCATAGCAAAGAAATATAGCTGGTTCATAATGACTAATAAATAACTGCCAACACTTTTGTGTAGGGAAACCTATAGGATCCATAATGGGATCCCAGTTGGCGGCCACGTGCTGTCCCCGTTTTCTTTGCCTTGGCCACCCCAAAGATAGGCAATACGCTTTTTTATTCATTTTCTGAAAAGGGAAGCGCAATGGGAGCGAAATCGAAAGGGTTGGGTCAGCTAATCCGTTTAAGCCACGCCAGAAACAAACAAAACAAAAACAGCAAAAGGCCCGCGTTACAACAAAGCGGGATTAAAAAGCATGCACAACAACACGAGGTTACAACAAAGCTGGAAAACGCCTGGCGGATGTTGATGGGGAGGGGGAGGGGTGGGAGGGTCTGGACTTTTTCCCGGCTCAAAAGAGAGAGCCACCCTTAGCGATGCAACATCGTGGCGGAAAAACGGGAAAACAAAGCCACCTAAATATCATGCTGCACTGAAAGCTAGGAGCCACAGGAAGAAGGATTCTGCTCAACTTTCGCTGTATCAACTTTTTCTTGCCAGTATTCTAGTATTGGGATAATGACGCCTACGGCGCTTTTAACGTTTCACGTTCCACTTTCCACGTACCAATGCCCAAATGGCCATGATAGCAGCTCGAATCCGGATTGAATCCGATCTGCAGCCGGCGGCAGATGCAGTTTTCCCCGAAACTAATTGTAATAATCATAAAATTACCATAAGACATCGTAGGCCAGGTTCGTAGTTCGGAGCAAAGAAGGATCGATGCAGGAACTGGAAGCATTGAAGGCGATGATGAAGGGATGCGGACACACAATACAGCAACATACACACTTATGAACGGGGAATCGCAGGACATTCGACACTGAATCGTGGCATGTGTTTCACCTCTCCCTCCACTCACTCCACTCCCTCCACTCACTCCACTCCAATGCCGCATTGCTGGCGGCATTGTTTTCCCTTGTCTGCCATGTTTTTGTTGCCGTTTTTCCGTGCTGCGTGCTCAGACAATTTCACCTTTTGGCAGTGCAGAAAGCCTGCTCTCCTTCCAAATGCCATTCGGCTGCAGTCCTTAGGGTTGCGATCGTGCCACAGAGCCAACACCTGGCCTACTAATCAGGGGCACGCATGTCGAGTGCTCGTGGATCGGGAGTCAGCTAGAAGTTTTCAAACATTGGCCTAATCCCTTCAGCTTCCCTGCATTGCTAAATTTTAAATAATAAAAAGATACTGCTAGGGAACCAATCAATACTGATAGTTTATGTAAGATCCAGTAGTAAAAGAGATCCTGACAATAACAATAAGAATCGAGCGCTTTTCTGGAGCATCGCCGAGCACTCCAGCGAACTCGTCCTTCGAGGGCTTCTTCTGCTTCGTCTCTCTCTGCTTTTCAGTTCAGTGATCCCTCGACTGGATCCCACGACTATTTGCTTACGTGTCAGCTGCTGGCGACCCACCCGTCTATCCTCCAACTATCCCTGTTCTGCATAGGAAAAGTCTCAAAGGACTTCCATCACGCATTCCTATAGCTGCTAAGGATATTCTATATGCTTTCCCTTTGATGATCTAACTACTTTCTGTTCTGTTCTGTTCTGTTCTGCTTGCCATTTCAGCTTGCCCAAGGATCAGTTGGTGTACATCGGACTCCGGGACATTGACCCCTACGAGGCGTTCATCCTAAACAAAGTCGGAATACGCTACTATGCAATGGATGTGAGTGCACTGAGCCAAAAACCTTTAACCATTAACACAATTTCATTTAAACACATGACTATTTATGAAAGCCTGGCTGAACCGAAAATGTGTAAAGGGAGCATTCTCAGCTTTCTCTGTACTATATTACTCAATTTGGTGTTTACTCGAATTATTGTTTGCTGTGTAGAAAATAGAAACTAGAAACTAGAGAAAGGCATCTGCACCTAGAGCCTAGGTAGAAAGCATGTGTCGTCCGCTTCCCAAATTGCATTTCATTTCGTGCATTCCAGTTTGGTTTCTCGGTTTCTCGGCCCTACCAAACCGAACCCATCCGATCCGATCCACGCCGATCCCTTGCAGTCTCGCCGCCAGTTGTAAACACTTTGAAATTCCGGTTTCTTCCCCTATTCCTGTTTGAAAGCAGGACGGGCGACTGGCGACTGTCGACTGGCGAATTACACAGAGATCACTCGTCCTGCGTCCTGCGTCCACCGATGTAAGCTCGGCATTTATAGGGGTTGTCGCCGACCCTACCATTACCCCCTGTAATAGGACTTCCGATCCGATCCGATCCGATCCGATCCCCGATCCCGAAACGAAACCAAAAAACGAAAACGAAAATGGGAAACGGTGGTGGTGACTCACACAAAATTACGTGCCTGGCCACATCCGCATCCGCATTCGCATCCGCATTGGGATCGGATCCTTGTCAGAACGGCTCGTTGCCCATTATTTATGGCTCGTGCAAAATCGACATTTGTTGAAAAATGCCCTAATGGTTTAATGCCATCGCTCCCGATTTGGCTTCGCCCAAGCTGCGAATTTATTATCGATCATTAATTCAATCGGAATTGGAATATTTCACAATAGATTTGCGAAAATGAGACAGAAGAGTGGGTCGCACCGTCGCTGATATTGTACAGTCGCGATAAGGAAGAATAAGCCAACTTTTCGCTTTGGGAGCCATGAGGAACATTCACATTCCCTTTCCCTTTTCCTTCCCCAACTCCCTTTAATGCTGCCTTCAATGCTCCACAGACCATCGACCGGGTGGGCGTGCCCAAGATCATCGAGATGACGCTGGACGCCCTCGATCCGCAGAACAAGATCCACGTCAGCTTCGACATCGACGCCCTGGACAGCAATGTGGCGCCCAGCACGGGCACCGCGGTGCGCGGCGGCCTCACGCTCCGCGAGGGAATCAGCATCGTGGAGGCACTCCGGGACACCAAGCGGGTGCAGGGCGTCGATCTGGTGGAGATCAACCCGAAGCTCGGCAGCGAGCGCGACGTGCGCACCACCGTGGAGTCCGGCCTGGAGATACTGAAGAGCATGTTCGGCTACCGACGCTCGGGGCGCTGGAGCAACATCGACACCGGAATCCTTGGCAGCGATTAAAGGAACGCAACTCGCCCGGTTTTGAGCTTAACATATTAATATTTATGTACAACATTCTTGCCATATTAGTGTGTGCTTTTTTTTGTTTTCGTATCTTAATGAGACAATACACCATTTGCGTAGAAAGTTTCGGTTAGTGCTTTGCAGACTGAGATTCGCGGTTGCCTAGAACAGCTGACGACCGGCTGAAGAGCTGCTAAAGAGCGGCTTTGAGCTTTGGCGACGTCGTGGGCAAATAGGCCGAGATGTCCACGCTGGCCATCAGGTTGGCTGTGTGCAGAAGCTCGTTGACGGGCGGCGCGGTCCCGACCTTCGCGGAGAGTGACGACGGAGCAGCAGCCTCCGGAGCAGCGGCCTTCCCACTGCCCAATCGGTTGTACAGAACCGGAGCGAAGGTGCGCAGCAGGCGGCGTTGGATGCCCAGAAGAAGCTCATTGATCGCCCCCGAGATGACAATGATTCCGGATATAATGGAGCACAGGCGGATGGCGAAGGTTACTAGGTGATCGCGGTCGTTGTCCACCATAATCTTCAGAGCCGACCAGTCGTACTTGAAGTAAATGCCAGGGGAGCCGTACGAATTGCGCTCGGAATCTGTGCGTAAACGTAATTAGTTATTGTCAATTGATGTACTCGTGTACTTTTCCCCATTCTCACCTAGTTTTCGCACGTTTTCGGTGACGGCGTACTGAAAAGCGTTGATGGTGGTGAAAGTCTGGTGGATCTCGGTGGGCACAACCTTCAGGAAGTATTGCACTGTGGTAGCCTCCTCGTGGATGACAATCTCGTCGCCCTCCAAGGGCTGCACAATCCTCCCCGAGTACTGTCCAAAGCTGAGCCGGTTAATGCGATGCGTGAAGTTCGCCGGCATGCGGCGCAGTTCGATCATCCAGTGGTCCTCGAAGAGCCCCACAACGGGCTGAGCTCCGCCCACGAGGTGGAGCACACCGGCCACTTTGTTGATGCCCAGCGTTCCGTGCAGACGACACGCATCGAATTTGCTCTCCGGCTGGACGTTGTGCTGGCCAAGCAGGTCCACAGCTAAGGGCAAGGCTCCTGGTGGCGGGGCAGCAGGCATCTGCGAGGCACTCTCCCGCACCGGATGGGGATCCCGCATTATGTTCTTGAAGAGCACATCGGCCACCGAGTGGAACTGCTCGCGCAGGTAGTGGTTCTGCATCTGGATGGCCTCGAACTGCAGCCGGTCGTGTTCGGACATCGTCCACCAGACGCCCTCCCGCTGCAGAGTCCCATAGGCGAACACGTCCTGCTGCGTCTCGTCCATGAGATCCACGCCGGAGAGCGAGGCGCAGGGCATGGCCACCGTGATGTCGACGTGCATCTGCACCTGCTCGTCCAGGGCGATGTCCGGCTCGAACTGGTACACGATGTCCGTCTCGTGCCAGTAGTAATGCAGCTCCGTGTACACCAGGTAGACGATCAACAGGCGGCTCAACAGGGATACTGTGGAGTGTGAGTGGATAGAGTATGTGATTAATGTGGTCAAACCATGTGCCACGTCATGCTTACGGGTGCCTCCGATTTCCGTGGTCTCCGTGTACTTCTCGGGCACCTTCTTGAACGCGTCCAAGTTCTTGGCGAACTCCAGGAGATTGCTTTTGTCGCCGCGGTAACGCAACGTGGCCGTCATCTTGGTGCAGGATTGCTGGTTGGATTCGGAATGCTTCGGAAGGTGGCGGGAGCTATAGTCCCGGCTCAAGGGCTAGTGCTACCTAGTGCTACTAGTGCTACGCGTTTTATAGCTCAATTCAGTTCCTCCAAGCGCGATTTCAGTTGCATTGCCACGTACGTTGCAGCTTTCCGGGCACTGCCACGCCCGCCGTTTCAGCCCGTTGCGCAAGGGGGCGGAATGTGCGTTGGTGTGGGTGTGTGGCTCCGGACCTGTGGCAAGTCCCGATCCCGATCCCGATCCTGGTTGTACGCTTTCCTGATGCCTAGCAAGTAGGCGGCTGCGTAAATAAACAAATGTAAGAAAATTGATTTGCAGCCGGTGTGTCGATCAGCTGTGCTGCTGCAGAGTTGCCAGACGTTCGGACGCATGAAGTGGCAGAGTGGTTCAAAACTTGGCTACAACTTGGTCAAACCATAATCACCCGGTGATTGTGGTAGGGAAATTGGGTGGTACGTGGTGTGAAACTCGGATGCGTGCTGTGGCGCCACCTGGTGCCGAGCCTCTGAACTGCACTTTCGGTTTCGCCCTTTGAATAACTAAGTAACTTTTGAATCCAGTCAAGGCAGAAAAGCAAGTTTGAATTGAATTTAGTGCGAAGTTGCTGACCACCCACCCACTAATCTTCACCTTCACTCCGCCAGAAGTGAGCGCGAAAGTCTCGGTTCGCCGGCGGAACCAGTTCTCCCCAGTGCTTTGTGTTTGCTTCGCAGCACCTGCTGCTGCTGTCCTTCTCGGCTGCCACATTCCACAGGCCACGAACGACGCAGCCCGGACAGCCGAGCATTGTCACCCCCGCGGAAAGCGAGAAGCGAGAAGCTAAAAGCGAAAAGCGAAAAGCGGAAGGCCGAAGGCCAGTTGCCTGATTCGATTCGATTCGCCCTTAATATCGATCCCGGGCACGCGCTCTGCGCTCTTTGCGCCCGAGTTCGACTTTCGCACGAGTGCGCGAACACATTCGCACTTTCGGACTCGTGGACTTTCGGACTGGGACTCGCGGTATTGCTGGCAGCGAGAGCACTCGCAGTCGTTTGTGAGCGTTCGCAGCGCCAGGTACAGCGTACAGCCAGAGCTCCAGATACTCAGCGCTCCAGGGGCTTCTTCGGCCCACTCCTCGCTCCACGCTCCCCACCAGCTGGGGAAGGCCAGGGGCTGCTGGCCAGTGGCTCTGGGCGTTCTCGCGCTCGGGCGGGAGAGAGGTGGTGGCCGAGGAGCCACAGAGCAAAGGAGTCACGGAGCAGAAAAACCCAGAGACACACACTGAGAGAACGACCGACAAGTCACTTGACTTAATCAAAACAAGCTCAATACTTTTTTTTGCTGTTCAAGTGCGAGTGCTAAAATAGAAACAGAAACAGAAACGCAACTACAAAAACCATTGAGAAACATCCAAAACAAAGTGATTTAAGTTCGAAAAGAAAAAAAAGAAAAGCGAGCCGATGCCAATAATGGATTTGTGATGCCAACTTAGCTGGGGGCCAACTTAGCATGGGCAGCGCACCTGCGCAGAATCAGTGAGAAAGGGGCCGGGAAAGTGCGCAGGAGCCCGACGAAGACGTTCGCGTTCCAAGAGCGGGGGAAGGGTTGGGGGTTGGATTAGCGTGGGAACTGCCAGGAGCAGGAGACATGGACAAGTGACAAGGGACGCGAGACATGGGACGTGGGACGGGGGACGTGGGACGTAGGACATGGAACCCGACGACTGCAGCTGACAAGTTTTCCAGGCGCAGAACGGCGGCCATAGTGGCACTCATATTTTCCGTTTCGGAGTCCGGAGAACCAGCGAGTGGGTACGACAGGACAGATACAGATAGCAGCGAGTGCTCTCGTTGCTTTCCCTCCTTTTCCTTCTATTCCCCCCCCGCTATTCCCTGCCATTCCCTTCTACCCCCGCCCATTCCGCCCATCCCGCACTCTCTTCTACTACGTTCCACAATCGAATACTACGACCACTCACACACAAGCGCACGCACTGAGTTTTCCGAGTTGACATTTTCCGTGCATAGATAGGTTTCGGGGCAGCGGCGAAAGGAAAAGCGCTGCGCTAACTTAGGCACCGCAAATCTAACGAAATCGGAGTACGAACCTCAGAGCGCAGAAATCAGAAAACAGAAATCAGAAATCCGAACCCAGAACTAAAGAGCCAAAGAACCAAAGAACCCAGAAAGCTAAAGGCTGAAACAAAAGGCCACCATTCCGAATCGCTTGCTAATGAAATTTTTTTGTGTTTTCGATTTCTTGCTGCTGCTGCCGTCGTCCGCCTGTGCAGCAAAGTGTTAAACGAATAGCCAACAAAGCAAATACAATTAACCACAACTGGAAGCACTTCAGTCCAGCCGCAGAAGCAGCTAAGTTCACACCAACCTCTCGGAGATTCCCCGCCAGGAGACAGGACAAGGAGTCAAGGAGTCAAGCAGCCAAGCAGCCAAGCAGCTGAAAGGAGTGCGAACAATGTGCGCCGCGCTGCGTCGTAATTTGTTGCTGAGGAGCCTCTGGGTCGTCCTGGCCATTGGCACCGCTCAGGTTCAGGTGAGTCACCGAGTCACCGAGTCCCCACCACACCACTCCACACCATTCCACACGACATGACAATACACCACACCACAGCACACCACAGCACACCACAACACACCACAGCAGACCATTCCACTCCACACTCGATACAATACTCGATGGAACGAAGGAGTTCCATCGGCCGAATGAGCCGAAACTCAGAACAGAAACAGAAACAGAAACTGAAACTGACAGAGAACAGTGGGCCAAAACACTGGGCCCCTACAACATGGTTTCGTTTGGGCTCAAAGCATTGATGATGACAAATTGATTTCCAAAGAGAACCTCGCATTCAAGCCAAAACAATAGCAATGCAGTGGGAAAGGGGAAGGGGAAGGCAAGTGGTGTCCTTAGTAGGTCTGTAGCAACTAGGGAATATTTTTATGGTGCTACTGCTATCCTACTGCTGCCTTTTCGACAACTTATCTCGTATGTCCCAACTTTCATCTCGAGTACAGCTGACAAAGTAGCAGTGTTCCTTCTGCGTGCAACAGCAATGCCAATCGCAACCACAGCCCACGCACACATAGGCACCGCACACTCTCGCACACTCACACACTCTCGCACACGCACACCCACAGAGAGCCAGATACACAAGCACTGTGCCGTGGTGGCCGTGGGCTAAGCAGCCGCGCAAAGTATGCTGCGAAAAATGTGCCATCGCTTAGCAGCGGCACTAAAGGATCGAGGGCTTGAAGGCGCGAAGGGGTTGGGGGAATGGGGTTTGCCTAGCTAACACACACAGGGCGCGAGTGTGCGCCAGTATTGGCTTAATTGAACCGTTTTCTTGTCGCTGGCTACTGGCCAACCGAAAGCCGAAAACCAAAATCCGGATGGCAGAGGTTAGCAGGTTCGCCTGGCATTTGGATGGCAATTTGCATGGAGGAGCAGCGGAGGTGCTACCAATTATCGTGGAACTGGAGCGCGAGGCTGGGAGATGCGTCCGTCCTTCAGTTGGGGTCTCAAACAATCCGGGCGAAAAGAATCTGTCCTGGCTCTGTCTCTGTCTCTGCCTCGGCATAATCCCCAAATGGGTCTGAGGCTGGACCTGCATTCACCACGAATCTCCTTGTTCAGCTCCATTCATCCACTGGCATAAATGCACACACACACACACACACACACACACACACACGCACACCTAGCGACAGAGCGACAGGAAGAAATGCGTTGCTAGGATATGGCTGGCTTAAGCCAAAGTGTTTTTAAATCATTTGCGAGCAGTTTCCGCCAGGCGGTAGAACTCCTCTTTGCGGCTCTTCGGGCCGACGTGCCTGACCCTAACAATTTCGCCTTACTTTCCCGTCTCTTAAATAAATCGCAGCATCTCCCTTGGCAACGAACAGAGCGAACAGTCTTGCGGGGCGAAACAAAAACCTTATAAAATCCATATTCATGTGGAGACGAACCAATTGAAAAGCAAAAGGAAGAAAAGCCAGCTCAGCAGCGGGAATCCAGGCGCCAGGAGCCAGGAGCCAGGAGCTAGGAGCCAGGACTCCAACCCAATCCCGGCCAGGGAAGCAGTTAAGCTGCTTTCTAGCGCACTGCACTCCTTTCATCGGTTGCTTTGTATGCAGCCTGCAATTTGCTTTGCTCTCCATTGGTTCATTCACTCTCCCCCTTCGCGTCTCGTCCCCGTAATTCGGCTATTCATGCTTTCATCCTTCCATGCTTTCATGCTAGACCGCTGCTGCCTGCAATTCGCGGCAGGACTATCCTGGGACCTGGTCAGACCACCCCCCACCCCCCCTGACCACCACCTCCCCGCGGGCGTCGTTGTTATCAGGGGCACGCATCGCCGTCGTCATTTTTGTGGTGGTCGTTGATTACTTGTGTCGCTGGCACCCACCATTCCCACCCCGCTTAGGACCACCACCCACCCCATCCATGCCACCCTGCACCTACCCCGGGAAAGCGATTTAATGCCCTCTACTCGGTCTCAATTTAATATTGTATCATTTTTCCTTGTGAAGAGCAAACTGCTAGCAGTTCTGGTGAGGATCCGTGTGTTTCGAGCGGTATTTCCAGAGTAGTGGTTTCCTACAAACTTGCAGCCATACATCGCCAACTGGGGGTATTTTTGTTGATAAGAATTTCTGTTTGTGTACCCTCAGCGTTGCCTCCTCAGTTCCCCGCCCGCTTCGTAGCTATCGCCTCTCTGCTTGTATTTTTTGTGCTTCTCCACTCTTTTTTTCATAAGGACATGTCTGAATCATCCAGAAAACAAAGCGGCAGGGAGGGATTTGCAGGACTGCTGGACTGCAGGATGGCAGGACAGGCTCGCACTGTGCAATATGCCCGACAATATCCCCTCGAACACTCGATGCCAACGACGTGTCCCCCCAAACCAGCCTCAAACCAGCCTCAAACCAGGCTCAAACCAGCCGCCCCTGGCAAACGGAACACGCAATCGTGGCTGCCAAACAGCCCATACAAAGTCCCTTTCTGCGGAGGAGGACGGGGCTTTCAGAGGGGGTGACAGGAGGGAGAAGCAGGGTGGCTGGCAGTCGTTGGCCATTTGATTGTCGGACAACTTTAGTTGCACACCCCTCTCTCCATCGCCATCTCCTTCTCCTCCTCCATCGGCAAAACCCCCCGATTTCGCTGGAGTCAACTGAATTAGTCAGTTCGCTGCCTGCTGACTGATAGAAGGCGGCGCAGTTTAGCTCACCCCCTCCCCCCATGAGTCACCCACTGGGAGTGGAATGGTTCAGTCGGGAATGCTATGCAGTCGCCGCAACGGAATTTCCCACAGCCGCAAAACTTTTCTGAAATGCCGGGCTTCGATCCGAAAATGCATCCATATAAAGTCTTCTGGACTGCGGCATGCACACGAGAATGTGAGTGTGAGGCGTCGAGTATTTAGGTATTTGAGCTCATCATTTCGAGCTAGAACAGCGCCTTCTCGATAAGCAGGCCAAAGTGGATAGAAATCATTGCTTCCACAGATTCCCAGATCCACAGATGCTCTCAGTGCAGGAAATGCATCTGCCTGCGGGGCTCGTCACATTGGGTTCAGTTGAGCTGCGGAGACCGCAGCTCGTGATTGGGTTAAGTTCAGGATTCAATTGGGTTTGTAGCTGGTCAGCCGTAGTAAGTCATTTGAGTAGCCAGTTGCCATTGCGACCCGATTCCATTGTCATTTGTCAGTCCCAGAGTCCTGTCCACGTCCTGTTCATCGTTCATTAGTTGTGGTATCGATGTCACACACATACGAGTATGTAAGTACATGCTTTGCTGGAGAGGATGGGGCGGTGGGTTGATACGTAGATGAGTGAGTGGTTGTAGCTGTGCAGTGACCCCAACATCCCTGATGTTCCCCGCCAGAGTCGGTCCTTCTTGTTGTCGCCCTTCGCCACTCGCCTGCTTTTGTTTCGTTCCGTTTGGTTGCCTTGGCTTGGCTTGGCTTGGCTTTTATTTTGGCTCGGATCGGATCGGATCGAAGGTTTAGGGTAACGTAGTGTGCTCGCTTTGTCCTCCCCCTCGTGGCACTCGCCCACTCCTGAATCCAGTTACAAAGCATTTACGCTCCAATGCTTTTTTTCGATTATGCATTTCGCTCATTTTCATTTCACCATTGGCAAAGGCTCGGACATAGTGAGCTAAGCAACTCGGCAGCCAGGACTTTGGCTAATGTGTTCATTGTCTGTGGCTCAGTTGGCGTGCCAGAGTTGCAGGAATTAGGGTTAAGTGCTCCTGCCCAGCAGTGCTGTTCTGTGTTCTGTGTCTGAGCCCTTGGGGCCCCTAAAATCGCACTGCACCTTCGGCTCGAGTGGCAAACATAAATGGGCTGTGATGCCGGGCCAGCGTGGGTCAACAACCATAATCCAACAAGGTGACGACTTTGCAGCCCTGCTGATAAGACTGATAATGATGATGAAGACGATGACGACGACGACGAATCACAATAGAGCAAATGATCCAGAACAAATGACAGCTCAGCCTCCACAAAAGGAAATGAAAGAAACCCAAATGAGTGGAAGTGGGGGTCAAACTAATATAAAAGTATCGCTACCGGTCAAAAACATGCCGAATAAATGTGCATTAGCTTACACACCTTAGTGTGCGAGTATATTTGAGGAACTGAGGCATTGAGTGGCACCGATTCAGCATAAGTTAATCCTTCTCCTGTGCTGCCACAGCTTTCTGCTCTCAGCTCTAAATACATTACAGACCTAGGCGTCAAGTCCTCCTTGGCCTTCTTATTTGCACTGCCAGCAAAGCTGAACAACACTATAGTTCACCCTCTCATAAGCTGGTGTCCCGGCAAAAGGGAGGCGGAAGCCATCGGGAAAACGAAGCCAGCGAGAATCGGAGGAGCTCCTTCGCCTCCTTCGCCTCCTTCGCCGCCACTCCGCATTTGCGGAGCACGTCTTTGGCACAGCCGTGCGGTAATGTTTTATACATTTGTATTGCAAACATTTACGAGGGGGAAAACTTCGCAAGTGTGGACGCGAGGGGCGGAGGGGCGGAGGGGCGCAGGGAGGAGTGTGGCAGGTGCTTGAATTTGTGATTTCGCTGAAGGAGGGAGGGAGAAGGTCTTTTCCTTACTTTTTCGTTGCTTGCTCTACTGTTCTACTGCTATTGTCGTGGTTCCAGCTGCTGGTGATGAACGGTGAACGGTGGATGGTGAATGGCTGGGAGGGATGTGTTCGGTGGGTTAGTGGGTGGGAGGAAAATGGAAAATGGAAGGTGGAAGGTGTCGCCCGCCAGCCGCTCAATAGTTCGTTGCTGATTTCATTTGAATGGCACAAATGGCACTTTCCAAATCGAACAGCCAGCTCCCCCAACCCCAACCCCAAGCCCCTCTGGCTTACAGTTCCCAGTTCTCGAGCGGAATTGGGTTAGGTCTGCAATCCCGATTCGCTGCCAAACGAAAGGGAGTACGAGTAAAGCCTGCCTGAGTCGGGTTGACTTGGCTTGTTCCACTCGAGTGCCTTGGGCAAAGCTGCTTTCGGGCAAGGCTTCAGAAAGAGGCAGGAGGCAGGTTGCTGGAAGCCAACAAGACGCTGTGCATCATTCTGCACGATGGCGTGATTAGCAATGAGCATCGAGTGGCTTCCTTGAGCAGGCGATTGAGTTTTGTAGCTTATGCTGCGTCGCTCCTCCTGCGGATTTTTCGCATTTCTCGCATTTTTCGTGCTCTTGACTCCTTGTTGAATTCCATTCAACATTCAATTGCGGCCACCGCATGGAGTGCCAAAAAGACCAGTTTGTCTTGGGTAAATTTAGCATGCGTCGAAAAAAGTGCCAACCTTATATAGTTTATATAGTTTATATAGCTGTATAGCTTATATAGCTCCTATAGCATATAGTTATGACCCAATTAATTCTAAAGCCACATCAGGTGCTCAGGTGCTCAGGTGCAAGGCGGGTCACATATTTGTGCTGGCTTTTCAAATGATTTTTCACTGCGTTCTTCTGACCCACTGCTCGTATTTTCCTCTTTTGATGCTTTTCATTTGTCGACTCGACATAAAAATACAGAAATACACAAATCCACAAATCCACAAATACAGAAATACAGAAATACATAAATGCACAAATACAGAAACAGTGAAATTCTGAAATGCGAAAACCGAAATGTTTATTTGAAATATGCGCCAGGAAATACATTTGCAGCAGAGTCCGCTCGCTTTTCCACTGCCCCATTGCCCCTTTGCAGCAACAGCAACAGCAACAGCAACAGCAACAGCAACAGCCACAGCAACAGCAACAACATTTCATTTTGCTGCCTTTTTGTGCGGCTCGGAAAATCCAATTTTATTTGCATTTTCATTAACAGCAAATAATAAAACGGAAATATGATTTTTATGCCATTGCCATGATGGCGAGCGCAGAAAAGCTGGCTTGCCCCTGCCACGCCCTCCCTCCGCCCGGGCCAACGCCCACTTCCAAGCCATTACAGCGTGCATTTCCGCTTTCTGGCCTTCTGCTCTGCTCCTCCTGCTGCTCCTGCTCCTTCTGCTCCTGCCGCCCACTTCCTCCCATCTCCATCCCCATTCCTGACTGCGCTTGTTCGTGCTGGGTGATTATAAGCAATTTGTGTTATAAATTCGCAATATTGCATTTTCGGCTCTGTTTTTCCTGCTGCGCCTCCACTTTCCCCTTTCCATCCCCTCCGTGTTTGCCCACCTGAAGAACTTAAAATGTGATCTGCCCACCTGCCCACCTGCTACTCCTCTTCTCTGGCCGGTTCCTCGATTGGATTACTTTTCAATTGGCAGCACTCTTTTCGCTTCCTTGGAGCATGCCCTGTTGGAATCATTTAATCACGCTGCCCTGCGCGAAATTGCATTTGACCGGATTTTCAGCTAAGAAAAAAAAAACGAATGCGAGAGTCGTGGTCAAATATAGTCAAGTCGTTAACTTTGCAGCTTGACTGCATGGAGTGCAGAGTGCTTTCAGGTTGATAAGTTCCCATGCCGAGGCTTATTAACGATTCATTTTGCATAGATTCGCCGGTGTTCTTATTAAAGAAGAGCGTCCTCTCTCCGCCTTCCACTCTCAGTGGATGTTCGATGCATCATTGGTTCTTCGTGTATTTCACTTTTATCTGACAGCCCTCAAGAGCTCCATGAAGACTTTCCCATCGCCGTTGGTGGCTTTAGTCCCATTTCATTCGATTTCCCGCATTTCCACTGTCAGTCGAAGCTTTTCGGGCGAAGGCTGCCCAACTGCGATGGGCGCTGAATTGGGGAGGCAAACAATGAATGCAAATCAAAGGGCAAACTTCGAAAAGTCACCCGTCGGCCACTTCGGCTGACACCGTAATGCATCCGCACCTTCTTCCATTCCATTCCTCCTCTGGCCCAGTAGTCCTGTAGTCCTTGGCTGGCCTGTTCCTGTCTTGTTCCTGGTTCATGTCCTGGCGAATTCCCCGAATCCCATTGGCCTATCAGCACGCAGTCAGCGGCATTCTGCGGCATTCAGCGGCATTCAGCGGCATTCAGCGGCAGTCACAGATGGAAGACGGGGTGCTCCGTTGTCAAGCGACATCACCAGTGTCTATCTCGCAATATGTGCGACGCAAAGTGTGCTATTAAATTTAATTTTATTCGCACATTCATTCAAAAAAAAAGAGGAACAGTTTGGCCCCCGCAAAGTGTTTTCGGGGGAAACGGGAAATGGGAAATGAAGTCAGAGGCCGCCGCCGTTTGTTGCAAAAATGGATGCGATGTCAGATTTTATGACTGCGTTTGCAGATAATGAAATTTATCTGCCGCGACAGCCCCACAAGGATGAGCGAGCAGGACGTTCAGGGAAGGACGAGCAGGACGAACGAAATGGTGGGGCAAATAGGCTGGCTGGCTGGTCGATAATCAATCGGCAAATCATTCATTCAGTCAGCCAGTGGAAGGAGGCAGGAGGAGAATCCGGTTGAGAAAGGATAATTCAGATAAATACGCTCGGTAATGCCAGCACGATTGGAGCTTAGATTCTTCTGCCATCAGAAGGTTGAAGCTCAAATGATGTCAGTTGGACAGACAAATCTGGAGTTGCGAGTATTTCATTTGCATTTCCCTTTCCACTCTAAGAGTCTTAAGAGCAGCTGAGTTTAAACCAGGCCTAGCAGCGGCCCAAATAAATCGATGGAAGGCGGCTTCTGGTCCGAGAATTATCCTTTGGCGGGGCTCGAAGGAACCACACCACACTGCATGCCAGTGCAGTGGCATGCAGCCGCAGAATGCGCTCCGCTTCCCAGCCTCTTCCCCATGCCGCTGGCGCCACTGGTGCCACTGGTGCCTCCTCCGTCTGGCACGTTCCAATGTGGAATGGAAAGGGGGGGACACTGAATGGATCCGGAGGAGTGCTCGTCGTAGACCAGGGTGTCTTGGTGCTTCAGGAGGGTGAGGGTGAGACAACGCACATTGTTTCCCCGCTTGGCCTCGTCTCACTTAATAAAATAATGCTGTATGTGCTGTGGCGCATAATGGCCGCCCCACACACACACACACACACACATACACACAGCTGCAGTGGCGTTGGCGTCTATATTAAATTCATATGCGCCCCAAATGGCCGCAGCAGCAGCAGCAGCAGGCGGCTAATGGTTTGTGCCGTGGCATGTGCCGCTTAAATACTTCGAGTGCCTCTGCACTCTGCACTCTGCACTCTGCACTCTGCACCGAGGAGCGGGATCGATGTGGAGGCGACACAGAAGAGTTCCGCGGACAAAGAGGGCAGAGCAATGACTCTTCTGGGAGAACTCATGGGTGCTGGACACTTGGGTTCAAGCCTTCAAGCGTTCAAGCGTTCAAGCGCTGATTTGTGCGATTTATTGATTAGTGGCGGATTAGCACACGACGCGACTTGTCAGTGTATCGATAGCTGGCGCACCCGAAAGCCGCAAGTACTCGAATGTAGTCGAATGTGGTAGAATGTCTTCATCGATGCCTCGTCGCAGCGCTTTATGAACTGTTGGAGCGCTTAATTTGCTGATGTACCGCACCACACTTGACCCACAGACACAGACACAGACACAGACTGGCGAGCTGACTCACTTTTGTTATTACGCTCGAGTGTGTGCAATCCGGAGCGGAGCTTATGGCCTGAGACGCGTGTGGCCAGCCAAGCAGCAAACGAGTAAACTGAGTGGAAAAGACATCTAGTGGGGAGTGGGCAGTGGGCAGTAAGGAGAGGATTGTGGTTAAAGGTTGGGAATTATACATTTATAAAGGGGACCAATATTACGGACTTCGTCTGCGGGTGACTCGAGAGGTCGCATTCGCATTCGCATTCGTTTTCGATTTTGTTCTGAAGCCGCTCGAAAGTCGGGCTCGGGCGATTCAAATGCTCAAGTGTTCAAGTGTTCAAGTGTTCAAGTGTACAGGCCCCTGGCAGCTGCCAGAAAAACGTTCGTGTCGTAAATAAATCGTGGTAGTGGGTAGAATGGGATGGGCTGGGCTGGGATAGCTCCCCGCTGCGCACAAAAGTGTGCTACAAAATAGTTAAAGCGAGTGAGAGTGCGAGTGCGAGTGCGAGTGCGGAAGGATGCAAATCATCCCAACGCAAATAAAACTGTATTGATATTGAGTCAGCCCTTTGCTCCAGCTCCCCCTTCACCCTTTTACCCCCAATGTCACACTGCGGGCGGGTAAAAAATATTTCATCGCAGGCAAGCCCTTCACCCTAGTAGTGCTAGTGCATATGTATGTGTATATGTAAGTGTGCGTATGGGTGGTGGGTGGCGAGGAGTGAGTGTGTGTGAGCCTAGTTTTCGCACAGCGAAAAGAGGAAACTTGTGTGTTGGGGCTGAAGATGAAATAGGACCCTCGAAGCGCGCTCATGAACACCGTGATTGAGTGGCGCCTGCATCTGTTGTGATTTTGCGGTTGACAGTCGAGTTAATTTGCCCCTCTCCCATTTGCCCATCCTGTCCAGCCTTATATGCATATCTATCCGAAGGGGAGGAGGGGTGTCAATCGCACTTAAATAACTCTTCTCAATGATACGGAAAATGAAGTGGTTAGGCCTGAGTGCCGGACAAAGGTCTGGCCGCAGCTTCGGCAGCTTTTGTTGCCAACTGTACCCGATTCTTGGGATGAACTGGGACAGGGACAGGGACAGGGACAGGGATACATTCTCAGTGGTTTCATTTCCGATTATGAACCATTCATAGTACAGGGTACCGAAACGTATCAGTATCAAGTGCTTCTCAAGTGCCAACGTACAGCACTAAGCACTGAGCACTGAAGGGACACATCTATAACCTCTGAGTGGCTATCGATCTGACCTGACCCCAAGTGGAAGGCCGAAGGAAGGGCAGCCAGATACCAGCAAAGCCAGAGCCCTAGCACCGATACCAAACACGCCGATCCCCAATAAAGCCCAGAACCCAAGAACCCGATAACCGAAAGCCTTGTGCATGTGCGTGTGTGTGCAGTGTGGTGTGTGTTGTGTCGGCAAAAAGTGTTTTTAATTTACATTTTAGCCCGATTCCGCATTTTGATGCTGTCATTCCGAGCAGTTGCCTAGTTTTTTCGAGTGTCTTTGGCGGGTGTTTGCTCCTTGTCCGCCACGATTTCGAAAGTGGATTTAGTGTACATATTCCCTGTACTTTCGGCCACAATCTGGGCATTGCACCTGGGATTAAGGATGGCCAACTTTGGGTTTATAATTAAAATGAGTTCCTTTCCTTTCCCATTTGCAATCCGCGTTTGAGCGAAAAGTTTCTGCGTCCAATGGTCTCGAAAACGAGGAGCCACAACTGAATCTGCGAGTGACTGCGAATGGAAATGAATGCTCGACCTTGTGCTGGCCCGCGAAACACAGTGGGTGGTTGCTGGTGGGTGGTGGGATGTGAGTGGGAGGTGGGGGGTGGGGGGTGGAATGGGGCCATTGTGCCGTGGTGCAACAAAACTATTGTCTGTTTCTGCGTGGGCGGGTGTGGAAATAAAAGCGGCAGCGCCTTGGGCGCAGCGCAACTTTCTCAAGAGCTCCAAATGCTCGAGCTTAATCTGCGCGCTCTCTCTCTCTCTCTCTCTCTGTCTCTCTCCCGCTTTTCTCAGTCTCTCTTTCTCGCTCGCTCTCTGACATCCCCTCTCGCTCGCTCGCTTTCTCGCTGTGCTCTCGTTCCCTGCGCTCCGCAGTGTTTGTTCAACTTTTGGCCTTGTTGGGGGAACACATTTTCGGCAGCCTTTTAGCGCGGCAGCAGCTGTGGGGGGACTTGCCACCATGGCCCCCGTTTTGTGGTAGGTTCTCGATGCCGGCGGCAGATTTCACCACGCTTCTCGCATGTGTCGAGCTGCCTGTGGCAGAAAGAGGGGGTGGTGGTTAGGTGGGGGTTGTTGCCTGTTGGCCAGGAGGCGGGTAGGTGGGAGGCGGGGAGGCGGGCAGTGGTGCGAGGACAACATCGTTTGCTGCTCGTCTATTTTACACAAATTATTTTGAATTTATTTCGGTTTACCTGTCCCCCCGCTGTTTACGCCACTCCCCCAGGCCAGGCCAGGCCAGGCCACGCCCCGCGCCAGCCGCCCCTCTCCGCCTGCTTTTGTGTGTAGTATACTTTTCTGGGCCACAGAAAACAGAAAAGGCTCAAGAAGCAGCAGAAACCAATTTGAAGCTTTCATTCAAGACGCAACTGAGCGGGAGAGATGGTTAAAGGGTGTTTGTGTGCGGTGGGTGGTTGGGTGGTTGTGTGGCTGAGTGGCTGAGTGGTTCTGCTGTTTAGCTTGCCTCTGGCTCTTTTGCATTGTGACGACAGCAGGCAAACTCCCTTGGAAGCACCAGCATTCGCCGCACGACTTTGAAATACGCTCCATATTAACTTTGATATCCTTTTAATTTGTTGTCCTCCCATCAGTTTCAACGCCCCACCCCCTGCCCCATTCTCTCCCCCCGCCCTCCTCTAGGCGCTGATGAATGGAACAGTGAACTTTTCCATTCCGGACCACCCAACCGACCCCTTCAACCGTCGACTTGTAGGTTAGCAGGGTTTCGCCGTATTAATTGGAGAATTGTTTGCTAAGGTTTTGCTCGTGTCTGTAACAGTGATGGGGATAGGGGTTGGGGGGAATTAGAGGTGTGTGTGGGTAAGTGTGTGTGGATACTCTGGATACTAAGTGCAATGAAACTGAAGCTCGGAGCGGGGTATTTCCTTTTCAGATAGGATAGGCATCCATCCACTTGGGGTGTCTGATGCAAAGTAGTTAAGCCGAACAAATTCCTCCCCCAAAAAAAAAAAATAAAAAAAAAGGAAGGAAAACGAAAAACCCCAGAGAAGCTAACAGAAATATGGAGCAGAGTGGAATATCGATTTTACCTTATCGACACCGAAACATGGCGCCTTGAAATATGCAATGCAGAAGTGGGAAACTCAGGCGAAGGAGCCGAAGTACGAAGGATGTGGCGCAGCGCAGGATGTGTGGAGCTCGTGCGAGTGGAGCAACAACCACAAGTACACACAAAAACAACAACAGATACGTGTCAGAAAAACGCACACTGGTGGGTGCTTAGCTGAGCGAAGGGGCACGGGGGTAAACTAACGACTATGATAATGGGGACAAAGCATCAACGGAAAATACCCTTGGAAATGAGCGCGGGGAAGCTCATCACAAAGATCGCAATGCAGGGTGCTGGATTTGCTTCATATATAGTTGCAACACAATTGAAAGATATACGAAGATATACGAGCCACGTCTTTCATTAGGCAAATGAAGGCACTGGAAATAAATCAGTCTTGTTTCTCTCCTTGGTGCAAAGCAGGCCGATTAGCTCTCTTTCAACATTCAAAAGAGTGCTCGGCCTTAGTGGCAGCAGTTAGACCTGAAGACAGGAGATGGAGGCCAAAGGGAAACGACAAAATGCCAAAATAAATGACACTGCGACAAAGTAAACTTCCCGCTTTCCGCTTTCCGCCCCATTGCCACCCATTGCCGCCCATCAGCCCACCCAGAAATGTGAAAACAAGAAGCAGAGCGCGGGGGGAGAAGCAGGGAAGAAGGAAATTACGTGCTGGATTCCCTGGTTTTTGGTCCTTTCTATATATACTCTTTAGAATGATTTTGAGTTGCTGCTCTCGGGCGGGTTTTTATGCTATTTTTGCGTTATTTGTGGATTTGAAGTAATGCAGACTTTACGGATTACAACAAGAACAATGGAATACGAGGCAGCAGCAGCATTATGACGAGATAGAGGCGAACAACAATAGAAAATCCCAAGAAAGCCTTTCGAGATGCCTAATGAATGAGCAGAGTCCGGGCACAGACAGAGGCAAGGGAAGGAGGGCTTCTCGCCTATCGGATACCCGTTACTCAGCTAGCGAGAATGCAAAGGGGTGAAGTTTATAAAATAAACTCAAATAACATTTTGCATGCCCGCCTATTCTAGTAGTAATGAGTGCAAGTAGTGCTGATTTCCGCTGCTCCGATCCATTCCGATTAAGATCCAACTGCTGGCAAGGAATAGATGTACGAGTATTCTTTTATGAGAGAGATCACAGTGGTAGATGGCTGGCTCAGGACTAGCGCCGTTCCAATTCCTTCCTTCAAAGTGTCCAAAGCCAGTATGGGCTTGTTACCGCTCCACCCAACCCCACTACCCATCTGCCCATCTACCAATGGAACCGCCCCACTAGCTCGCCGCAACTAACTGTGCTGCCCCAATCCTGCCACCTCCGACCCTCGGCAGGAGTCACTAAAAATTCTATCAATTAAAGTTAATTGCACTAATTTCGGGCATTTCCCCGTTCTCAGTTGCCCATTCTCAGTTTTTCCATTTTGGTTCACTTTGCCGTTTCGTTTTTTCTGCAGAATATGCAGAAATTTTTGGGGAAGATTGGGGAACTGGAGTCGCTGTTTCAGTGGCAAAACAAAATGGCGTCAAGGTGGCAAAAGCACAAGAGGTCATTGCTGGCAAAGAGGAGGTGGCGAACGCGGCTGGAAAAGTTTCTGTTTAGTTTTTTCCCTGCCCGAAAATGAAGCTCGTTTGCTTCATGAAAATGAAGTTTGTTTTTCCCACTCTCGCCCCGTTGTTGATTGTGCACAAAATGAGGGGTCGTGCCAAATGGGAAACTGCAGGGGTTTTGGGGGGGGCAGAGATCTCCGCTTGGACCAAACGTTGGGGCTTAGTGACAGTGGAGGTCCATTCAAAGCTGTGAGTGCTGATAAAAGGGAGCAATTTTAATTTGTTTTCCGCACACAAAGGTGCGGAAAGGAAAACGGATCAGTGAAAAGGTGAAAATCACTCGTATGGGTACTGAAATGCATTTGAAGATAGGTCAGAAAATTGCCAACACTTCTCGCCTTTATGAAAGTATATCCGTTTATATATATATAGATGTAAAATTCGAAATATTCAAAATTGGGCGAAATTGGTATCTGACCAGTTCGTACTCTCAATAATCAAATCATTGGTGTGAAATAAAATCAGTGAATGAAAGATTTGTATATCGATAAAGCGGCTTATTCCCCTCCAGTTGCTGCACATTACGCTGCCAGGGCTTGTGTCCTCATTAACCCATTGATGCACTTAATGCACCTAAATCACCTAATGCACTGCCCATGGCAACCCATCAGCAACGCGCATCACGTATACGCATCCTGGTGGGAATCGATATACATACGTATTAGGTTTTCCGCTCATTGTCGCTAATTCTCTGGAAAACAGGCTAAGGGAGATGCTGCTTCAAATTTTAACTGCGTGTCTATTATGTCTATGTGTGCATGCCCGTATGTGTGCGCCGCCAACACCTAGCCGTCTTTTCTAGCCGTCTTTTTTAGCCAAATTGCGCATACGCCCCGTGTTTCACGTATGCGCTCGCTTCTCGCTTCTGTTCGTAATTTATGCACCGCCGTTACGCCCCTCGCTCATTTTCCACTGCAGCTTCGAATGAACAGATTCATTGACTCCGCGCCGGCAAAAAATATAAGAGGAAAAGCGCAGATCCAGATAATGAGAAAAATGCTACAAGAAAGCACAGCGAAGCAGTGAATTTCGCAATACTCGTACGTCTTCAACAGAGTGGTAAGTTGGTAGGGGAGGTGGGCGGCAAACGGTTATGAACCTTTCCTGTATATCCTACATAATTGCGCATTAAGTTATGACTTTTCTCTGGTGAGTTAGGGCCTGCGATTCCTTTCGACGACATAAGACGACGCTTATAATTTTCCCAACCGAGCTGCAAGATTTTTGGATTTCAGACACCAGCCGATTTTTCGCGAGCCAAGCCAGCAAGGAATAGGTAGTCTTCCGATTGCGATTCACCAATAAATGCTTTGAATTTAATTGTTTTCCTCTTGCTGAAAATAAATAACTAACGATATTATAGGAAAATAGTTAAAATTATATAAATTTAAAATCTCTGTCAAGCACTCCTGCAGCAGACGAAATCCCGATTTTTCTGCAGGCAAACAACATTTTTCACAGTAAAATTGCTAAAGTTCTTGACTTTAGACACCAGGCGCGCAGAAAGAATAGCACGTGCAAAACAATCAGCTGATCAGTTAAATTGGCGCTTAGATAGAGATGCCCGCGTGCCTCTTCATTTCGGCACGACTCCATGTAATGCAAGGGACTTTCGTGCCTATCGTGCTAAAATCGTGACACGAACACAAGAACAACGTGGTCGCTCATCACTGCTCTGCACTCAGATCCCAAGTAACGGTTCCGCTGCTCTCCTATTGGTCGAATGAGATCAAAGGGCAGCCATTTTAAAAAGGGGCAGCCATCGTGAATAAGGGCGGCCATCATTATTAGGATCAGCTGTTTCAATTGATTTCAAACTGCCAGCTGCTGCTTGCTGCTGATTCTGTTCGCCTGGTATCTGGGACCCCAAAAAGTGTCAATTTGACTGGGAAAAATGATGCCGGGTCGGAAATTTTGTGCGAGATTTGTGAATTCTCGCTAGCTTAGTACCAGGCGAACATTAATTTGCGTAGGGGGCAGGCTGACATGATCGTTGCCTGCTGACTGGAAAAAAGTATGGGCGGCCATTTTGAAAAAACGAACAGTTTCCTCTCCATCGTTGGCTTCCCATTGGTCAAATGGCGACTGGCGAGATCGAAAGGGCAGCCATTTTGAAAAGGGCGGCCATCATGAAAAAGGGCGGCCATTAAAGCAATCAGCTGTTTTGGTTAAATGTGAGCTGCCAGCTGTCACTTGCTACTGTTTCTGTTTGCCTGGTATTTGAATCTCAAAAACTTCGCAGTTTGGCCGGCAGAAATGTTGCGGCATCGTAAATGTAAAATGTAAAATGTAGAATGTGGAAGCGCTTATCGTTTTCTGCCCGAAAGTATGGTGAACTTTATTTTTATTTCTTTAAAACTTATACAGCTAATACAGAAAAGAAGAAAAGTCTTATATACATAAATAATGCAGGGAATTTGTATATCAGTGGAACCATTTCAACATTTATAGAGAATTTTATTCTCGTCTTAAATGGGCTCGCATCATATTTCTGAAAAGAAACGTAGATTTAATAGTTTTGTGGAAATACAAGATTTTATAAATTAAAGTCTGTAAATAAATCAATTAGATCAATATATATATATAATAAATAATCCTACTTTTCGCGGTAACTGTAAGCGCTTGATATTTGGAATTGTATACAAATTGAATTAAATAGTTTTGCCACGGGCACTCAGTGCCCCCGCAATTTGTAGTCGAGATTAAATTGTTGTTAGCCAGCATTTTATTTCTGCGTAGCTGGTACCGACCTGTAAGCTCATTAATGTGGCGTAAATTTAGTTGACTGTTTTGCTGATTCAGCGTAAATTTGTCGGTTAACTCTGCTGCGCATTGATTTGCCATTTCACGTATTGAGATTTATGGTTTTGGATTTTTCGCTGTGCGATAATTGAGCGGATTGAGCGGTATAGTGCTAAAAGTGTGTTAGTGGGTGACAGACAGAGTTCTCGGTAATCAAGTGGGTTTTGCACCTAAATTTCCTGCAGTTCAACCCACAAACTGAATTTCATGCATAATTCCCAAACTTTCATATCCATTACCTACATTATCGTAATGATTATCGTATCCATAGCATCTTAGGACACTTAATGCACTGCACCGCCATTTCCCTGACAATTTTCCAGCTTTTTTCCAATGTAGTGCACACAAAATCGAAATCGAAATCGATGAGACGAAGTGGAAAAAAGTGGGTGGCAGAGGCAGAGGCAGAGACAGGTGGTGGCAGGTGCACTTGCAGCAAATCGACAAATAATGAACCCCACAAGTTAGACATTTCAAGTGGCCGAAGTACAATGTAGTCAAAGGAAATTCCCTGCTGTAGTTAGCCACGGTTCGAATGCCTTGATTAACTAGATATGGCATAAGCCTATATACGAGTACACCTATGGGTATCTAGGGTATCTAGGCAGGAGCACCCAGGTCCTCCCAAAAACACTGCTAAAGTGACCCAAATTCTGTGGGTGTGCAGAGAGCGAGAAATGGAAATAGGAAAAAAGGGAATCGTTTCGTTTTTCGAGAGACTCAAACATTATGCAAAGAATATGCAGACGCAAAACGAATAACGAATCACATCGGAGTGGGGACTTGAGTAATTTCATTTCGGGCCAAATGTTGTATAAGCGAAGTAGTCCTGCAGGAGAAGGAGGAGTCCTAAATCAATTAGGTGGGCTGGGCGGTGAGGGGAGTGGCCAGATGCAGTGGCCGATAGCAGCACAAACAGCACAAATTTAAATCGAAAACGCCGTTGCAGGAATGATGAATTGCTGGGAATGTGCTACAGTCTACTACAGTTTCTGCTTCTGCTGCTGCTGCTGGTGCCAAAATATGCGACTTGTTTGATGCTTTCAGAAGTTCTTCTGCTTTTTAGCATATTAAAACTAACTACAAACGTTTTAGCCATCCTCATTGTGCTCAGCGGAATGTATTGCTACTTTCTGCTTGCTCCGCACCCACAGTGCCAACTGAGCTGATGACGTCGATGAGCATTTGCCGGCACTCAAATAAGGTTGAGTTGCGTTGCGTTGAGATGAGTTGGGCCTAAGTTCGGATGCCTTCCGCTACTGGTGCGAAGCACCTGCAAATGTAATTAAAATCGCTTTCAGCAGCATCAATTAGAAAGTACAGTGCACACACACGTGCACGGATGCGAAAAAGGAAAAGTTGTCTTTCAAAAATTGTGTTGCATACTTGCTGGCACTATTCACAAAATTAATTTCAATTTGCGTTGCGAGTGTGTGGGTAAATGCGGGTGAGTGAGTGCTGTCAAAGCTTCCGATTTACCTGCTGCAGCCAGAGAGAGAAAGAGAGAGTGGGAAAGAGATAGGGAAGGAAGTGATAGAGTCAAGATGAAGTGAAATGAACAAATGTTTTTTGCGTTTTGCTGGCTGCACAAAGTTTTGGCCAAAAGGTTTCGTTTCGAGTTTCTGTCCTTGCCTCTTTCGATCTGCATTCGGCTGTGTGTGTGACTGTGTGTGGGTGTGTGTGGGTGTGTGGGAGAGTGGGGGCACACGCACACGTATGTATGCCTGGGCACATCTACTCACTTGGGCACGTTTCAACTTTTCGGGCTGCAAGCGGAAAATACGGAAAATACGGAAAATACGGAAAATACGGAAAATACTCCCCTCTGGAAGAGACCACCCACCCTCGCCCCACTCTCTCGGTCTCTGAGTCACCAAAAACAGCAACAACAAGTTTTTTTGACACTCATAATTGAGCCACAAACAAACGTAAAGCGGGGGAACACACACAAACAAGGGGGCGAGAAGATAAAAAGCACGGAGAAAGGTAAATGGCAAAAGGCGAAAATGCACAGGGACAGCAGCGACAGCAGAGAACGTAGAAAAGCCATAAATAATAGCCTCGCCTCTGTGTGAGTGTGTTCGTGTGTTTGTGTGTTTGCTTGTTTGTGTGTGTTCTGCAATGGCTTAGAACGAAAGAAAAGCGATTCCATTTTGCCAACTTTGACTTACTCCAAGCGACACGCTACTTAGGTGGCCCCAAAAACACCCCTCCCCCTCTGGCTGCCAAAGGCACTGACTTGTGGCTATTTTTCACAACTTGCTCTTGCTCTTGCTCTTGTTTTCCCCGCTTTCCCATCTGCACTGGCAACGTGTTTGGGTGGCATCACAAACACTGCCCAATCCTCCGCTTGCCCATGTGGTCCGTGGTCCGTGGTCCGAAAATTTAGCATGCAAAGCATAATTTGAATAACCTGCCTACACTGCGGCCCATTACTGTAAGGCCGAGTACCGAATACCGAATACCTAGTACCGAATACCGAATGACATACCGAACAACAATCCAGAACCAAGGATGAAACTGCCCAAAAAGTTTCCTTCGATTAAAACATCCTTCGGTCCAAACGGAACGCAATGTGATTATATCAAAGTTCGGGAAAGGGCCATTTGGACCTCCATCGCCTGTCGCCTGTCGCCGATTGCCGAGAACAAAAATGGAAAATGGACTACAGGCGGGATACAAATTGTGCGTTTTGTTTTGCATTAAAACGATGTTTGTCTCCAAGTGGCATTAGTCACAACAGCGCAATTTTCTTTTTACTTCGTCGCCACCGCCGCCGCCGCCGCCGCTTTTCCGACGTTATGCTTTTCCTCCTCATTTTTCCCTCGCTTTCGCGGAGCGCGAGCTCCTCCAACTTGGCCCGCTCTCAAGTGACCCGCTCGGCCAAATTAAAATGTCATAAATTTGAGTTAATTACGGTCGAGTAAACATTTGCATTATTGTGTTCCGTCTTCGGTTCGCTCTTCCTGCTCTATGGCCATTATAGCAATCCCCTGAGCTATTTAGATTGCCTTGCTCTTGTATGTATCTTTGTATCTTTTACTTCTCGCCGCTTTCCGCTCCCAAATGTACTATGTACTTTTGATCGCAGTATCGAAGCAGGTACGTGCTGGGAATGAATTTTTTCATGGGAACTTTGGTTACCAAGAACCATTTCCCATTCTTACAGTCAACTGTGTGCAATCGAAGATCTTGCTGCCCTCCTGCGGTGAACTGCAATTACTTTGCAGGTTTGACTCACCGCCAGTTAATCAATGGCTTTTCACTATTTTCCACATTCGCAGACTCCATTTTCCTGCCCAGTGCCCGACTGGGCGTGATTTTCCGCTCCTTTCGGCCGGGCAGCAAGCAAAACCCTCGCAAAACCCCCACTCATGCGTGCATTTGATTACAATTTGTCGCCCTTTCAGCTTGTTCCGGAAAAATGACAGATCTGAAGGGGGTTCCATCCTGATTGCCTTTCACCAGATTGCCTTTTGCGCCAAGAGGAAGTGAAGCGACGGCAGCAGACGGAAGCTGCAACAGATTTGCTCCGTGGGCGCAGCGTTTTGGCTCGGTCACTTGGCACCTGGTCGGTCGCAGGACAGGACAGGACAGCCCTTTTAGCACCTCCCAATTAAAATCCGGGTGCTGCTGCAATTTCCCTTGCTCGCCAGTCGCTTTTGCGGCTTCTGATTGCCACAGCCACGGATTACTTTCTTCATGCGCCTCCGAAATTGTCCATGTCGTTCAGAACGCTCATTTCAAACGTTTCCGCGATTGCGGTTGCAATTTGTGGGTCGAAGTCAGTATTCGACTAGAATAGAACTCAGGGTCACGCTGCCAGAACGTCTCTCGTTTTGAAGTCCAATCTATCTGTAGAAGTTCCCTCACATGTAGATATCACATAACCCCGCACAGCTGCTGCTGCATATAAACATGTTTTTAAAGCGTTTTCCGGTCCTTGACCCGGGAACACGTGGGTTAAGCTCCGATTTGTGGATAGAGGATAGTGGAAAGTGGAAAGAGGAAAGTGGAAAGAGGATATTCCGCATAATTGGCGCAGGACATGCGCTACTTTTATGCACATTTTCCCACCGGGGATTCCGCTTCAGCCCGAGCACTCTATTGCTGCTACAAATGTGTCTCTGTGCTTGCACACTGCGTTGCCATGGCTAGCGACATTATTATTGAGCCCCTCCCCTCGGAAAAGCCACTCCCCTTGCCACGCACTGCCGTTGTAGGTGCTGCACAACCAACACAACACAACACAACATCGGGGCAGCAACAACAAGTGCAGTTCACAGTCGGGCCAAGCCAAACATAATCTGCATAAACAAACACACTCGCACTCCTCGAAGGGGCGTTTCCCAGCCCAAAATCTGTGCGTGTGTGGGTGTGGGTGTGTTTGGTTGCTTTTGGTTGAATTATTAGATTGCCTGGAAAACTAGATGACCCACCTCCAACCCCGCCAGCTCCAACATGCCCTCACTTGCAAAACGGGCAAACAAAAGCTGATCCCAAGCTCCGTTGGCGCCTTCTTGCCAACTTAATTACTTTTGAAATAGTTGAGCGCACGCAAACACAGCACATCTCATCACTTTCGACTCGACTGGCAAGCGAAGGACAAGGAAATTCATGGAAAGGGGCAGGGGGGAGCAATGCATATTTCAGCTGCCTGGCAACCGGAAGTAGGATTTCCTTTCCTTCGATACAAGAGGCCCAGAGGCAGTAACAGAGGCAGCCGTTCTTATTAATGAAGTTTTCAAGGCTCTGTGCAATGCGATGGCAAACTCGCGGGGCTTCTGATCAATATGTACGAGTATATCTACAGCAGCTTTTTTCTCCAGCAGTCGAGGCGAGTCAGTTTGATCAATTACGCTTATAGCGATTCCAACATGCATTTAGGATGGATTTTCAAAAGAAACCCCAAACGAGGAAAGATCTAGCACCCCCATCTTTGAAATAGGTTGGTATGCTGCGGCATTTGTTAGTTTGCCCCACCTTGAAGGGAAGCGCGAGAAACAAATTGAAACAAAGCCCCGATTTTAGCCATCTCAAAGGAGAAGCCCAGATCTGAGAAACTTCCATTGTTGCCTGCTCGTAATTAGAGAGTGAAAATCTCTCGCGTTGAGTGCAATCAGCGCAGGCATTGTCTGCAAACTCGCTGCAGGACCTCATTCATTTGACTTCCTATCGTTGGGAATTGTCCTTTTGAGGATATACTCGTACACAGAATAAGATTCCTTGATATCCCTAAAAGCAGAGACTTTGGGCGAACATCCTGGCAAATAGGAGCAGTATCTACTGAAAGAAGGTCCTTTTCAGAGCATCTTTTCCACATTCGGGCTGTGACTGTTGTTCCTCGCACTTTGGCCACAATGGCGCTAATCAATCAATATATCAATTGATATCGTTATGCACAGTGCTCCTAGGGCGTTTATCGTCGCTCTTTGGGTGGCTGCCTCTGTCATGCGGCAATGGAGCATTTAAGCAGTCGTTTGGACTGATTTCTCGCCACGAATCACGAATCCGCCCACACTACGCGCTCTAATGAAGGCCATTAATTGTGTTTGGTGCTGGGATCACCCAGTATCTTCTGATTCACCAAACGACGTGGCATTGTGGCATTATTTTGAATAGCTTTGTCACGAACGGGGCGCTGGGTAATATGGTTTGTGTCTGTACAACGTGGCGGATGATTAATGTGCCTGGGCCAGTCTTTGTCTCTTGTCTGTTGTTTGCTGTCTTTGGCTTTTTCCAGCATCATAATCGTACTTGTGTAGAAACGAAAGAAGCTCGACGTTGGAGACACACATGCAGCTCAACACACGAGTGTGTACACACTCAGCAGACATTACGCATACGCACTGTTGGCACTTCCAAATAGGAATTTTCGAACTTCGAATTTTTCGCTACAACTTAACTCGTATTATTCTATTTGCAGGCCGCCTCGCCGCGATGGGAGCCCCAGATCGCCGTTCTCTGTGAGGCCGGACAAGTCTATCAGCCGCAATATCTTTCCGAGGAGGGACGCTGGGTGACGGACCTCAGCAAGAAGACAACCGGGCCCACATGTTTGCGTGATAAAATGGATTTGCTCGATTACTGCAAGAAGGTGAGTTTGTGCCCTCCTTATCGGCGGCTTGTGGCCAGAGGCCATGACAGATGACTATTTCCATTGCACTCCGCATATGGAAAACTTACTCGGCGGCTACTTGCCTCGTACGGATTGCGCATACGCCATGTGGTCAAGTGTGGGTGCGGCGGCAAAATGTAATTTAATGGCCTGGCCAACGCTACAGAAGCGGGGGAAATACTGGGTGGCTTTAAAGGCCCTCCCAGGGAGGGAAAACCAATAAATCAAAAGCAGCCACCAATCGGGGGAAAAGCGGGGGAAAAGCGGGGGAAAAGCGGGGGAAAAGCGAGGGAAAAGGGAGCCAGCACTGAGTGGTCCTACTATATGGCATCAACAATTTAATTTGCGCTGCGTTGAAAGCGTTTACATTGACACAACATTAAACGACACTTAATTAATTTTCCATTAATTTTCGTTTTTGCATTTTGCGGGACTTCTTCCCGTTTTCCGTTTCCCGTTTCCCTTTTCCCGTTATCCGTTTTCCGCTTTCCATTTCCCAAGTAGCATGTGTGTGTGTGTATCCTGCATCGAAGCCGTGGCCTCCCCGTCATCGCTGTCATAAATTGGCATTCCGCAGTCAACATTTTGTCCTCCGTTCCATTTCCTGAACTTTTTAATTAAATTTTTCCTTGCGCAGACGATGGCTAATGTAATCTCAGTCTCCACCTTCACCTCCAGCTTCACCTCCTAACCTCCCAACCTCCTACTCCAACTCCATCTCCAACTCGATGGTGCTGCTACAGCATCACCAGCTACGCCAAATGCGGCGCAATATGTTGTTTGATAAATAGGATATGAATATGATAGTTGAACGAATGCATCCTGCGTTGTCGCAGGACAATTGCCATCACATCCAAGCTACAAGCGGTCCGCGGACCTCGTGGGCAAGGATTACATGCCCATGGCCCCCAAGATGCCACCTGTGCTCAGTGGCCGATCAATGCTGGGCTTCGAATGAGCACATGAGTTCGGTATGTGGTTTAAGGGCAGGTCGGTGGGGTCAGGTCAGGTCAGGTCAGGTTGGGTCGGGTTGGTTTGGGTCAGGTTGGGAGCCAGTCCCCAGGGCGTCATCCATTGCCACTCATCGGCGGCGTCATTACGATCATCTGTATGCAAATAATGAGCGCGGCAAGCTGTCAAAACTGTCGCATTTGATTCTGACATGCAAATTTCGCACCCACACCCACTTCCATTCCCCTGGCAGGATTCTGATTTGAGTCCTCGCCTGTCGCCTGCAGTTGCTGTATTGGTGTTGGTGTTGCCACAACGTACATCGAAATAACAGGCACAAGCGACCCGTGTATAATATGTATAATGCATGTAAATGACAAATATTGTATTGGTTTTTTCATTTGGAGTTCCTTCCATTCCATTTCAATGCAATCGCTTTTTCTTTGGCTGGCTTTTTATTGTCCTTGGTCGC
The DNA here is from genome assembly GCF_016746245.2 of Drosophila santomea. NCBI lineage: Eukaryota > Metazoa > Arthropoda > Insecta > Diptera > Drosophilidae > Drosophila > Drosophila santomea. The sequence goes on from NC_053021.2 coordinate 396,484, forward strand.
GTTGATATTATTTTTGTATTTTGTGTAATTCTCGACGGCGCATTTGTTCGATGTTGCCGCTGTCTGTTGTATCTGTTGTACATATCTCTGCTGCCTCTCGCATATTTTATAATTATGATAATTTATTTATCGTGCTTAATTTACGTCGGTGGCAATGTTTTGCCATGTTTCTGCCCCCGTTCACGCCGCAGGCTTCGCCGAGAATGAAATCCAATAAAATCGCAATTAAGCTGGAGAGCTGGAGAGCTGGAAAGCCCGCAGCCATCGAATCGAATGTGTTCCTGGAAGGACTGTCCAGGATTGATGGCTTTAATATGGGCTCAGCCTGGTTCTAATGTCCGCTGTGTATCCTGTGATCCTGGATCGTACTTTCGCCGCTTCGAGGAGGTTAACTATGTAAATCCTCGAAGTCGATCCCTTTGTGTGGAAGCTCGGGTCCTGGGCACCGCAAGTCGAGTGCGCAGTGCTGCAAAATGGGGGGAACAGAGTGGCGAGTGGCGGTGAGTGGCCAAAAAGGGGAGCTGACCAAGCCCACCTTGCGCTCCAGCTGCACACAATCCGCCCCCGTCCTGCTTTTCGCCACTGCTGGTGGCATGAGAGGCCTTCAAAGCCTCAGACCTTCAGCGCCAGCCACTACTGGAGTGGAGCTACGGGGCGGAGTCCGTACTGCCCCTTAGTGGCCCCAGTGGTGGAAGGTGGTGGTGGTGGAAGGTCGCCGGAAGTTGCACCTTAAACATTTTCGGCCCGGCCATTTTGGCTGTTTGCAGGCGGTTTTGCACTCGCTCCGCAAATAAATCACGCCAGCACTTTTTCAATCGGCCCTGTGATTTGGTTTCACCTTGCCACTGCCACTGCCACTGCCGCGAAGAAATTAATTAAAAGCTTTCTGTTGTCCTTTGGCCCGGCTGCCCAAATGCTCAACTGGCCAACTGGCCAGCGTGTTTGTATCTGCTTATATAATTCTGTGTCGATTTGGTGCCAGCGATGGCGTCTTGTTTTGGTTCGCTTCATTTAGCCGCGACTGCCCGCTTTTCTCGCTCTGCAGCTTAAGCGGAAATTAATTCAAGCTGTGTTTGCTTGCAACATGCGGTGTCATGCTTAAAAATGTTGACCCATTCACCACAAAGCCGGGAGTCGTTTGCGCAAAGAAGATAATCCAGTACCCGCGCTGTTTGTTTGCCTGGGCTAATGAGTTCAATTACATGCGGATGCCACAATGCCACAATGCCACGATGCCACCCCATCCGCCTCGAGTGAAATAGTTGGCATCGTGGCCACACTCGTCGAAGCTCTGGGCTAATAATGATAAGTGCGACTTTTTGACGAGCGGCTGAAAGTTGCGATTAGCAAACATGAAGCGCCACTAAATCCAACTAACTACTTGTGACTGGCCACTGGACTCGGAACCAATAATGAGAAAGGCTTGTAATTGATTGAATGGCATCGACCGTGAGTGGCAGTGCGTTCCTTGCCCGCTGCCCAAGGAGCCTTCCCACCCCGCTCCTCTTCGTCTCCCTCTCCCACTCCCTCCGCCTCTGCCTCGTATTAATTTCGCCGCATCATCCTTCGCTGATCGCCCAATTAGGGGAAGTGTTCTCCGGTGTCCGCGCTACTCACGTGGCCCTCTTGAGTTTCAACTCAGCCGATTACAGGCCAACTTGCGCAAATTATGCGCCGTCAGTTGCTCACTTCCTCAGTTGCTCACTTCCTCAGTTGCTCACTTCCTCAGTTGCTCATTTCCTTAGTTCCTCAGTTGCATTAGGCTGGAGAGGGAAGGTTAAATATTCGAGTATTGAGTTCGCCTCTGACCTGAACGACCGTCTTTCCCAGCAAAAACTTCAGTCTAATATAATACCAATCCAATACCGCTGTCATTTCTGTCTATTGCTATGGAACAATACATGTAAACATGGATTCAACTGCAGATTCTTCAAGTGTCGTAGGTGGCACTTTGAAGTAAACACCGCATCGAGTCAATTACACAGCAGCTGTTGTTTGGGCGCCACGGCGCCGACTGAATTAGTTCGCGCATCACTGGAGCTTCAGAGCTTCAGAAGCACCCCGTGTAATTGCCAACCCATCTTCATCCGATTCGATTCGATTCGATTCGATCCAATCCGATCCGCACCCCCACCCGCCTATCGTCGGTGGCCTAATCCCGCGAGAATGCTGCTGACAGGTGAGCAGATGAGCAGATGAGCAGATGAACAGGTGAACAGCTGAACAGGTTGGCCACTCACCGTTAAAGGACACGAAGCGAACTATATTTACGAGACGCTTTATAACGGCCGCATTGAGAGCCACTGAGCTGGCAAAAAGCAGTTTAGTCGCTAAATAGTTTGCCCCGCATCACTCCCTCCCTCCCGCTCGCCAGCATCATCAGTCATGTGGCTAAGTATATACATAGTGGCGCATCATGCCACTGAATTACTGAAATACTGAAATAGACAACAAATGGGATCGGTTTGCAGCTAGGCCGCTGCCCTAAGTGCCTGCAAATTGCACTGGCTGGAGAGGATGGTGGAATGGGGCGAGTGCCTAACTCAATTGTTTGTAATGTTCCTGGACATTTAGAGTTAAATGCTTGCCTACACACAATGCCCATTAAAGGTGATGTATGAGCGCCCGGTCTGCGAGTCCTGCGCCCCCGGCCACTGCCACTGCCACTGCCACTGCCACTGCATTCGGGTAGGTGGGCTTATGCGGTGGTATGCGAGACCTGGAGGATTATGGTGCTGCACAAGTGGCCGCTCCATTCGGTGGCCAACCCGAAATGGGCATGTATAACAGCAGAGCTCGCACAACGGAAACCAAATCCCCATCGGCGTAGGATCAGCATCTGCTTGGCTCCAAATGGGGCTTCTGCATAAGTGCGTTTGATGAGGAGGCCTTGTGCCATTGTCACAATAAATACTAATGCTTTAAGTACCGTCTTCACTAGTCAGCTTGTCATTAGCCCTCAACCGTTGGGTGATTAGGTTGGCTTGTCCATCCAGCAGCCAAATGTAATTAAGGGTATCCTAAGTGCAGCGAATCGTAATGCCAGCACCATGTGTGTATACTCTAAATTCAGCGTGCACTTGGATGGCACCTTGGGTTTGGGAATTGCGTTTGCTGCTGGCTAAACGACTCAAAGGACCCGGCGACACAAAAGTTTGAGGTGAAACCCGAGTAAACGAAAAAGCCGCAAAAACAGTCCGGGGAACAATAACACAGCTCTTGGCCTTTCTGGCCTTTCTGGCCTTGTTGGCCCTGATGCCACCGTTGGTGTTTGTGCTTCAGTCCGCTGCCGTTCAACGGGGCGTATGGGAAATTATTTTTACAATTTCAATGTCAACATGATAGGCGAAGGCCGAGTGCCGAGCACCGAGTGCCGGAGCACAGCCATTGAAAGGCTGCGTTCCCAAGTTAACCAACACAAAAAATATATAGAGAACGCAATATGAGGGGAGCCAAACGGCGAGGGGAGCGAAAAGTACGTGAGGCTAAATAAGGAGAAAAAATTGCGTATCCGCCGCGTGGCCATGCTTCAGGTAGCTCTCTCGCAGCGGGACTGGACTGCAAGGCAACTGAATGAAATGAGAGCAGGGCGGACGGGGCAGGGATGCGAGAATGCAAATAGAAAGTTGCCACAAAATGATTTGCCACGGCACGTTCCGTGAGAGCCAAGAAGGGATTTCCCGAGCCCCAAACCGACGCCATAAAACCAGGTTGGCTGGGAACTGGGAACTGGAAGCACGAAACCCACGTCAGTCCAGCATTAAAAAATCATTTTCAATAAAGCGCTCCACTCGGTGAACCAGGTGTGCCAGGTGTGCCAGGTGTGCCGATTCACCCAAGCTTTCTGCATGCACCCCTTCACCCCTCGCCCCCTGATGGAAATGTTTAATATGAAACACTTACTTGCCACCAAGTTCGTCCGGCTTCGTCCTCTTACTGGATTTGTTTGGCTCGGACTTTGGCACAACCTTCATTGCCGGGGTGTAGGATGCCATCCTTTCCTGAAAGGAACAAGGAAGAAAACCAACGCTCATAATAGAATTAAAAAACAGCAGTGAAAAAAAGGGAAAAAAGGAACTCGGCAAATGATCGTGCGAATATTGCAACAGTAATTTGTGGCGCACGGTGCATGCCACATTGTGCGCTGCTCAAATTGGATATGCGATAAATAAACCAAATGTCTGCGGGCCACGAAACCTTCGCAGCAAAGCAGGCCAATAAAACAATGGTGGGAAATGCAATTCGCACAGCAAATTGGATAACAATATGTACTCGAAAGGGCTGTGCGGCGCAACCAATCGTTTAAACAATTAAAAACGCCAGCAACTTTTTCACTTGCCGTCCATAATGTTTTTTTTTTTCAACGAAATTGTTTATTTGGACTAGCGAGTTATTTGTAAGATGCATTTGTATACATTGTAATTCACTTAATTTACATAGTTATTGTAATGTAAACAACATTTCGTCCACCAATACTTATAATTCCCAATCAGTTCTGACTCAATCCTCATGGGATAGCAGCTTTGACAGCTCATAGATCAGTTGACCGGAAGTTATGATGTGATAGAAAAAGTAGGTGTTTGTGTGTCTGTGTGTGTGATAGTGGTTCCAGAGGCCTTGTGGGTATCCCGTCGTCATTCTGGATGCAGTGCATCATGGACCTGAGCTGGTATGTTCCACACTTAGAAGGTAGTTCATTAAATTATATATTTATGTTCACGTGCGCCTTGATGCAGGCTACATATTTATTCTCAAAACATATTTATTTAATAAACGTACATATTTCATGATAAAATGAAAATAAAATTATTCATCTAAACACATTGAAATTTTGGCGGAAATCGATTTTCTGTGTAAATAATTATCAGTTTTTTGATCACAGCATTCGAAATAGTGGTCCAAATATGGAATGGCATACCTCGTTGAGCTCGTTATTAAATTTCCTATCGAACTATGTTTTCAAAAAAAAAAAAATATTATTTTCACTTTTCTTCCAATTTTTGATGATGATTTTTTGCCAATAACCGCTTTTCTGTTATTTCGCGACTATAAATATCAGTATTTTGATCAGAACATTCGAAATATTGGTCCAAATATGGAATGGCAAACCCGTTGAGCTCGTAATTAAATTTCCTATCGAGCTGTGTTTTCAAAAAAAAATTCTATTTATTTTACATTTTTTGCAATTTTTGATGATACAAAAAATTACATTACAAAAAATGCGAAAATTTGGCAAAAAATTATTTTAACAGAGTCGGTCAAAAAGCGATTTGGTTGGTTAGTATTGGTAATTAGGAGTACAAAAATGTTATTCTTTTAACATCATGGCCATTTTTAGCCAAGTTATAACGAAAATACCAATCGTAAATGTTGAAATTTTCGCGAAAATCGATTTGCAATTTTTGATGACGAAAATGGTGAAAATTTGGCCAAATTGATTGTGCAATTGCAATTGCAGTGCAACTATAGGCTTTTTCAGAGGTTTAAAAGTTTAGAGGTTAGTTAGTGAAAGAGTTGCGCTGTTTAAGTGACCACATTCCGCATTTCAATGCCATTTCAAGTTCTCGGAAGTACAAAAGTAATTGAATTCGATTGGTTTTGCAAATCCCCATAGCTTATGTATGTACCATAATATGTCTTGTCTAAAAACGAATTCCAATAACCTGCGCAACCATTTGAAAAGAACTTATGGAAATGTAGTCTGCGATGTGGAAATGAATCCGAAGCGAAGGACGTCGATGGCGATGACAATACAGCCACACAGCCACACAGCCACTGTATGGGTGAAGAGGACCATTAATGTCCGCGCATTCAGGACCGCCTGGTTGCCTGGTTGCTCGGTTGCCTTGCTCAAGGATACTCGTGAAGCGTGGGGACGGCGACAATGTCCTGTGTCGTGTCCTGTGAGTCCTTAATGCCGTGCGTGGCTGTGTGTGTGCGTAATGACTGTGTGTGTAAAACAATGGCGAAATGTCAAGTTTAATTGTTTGTCTGTCATTAGCGAACATTCACTCACATGGACGCACTCACCCACCCACCCACTGGGGCGGTGCAGCGATGCATGGATTTTTTGCTCTCTCTGTTATTTCATACAATTAGGTTAGCTGTGTGTGTGTGTGGGTTTTGTGGGGAGGGTGGGGGGTAGGGGCTTGCCGAAACAAAAGAATCAAATGCTGTTACAATAACTTGCGCCGCGCTTATTTGCGGCAAACTCTCTCAAGCGAGCCACTTAAACAGCCTCACGCTCGGCTGAATATGTTTTGATTAAGCCAAGTATAACGAACACATTTCAGGCAGGACGCCGCACGAAACGAGTCCTGCGAAAGTGAGTCTCACTTTCTGCCTTCTGGCTGGGTTGCTGGTTGCTGGCTGCTGGCTGCTGGCTGCTGGCCGCTTTCATAGGTGTGTGTATCCATGGGCCTAGGGCTAGCTTATGCTCGTGTACTCCATCCACATCGAACGGTCTGGTCTGGTCTGGTCAGGCACTAGGCCATGAGAGTGACGTGCTGTTGTGGGAGGTCCCCAATGCCCCAATCCCATAGCCACACCCACACCCACACCCACACCCACACCCACCTCCGATGATGTGCGTTCCCTCACTTTTGGTTGCGGGAGGGTCCTTGGTCCTTGGTCCTTGGAGTCGCCATGGCTTCAATGGTGTCGCTGGCACGCACGCAACCTCCGAAACGAAACGAAACGAAAACACAACTGGGCGCACAGTGAATCCCCACGGGGACTCTTGCGGTCTCCTATTTCCTATGTCTCCTAGTTGGCCTGTTCCGATCTTCTGCCGTGGACTTTCGGCTTTCGGCTTTCGGCTTTCCAATCGATATCATCAGCGGCATCCTTCACAGAGGTTTCGTGTGAAACTTTCCCTTTAAGCGAACGCAAACTTTCCTAATTTCCAGTAATTTGAATAATCCCTCATTTCCTTACTTCCTACTCAGAGTGTATTCAATTTTACTGCTTGTGTGGTTCAAAGTCTCCGTACATACAGACATTGTGTGCCATTAGGGCTGGGATATCGGTAGCATGTGCAATGACCACAACAACACAAGGCCTGATGCCCGAGAATCGGTTTATTTCGTCCTCTTCCGCAGGCCCAGGAGTCCGGCAGTCGAGCAGTCCTTGGTCCTTGGTCCTTGGTCCTTGGGCCTTGGGCTTTCGGTTTTCAGTTTGGCTTGACATGCATCAGCATCATTATTTTGTGCTTTTAATGTTTTATTTAGCCTCGTTGCCGACAGCCATCGCAGCGCGGCCGAAAGGAGTGGTGCTGCAGAGGATTGCGGGTGTTCCAGGGTTCTGCTGATGGAGATGTGGATGTGGATGGCGATGGCGATGGGGTAATGGGGTCTGGTAATACCTGTGAGTGCGTGGGTGCTGTCTGACCGCCTGCGAGCACTGCCTACGTGCCGTTTGCACTGAATTCCCGCCACTCTCCTCGCCCCCCTTGCGCCCCCACTCTCTTATTCCTCGCAGTGTAGCCCTCGTTTTCCAACAGTCCGCCCACAGGAAGGCAACCATTTGCAACGGAGCACTCAAACAGCAGTTAAAAAGGCCTCATTTTCACGAGCTGTTGTGTGTGTGGCAGGAGTGGATGGAAGGGAGGAAGGGAGAAGGGAGGGAGGGAGGAGGTGAGTGGGGATCCAGAGATCCAGCAGAGTGTGTGCCACTCGGCACATAATTGTTTGAAACAAATGTAGTGCACACACTCACAGCGGCAGCACACACACTCACTCACTCGTGGGCACCCACACAGAGAAATCTGGGATATTTTATTAGGCCATTCAGTTAGTCAGTCATTTAGCCAGTCAATCAAGCTGGGCAGGCAATTAAACTTTCACTGCCCGCTGTCGGAAGCCAAAGGTAACATGGCTGCAAAGCGGGGGAAATAAACACATCAACTGCCGAACGAGCGCTGGGTTCATGGAGGCATCGGTATCGATATCCTTTCGCAGGACAACAGACGGGGGGGAAATCCTTTCAGATAGATGAAATTCATCAGAACCGCCGCCAGTTGAAACTTGATTAATAATAAATTGAACAGCTCGCGGAATTAAAACTCGCTGATTGAGGGAAACCAAATGAAGCCTTCTGTTTCTAGAATCTGAATCTGAATTTGACCAGTGAGTGAACTAACACGTCTGCTTTCCCATCAGGCCTACCCCAACCGGGACATAACCAACATCGTGGAGTCATCCCACTACCAGAAGATCGGCGGCTGGTGTCGCCAGGGGGCTCTGAATGCGGCCAAGTGCAAGGGATCCCACCGATGGATCAAGCCATTCCGCTGTCTCGGTAAGTATGCCAAACAGGTTACTCACCCCCATTCAAGAGGACCACCCAGATCTGAACTGATCCACTTTCCTCTGACTCTGCCTCTGCCTCTGCCTCTGCCTCCACCATCCTCCATGATCCACCATGCACCACCATCACCTACGACTCGATGACGTTTGGCTTCAGAAGGACCATTCCAATCGGACGCCCTGCTGGTTCCCGAGGGCTGCCTGTTCGACCACATCCACAACGCCTCCCGATGCTGGCCATTTGTGAGGTGGAACCAAACCGGAGCAGCCGCTTGCCAGGAGCGCGGCATGCAGATGCGCAGCTTCGCCATGCTCCTGCCCTGCGGCATCTCGGTCTTCTCCGGCGTGGAGTTCGTCTGCTGTCCCAAGCACTTCAAGAGTGAGTACTGACTGCATACAATAATTTAAAATCTAAATCCTTTGACCCCACCATCTCGCCTCCTAGCCGATGAAATCCATGTGAAGAAGACCGACTTGCCGGTGATGCCGGCGGCTCAGATCAACACCGCCAATGACGAGCTGGTAATGAATGACGAAGACGACAGCAACGACTCGAACTACTCCAAGGATGCCAATGAGGACGATCTGGACGATGAGGATGACTTGATGGGTGATGATGAGGAGGACGACATGGTAGCGGATGAGGCAGCGACCGCAGGCGGAAGCCCCAGCACCGGATCCTCCGGCGACTCGAACAGCGGATCTCTGGACGACATAAATGCGGAGTACGACAGCGGCGAGGAGGGCGACAACTACGAGGAGGACGGTGCTGGCTCCGAGAGCGAGGCTGAGGTCGAGGCCTCCTGGGATCAGAGCGGAGGAGCCAAGGTTGTGTCCCTGAAGGGCGATGCCTCGTCCGCGTCCCCGTCCAGTGCACCGGCAGCTTCTGTCCCCGAGAAGGCACCTATGAAGTCCGAATCGGTCACGAGCACTCCTCAGCTCTCCGCTTCTGCAGCCGCGTTCGTAGCTGCCAATTCTGGAAACTCGGGAGTAGGAACTGGAGCTGCAGTTGGAGCAGGAGCAGGAGCTGGAGCACCACCATCCACCGCACAACCCACTTCGGACCCCTACTTCACCCACTTTGATCCGCACTACGAGCACCAGAGCTACAAAGTAAGTCAGAAAGTAAGTGTTTACGTTGAGGGCGCAGGTTTATTTATCGATGCAACACAAAACGTATTCTAAACAAAGGAAGCCCAACAGCGCCTTGAGGAATCGCACCGCGAGAAGGTCACGCGCGTGATGAAGGACTGGTCCGATCTCGAGGAGAAGTACCAGGACATGCGCCTAGCGGACCCCAAGGCAGCCCAGTCCTTTAAGCAGCGGATGACGGCTCGCTTCCAGGTCAGTCATCCTCCGTGTGACGCACTCATCTCCATTCTCCATTCTCCCTTCTCCCCTCTCCATTCCCCCAATCCCAATCACAATCACCACCTCTTACTCTCACTCTCACTCTCACCGTCTCTACTCATCACTGTATCTTTGTCTCTGTATCTGTATCTGTATCTGTCTCGCACCGAACCCCCTCTCCGCCTCCCGCCACATCCTGTAGAATGTTTGATACATTTCAAAGCTATAACTCTATAACTCTGCATCTGAATGTGTGTGTATGTGTACGGAGAGCTTCACTTGGCAAGGGATTGATTCTGCTCCTTCAGTAATTGCTTGACTCGAAACGAGTTGCAGTTAATCTCACTAGTTAACGACAGAAGATCCACCTTTGCCACCTGAAGTCCCTTCAGTTATAGGCCTCATAAGAAGTGTTCAATCCATATCCACATGTAGTACGTTGCCCACTTGATATTTTAGTTTAGTCGTTTTCTGTTCGCTTTTAAGCTCACTATCATGCACCCCGTACGAGTATATCGTAATCGTGATTGTTTGTACTCTAGTAGCCATTATCGTAGCTCATTAATTCATATTTTCGCATCTGCTTTTGTTTGCTGCGCTGCGATATCCAGAAATGGTGGATGCCGAGATGGTAGAGCTCGCCATTTTCTGGGCATCGTTGGGCAGTGTTTTGTTCATTTGTGTATCCATATGTATGGCAAATGGGAGCGAAAGAGGCATCAGATTGTAATCACAACAGCATTAGGAATACCAGTAACAATAACGATAATGCTGCTCGAAATCGAAATCTAACCAGTTAACAAAGTACCACAGCATCAGCGAATCAATAGATCCAATACTCATACTACTAACATTGCAAGTGCTTTGTAGTCAAACTGATTGGCATATAAACTCACTAATAACTCGCCTAACTACACCTAGCCACAGCCCACAACCCCCTGAAGAACCTTAACTTAACGTATTCTTAGTTTTTCATTTGACTTCATTTGATTCCGGATATCCAAAGATCGATCACCGCAAACGGACACGAACGAATGACAGACATGCGACGCTTTCAGTTTGGTTGCTATTGCCGCAAATAAGTTGCATACAAGTACATGTACATATACCATATACCATATCCACCATATACTATGTATCATATCATATCGTATCATAATCATATACCAAATACCATAGACCCCGAAACCGAAACTGAAACAGAAACCCACTCAAAACCCGAACAGGACATTTTCGCTCCCTCATGGCAGCACTCACTAGTTACACCTATTAAAAGTAAACTGCAGACTGAACTCAAGACGCGCTACGCTTTCCCAGAACTGTGACCGCAATCCTTTGTCAATCCTTCCACGAGACGGTTACGAATCGAGGCAATTTTTTCGAAAACTTAAACGAGAATAACAAGAGTACCAAAATAACAAAGTAGACTGATCGACAGCTGCAAATTGTTAGCGATCGCCGCAAATTCCCCATGCTGATAATCTTTCTCTCTTGGTGTGCAATACGTCTTTATATGGGAATGTAATTTTAGACTTCTGTTCAGGCACTCGAGGAAGAAGGCAACGCCGAGAAGCACCAGCTGGCCGCCATGCACCAGCAGCGCGTGCTGGCCCACATCAACCAGCGGAAGCGCGAGGCCATGACCTGCTACACCCAGGCCCTCACTGAGCAGCCCCCGAATGTGAGTAGACCCCCCTCCTCCTCCATGGAGCACAGAGCTTCGTTGTAATTGTGCTAACTCTCATCCTGTATCCCCCAGGCCCACCACGTTGAGAAGTGTCTGCAGAAGCTACTGCGCGCCCTGCACAAGGACCGGGCCCACGCCCTGGCCCACTACCGCCACCTGCTGAACTCTGGAGGACCTGGTGGCCTGGAAGCCGCTGCTTCGGAGCGTCCACGCACGCTGGAGCGCCTCATCGACATCGATCGTGCCGTCAACCAGTCGATGACCATGCTCAAGCGCTATCCAGAGCTGTCGGCCAAGATTGCCCAGCTGATGAACGACTACATCCTGGCACTGCGCAGCAAGGACGACATTCCCGGCTCATCGCTGGGGATGAGCGAGGAGGCGGAGGCCGGCATTCTGGACAAGTACCGCGTCGAGATCGAGCGCAAGGTGGCCGAGAAGGAGCGACTGCGGCTGGCGGAGAAGCAGCGCAAGGAGCAGCGGGCCGCCGAGCGGGAGAAACTGCGCGAGGAGAAGCTGCGCCTGGAGGCCAAGAAGGTGGACGACATGCTCAAGTCCCAGGTGGCCGAGCAGCAGTCCCAGTCGACCCAGTCGTCCACCCAATCGCAGGCGCAGCAGCAGCAACAGCAGCAACAGCAGCAGCAGCAGGACAAGAGCCTCGCCGGCAAGGAGCTGGTAGGTGGCGACGGAGCTCTGGTCACAGCGGCCAATCCCAACCTAGAGACCACCAAGAGCGAGAAGGAGCTGTCGGACACTGAGTACGGCGAGGCAACAGTGAGGTGGGTCCCCCCTTGAGATAGTGCAGGATTCCTTGAGATTCCAGGAGTAACGCATCTATTCTGCCTTGCAGCAGCACCAAGGTGCAGACCGTGCTGCCCACGGTAGACGACGACGCCGTCCAGCGGGCGGTGGAGGATGTGGCCGCCGCCGTTGCCCACCAGGAGGCCGAGCCGCAGGTGCAGCACTTCATGACCCACGACCTGGGCCACCGCGAATCGGTATTTGAGCTGCGGCGCCAACTCGTGCCGCATTTGCCTAAAGCCTATCCCCTCTCTCTCTCTCCCCTCTCGTTGCAGAGCTTCTCGCTGCGCCGCGAGTTCGCGCAACATGCGCACGCGGCCAAGGAGGGCCGCAACGTCTACTTCACGCTCTCCTTCGCCGGCATCGCCCTGATGGCGGCCGTTTTCGTGGGCGTGGCCGTGGCCAAGTGGCGAACATCGCGCTCGCCGCACGCCCAGGGCTTCATCGAGGTCGACCAGGTGGGTTGTCAGGTGGGTTGTCCGCTGGAAGACCGCCAGGTTGTCACACAGGGGGTTACTACTCGTGGGTGACAACTTCGTGGGACAGCAAGTCACTGCAGTGCGGAGGTGGCCACTGGCCACCTGTTGTTCGCTTACATAAGTTACACATCTCACTGATCTACCTCTAATCCCCACCAGAACGTCACAACACACCATCCCATCGTGCGCGAGGAGAAGATCGTGCCCAACATGCAGATCAATGGGTACGAGAATCCGACCTACAAGTATTTCGAAGTGAAAGAGTAAGCGAGATGGCAGAGCGAGCGAGTGGCACACATCAACATCAACAGCAACAGCAACAGCAACAAAAGCAACAAAAGCAACAGAAACAGCAACTGCAGCCACCGCGATTTCAAAATGGAAAACTTAAGCGTAATATTAAAGCAGATGGGAGAGGAGAAATGATTTTTTTTTCGTCAAAAGGAGCGCAGTTTCAATAAGCAAGAATGGAAGGGTAGAAGAAGAAGAAAGATAAATTCAATAAATGGTAATATATCTATATATTAAATTAAAGCAAGCAAGCAAGCAGAAAGGCAACAATATAAAGCAAGCAATTAAATTTAAGTATTTGAATGTTTAACAAAACGCCGTAAACATCCTTTCCAGCTCCCTCTCTCTCTCTCTTTCTCTTCCCCTGTCTCTGTCTCTGTCCCATCACCACACCCATACACACACATCAACAGAAGGCACACATAGACACCTCCCGAGTAAGGATCACAGGCGAGGGGAGGGGAGGGGAGGGGAGGAAGGAGAGGAGAGGAGAGGAGCGGAAGAAGAGCAAAACAAAAGATATTCCTAGTAAATAAATTGTCAACACACACACACACCCACTCACATTCCAACACCGACTCACCACCAACAGACACAGACACACACATACTACGACACAAACGCATTCATGCCTGCTTCGTAGCATACTTTTGAGCGTACTTTTGAGCGTACTTTTGAGCGTGGCGTTAGAATGCTTGCAAGCCGATCGCAATTCTTACCAAAACCTACGCCACTAATTAGAGCGGCAGCAGGAGCTAGAAGAGGAAGACAGGAGGCAGAAACACCCACACACAGACATACACACAGCCACAGATACAGAATCTCACACACCGAGACACTTGTGAACCCAAGAGCTACCTACGCGTACTAATCCCTATACGATCGTGCATATGCGCATACGCTTGTGTATATGTCGAACTTTCTCTCTCTGTAAGCCACACACACACACACACACTCACCAGAGAAGGAAGCACACAAATCACGCCAACACAAGTTAGACACACACACACACACACGCTCATACACTCACATGCATACACGCAAAATATATACAAAATATTTACAGCAAAGCCAGAAGAAATGTCCATAAATGTATTTATGTATCTATACACGAGCCACACAAACCAAAGGTCAAAGGTCAAAGGTCGCACGACGCTTGGCGGGCTTTGAATATAATATACGAATCAGCTATGTAACAGAAACAGAAACAATGCAAAACGCTAAGCTAATTGCAGACAGAAAGAAACAAAACAAAAGAGAAAGGCAAAAACCGAATATTAAAACGAAAAGCGAACAAATTTTAGAACTTTTTCTGCATATTTTGTGTGTAAGTCGATGGTCGAACAGAAACAAGAACAAAAAGGATTTCTCTCTTTTTTACGTACATTTTCACCGAAAAGACAGCACAAAACAAGACAGCAGTCACACCCACACACACACACAGCACACACACACACACACTGAACGGAGCCCTTGAGCCAAGTTGAGTTTAAATGAGTTAAATTGAGTTGAGTTGAGTTGAGTTGAGTTGAGTTGTTGCATTTCATATCGCAAGTGTTGCATAATTGCAATTGCCTTTAAAGCGAAAAACTGGCGCAGCAAGAAGAGATAAGCGGGCTCGGCGAACCGGAGACGGAATCGCAAAATCCAGGGAGACGGCATCGGCACCGGCACCACCTAGAGTGGATAGTGGAGAGTGGAGAGTGGAGGCTCCGAGGAACCCGAAGAACCCGAGGCGCAGAGGCGCAGAGATAAACCAATTCGAAGCGGCTAGTTCATTTCACGGCTCGATTGCTTGGCAAATATTTGGCCTGTTTTGTTCGAGCAGCGAGATACTGTTACTCAATCAAGCCAAATAATCGAAATGCTTTCCCCGCCGAAAGCCGACAAGTGGCTGCCCTTCTCGGTTCGCGTTCCCATTGCGATCTGCGTTCAATTTCAATTGCGACTGATCTTGATGCTGGCCATTTTCTTGGTGATTCACTTGGTGGCTCACTTCGGCTGACAGGAAGTGCGGAAGTTTCGGGGGAAACAGGAACTCAGCTGCAACAGGAACTCAGATTAATGCTGAGATGTTACTAAATCAAACTTGCGGCGATTTCACCGAAATGATCAGGAAGAAAGCTCAGACTTAAGTAGACATTTGTTAGATTTACGAGTTTCGTTTATTCACTTTCACATCAGTTGCAGACATTATTTGGCGTTGGTGTCTGAGTTCAGTATCCAATATCTGATATCTATTGATATTCATGGCCCCATTTTCAGCATCAGCTTCAGCTTAAGTTCTGATTTTAATTGACCTGCATTGCAATGGCCATTTGAATGGCATGAATAGGGGGGGAATGTTTAGAACACTTGGCACAAAAGCATGGCAGATGAAGGCAATCAAGGCGAATCCACGGCGCTCCACGACACAAACAAAAACATAAACAGACACGTTATATAATGTATTACAAACATATATATATTTCAAGAGGAAAAACCAAATGGCAAATCAACTACACAAGAGCAAATAAGAAGAAATCTTACTAGTCAAAGCTTGAATATTTTTTAATTTATTCATTAATGCAACAAGAACAAGAAGAAAAAAATGAAAAAAGTATACATATATAAAAAAAACAACAAAAAAAGAAAAAACAATTGATATTTACACTTAGTAAAGCAAAAAGCAAAACCAAAAAACAAAAAAAGCGAAAAGTATAAGCGAAGAAAGGAACAAAAAAACAAAAATGATGCAAATGTGTAAGAAATAAACCCCGTCCTGCATAAATAAAATTAAATAAAAGAATAAAATAAATGGAAGCGTATAGAATATCATAAAGTAAAGAAGATTTACACAAAACTTAAATGCAAAACAAACAAACAAAGAAAACAAAACAAAACAAAATACGAGAAAGCAAGAACAACAAAATTATAATGAAATCGCATGTGTTTTTGTCGTAGTCTCATCATTGAAAACCAAGTGAAAATAAATAATATAATAATAAAAGAAAAAGCAAAAAAGAAAAACCAAGTAAATTGTAATGAGAAGAAAACAGCAGATAAGAGCAACAATTTGTGTAATTCTTTTAGTCGAACTATGATTTTTGGACGAGCAGAAAACTAAGTTGGAGCAAAGTATATAAAAATTTAAATATTAAATGTACTCGAAGACAATTGTAATTGCAACAATAATTGTACGCTACATATACTATTATTAATGTGGAACTATTTCAGCATTCTGTCCTGGCGATTAGCCCCGAAATTTGATCTTCGATCGGCGGTCGGCGGTCGGCGATCGACGGTCTTCGATTTCTGTCGATCTATCCGGTTGGATATGTTGGACATTATTACACTAAAGCAGCCGGGGGCGCAAGAAACCCAGGAAAAGGCAGGGAAAGCCAGGGAAAGCCAGGGAAAGCCAGGAAAAGCCAGGAAAATTGTATAATGTTTCACACAGAGATCCAATGAGGGAAAACCAAAAATAAAACATAAGAATGCGGTGGAAATACAGAACAACAAAGAAAAGAAAAGAAAAGAAACCAAAAACCAAAACAATTCTCAATGTATAATCATATAATTTGATTTTGAATTTTTGTGTTCTTTTTCGAAATATTTTGCATAAATAAAATAAAATAACAGGAAAAACAAACAAACAAAATCATCGCCTGAACCTGGTTGAGTTCATTATGCTTGCCACTGCAAATGCAGATAGCCTCGAGATTATCCATTATTTATTTCCCGCGATCGGCCATATATTTACCCGATAACCATCGAGCCTTATCAACTCCAATTCAATTCCTGCTCCCATTTCGGATTAGCATCGATAGCACGGGGTCAGATGGGAGAATATCTTGCTCAACTTATAGCCGTTTTTGTTGATTTAGAAGCATTAGCTAAGTTAAGACACAGTAAGTATGCTTCTCCGAAGAAGGCACTGATGTCATTGACATAATTGGGTGAAAGTGTGGATGCCCCTGAAGATAAGTATTTCCAAGCAACAAGCAATCCCCTTTAGCACCAACATACTAAACTCGGAATGCCGGGGAACACGGCGTCTGGATCGCCAAGCAGTCCAGGAAAAGAGGCATTCAGCAGCGGCATTCAACAGAAATATTCTAGGAGTGCCGGGCTGAATTACACCGGGCATACATGTGTGCGCTCATTATGAGTTCCGACTTCGAGTGCGCCAACAAGCCTTTACAATAAATCACTTGAAAAGGTATATGTGAAATCAATGTAAAGCACTTCAGTCTATCAAGTGTCCAAGCATGAAAATTGACGTACATTTTGATATATGGGTATGCGGGCGGGAGAGCTTATTCAGTTTCAGTGACTCGATTCGCTGTGGTTTTCTGTTTTCCTGCCCCACCGGCGTTTCTAGTTTTAGTGGGGAGGTTCTTGATCGACGTGGAACTCCACTGCGTGAATGTGGAGCACGGATGGAGCACGTATGGAGCAGCGGATATGGCGTGCAGATAGCGATCCGTTCGATGCCTTTGCCTTCTCCCTGTCTGCGTTGGGAAACTTTCCAAAGTGCATTCTGCAGTGCCAAGAGTGCCCCGCACTTAAGTGCCACTGTCCGCTGTTCGCTGTCCGTTGTCCGCTGTCCGCTGTCCGCTTTGTCCGCTACATGACAAATGACAAACAACACACTTGCCGGCCGTGCAGTTTCCATATCGGAACAATGTTCCACTTTGGGCCGCAGTTAGAGTGCAGTTAGAGGGTCAGACAACTTTGAAATGCACTTGAGCGTATTGGGAACTCGAGAGCGTGTGCGTTCTGCTAAGGGTGCCGAGGGAGGGGGGGCTGGTTTGCCTTCACTTGCAAAAGCAAAGGCAAAAGCTACTCCATGTTCCTGCTGTGCACTTGCGCTGCTTGGCATCGGGAAATCTTGAAGACTATAGAGTCTTCCAATCAATTCAACACGGCCTCCCCCACACGCTTAATCTTTCGATAAACGCTCATTGAATGCTAGAGGGGATCAGGAAGTGATCCCCAAAGGGCTCATATCGCTCTCATCGAGATCTCCACCAGCTCAAAAGGTGTCCCCAAAGGTGTGCGGCCCCCCAGAGCGACAAGATGTGAGTATGGGGCACAGATACAGATAGGGATACAGATACAGATAGACATAGAGATACAGATAGCTGGCACAGCTCCTGAGATCGCTCACAAATAAGGGGCGGTCGATGGGGCGGCGAGCCGAGCGATAAGGGCATAAACAAATAGCTCGCGGCCCAACCACCGAGTGGGTGCGAGTGGGACAAACAGAGTGGCTAGAGAGGGCAGGCCGCCCCACCTGGGCGGTGTTGTAGTGCGGTATGGTAGTGCGCTGGAGCTGGCCCCCTGATACGGGGATACGGTGATACGTCGATACGATGGTTCGCTGGTACGGTGGTAAGGTGGTGCAAACGGTAGCCCATTCTCGCGCTAGATAAGAAGCGAGCAAGAAGAGAGGAGAGGAGGCGAAGCCAAGCCAAGCATGTTGCTACAACATTAGAACAGGCAGTCCGCATTTAAATTGGGCTGATTAGCCAAGCCAGCATATCAATCTGTAACGTGTGGCTTTTCAGCTTTTCATACTCATACTCATACTCATACCCATTTCATGGCTCATAGAAATGTTGTGGGTCGTGTGTGCTGCCCTCCCCGGTGTCTGCGGCATTATCACCGACATATCAGCAACATATCACCAGCGATATCGCCTCGACACGATTGCAAACAAAAACAAAACGAAAATAAAACAGAACAGAAAACAGAGGACAGAGGACAGAGGACAGTAAACGCAGCAAACAGGAGTTTTATGGAGCCCCACGACTCCCGATCGAGCAGCGATATTGTTTGTCAATAAACGTACGCGCCACAATTCACCCGTAATTCAGGCATAATACTTGTACAGCTCGGGGGTCGGGTCTTACTTTTACTTTATTAATTTATGATTCGGCTTGAACTCAAATCGGGAGCTAAGCCGCGTAAGCTAAACATCAACACCCAAGTGGCGGCCTCAGGAGCGCCCGCCCATTATGATATTTATCGGCAGCCACTCGACAAATGTATTCCCTAATGGATTGGCGTCTTCTGCCAAAGTGTCCACTTGAGAGCAGAGCAGGGCAGCATGTGTGCAACATGAACTTGGAGGAGTGCTGAGCGGTCCAGTGGACAGGTGGCGGTTAGATAGACGACACCAAAGGGATTGGTTGGGATCGGGATCTCTTGGAGAAGCTTGCTGTTTAAGTTGCCAATGCAAATGGGATGGGTATGAGTACTGGGATGTCAGTTACAGTTGCCTACCTATGAAAAGAGCTTAAAAGCATGACAATCACGTATGTAAGTATCATTCCACACTATATTGCTGCCAATGGATTGGCTGATCTGGAGAATCGGTGAGTTCATTCCGACCACCTGGCTCCACGGTGCACTGCAGCTTTGCCCGCGAATCGCCCAGAAGAAGACCCAGAAAAACTGAGAACAACAACAAGAACAAATACGAGAGTGAGCGAAAAGTCAGATTTGGGGCGTTGTGAGTATCTCCCGGCTCCCGACTCCCGACTCCCGGCTGGAATATGGAGTATGGAGTATGGAGTATGGAATATATCACTGCGGCCCAGTTAAGTGCATGTGTGTAGATACAGTACACACATAACACATGTATATATATACGAATATACAAATATATGTGCATATGTGTGTGTTCGGGGGCAGCGATAACTGCAGCTCACACCTACAGGGATAGCTTTATCGATACTCTGTGTACACTATACACTATTGATATTTGTTCAACTCGGCTGCCTTCGACGCTCTCCTGTTCACTGCGTGTGCTTTGCTTAATACCTATTTGACTTTAATAAGTGATT
Source organism: Drosophila santomea (assembly GCF_016746245.2). Taxonomy (NCBI): domain Eukaryota; kingdom Metazoa; phylum Arthropoda; class Insecta; order Diptera; family Drosophilidae; genus Drosophila; species Drosophila santomea. Next base: position 416,231 of record NC_053021.2, read on the forward strand.
GTTGTGTTGTGCCGTTCAAAGAGTCCCCCGTTGCGCCACTCAAGTTCTACGGACTCGCTTCTCGAAATCCGGTTCTGCAATTCTACGCTCCGCTTGTCCGCTTGTCCGCTTGCTCGCCTGTCCGTTTGTTCGCTTGTCCGCTTGTCCGCTGATCAACGGATCATCGGGCCTCGAAATCTTCTGGCGGTGGGTCCAGGCTCCCCCGGGGTTATTCCATTGCCAGTTCGCCAGCGCCAGTTGGCACTTTTGGACGCCGTGTCGCTGAAAGCACTGGATCGCAGTGATAGCGGCGCTTGTGGAGCTTGTAGAGCGAGAGCGGGAGAGAGAGAGAGAGAGAGAGAGAGACAGCCAGCGAAGGAGCAAGCGAGATAGGGCCGCCAACGGACGTTCTCTTTTAACGGACAGATTGCTGTTTTCCAAGCGACTACGTTTTTATGGCTTATTGAATTTGGCCAGCGGCAGTCAAAAAGCGCGCGCTACGCCTGTCACAACTGCCGGTCGAAGAAGTGTCGATCCGATATAGAACATCTGCCGCTATATCTTCCGCCATATATCGGAAAATGTACCTCCCGATCAAGTGCGCCTGACTTATAATAATCAAATATTATATATCACGCCTTCGTCGCCTAATTACACTCACCACACACCGCACATCAATTAAAAAGTGATCGCGCATTAAAAACCCATCACGAAATATAATTCGTCGACAAATAACAAATAGTGTATTAAATAAAATAATTCATTTAATGTGAACCACCGGCAATTTAACTAACCACCCAACCACCCACCACCCCCACCGTTCAATTTGTATGCGCTTTTTTTTGCTGTTCAATTTTCTTTTACTGTTACTGTTACTGTTATTGTTACTGTTTCGCTTGCTGCTCCTTGCGATTTTCCCGACGGTTCCGATTTTCCGCACGCGAGAGCCTTAATTATGAGCAATTATAATCCGAATTGCGGTTACTTCGAGGATTGCAGCTACTACACGAACAACGTGTTTCAACAGGATTATTGCATGCAGACGGATTACGAGTACAACAAGCATGTCTACGAGTAAGTACGAGTACGGCCGAAAGTCACGGCCCGGATTTTGAATTCTGAAATTCTCAATTACTGCATTTCTCAATTTCTGCCTTTCTGAATTTCTGCCCTTTTAAATTTCGGAATTTCGGAATTTCTGAAGTTCTGAAACCTAAATCAGCCATAGAAAATGAGCCGTCGGCGACTGGCCACAGTTCCTAACTTCTTAAAAAGCGTGTTTTCCTCCAACACGCAAATGAATATGGCTTCTGTAGCGAGCCAATGGGTGTAAATCTTCTGGCAAGTGGTTTATTGTTTATCTTTTCTTTATCGATCTGAAAAGTTTCGGTTAAAGGCCCAACTTCTTGGTAGGAGTAAACGCTTGACAAGCGTTTGATTGTCCACTCTTGGGCCATCAGTCAAAAAGCATTTATTCATTCATTACCCCGTTATCAGGCAATCGAACATGAAGCATTTTTCGTTGTCATCAAGTCAAGAAATCTGTCGTTCGCAGTTCACAATCTCTCATTCACAATTCTCGCACCTGAATGGTCCGAATGGTCGGTCACATGAGATTGCAAGTGTGGGGCAATGGGAAAATGTGCTTATATTTCGGGTAGAGTACGATTAACACTAAATCTGTGGTGATGCAGCTAAGTTATCCTGAAGAAACGGATTAAGTTGTGCTGCAAAACGCATGTAATCAATTGGTAAATTTAAACTGCGGATCCCCGAGAGAAACCTATTACCTATTACATTCTGAATGGACATGGACTTGGACTTGGTCTTGGCCTTTTCCATTGATCGCTCAGGGGATTGCCGCACATACTCGTTTGCGCACCTGCATGGAGGTGTCACAATATTTCCCAGAAATCGATGAGGCAATTAAAAACAATTTAATTTCAAATGAGCTAAGAAAACACAAGCCGGGCCAAGAAAAACACCGGCTGGCAAACAGAATGGGAAGCAGAATGGGACAGGAGCAGGATCAGGGCACGTCGCATTAACATTTAATGTAACATAATGAATTTGAATTGGCCACCGAGCCGGATCGAAACGAGGTCCGTGTCCCTGTTCGTTTTCGTTTTCAGCTCGGCTCAGTCCCTGATTTTCGCACAATCGTAAGCCAATGTTGCAGCGTTGTGAATGGTCCACCGGCGGACCGACGGGATCGACAGGACCGACTGCTCGGTTGATAAGCCCAGGCAGAAAGGTGCTGGAATACGCATCGTTTATGGTAACACCCAGCCCAGTGCATTCCATCCCAGGCCAGACCAGACCAGACCAGACCAGCCAAGCCAAACCAAGCCGAGCCAAGCCAAAAACCAAAACCCGAGCGCAACAATGCGCATTATATTCACTTTGTCACCTTTCCCGACGGCGGGGTTTTTGAAAAACCAAAACACATGTTTAGTGAAATCACCTGGAAAATCACACAAACAGGAGGAAAACAGGGGAAAACAGGGGAAAACAGAGGAAAACGAGGCGACAGGCAAAATTTGGGTTTAATTGGGTTTGTCCATAATCGTTGCATCGAACCCTCGGATAATCCGGGATAATGCTGTTTGCCAAATAAAACCAATTCCATTTATTTGTGCTTTATGTCATGTGTGTGAGCAGGATCGCTCCTCGCTGATCGCTACCCGCGTTCATTGATGAACCGCAGGATCGTCGCTGTGCATGTGCAACTCACATACCGAATACTGAATACCTTATACCAAATACCCAATACCCAATACCCAATGACCAGCGCTTAGCACCACTTTCAATCTCGGAATTCCCCTGCCACAGCAGTCGCAGCTTGGAACGGCAGGTTGGGTTTTCCTTTCGCTTCCCCTTTCGGGAACTTGAAGGACAACTGAAAACGGACGCGCTACTCTACTCTACTCTACGCTCGTCTCCCTGAAATATGAAGTTCGAAAAAATAATTTCATTTTAACGCAGAGTCCCCAGAAGCAAGTCATTCAAGTTTGACGTTGAAGTACCAAGGAACCAAAGAACCAAAGAACCAAAAAAAAACCAAAAAATATTATAAAAAACAGCGGCGTAAAAAACTACGAAGAGAGCGGGGCAATAAAAGGTTGTCAGCTCCAAATGCCTGGGAATGTGTGCACATGTCCGCGACGATGGTGACGACCGATGAGCCGAGCCAGGAAGTAAACAAAGCCCAAACCCACAAGAAAAAATTCTGAGCAATCGCGGGGCATACCCGACCTGCGAATCACCTGTCCTCGCTGCTTTCGAATAATGATACAGTCCAATAGTTTATGTAAAATATATCAAGTTACCTGTGAGTTTTTATTCGACTTCACTTTATAGCAAATTGGTGGCTACATTCCTTCCGATTTTCTATTCCTTTTCATCTAAGCACCAAGAAGAGCTGAAAATAAACGTCGCATTGTTGGACAATTAAATCAGCTAATAATCAAAAGTGTGCAAATAGTTAAGTAGTAGTAGTAGCATAATAGGAGAACTTGGAGCAGTAATTCGTTTTTTTCCAATGCTCCCACACTTCTCCGTGTCCATGTCCTCGATCAGGAAACTGTTACCCGCCAAGTAAGAGGAAAAATCAGCTTTTTTCGCTTAAACGGCGCTGTCAAAAAAAAGGGCCACTTGCCAGGAAAATGGGATGGGTGGCGATGCATTAAGTGGGAGTTGGGAAACTAATGAAAGAGGAGCGCGGGGTGCCAGGAGTGCCAGGAGTGCCAGGGAAAGGAAATGTATGCACGTAGGCGAAAACAACGGCTAGAAATTGATACATTTCATACAATTTACTTGCAGTTGCCGTTGCCGTAAGTTGCTGTTGCAAGTTGCTAGTTGCTAGTTGCTAGTTGCAAGCTTAGTCTGCCGGGGACGCGTGACTTTGTGACATTTAATGCCAGTTTGTCAGCTGGCTTTGTCAACGGCATCGCATGCACATTGTATAGTGCATAGTGCATAGTACATCGTGCATAGTGCATTGTGGGCTAGGCGGATGCGAAAATAACACAATGAAATTTGCACCCGCGACAGGCATTTCCAATTCAAGTCTCCGTTTGATAGGCCTTTAACGAAGCATGTGATGGCCTGAAGTGCCAGCGAGAAGTGGAGTGGGCGGGAATTCGGAAAGCATATTCAGTCAATCATTTCATTGAATCGGCAGGACTGAAAAGAGACTCAAATGCAGTTATGGATGCGATCCTACGATCCTGCGATCCTGCCATCCTACGATCCTCCATCGACCACCACAATGGCCAAGGTGATGTTCGAAAAAATGAAATTAGGGAATGAACCAACACAAAGCCGAACAAAGCGGCGAACTGGGGTGAACTGGTCATTTCGCACGCTGGGCCATTCATACAAAATGTACCATTTATGCTAGCGGGCATCGCCTTGGCATTTGGATTGAATTGCGAATGAATCGCCCAAGCATTTGGTCCTCTGGCCAACCTGGGGCCCCCAGCTGTGCAGGAGGAAGTAGGAAGTGCGCAAAGGAAGTCGACTGGGCCAACTGACCGGCCAACTTCTAAACACCTAAATGGCTAAACTGCTAAACTGCTAAACTCGCAAACTCCCAAAACTCTGACAAACTGACACGCTGACACGCTGACACAGTGGGAAGTGCAGCTCAAAAAACGACTTGGAAAGGAAAGACCAGGACAGGCAGGCGGAAAACCCATTTGTCAAGTTCCGGGGCGCTACTCACCGAGATCCTACAGCTGCACAGAGATACATACATATATATATACAGTACAGATGCGAACGCAGATACATTGGCGGGACGCATCCTTGCCCATCATCCTCCTCGATTAGCCAATGATCCGGCGAATGATCCAACCTCTCAGGAGGTTGGACAACTTTTTATTAACCGCGACAGAAAGATGTAGAAAACCCTCCATTTGCAGCATGCAGAATCAATTTTTGGCGCAAGCAATAAAATTGCTTTTAATTGTCAGACTTTAAAAGCAGAAATCTGATCGGGAAGAACAGCTGAATGAGTTTGTTTATCCCTAAGCTGACTTAAGCCCCTGATGGATTGGCCAAAATTGACTTCGGATTGACTCGAGAATGGAAATCTTCTACTCCGGGTCGTTTGGGATCGCAAGCCACCCCAAAGGCCGAGGAAATATCACCGATCAGCCCGAAGAAAACCAAACAGATAACCAGCTGTATTTGCTGTATTTGAGATACGAGTACATGCAGTTCATACATTTGTACATTCGCATCTTGAAGGTCCTTTTTGACTTCTATGCTGCATGGACAACGGCAACGGCTACGCCTCCTTGTTCGGACCCATCCCCTTACATAACATACATAGTTCCCATCTGAGCAAACAAAATAGCAGGAATCAATGGATCAATAGGGCGGAAGGAGCGGAAGGAGCGGCAGCAGGCTACAGGATCACGCCAGCACAACTGACCAGAAGACAAACCTCTGCGGATCAATCAGAGCGCATTTGGAGGGGAGATACACTGCTAAACAAATTATATAAATGCTGAGGTTGAAGTAGAAATGTCTATTGGTGAGTTTCGCACAACTGTGTCAAAGTTTCCGTAACTTTCGGGACTGGAATACGATGGAGTACCTATTAAAGCCAAGGTAGGCGGCGTTTACGAATCATTCTGGCATTACGGGGTACAATAAAAATGAGGCAAAATAAAAAACACGTATTTTTGAAACACTGAAAGACTTATGGTTAAGTACATATACTTATTTCTCAGACCTTTTTTCGTGTGCACACACATAGGTGAATGATGCATTTCCGGCGAGAGAACAATACACAATCCCTTTGGCAAAACTCGTTTCCATTTTTTTGGGTTTTGTAAATCACTTCCGCGCAACGAATTGGAGACCCGAAATTGTCATGGACGTCAATTGACAACAGGAGTCGTCCAAAACCAGGGGCGAGGAGGCGAGAAGGCGGGAGGGGGGCTGAGGCTGTAGAGTACATGGTATAGAGTACAGGGTATCGAGTATGGAGTAGCTAGAGGGTCAGGTCAAAAGGGAGAGTAGAAGAGTATAGGCAGATCCGGAAGGTAAATGGTAAATTAAAATGGATGACAATGGGATGAGCGAAGGGGAGGGGGAGCGGGCCTCCCTTGCCTTTGGCTGCGGCCAAACGAGCATTAAATGAATTACTGAATGAATAAGTGTGAATAAGTGTCAGTGGCAGTGTGAGTGTGAGTGTGCCTATCCATGTGAATGGCTCCGAGTGCTTACATGTGTGTGTGTGTGTGTGTGTGTGGCACGCTGCTCGAGGCTGCTGCAACATGGCCGCCTAATTGTATCCGCGTTAAGCAAACACCTTTTGCCAAATACCTCGATTTTCACGCCTGGCGAGGCGTTTAATTGGGGTTGTTGTGCTGGCAGTTCCCGCTCGCTCACATCTACTCGGATGTATGGGCCAAAGCCAAAGGACGTCGGGTCTTTGGCGCGGTTTGCCTGCGATTAACAACGTCGATTTGTGACACCCAACATACTTTATTGCATTCGAATGCGAGTGCGAGTGCTTTGGTTCATTGTATCTTTCGGATGCGGATGTGATTGCGATTGGGCCAGCACGCTGTCACACTTCAAATCACACTGCCAAAGGACAGCTGGTCCTGTGCAGGATCCTAGTTGGGACCACAAAAGCCGCCGTAACAGTGATTTCAATGTAGGAACATTTGAGTTTGCAATTGTACTTACTTAACTTATTTAAAAGCTATGACAACAGCGTCTAGGGAATATGCAGACTGGTATTTGACAATAAATGGATTAAACAAAATTGAAGAAATAACTATCTAGAACTATTTGTGTATGTCCGCCACAAGGAGCTCTCTGTCCATTGCAACGCAACTAGATTGAAAATGCATTCAGAAAACTGAAATAAAAACAAACTAGAATGGGAATGCCAAATCCCTAAAGGCCGAGCAGAAGGACGACAAGGACGAGAGTGGCAATTGAAGTTGTTTGTACTTAGAAATAAGCACAAACAAAGTAGTTTGAAGTGCGGAAAATACAGAAGCATGCATACAAAAATAAATAAATACACAAATAAAGCAGAAAAGCAGAGGGCAATAAAAAACAAACGAGTTTTTGCGAGAATCGAATTGAATTCGTGTGTAATTCGAATGCCAGCGCACACACAAATAGACGCACACACACACAGATAAATCCATGAGATACTAAAACTTCCTGCGGAAGCTAAGCCATAACAACAACGGCGACGCACACAAAGGTTTCACTTTGATATTAAATGCAACATCATCATTAAGCCCAATAACAATGGCCAACAACGAACGAACAAACGCCCCTGAAGATGGGCGTGCGCATTGTGGGAAAATTTCCCCGAAAAAGTCCTTTGGCGCAACCAAAATTTCCCAAACATGCGCGTCAGCCCACCGTGCATGTACCGCTATATCTCTCCTGCTCGCACGCTCTTCCGATTGGCCAGGCGGCCATGACGCGCCCACTTGGACGGCGACGGCAACGGCGACAGCGACGTCGGCAGCGGTTATTACAAGATAAAATTCCACCCCTCTCCTCTCCTCCAATCCACCCACTCCACTCCACTCGCCGTCTCCACTGCCCCACTGCCCCATGGAGACATGGAGACATGGAGACATGGAGACATGGAGGCGCATAATGGTGCGAACGTCATGAGCGACAGTGGGGTGCCCACTTTCGGGGGGCGGATGCTCGTGGACAGGGTGCCACCGAGCTGGCTCTTTGTACACACCATATCCACATATGTATGCATGTGCAGATACATATGTATCCCAACCAGTCCGTATGTAAATGGGGCCGAGCGCCAACGGACTCCTGCCATGTTTTCAATTGCCTGGGCTGTCCTGCTGTCCTTTTGTCCTTTTGTCCTGCCGTCTGCCTGTTACTGCTCGTGCTGATTATGTATATGCCCATACCTCCCACACTTCACTTTGGGCCTCCCAGTCGCTCGACGCCATGTATTGGCGCATCCTTCGTTTGAAGGATCCGCACTAATCACGAGTTGGCTTATGAAATCGAATTCAAATCGCACGAACAGCGACACTCCTTGTACATAAGGCCCCATGTCGGTGGCCAAGTGGTCTATAACAGTTCCGTTGCACGCAAGAAATTTGATTCCCAGCGAACTACTGCCGTGCAGTAAGTCAAATGTCGAAGGATAATAGCACACCTAACCCAACCAACGGCGGAGGAGAACGCTCCTCGAATGAGAAGGGATATCTCGAAATAGGGTCGCAGTTCGCAGTTCGCCTTTTCAGTATTGAAATAAATGGTTCTGGTTCAAATGGGGATTTCGATTTGGGTCAAACCTACTCAAAAGTTGCAAATAGGTTCCATAATCTAATCATGGTTGGTACTAAGCTCTAGCAATGGCAGGGCATTACAACCCGATTGATATTTTCAACGATGAGCAGACTGTAGAAGAGGCGAGAATGTAATCCCAGCAAGTCTTTCTTATCGCCCACGTTCCTCAATAGGATAATGGCCGATATCAGCATCTGATATTATAGTGTTAAGTACCGCTCACAACCGCATGTCCTGCCCACTCCTGCGCCCAAGTCGGGGCAAGAAGTCCGCAGGAAGTCCGCGCTCCGGAAGTCCACAAGTCCAGCAGTCCAGCAGTCCAGAAGAGCAAAAAAACAGAAGAGCAGAGTTGCGGAGAGCTGATAATGATAAATACAATCAAATGACGCGCCGAATGCTGACAACATCAAGTGCGGAGCACTGCTGCTGGAAGAGAGCGGCCCAATCCCAGAATCCCAATCTGGGAACGTCAGTTCGCTGGGTCTGAGGAGGCTTGCGAGGCGCAACAATGGCCTCACATCCACATCCTCATCCTCATCCTCATTCCCACTCACTCACTCACTCACACACACACACACACGCGCACAGAGGCTGCAGCACACACACACACACCACTGCACACCAATGCACACGCACACTCTCACTCAAGTGGCACTCTTGAGAGCGGCAGAGAAAGCAACAGGAAAGAGTTAGAGCGGGATGACGTGCGGCATAAGGACTCGGCTCACATTGTCCGTCTCGCTCTGGCGACGAATGGTGGCTGGTTCTCTCGGTGGTTGAATAGGCCACTCACATTGTTGCCGTATCCTTGTTGAAAAGGACATAAGAAGCCACTTAGCGCGCCCAACAAAGCCGAGAGTCTCTCCAGTCCAGCTGTGTGTGTGTGTGTGTGCGCGCGTGTGTGTGTGAGTATCTGCGTTATGTACCCAATGGCAGAGGGATGCAGATACAGATATGCACCACATACATAGTGATACCCAAAGACACCCCGAGCATACGACCTGGTACTTTTCTGCCGTTGGTTGTTGGGTTTTGGTTATTGGCTGTTCTGAAGCGACTTGGACTCGTGTTGAGTTCTTGATGCCTCGTTAGTTGTTGATGACACTTCAGTTTGGAATGTTTAGAGTGCGCTGCTCCGCGGACCCGTGCAACTGAGAAATCAAGGAATCAAGAAATCATCTAATCAAGAAACGTCTCGCGACCCTTGAACTATCGAACTTTCGCGGTGATAAACGTTTGCCTAAATCGAACTATGTGTGCAATTTAAGTTGCCCTAGCAGGATACCCGCCCAAATCTTCGCAGTGCTCCCCACTAAATATACATAAGCCTATTTTTTTTGCGTGCTCCGATCCCCGTAAAAGCTCCAAAGTGGCGGAGAAACGCAAAAGTCCGCCCACGCCGCCACCCGCGTCGCAGCGTAGCAAGTCAAACAGCGGTTCCCCGATATCGCACAGCGATATGACCACGTCGGCGTCCTTGGAGAGGACCCCCTCCAAGCGGGACCGAGATCGCGAGCGGGACAACAGCAGCGGTCTGGGCAGCGCCGGCAGCTTGCCCGCCTCGCCCCAAAGCGCGATCACGGTGAGCCCGTCCTCCCCGGCGACGCCGAAGCGTCCGCTGCGCACCTCAACGCCCTCGCTGGAGCGGAAGAGGGAGCGCGAGGATCGGGAGGACCGCGAGGATCGCAAGGAGCGGCAGGAACGGCAGGAGCGGCACGAGCGCCAGGAGCGCCTGGAGCGGCACGAGCGGCACGAACGGGACAGAGATCACGAGCGCTTCGCCGCAGTCTTCAGCACCGCCAGCACCACGGTGCCCACGAACACGAGCTCCAGTTCCGGTCTGGCGCCCGAGCAGCTCCGCATTCCGACGGGCGCAGCCGCCTTCAGCGGATTCCCGGGACTCCACAGCATGAGTAGCCTCATGCTTCCGTCGTCGGCGGCGGTGGCCGCCGCAGCAGCCGCCCCCTTTCTGCCCTGGTCGCCCATCCTGCTGCCGCCGTGGAACCACGCCCTCCTACCAGCCGCCTTCTATCCGGCGGCCCTGCGAAACGCTCTGCCCGGGTAAGCACAAGGATTCCGATGGAATACTTCACTACGATTGATCCCCTGGAGTGGTCGATTACCTATCTATCCATTTATTACGAGAAACCTATTTCGGAGATTTCTGGACATTCGATAGATACAAGTTCGCTTAACTATGACCTCAATTTCGAGGACTATTCCATTGGTGGCACACACAAATCTGCTTACGGAAGCTGCAACTAAGACCAGGACACAGAGAAATAGGACATGGAAACAGATGGAAACTTACTGAAAGTTACCGACCAACAAATCGTTTGCCTTTCACTGCTGATCACCTTGTCAAAAAACTGCTTTTCCCAATGACCTATATCATTGCATTAGTTCTGTAGTAATCCTAATCTTACGATTGGCAAACTAGGCTTCTTGAGGCAGAATTTGCAATCGCCTTCGCCTAAGCTCCGACTGAAACTCAAACTCACACCCTGCGAGCCCCTGCCTCCGAATTAGCTGCATCAGTGCTTATAGCAGATAGCAGATCCCATATAGCTGATGGACTTGTCCGGCTAATCCTGGCAGCTCCTTAAATTGCAAGTACAAGTACGAGTACAAGACACAGGGCATAATTCCCCCGCCTCTTTGATCTGGCAAGTACTCAAGGTCCTGGCGATTGGCCGGGGAAATTGGGAAACTCTGGCTCGCAGCTCGAGCCTGGCTTAGAAATTCCCGTAGGTGAGAGCCAGGGAAACCCCAATCGGCAGCGACATGTGTACGGCAGACACAGATGCCTCGGGACAGGACTCGGCACTCAGATGCTGGCGTCACACTGTCTGGCAATGGGATTTCCGCACGGGAGGACGGGGAATGCCCGTGTGGCCTGGCCATAGCGTGGGAAATTCGCGAGTCGGGATCGCCGGGAAAACTCGAAATGGAAATGGGAAAACCGGAAGCGAGCAAACTTGCGCCAACATGTGGCACGACCTGTTCGCCCTAAAGAGCAGAGAGAAGAGTCCCTGCTGACCTGTGCTGACCTGCCCTGACCCGAGCAGCAGGTAGCAGGTAGCTGGTAGCTGGGAAGGCGATCCGTGCGAGGCGGATTTGCGTTTAATTGTTGATGGTATTAGGCGAATCAAAACTCGGCCTCTGGCCGGGACTAGGTGTCAATAATCCAGCGATTTGGGTGCACTTATTCAAAGTTAATTCCGGGGGAAACGTGCGCGTCTTCTGCAGGATCTTCTGCCTCTTCCTCCTGCACATCCCATCCATCTCCACCTCCACCTCTTCCCTTCCTAACAACGGCAAGTGCAGAAATCTGTGAAAGTCAGAGCGCAAACAGGTAGTACAGGTAGTTTCCTTTGCATATCCCGACCGAGGGACTCCCTTTGTTACACCTTCCGGCCATTCATGCGAGCGACGGATCGACAGGATGTCGCTGCAATAAGCGTGAAGCAGGAAAAGATCGTTCCGAGTCCTCTGAGGAGCCATCTTTATATTCGGGCAGTCATTAATCACAATTTGCAGGAACAATTAAGAAACTACACAGAATCCCACAAAGAATTCGTACAACTCATCGTTGGTATAAAGATTAAAGTATCTTTTCTGCCTTTATCTCTTAGTATCAAGAAACTAAAGTTCAGTTAGAATTCAATTAGAAGTGTACTAATCAATTGCCTGCATATTTTGATCTGCTTGCAGCTTATTCGATGCGAAAGTGCCGTCGTCCCAACGCTCTGGCTTCCATATATCGGACATCCTGAACTTGGAGGGCTCCGAGCTGAAGAACGCCGCCGCTGCCGCCGCCGCAGCCGCCCAGCATGGCAGTGACTTGAGCCACCACTCGGCCACCGAGTCCACCAGTGGCCACCGCGGCCAGGGATCTCACACCTCGCCCTCGGCGCTCTCGCCCACGCCGGCTGGCGGTTCGGTGGACGAGCACCACAATGGCAGCGGCACGGCGGGCGGAGCGGGAGAAGCGGACCACCACAGCACCACCGAGCATCACGCCCCTCCGAGCCACGCACAGCAACAGCACCCGCACCACCAGCAGCAGCAGCAGCACCACCACCAGAACCACCACCCCCACCTCCTCCTCCCGCAGCAGCACCACCAGCAGGCGGTGGCCCCACTCCCTTTGGCGCACCACCAGAGCGGCGAGGCCCAGAGCCACGCCCACGCCAACGCAGCCGCCGCCCACCTGCTGGCCAGCCACAATGCAGCGGCTGCGGCCGCCGTCGCCGCCGGCCAATACCTGCCCAACCTGCCAAAGAACTTCCCGGGGAGCTTCGGCGACGAGATGTCCTCGTACCACCACATGGCCCAGACCATGCTGCAGCACTCGGGCAGGAGTGCGTGGATCAAGGAGAACGAGCTATACGGTAAGGGGATATTTCCACTCATATACATGCCATGTCCTGCTCATATCAATAGCCAAGTTAAAGGATTTTCCTAGAGTGGATTACGTTGTATTTAAGGAGCAAGTTATACTAGGTGGTGAGAATGGGGTATAGAAGTATATTAGTTCTTGGATCACAACTCGATACTCATTCTGAATCGAATGATGTTGGCTTCAAAATAGACTCGGCAGCCCTGCTGAGCAAACTTCCAATTCCCATTTTCGACTGCATTTAACCCCCGATTAACTGGCCGACTAATGATATTGTTCCGTAACTACCCACTACCCAGTACCCACTACCCACTACCCAGTACTCCGGAGGACGTTGAGGCAGTCGAGCGATGAGGCAGCTGTATTTGCATACCCTGTGGATCCGGCGGATTCACGTGCTCCAGGGTGTGGCAAGCTTTGTTGTTTTTTATTTTCGTTATTCGGCAGTTAACTGCGGATCGAAATGGGTATATGACTTCGAATCGAGGAGCGGGGGTTGGGCTTCCCCTTTAATCATGACTAATAGTTTGTGTGCGCTTCACACTTGAGGATTAGCCCTGTTGTTTTTCTGCCAGTTGACGTCCTTCGTGTCCTTCGAGTCCTTCGAGTCCTGCGAGTCCTTTGGCCAGGGCATTCAATCGCTGCCCGCTCGATCGCTGCTTGTTGTTGCGGCCCAAACATTTCTCATCCTGGAAATTTATGGCACGCACTTCCGCCTCATCCCTTCCCACCTCTGTTTCCTTTATTCCCTTATTGTTTAGCTACAAATTATTGCTGCTGCCCACTTGCCGTTTTTTATTTTTTGCTGTCTGCTCTTTTTGGGAGTTTCCACAGCTGCGAAGGAGCGAAGGAGTCGAGGAGGAGTCCTTTTGATTATATTAAGTTATTAATTTGTTGAGTTGTCATGGTGAGCGCACGGCTTTCACTGGCAGGACAACTCTGCTAGATGAGCATTAGGAGCTCCTCCGACCAACGACCCTTGGGTGTGTTGTTGTTTTATCAATGTCCCACGGGGAAATCCCCGGGCAGGTGAAACACACATTAGAAGTTACTTCTAGGAGGGTGTCATATATACACCATATCACTATCGCTTCTTTTTGATTCTGCGTAGTTGCATTGCAACGTTTGTGGAAATGACAAACTTGAAGTTGCCTGAATAGTGGCATAAGCCCACCATAATGCCTCTGCAACCGCAGATCCCGCCCCAGAAAATCAGAAGTAGCCACACCCGGTGATAAATCACTATATGCTGCAAGTTCGGAGCTCTTTAGAATGAAAGGGAAAGGGGGCGAACCGGAAGAGCCCCGGCTACCATTGATGTGTTTGAGGTCTGGCTTTTGTGTCGTTCCTTCATTACGATCCTGGTTACTGGTTACTGGATCCTGGTTGCTGGTTTTTAGTACTGGCCCAGGATCAGCACTCATTCGGCGATCGTTTCAGGTAGACAACAAGGGAAGGGAATACCCACCTATGTAGCTACGAGTATACAAGCATATGTATTTGTATGCATTTCTGTGTGCGATCTCTGTTTGTCTCCTCCGCCTAATTGGCGTTGTTAGGGTGAAACGCGGGGCAACTAGGGGATGGGCAGGGGTTGATTCGACGCTGCAGACCATAAAGAGTGCATACATCTGGCATTTGACATTGGGATCGCTGGCGAGCGACCACAGCTTCATGTTGCGCCTAATCCAATTGCCGTAGTTGCGATCCTGACTTTCCCCCTCCGTTGTCCCGAATTCTGCATGATCACTTGGTAGACGGACGTGGAGGATGCGGAGGGGTGTGTCGCTACATTAATTTACGGCTAAAGAGGTTTTTCAATTGCTGACAAATTCCCACCCAGCCCTCTCACCCCGCCATTGTCTTGCCATTCTGAATTCTGCATTCTGCATTCTGAAAATCCAATTCATTGTGAAAAAATCCAAATAAAATGAATGGCCAAACAATTTATTCCTCACTTAGCGTCGTATTGGGAGGGGAGCTTAGCCATATTCACTATTTACTAACCAAACCCCTTTCCTCCTCGATTCCAGGAACCCAGCAGCCCGCCAGTCCGGATAGCACCTCGCCAGTGACCTCGGAAGTGTCCTACACCTACATAGGCTCCAATTGCCAGACTTCGCCCGCCCTCTCCGGCGACTACAAGAGCTACAGTCGGTCGGCGGACAGCGATGCACTGTCCGTGGGCGATGCCCTGCACACCCTCCACGGATCCTCGGGCAATGGGGGTGCCGGCGGCGCCACGACCGCCCATGGGCTGCACAACAACAATAACAATACGACGAACAACAACAACCACAGCCTGAAGGCCGAGGGCATGAATGGAGCAGGCAGTGGCCACGACGACAGCCTGAACGAGGATGGCATCGAGGAGGACATCGACGACGTGGACGACGCCGACGGGAGCGGCGGCGGGGATGCGAATGGATCCGACGGTCTGCCAAACAAGAAGCGCAAGCGACGAGTCCTGTTCACCAAGGCGCAAACATACGAGCTGGAGCGCCGGTTTCGACAGCAACGCTACTTGAGTGCCCCGGAACGCGAGCACCTGGCCAGCTTGATCCGCCTGACGCCGACGCAGGTGAAGATCTGGTTCCAGAACCACCGCTACAAGACGAAGCGGGCGCAAAACGAGAAGGGCTACGAGGGCCATCCTGGCCTGCTGCACGGCCACGCCACCCATCCGCATCACCCCAGTGCCCTGCCCTCGCCGCGACGGGTCGCCGTTCCGGTTCTGGTGCGGAACGGAAAGCCCTGCCTGGGCGACACCTCCAAACTGGGCGCCGACTGCGTTTCCGTGCCCTCAGCCACCGCCACCGCCATGCAGAATGCCGCCGCCGCCCATCACCTGGTGGCCCTAAACGGAGCGGCCGCCTATCAACATGCCGCTGCAGCCGCTGCCGGTCTCCATGCCCACGCCCATGCCCACGCCCACGCCCATGTACACGGCCATCCCCACGCCCACGCCCACGCCCAGAGGGCCGCCTGGTGGTCCTAATATTGCTAGGAGCTGGCATTCCCGGGACTGGGGGGCAACTGGACTGCAATAGGCTAACTAGTCCGTGGAGCGATGAGCCAGAAGCTGAGTAAAAGAATACACACAAGTAATTGAAACATATGCAAGTCCCCACTTCCCACTAAACACTACCCACTACCCACTACCTACTAGCGTTTAGTCTCCCGGATTTTCCCCGAGTCGTTCCGTTCCTGTACATAGTTTATATATATACAATCATATATATACCCAAATGACATACACACGAGTATATCCACTCCCGGATATCAGACCAATGCCCATGACAAAAGAAAACTACATTTCCTTCTGAATAAAAAACCATTTGCATTACACTAGTGTCTCTTGTCAAGCGCATTTAAATCGCATAAAATCTAGAAGTAGACCCATTTTTTTTTATTTTTTTTTTAGACCTAAGTCCAAGCCCAAAGATAAAATGTGTAAATATAATATAAAAACGAAGTAATAAAGTAATGAACTTAGATTATTTCAAACGGCAAAATAATAATAAGCAATATGCAACTAAATCTGTACTATATAACTATAACCAATTCAAGCGTAATAAGTGTTCAAATTTTGTAGACAAAACTTATTGGCCTTTTTTTTTCTATGAATACATATATACTATAATATAGGCACTTAGTCCTAACACATATTTTTTTCGTGAGTGTGTGCGTGTATAGAGAGTAAAAATCTTTGAATTTATAGCAAGTAATGAGTTCATAAATTGTAACAAAAAAAAAACACAGACAGTGAACTGCGAAGTTCATGTCAGAGATTTAATAAAAACCCATTACATACATTAAACAAAACGCTTTTATTTGGAGTAAAGGCACGATTCCATTTATATATATGAACATACATATATAGTTGGATCCCAGGAAAGCTTGAGCACCACTCTATTGATCCGTGCATTAAACCTGTTATGTTATAAGAGTTATTGCCCTATGCACTTTATGGGATCGTAAACGGCACCCTCTCCCAAATTCCGTGGGGTGCTGGTCTATAGTACGTACTATAATGTATAGTAGGTATAGTACGTATCGATGGGGCGTATAAACATGTTGGACAAACAATAAATATGGTCTTGATTATGGTTGTTAGCTACCGTTCTGCGATTGGCACCGTAATCCGTCCAGTTCGCCTGATTACGGCACCAGAACAGCACTCGATGGCTCGGATCGAATCGGATCGGGTTGGGTTGGATTGGATTGGGAATCGACGGATCGGGTGGCGGGTGAGGGTAATGGCCATAAAGCCAGTGGGGCCGATAACGGGAGCGGCCAGAAATACAGGGTAATCATCGGATCTGGCCCCGGCAGGCGGAGCAACCTGTCTGGGGGCTCCGATTTGGAAGCAATTAGCCACCCCACCACCCCAGGCCCCTTCAGCCGATGGGTGATGGCAAATCAGTTGGGAAGATATGGACTGCGGCACAGATATCCCACTCTTCGCCGCTTGAAACAGTTGACACAGTTGGCATAGCTGGCAGAGTTGGCACATAAAGAACTCAAAGTCAAGTAGAGGCGCTGGAGTATCTCATAAAATACAACGAGTGCTATTCTAATAAACGGCAAATTAAATTACTCATCAGTGGACTACTGGCACTTGGGATAAGTGGACCCACATGCTCGTCCATCCATCCATTCAGCTACCATCGATCAGCGCCGAAAATAACATTTGCGGTGTATTAATAATCATCAAATGGCTATGACTATGGCTATGGCCCAGTCATATAGCCACTATATGGAATTGCGAGGAGGGGTATACGAAATCGAAACCGTTTTACACGGCCCATAAACACATCAACTTTAGCTGAAGTACCATAAATATGGCCCCTCCATGTGCCACGGTCTATGGTTGCTCTCCACTCTCCGGTTAATTATTCTTTAACGACTTGTTTTTCCGGATCCATCTGAGTGTCCGAGTGTCTCAATAGGTAGCACTGACCACGGGGAAGGCTTTACTACACAAGTGGCTGGCTGGGGGCTACTTCTTCTGCTACTCCCCTTTATGATCCCTTTATGATCCCTTTATGATCCCCTTATGACCCCCTTTATGATCCCCAGTGCGATCCCCTGTGTGATCCCCTGCCTGATGCCCCATTTGTCCGGCGGGAATCGCCAACGAATTAGCAGCAGTAAGTACCTAATTGCAGCACCCTTTAATGGGGCCCATAACCCATTTAAATGGCCGTACATATATAGCATACTATAGGTGGCCATAAAGTCATCGATTTGCCTTATCTGGCGGTGGGCTGTTTGGGGTGTGTGTTACATAGGAGTGTGGAGTGGCAAAGATCCAAGTACAGCCCCTAATCGCAGCCTAATCATTTGCATACCTGTATCGCGCAAATCGGAGCGGACAGGATGTTGATTGTGCCCGTATATATACTATACTATAGTAACTACCAAACGAAACGAAAGCAAACGAAACGAGTATATGGCCCCGGTGAGTACATTTCAATACAATTCAATGATCTAGATTAGAGTGGGCCAGTGATATAGCCCTGGGCTGAACGGCAGGAGCCTTTCACAATCGTGAAATAAACTAATAATATTCTCTCCCGCCCCCTCGAACTCCCATCCCCTCCACACGAAAGTGGAGCCCCGATAAGCCCGATTTCCACTGCCTGTTGGGCTGTTGGGCTGTTGGGCTGTTCGACTGTTCGACTGTTGGACAACCCGCGACGTTTACACGCTGCGCCAAGCTGATTGCCTTCTCCCCGGAATCCCCAGACGCCGTACCGCTCCTCGGACGATATCAGCGATATGTCTCACAACCGCTTGGACAGTTATTTGGCCGATCGGCCCGATCCGATCCGATTCAATTCGATTCAATTCGATTCGATTCGATTCGGTTCGGTTCGGCTCGGTTTGCCCCCGGTTCGCCACCTCCGCGTCCGCCTCCTCGTCTGCGATGCCCCACCTGGTCAAGCATGCATGACCGTCATGTCAAGTACAAATGTGCAGCTTATCGCAGTGTTAACTACAACTGAGCACTGAGCACTGAGCACCGAGTTGTGCTGAGGGGTCGGGGTTTCCTGGTGGATTCAGTGGCGTTTAATCTGGCACTTTACTCGGTATTGTTCATTACGAGAACACTCCCCCCCCTTCCGCTTGGCACCAATGCGGAGTTATTCCAGCATCGCTGATCTGTATATCTTTTATCTATCCTTTCCCAACCACAGTTCGATCTATAAGTGCTAGTTTCTCATAAAAATAGTTTTGAGTAACTATCGCTAATGCTGCCTCCTTCAGCTCCATCGTACTTCCTTTGGCTGAATAGGGGGAAAGGGGGAAATGCTTCACAGCGAATGTCCAGCTACATGGGTTTTTTTGTAAGCACCTCTTCATTGACCCATATCTTTTAATGCCAATTGGGTAATGGAAAAAGCCGGCTCCGCATCGGAATTGAAATTGAAATGGGAATGGGGGAATGGGAATGAGCGAGGAAATGATCGAGGAAATGATCGAGGGCCCTCCAGACACTTGTGCCCCAAGAACGGTGCCACTGCATAGATAGAGTGCGAGGCGTGAAGAGGCATTGCTTACAACACTGATCGGAGGTGATTTTCGAATGGTCGGGCTTTAAACTGGAACTCCTTGAATTTGGCATTGATAAAGCTATGGACGGGTGGACATCGGCGACACAGATATAGTCCAGATACGGATACAGGTACAGGTACAGCTACAGCTACAGATACAGATACTGAATCGCGCTTCCAGTTTGTAATGAAAAATTGATTAGGGCAGGCGTTCTGCCATGGGGTGTATATACAAACGCATATACATATACACAAGCGCAGACGGTCCGATCAAACAATAAATTTATCACAAAATAAACGTCGAAATTAAATACAAAACAAAGCAGACCAAGCCAAATCAGGCCAGCAACTGAGCAAATAAATAAGATTGCAATTAATAAAATAATCGATAAGTGGCCATTCAGCAGCTACATAAATGTGTATGTAGAAGAAGTAGATGGAAGCTCTATCAAATACTCCTTTGTATCATAATATTAACTTTCATCCTGGCTCACAGGCTCATGACTCACAGGCTAAGCCACTGACCTCTTCTACTTTCCTGACTTCAAAATAAGCGTTATTTAAATGTAGGTGCATATATTTTAGAGAGTGTATATCCCTAGTCGAATGGATGGTGGAAAATAGGGCCATGGTATGTGAGGAGCTGGATGCGACAGGGAAGGCATTTTCCCACAACTGTCCAATGGGATTCGACCTCCTGGCAGGACTCGTGCCCACAGGCCAAATGCAATCTTAATGACCAAACTCTCCGGCGAACACAATGCCCTGATCCCGCCGTGAAAAATGGGGTTTACAAAGTTGCGGGGCGCAGCTCTAATTAGCCAATGCGGGGCCGTAAATCGGCGGAAGGGCGGGAAAACCAGTGGGTGGGAGTGGGTGGTAGATGGAAGACAGCGGGACGGGGGTTGTAAGGCAAATCAAATTAAGGCGCAAGTTGATGGCGCATTTTACAGTCGTGCCTTTTCGGGGTGGCGGCGGATGGAGTCTGGGGATTTTAATAATGTTGTTGCTCATTTCGCGACCAGCGTCATTATCAGCATGTAATTTCTCATTTTCATAGTCAATTAAGTCAATCACTCGCCCTTTTGGCCACCGCAAGGGCTTGCAGACCTGAAAGTCGAAAACTGAGCACTGAGAACTGAGCACTGAATACTGAAGGCCAGCATGGAAAGCATGGAAAGCATGGAAAGCCACCCCTGTTAACACGTCGGCGGTGGCGTGTTTCCGTTTCCGCTTTCCACACCTTTTGTTTATTTGTAACGCAATTTAAAAGCGCCGCGCCGCGCCGCGCGTTTATTGCTCAATTTCGAGCAGAGAAAAGGGCATTAGGTATTAGGTATTCATACACAATCACCGGACTCATCGATGGGCGATGGAGGATGACTGGATAGATTCGCCGGTGGGCAGGGGTTTGGATAAATATACACCCACCCTCAACTCAAGGCAATAACTGTAACAATTTCAAGCACTAAAACGACACGTGGCAGCTGCTTTTAAAATTGAATTTCCTGTCATGTAATCTTGTCCAGAGTCAATTGTTTCTGTATTTGTGTATCGAGCATTGTGCATTTGTATGGCTGTGTGTGGCTTTTGCACCACCCCCTTGTTTTCCCGCCCGCACGTGCCGCATTGTGTTTTCCCTGTGTGGGTTTTCGAAAGGTACCCGTTCCCCCCTTCGCAGTTTTGGGGTGCGCCGCGGTCACACTTTCTTATTTATGAAGATGCGGCCAATATGCTGACGATTTGCTGACCCAGTAATACCGAGAGTTTGCTTTATGGGTGTGAATGAGGTTTTATGCATTCACAGATTGACTTTCTAATGGGGTGTGAAAAGCCGGGGGTGGGAAACACGGCGTTACACGCACGGGGGGATAACAAGGATGTGCAGGTCTCTGTGGCATCTGAAATGCGTAATTAATCGGGGGAGATCAGGCCGAAAGGTAATTAATCGCGGATGGAAGGTAATTGAAAAAGTAATATAGTATCAGCACATCATTGGAAAGTTTTTCACGTTTTCCAGACTCTATAGCTTTAAACAACGCAAATCGACAGAGTGCACTGTTATTACCTTTATAACAACTACTTTTAAAACTATACCTTGTGTATATTCATTCCCATCCATTCTATAGCTTAGTCAGCTCATTTTTGGAGCGTTTCCCAGCGACCGATGTTCACATGCCTAATTAGCATGTCAATAAGTCGAAAGGGAAAAGGCAAGCAGAAATGATTTTACCCCTAATGAAAGCATTGAGGGACAACAGATCGAGGGGAGGAGTTGCATGTGGAATCGCGAGGCGTGCGCCATTAAAAGGCCACGAACATCAATTTATATACTATATTGCATTACCATGATTTGCATAAAGGGCACACGCATACGCATAACCAAACGCATATCTCATACTAAAAAAACACACATACTCGCCACTCCCCCTCAGCCGCGAAATCACGGACGAAACAAAGGGAAACCCCATTAAACCAATATAAATTTGCACTCTCTCATGACCTCGGCGAGTGGCCCTTTCATGTGCTGTTTGTGTTTGTGTTTGGGTTTGGGTTTCTGTATCCTGGTGGTTGCTGCTGTAGTGTCGATCGACTAATTTGAATATAAATATGAATGCGCCGAGCGCCGAGCGCCGGTGTTCGCTTGCACCAACCACCTTCCCACGACATCGATACGTAGGATACTATACTATCCCATGCGATACGATCCCAGCCATTAGCAGACAAAAGAACAGCTCGCGAGGCACCTGTAAAGTGGACAGGGGGCAGGGGACACTGGGAGAAAAGATGTGCGCCTTGTACTTGCATTTCAAAATGCAAATTATTGAATAGTCACTAGCCAGGCTAAGGTCAGCATGGGTACAACTGTCCGCATCGCCAGAGATAATCGAATGTCAGATACCTGGGAAGTAAAGAGGCTCGTAAACATTTTTCCTCTGTGGAACCTGGATGGCGAGCCCACTCCTTCTGCGAGTTCAACCTTTTTGGCCTTTTATTGCATTATTATTGGTAAATAAACAAACACGATCGCAGGGACGAACAGAATCGGCGGGAAATCAATCAATGGAAATGCAAATGAAAATAAAACTGGAAAGGCTCTTCGGTGGCAATTAACGACGCCGGCAATCTGGTGGCGATAGATAAGTGAGCGAACGGAAGTCATTGAAAGGATTGCCTCGAAACGTGTCCTCTGCCCCACCCCACCCCACACTACCCCACCCTCTAACCTTTGACCGCCTGCGGGCGTGTGTGCCGCCTAATTGCCCGCGACCGAAAGTGGTGGGCGCAACTGAGGGTTTGATCGGAAACTCGAGTAGACCTCGAGTAGCCCTCCTCCCGCGAATCGGGGGAATCCAAAAGTGTTAGGTTCAAATCTTCGCAAGGACCTGAGTGGCAAACAACAAGGATATTTAAACTTATTACGTGAGAGATGAGAGATATTGTTATTGATCAGGATCAGCTCTCTCCGAGTCGCTTAAGCCATGTCCGTACGCCTGTCCGTATAAAAGTGGAAAGCTATGCACGTAAGTAAGTAAGTAAGGCTTCTCCGGACGTATTCTAGAGTTTCTCAGCACAGACCATATATTTATTGCAATAATAAAAGCGTAGAAATTGAGGAAACGAGGGGTGGCGTTTCGGGTTATGGGTCTAGGGACGGCCGTGGAGTGGTCAGTGTAGTGAACTCCGAGGAACTCAATAAATCAGGGGGCCAGGAGGGGTCACAGGCGGACAATTGACGTCAACAATAAGTAACAATGATGTCGACTTGTAATTGAATTGATTGACAATATTTTATGCGAAACCAGAGGCCAGCAGCGAAACATTTCCGGCAAGCAAGAGGGATCCAAGGACCCTTCACGACAGAATTTGTTTAGATTAGCATTAATCGGGTGGTTGGGGGGTGTCGTTGCTCGATGGACCACTGGGTGAGTGGCCATAAAAAGCGATAAGAAGATTCAATAAAAATACTTTAAGCGGAAAAACAAACTTGAATGGCATAAAAAAGGGAACAGCACGAAAGGGGAACAGCGCACACAAAAAGATTCAACTCCGCCCGCCCGATTGAAAGGACGAATAACGAAAAACGAGAAACGAAAGGGAATCCAGCATGGACAATATGTGCAGGACACCCCCATGGGCCGGCAAGGAAGGGAAAGAAAGAAGCTGCGCTTTTTAACTAATGAAATCGTTTGCTAACGTTTGCTAAATGAAACGTGAAGAGTCAAATCAAATGAAAAGCAGCCAGAAAGCAGGGTTTCTTCTCGCCAGCGGAAGCGGAAATGTGTCGCCGTTCAGTGGCAGACAGACCCAAACAGAGCAACAAGGAGCAAACAGCATCAAAGAACTAAATATTTTAAAATTCAATCTCAAATGCGGTTACGCAAAACCAATTTAAATCCACTTGAGAGGCGAAGCTATCTCGATTTCTGGATTGGCCGCGCTCGGAACTTAAATTCAGTTTTGATGTGTGGCTAACTGTGTGTGCGTTTCCGTTTCCGGGAGTCAGAGGCAGCGGCAGCGGCTGCGGCAGCAACAGCGGCAGAGGCGGAGAAAATGTGAAAAATGGAAAATGGAAAACGGGGTGGCGGCACAGTCACTGCGGTCTGCACTCTACACTCTGCTACGCGATTAATATGCTGATTTATTCGCAACGGAAGGGTTGCTTAATTTCCACTGACGGCTCTTTTATTTATTTACTCATCCAGCCTGGACACAAGCCGAAAGTAACTCACATAAACATAAACTCCACCCAGGGCCCGCAGTGCTGGATAGCAGGTTGCAAGAAGGTATATAGGACTCAGGTCGGTCATGAATACTAAGTGCAATACTCGAAGTGCTCTAAATGTTCATTGTTCAGTCAAGCTATGTCCAGCTAACAAAAACATCGAAGTTAGTTACAGTCAGTGAAACATTAACCATTAGACATTAGACTTAATTAGATAATGAAGTATCTATAACCACGGCAATCTCTGGTTCCAGCAAATGCCTGGCCGCAGATATGCCCTTTTCCTTGGCCATTTTCAGCGGCCCAAAAAGTTGATCGCTTTAGTTCATTTTTCTACTTGGCTTGTCTCTTCTTTCGGCGGTTTGCATATGCACAAGCCTTGTTTGTTGGACCCGCCAGCCAATTACTGCAACGAACAAACACACAAACACACAAACGCATAAATATCCCCAGCCAGGACAGCTCCGTAGTGCCGGAGTCCTGCGACCTGTCTCGTGCCAGTGGACGACTGGAATTGTGTACTTGTAGTCTGGTTATCAACTCACTTCCGGAACTTAATGGTCTGAATCCTTTGGCTGCCTTGATTTAACCCCAGATCCAGACCCAGACCCAGACCCGTTTGCCACAGCTCCATTAAAGACGAAACATAGTTTTCCGTGAGATCCTGAATCCCAAATCATTCACATAACTTAATCAACGTTCGATCTTTTGTAATGTTGCCATCCAAACCAACTTATGACGGATATAAAAAGCGATCTAATTGAAACAAGTGTGATGCCAAGGGGTCTGGCGACCCTTAAAATGTTAAGTATCTCACAAAAGCAAGACGATAACCAGTGACAAATCTAAGCCGGCTTATCGCCAAAATACATAGATACATGGATAAATTCACGCTACAGGATGCCGTCCATCACGGAGCACACTGCCCGATTCCGCCTTCTTTTGTTGGCTGACTTCCCCCCGTCCCGGTTGTGCTTTGTTTTTAATGCACTTTTGATGAAACCATCATGTCACATTACATCAAGCCAAAGCAAACTAAACAGGCAAAGGCAGGCAAACAAGTCAAACAAAGGAAAGAATAAAACTAAGCATACAAATGCTTCCTTGGACCCACACGCAGATCCCAGATTCCAGAGCCCAAACGAATCCGCCGAGTGAGTCCTTTGGGTCCTTTCAATCCTGCGGGGGTGTCGAGCCACAATTCCACAATTTCTCCCCGGACACACGGATTTGGGCTATTTAAAAGCGGCTGCTCGAAATCTCATAAACACCTCGCTCGGCACAAATTGAAATCTGGTTAGCGGGCTGGCAAGTGCCAGTGGAGGGGTGCTAAGCAAACATTGACACGCCCTCAACGCAGGAGGCTGAGTATCAAAGGACACGAGGTCGCTAAGTGGGAAAAATTCGAGTCGAATCAGAACTCATTCCGTTTTCCACAAGTTCAAATTGAAATTGTACGTAGCGCTATAGACATAGTCACTAGAGTCACTAGCTGAGTAACGGGTATCAGATAGTCGGGGCACCCGCCTATAGCGTTCTCTCTTGTTTTGTTATAATTTTAATAAAAATAATCAGTTTTTTTCCGATAGAAGTAAAAATAGTTGTCCAAAACTAGAATGTCATACCTCGTTGAATTCGTAATTAAATTTCCAATCAAACTGTGTTTTCAAAAAAAAATAAATTTTTTTTTTCAAATTTTTTGCAATTTTTGATGATGATTTTTTGCCAACTGTTATTTTGCGACTATAAATGTCAGTATTTTGATCAGAACATTCGAAATATTGGTCCGAATATGGAATGGCATACCTCGTTGATTACCTCGTAATTAAATTTCCTATCGAACTGTGTTAAAAAAAAAAAAAAATATTTTTTTCACTTTTCTTCCAATTTTTGATGATCATTTTTTGCCAATAACCGCTTTTCTGTTATTTTGCGACTATAAATATCAGTATTTTGATCAGAACATTCGAAATATTGGTCCGAATTTGGAATGGCATACCTCGTTGAATTCGTAATAAAATTTCCTATCAACATTTTTCCTATCCACATTATTTGCAATTTTTCATGATGTTACTCCTTACCAAAAATTAAAAAGAAATTTTCTTCGAAAATCCAAAAAGTTGTGTTGGGAATAGTTAGGTATGCTTATTAGCAGTATAAACAAACACATTTTTTTCGGGAAACTCGACTAAGGCGTTCTTTCTTGTTTTTCTCTGTGCACGGAAACGGAGCTCATGCGTGCAAATCAGAGTGAGCCAATTGCGGCCTAAGGACATGGGGTAAGAAGTCAGGACATGCCAGCAGGACATGCCAGATCGCAGGGGTTCTTCAGCACGGCAAAGTGGGCAAAGTGGGTGGAGCACAAACAAATTTATTGGCTCGCCGTTCGCCCTGATGCGTATTAGCTGACCACGTGGGACTCCGCCTGTGGGACAGGACAGGACAGGACAGGATTCATGAGGCTGGTTATTCCCCTGCTGACGGATAGGGTTCCTCGCACAGCGGAGTTCTTTATTGAATCTTTATTGAATTTTTATGGAATCGTTATGGGGATCGTTTAGCAGGAAGGTCGTGCACGTCATTTACAAATGTTTAGTCGAACAAATGAGTTAGGCGGGGTTGCTAAATGTCGTGGGCCAGATTTGGATAAATATTTAGCAGGCATAGCCACAAAAGAGCTATACAGGGACTAATTAACTAACTTTGTTGTCAAAACAATGATCTAGTTGTATCTGTTAAGCATGCGTGCAAATAAAATCAAATCAAATCAAAAATGCATTACTTTGCCTTGCTACCTATTTACTAACATATTGAATTATGTAAAACCCGTCAATTATACATCGTTTATTGACCTTCAGCCTCGATGACCCAACGACTTCAGATCCCGAACAGAGAGCAGAAACCAGGATGGCATTAGGTAACACAGATAGTTGAGGCGACGGGGCACTCGTGACTCTTTGTGGATCCATTGTGACTGTCATTGCAGCCGAGCTGTCGGAATAGCCGAGCAGTCACATGCAGAGCCCTTGGCCTGTTCCATTGTGTTTTTTAGTACTTCCTCGAGCAAAGAACCCTGAACTGACAACAATGGCTGGGCAGCAATGTGTCATGCTTGTTGATTTGTAAGGATGCAGTGCAGCCGCTGGAATTGTATTGACCGGAAAATCATAAAGCTCTTTGTTGCCGAGAGGAAATCAAATCGAAGCTGCCTCGTCATGGAACTGGACCATCTCTTCGAGACCGGAAATGTTGCCCACTGTATTTAATCTCTGTCCGCTCTTCGATTTTCCATTACCCTATTATAATCCTTCCCCCTCTTTTCCTCTTTTCCTCTTTCTCTCTTTTCCTTTTCTCCCTGTTCCCTTTTTTCGCGTTTCTCCGTCTTTGAAAAGCCGTGGCTTCCGCCGCAAAGTTGCTCCGATCGGCGGCGTCATTATCATGGAAAATTGTTTATAAGTTGACAGGCAGTAAACAGGATTTGCCTGCGCACATCGGAAGTGTCAGAAGCAGCGGAATGTTAAGAAGTCAAAGTTGGACTTCAAATTAGCATCCAACTATCTTTGACAGGAAGCCAACTTTTCCGAATATGTGGGTGCAAGCGTCTGGGTCTTTTTAAAATTCTCTTCTAAAAATGTGAGGCAAGTGGGCAAGTCAGCAAGGTGACAACAGGTTCTAGTTCATCCATAAAATCGTCTACAAATAAGTGTTTCTTTTCTATTGGACTTTGATCATAGACTATACAATTGGCCCATGCCCAACAGTGGTTATAACCTGTTTTGTGTTGTACTGTATATCGGTTCGATATATATCTCTATATATACATAATATATGTGCTGCCCCCGCAGGAATCCGACCAGACTGGGTTACTTGTTGTTGGTGGGATCGGGTTTTCCACGGTTTTCCACGGATATACATATGGCAAATGACCCAGAAATGACACGCACACAAAACGATTTCCCGACGCCTGAATTGACATGACCTGACCTGGATGAGCAATGTCCACCCCTCACTATCTATGTATATAGCTAGATATATATCTGGATCCCAGCCACACCCACACCCAAACCCACTCTCACTCACCACTCATATTCACATCCATATTCGCCAGCGTGTCTGGTTTTCCTTCAGTTGGAGCATACATGTGTGTACCACCTGCACAGAGAAAAAAAATGCAGGGCTTTAGAAATGTATTCAAATGGATTAAAATAAGTAAATGATTATGAAAAAAAAAAGAATAATCTGTCACCCAGCTGCCACAAGCCAGGATTGTTTGTTTTTAGTGACATAAAGTTGTACATTTTCAAGTTAGCTTTAAGTGTTTGGTTGCTTTTTCGTTTTGTTTAAAGCCACAAAAATATTTGGTTAATATGTATTTCGAGCTGGTTTAATGGATAATGCAAAAAGTATATTCACAGTTTTTAATACGTTTTTATTAGATTGTGTAAAGTGACATTCAACATACATAATTCAATAAGCTAAGTACGTTAACTTAATAGTAATTTATTTCCGTGTACTATACCGCCGGCTTATCCATTTGTGAAGTCACATTAACCATTATGATTTATCCACATGGGTGGTTGGGTGGTTGGGCGGTTGGGCGGTTGGTGGACAAGGACGAGCGGCGTCCGGTAAGTGCCGCTGTGCATTTGAGTGGAAACTATAGATAATATTTTTATAGTTGCACTGCCACCGATTAAGTGTGTGAATATGTACATACGTGTCCCTGCATTCGCATTCCTGGCTGCCGGTGGCCAGTCTGTTTCCTATATTAAAATGTAGCCCGAATTGAAATTTATTTTTGCCAATTTCTTGATTTATGACCAAGCATTTTTCTCCATTGCCCCAAGACCGACCATTGCCCGCACTATACCCAGTACTCCCCCGTCCACATAGTACACACAAGTTTTGGTGACTGTCCACTGGTCAGCAAAAGATGCGTCAGCGTTTAATTTCATTTTCGACATGTGCCGGGAAAAGGACAGTTTCACCACAACAAGGAGCCGCCTAATTGACAGATACAATTTGCTTCTTCTCCCCTGCAACTGCGAGGCGAACAAAAGGGTAGATGGGTGGGGTGTTTAAAGGCTTTTCGAACTACGTGACCTTTGCCCGAACGCACGGACCAAATTAAAAGACACGAAAGCGTTTGGTAATACTCGTAGTTCGGTACAAGCAGCTGCAGGTTATTTCATTGCTGCCAAATAAACATAAACATTGCCGCCGTAGAAAAATTCAATTTGATATATTTATATTTTGTGAGAAAATATAGTTCATAATTTCTGATCGTCTGCTCTACAATTATTAATAAATGTTACGCCTCGGTGTGCAAGATTATATGATCAAAAACAAAGTTCGCTCAACAATAGCGATGGAGCTAGGACCGCTTTGCTTATCCTTGCAGCTTTGCCTGCCTCTTTTCATTAGCGTCGAGTACATCAATCATCGGCTTGTTTTAATTTTAAAGAAATTGCCCACCCCCTGCGGTGTGGTTTGGACCCTTACTTGAGTCCTCTGTACCATGCCACACAATGCCCACACCATGCCACACCCCTGCCGCCCATCATCCCCCGAAATCCGACCAACCACATCCGGAATCCCAATCCCGCCCACAAAGTGATTGAACCAGCGTACAGAAGCCATCTCTTTCCTGCTCCAAGGGAAATTTCCCTCTCGAGGGAAATTCGCCGCTGAAGGAGCGCCATTTTGAAAGCTTTTCCACCACGCCTTACACGACTCCGACTCCCCCTCCCCTTCCCCTTCCCCACTCCAATTTTCCAGGGGCTCAAGTTTTACTTTTTGTCCGCCTGCCAAGATTGATTTATTTTAATAAGCGACGGCTCAACAAATTTTTGATTACCAAAAATGCAAATTTCGAACGCAGTAAAATTTTATAGCAATTTTAATTTGCTCCCCGCAGCTTATCCAAGTTTAATAAAGGCATTAAAGTTAAAGAAAACAACAACAATCGGGGATTACTTGACTTACTGCCTTTCGCAGCATATTGTTCTTTATGATAGATCGTAGAATTAATAGTTTAAAAATACATTTTGTTTATGTTTATGTTTAAATTAGTGTTCTCAATTAGTTGAAATAAATAATTATATATACGCTAAAGCTAGTCCATCTCCTTAATATCTGTATAGTAATGTTTCGTCGTCAAGCTAATCATCCTCAATCGTCGATTTACGCATTAAAATAAACTCTGTACCACGCAATAAAAATAGCTATATTAACACCCATGTACAGTGGAAACAGGCTGGGATAGTCATCGTTGTCCTTGGTAGGATCGGTCCAACACACTTCGAAGCTTCAAAAAAAAAAGGTAACTTTATGCTTAAACTTAATACTAGGGTTTGTCTACAAAACCCAAAAACAAAGGTATGTATTTAAAAGTTGCAATGTCCAAATTGGGACACTGCGCGGACGACCATTGTACATGGGCAAGAATATGGAATCAGACGCACTAAAACATAAGGAGCTTTACAGAAAAAAAAGAGTAAATGCTAGAGGAATTGGTGAAATCATTAGATCGCTCTCCATCGTGAACTGAATATACACAACACCAAAGAATATGTATGCGGAAGAACAAACATATATATTGAAAGCAAAGAAAACCCTACGACTACTGCACTAAAGAGCTCAAGTGGAGGGCAGTAGATGGTCCTTAAGTTCCCTCCTCTAGGTCTCAAAGTATTTGTAGACTGCCGTCACATAGGACATCACCTGCATCCAGTCCGGTCGTTCGATCTGACACATATCATTGATGTTCTGGTAGCGAGATTTTCAGATAAGAATAAGAACAATAGAATAGGAACAAAAGCTTAAGTTGGCCGTGGAAACTCACCAGTGTTGTGCCAATGCCCACGGATTCGGCAGCCGCAAATGCCAGCGAAAAGTTGCGCCGCTTGTTGGCAGGAGACAGTTGATCGTACGGAATGCGATCCGGCAAATACGAGTGTAAGATAGCACAGAAGGCCAACCCATCGTTCCACGACGAGCTGAAGTTGGTGATGTCAATGTTGCGGTAACCAACTGTTTTGTTCTGGCACCACTTCAACAGGGCGTTGCGCTTTGAACCACCGTTCTTGGCCAGCATGTTTAGCGGGTCCTTGCGTTCGCCTGAGGAACACGAAAAAGTAAACTATAAGATCACGCATACATTTAGCTGATTAAAAGTGCATACCGCTGATAAATGACTTTGAGACGTTGCCAAATGGCAGCCCGCCGCTACTGCTGCTGCCGGCGCTGCTGGGCGTGGCCGGCGTAGAAGGTTGGGAGACGTTCTGCATCTGGCTTTGGGAAGTTGTTATCGCAAGCTGTTGCTGCTGTTGTTGATCGCGCAACGGCAAAGTGGCTTTGGTAGTGCTAGCTGAATCTCCTCCGCTGCCAGATGAAAGATTGCTTCCCTGTCCGGCACCGGCTTGATTGCCCACGTTTACGTGCAAGTTGCTGCTCTGCAGCACAGGCAACCGAAGCTGTGGAGAAATAAAGGTAAAGAACTAAATTAGTACACAATAACCGCACTCAAATTTGCTTTTGATTGAATACTCACGCTTTCGTGCCAGTCACTGGAGGGAGGAAAGATAATGGGCGTAGTCCCCAGGTCAGGAGTTCCGCTGTTTAGGCTGGACGTCGAGCTATAGTGTGATTCCGCCTCGTCGGCTTTGCCCTGCTGTGGGACCAAAGGAGTTTCAGTCTACGGAAGAATAATATTTCACAGCTCTTACCGATTTGTTATTCTCAATACTCTCAATGAGCGTTTTGACGGAGAGCCGCGAGTCCTGTCGGCTGAAGCTAAGCTTGCTGCGTCGCGTGGCCATCTCCATCTCACGCTGGACTGTGGATAGCACCGACTGCGGAGTCTCCGACTGCTGCAGTTCTGTAAGGGTAAGGAAAGAGATTAACATTACCGGTGCACCGCATAAACAGAGGGCAACTGGGCTTACGCTGTTTGGTAAGTTTTTCAAGCTGCTGCTCCAACAGTCTGATCTTTTCTTTCTGCGTCTTGTTGTCGAGAACTAGCTGCTCCCGGGCGCTGAGCGCCTCAGTCTTAAAGTCGTTGGCCACTCGCACAGTCATGAGAAGGTCGGCCTGGAACTGCTGCCACTCCTCGGCCTCCTTGCGCCGCAGCTGTGTCTCCTGGTCGAGTCTACACTCTGCCTCACCCAGCTTCAGTTGAACATCGCCCAGATGGCGCTGAGTTTCAGCTAGCAGGGATTGCAACTGGGCTTTGTCTTCCTGATGGCATTTGCACTGAACCTGCAGTTCGGCCACGCGTTCCTCCAGTGCCTGCCATTCGCCAGCTATTTTGTCCTTGTCACGTTGGAGCTGCTCCAAGCGGTATTCCAGGTGAGAGACCGCACACTTGGCGTTATTCTTGACCACTTTGCATTCCTCAGTTAAACCGGATAGCTGGTCACGCAGTCTTCTCAGCTCAGCTTGGCTGCGAGAGCACTGATCCTGTAATTCAGCCACACGTTCTTCTAGCGCATCCTTCTCCTTTCTGGCCACATCCAGCACATCGCTCAGGTCTGTCTTGTCTCCTCTGGACAAATCCGCCTCTAGCTCCTCGATCTTTGATCGCGCATTCTCCAGAAGAGTGCTTAATCGACTGATTTCGATGGCTCTCTGCGATATCTCTTCCATGGCCTGCGAAAACTGAGCCTCTCCTTGCCGCCGCTCCGCGTTTGCCGCATCCAACTGAGAATCTAACAGGGCAATACGTTCCCTCTGGCGCTGCAGCTCCTGTTGGCCAGCTTCCCGGGCCTGTTTCACTTCCGCCAGCTCAGATCCCAGTTCCTCCTGCTTGAGCAAAACTGCCTCGCGCTCCTCCTGTGATGTCTTGATCAGATCCAAAAGCTTCTGCTCCCTCTCCGAAGCACTTACTTCAGGTGCAGGCTGCTTGGTGTCCCGAAGTAGCAGCTCTTGCAGCGTGCTGATCTGAGTACGCGATTCATTTAGCTTCTCTGTCTGTCGGCATAGCGACTGGAAGAGCACGTCCTTCTCCTCGGCGAGACGCTCGTTCTCGGTCTGCGTATCCGTCAGCTGGGTTTGCAAGTCGGCCAGCTCCTGCAATGTAGCCTGTAGCTCCTCGTTGGTAGAGTAGTGTGTCTCCTCCATTTGAATGATCTTGTCTTGCAGGCAGGCTACAGAGATCTCGCTGGAGGATGACTGTTTATCCCAATCAGGAGTGAGGCAGGGTGTGCCATCATGCGCATCGAGTGTCTGGATATAGGAACAATATGGGGATAATGTTAGGGGCTGTTGCATCACTAGAAATCGCCTGCAAATACTTACACTGGGCAGGGCTATTGAAGCGGGCGCTGAACTGTGCAGCCGCTGCGAGTCTTGAATGATCTGGTGCTTCTCCGCATCCGACAGCGGTGAGTTTACTACGTCCCGCAGCCGATTGCGCAGAGATTCATTCTCGTATTTCAGATTGCCGATTTCCATCTGGGCCTTTTCCTGTAGACTCTGTAAGCACAAGTATCAGACTGATCAGTTTTGTTTCTTTAGTTTCTCGCTGGGCTGCGTTGATGTGGCTGCTGTTGCATTACGACGCAAAAGCAGACTACTACAGCCAATTAAAGGAGCGCTATGTGTCGCATTTAATATTCACGAATAAATGAGGGTGGCGAAGCGCGGCTTAACTGAGGATACCCTTTACTAACGCTTTTTAACCCGGTTATAACCTTGTTTTTCATAGGATTGCTAACTAAGAACAATACTTTTCGGACTTATTCAAATATAAAGATTAACTCTGAAACTATGTTATTTTAGCTATTAAATTGAAATGGCTCACTTCCTCTAACTAAAATTTCTAGACCGCCCCCTTAGTGCAAGTGTATATGATGACTTGATGACTTTATCAACGCGGCAGAGGCAACAGAAACATCAATCAGCCGTGACAACACAGCAGCAACTTGTGGTTAGCCAGCGTCCCCGTTTTCGCTTGCCGTGCGCACCCCCCGTTAGCCGGCCCAACCATCTACACCCCCTGGCGAACTTTGGCGCACCTGCATCTTAACCAGATCGCCCTTCAGCTTGGCCACCTCGCTTTGGTATGGCAACAGCTCCGTGATGCGTGTCTCCAGTTGCATTTGCTCGCTTCTGAATCTCTCCAGCTGTTTGTGCAGCTCCTGCATTTTGTTGTTAGCCTGTGTGGTTGAGTTTCGATTAATATATGAAAACTGGGCAGCAAATGGAGACCTAACTTACCTCTAGTAGTTGCTGTTGTTGCTGTTCGTTGTTGAGGAGTTGCTGTTGCTGCTGCTGCTGTTGCTGGTAGCTGCTGGCTGCCACAGCGGCAACAGCAACGGCAGCTGCTGCTGCGGGAAAAGCGCTGACCGGACTATCAGCACTAGTGCTGCTGCCGTTTGCCGATGTTGCTGTTGCAGTGGCCGTGGCTGCTGCTGCTAGTTGCTGGTAGAAATCTGCTGCAGCGGCGGCAGCAGCGCCACCATCTTGGAGTGCGGCCAATGCGTTGTTGTTATTGATGTTGCTGTTGCTGGAGCCCCCAGTCGCTGAAGCCTGCGGCACTGCTGCCAGGGAAGTCATCAGTGGTTGCTGTGGATCATGTAGCTCAGGTGCATTTCGGTGTGGCTGCTGCACTGGCAACTGCTTTGGCTGCTTTTGTCCCTTGAGCTTGGACTTCTTCTGAGGCAAGGTGTTGCTTTGAGGCTTCTGTTGCTGTTGTTGCTGCTGCTGCTGTAGCTGCTGCTGCTGTTGGCGCCTCTGTTCCTGCTGCTGGTTGGTCAGGAGTAGCGCCCCCTCGTCTCCCACATCCACGCCCCTTTCGTAACTGCCGGTCTCCTGGGGGGCGTAAAACTTTGTAGTTGCTGCGGTGATGCTGTGCTGCTGCTGCTGCTGCTGCTCGTGGGCGGTATTCAATGAAGTGCTCGATTGCGACTTCTGGCGATTGTTGTTGGAGGAGTTCTGCTGCTGCTTGTGCGACGAGTTGGAGGAATGGGAGCTGGAGGTGCCCTGTCCTCTGCGGAACAAGGATTTCAGTTTGATCATCTTGCTGCCAGTCGTTCCTTGCTCGTTGCAAAACGTGAACCATCAACAATATACTTGTTGCTTTTCAACTTATTTAATATCAACCATCATATGCCTTTATTGTGGCTTGTATACTAATTGCAGTCTGTTGTTAAACTCGATTACTTTGATCTTTTATCGTTCGTAGTGCTTTTAATGTTTCCTAATGTGTAATTATACAAATTTCACTAAAATGTTCGTTTTTTTTTTTTTCGTTTGTCGTTGAATGTCACTTGACGATATCTGTTATTATTCTTGTTATAAACTTATTTCGTTCAGAACGTGTACTGCAAGACGGGCGACGAATGAGTCAATAGATGAGTAGAGAAAAGCGGGCTTGAAATTAGATTTCACAAGCAACAGATGCTCGTGTTGCATGCAACATCAGCAAAAGTATACAACAATACAACCCGCTTGAAACGGCGAACAATCGCACTGCATTGTTATTGTCACTGGGAGAGCGGCTAAGAGAGATAGAGAGAGAGAGAGATAAAAGAGAAATCAAAACAAACGCACAATCGCATTTGCATTCACACCCGGTTATCGTCGAAACTGAAGTTGTGTCCACTTCTATCAGCTCATTCTTGGCGTACATCTCGGGTTCAGTGCCGGAATGGTTATGGAATGGGAATGGAAGCCACAAAGACACATTGCATTTGGGCCCGGGCGCTGCTTCAACGTCAACAATTCGACAGCCGCACTTGAACATACTGACAGTCAAACGTACGCTTCTGGTTCTGGACAAACGGGGCCAAGTCACCAGCCACCAGCAGAAGTGAGAAGTTAAATAAGTAAATATGAATGTACATGGCTTGCGAGAACGGGGATCGCATTCCCCGCGGATAATCCGCGCGAATCACCATATCCTTGACCTCTGCTGTGGGCGTTGGGCTTGTGCGCGCGAGAGAGGACTCTTTCTCTTCACCCACTGGCCACAGAGACCACCCCACCTCTCCCCTCTCTCACGAAGCAGGGGCAGTGTGCGTGTGTGCTTTCACATGCACGCCAGATTACTCATGTCACGACGCGTCACGAAAACGGAGCGAGAAGACAACAGGAGAACAAAATGAACTGCAACTGAGCAAATGGCATTGCCAGCTGACCGCAGCGGAGCTGCACTTGCAACGGGCCGAACAGAGAAGTGTTGCAAAACAGACAGATCTCCAGATTTCGCTGGTTTGCCATTTATGGCCTCGAATGATTTTTGTTCGGATTTCTTTTTTGTGACAGCGACCCACGCGAAACATACAAATTGTGTATTTCACTTTGGGCTAAAAATTGAAACGCAAACAGTGGAGTGACATCATGCTGAGCACGAACGAAAAACGAAATTAAATTCATGTATTCAGAGAAACACATTTTCTGCCTAATTGCTGATGGACACGGGAGTTTTCCTTATCACCTGGCCGGGGGTTTATCTTTATCATGTTTGCACAGCGATAAGTTGGATAATTGGACAGTATACACAAGCACGCATCCGACTTGGCCTTGGAATTCTTATTTTCAGCAGCAATTTGAATGCGCGCCCAAATTCGGGCACTGTGCAATACTCAAAATGCAACTGCGGTGCTGGGAGTGAGGGGCAAAACAGGATGTTGGGAGAGCGAGGGAGAGCGGAGATCTGCTTGCCCTTCAACGAGAGGCAGAGACAACAATGGAGTAGCCAGAAAGGGAACAGTAATTGAATGAAAATCAGAAAGAGAGAGCGAGAGAAAGGTGGATAATGAATCAACGCGTCAACAATCAAACATTAGCAATGCTGTTTAACTATGTACACCAGATAGCTGTAAAAGGAATTTCTTTCCCTTTTCACACTCTCTTTCGTAAAAAAAAACTGCAATACGCCAACAAAACGAAAGGCCAACTTTACACGCACACCTATACGCTGCTCAAACAATACACGCACACCTTTACACGTACACGTACACGTACGTACCGAGCGAAGAACTTTGTTGCTCATTGCTAATTTGTTATAAACCTTAACTGCAGCACATATTTCGTTGGGAAACAGAAAACAAAAATAAAGGTAAATTACGCAAAACGAGGTGAGCCACGCACGACACCAAATAAGCGAACAACTGGCGACAAAGCGACGCGCGTTTCGGTTTTCTGCTGCTTCCCGACAACAACAAGTGTCTAGTCGACGGCGGCTATCGATATACCCGATAACACTCAACGCCGGGGCGCTGCGATCACGGCGCATGCGTGACACGATGTTCAACACTGGTTGGGCGCGAAGTACTGGCACTTTCAAATCGTTGAACTTATTATTGCAAATTTTATCAAAATAATAAACTTATACTAACTCAGTTTTGTACAAGGCTTAATTACTTGACCTTATTGGACAAGGCTAAGAATAATGTCGATGAAAATAATAATTAGGCAATAACTTATTTGGTTTCAATGAACTCTTGCCCATCGAAATTCTCCCCAGTACACTGAAATAAATTCATCCTAAATTTAATGAATAACTATAAATATTTCACGAATACTAGATGATGTAGATGAGCTGCTGAGCTCCAGAACGTTTAACGACGAAATTGGCTAGGGATTTTATTTTCTCTCAGTGTCGCCCAGTTGGATAAGTCTTCCACCCGTTCTTCTGAGCTTTTCCTTTGCTGCCTCTTTTTCAGCGTGCGTCTTATCAAAAACAAGGCAGCAAAGCTGCTAAAGAAACCGCAAGAAGCAGCAAAGCGTGTCTGCAAAGCGTGTTCGTGGGAGAGGGGTTCACTCGCGGCTTTCAGCATTTCTGCCACTTCCACGTTTCTTCGCTCTTTCCCCACCCCATTTCTCTTTTATGATTTGTATTGCTGGCAAGCTACGTACGTACGTACGTAGCTTAGAGGTCTATGACCAAGAGGCCAGGCCGAAACAGAGCTTACCGCCCGTCCCCCAAAATATTAAAGAAATGATAATGAATAAAAGAAGCTGAAGGTTTTTCAGTTGGGCTATATGAGGGCGGTTCAAAGCCCCCCGGCCATTCACTGGCGTCTAAAAGGCTAAATATCTGTAAGATTTCGTTTTTTCGGTGGCACCCAATTATTTTCCAGCCAAATTGGGTGGAGTTCTAACGCCTTGGAAATTGGAAAAGATTTCTGTGACACCCGCGTTTACAAATGTTACGCTTTGGCGCGCCAAAGAAATGTGTTGACGATATCGGTGCTTTTCCCACACATTCAGGAAATTACGCGGATCAGATGACAGAACACAGATCTTTCAGCAGAGATATCAATTTACGAGGTGACCTCTCTCTTTCTTTTAAAATGTGTCCCAAGAACACGAGCTAGTTTAATGGGCCTGGAAAGACAGGTTAAAGGATCCCATGGCCATGTGCCCCTTGCTTTCGAGGTGGAACTTAGTGGGGAAGTCTGTAAGGGTGGGGATAAGGGCAGGGTTAAGGGCAAGGAATAGCGATTTGAATAGTTTTGCAGCCACTTTTCGCCGCTGCAGCGGACTGCGCAGTCGCGGCGCACTGCGTGTTTACCGTTACCACTCGAATTAGAGGCGGCTCTTTTTTGATATTTATGTGTATGTTTCTGTTCGTGTTTATCGACCTTTGTTCGCTCCGCTTGTCTTACGTACATTGTGTGTTGTTGTACGAACGGCGGACACAATAAATTATTTTTAGAAAATGGTTTCGTTTTCGCTAATATAAACATTTATGCGTGGCTCGGAGTTTTAAAGTTGCTTTGTTGATGGTTTACGTTTTGCTGCGCTGCTTACGTCTTTGTTGCTAGTGCAGAAGCAGAAAGTGGAAGTTTCAAAATTTCACTTTCCCGAAATTGATATAATGCTCTTTTGATGGTTATCGTATTAAAAACCACCAGCAACAACGATCTGCTTTATGCTTTACATTTCTTTGCGTTTTTGTTTCATTATTCTACTCACCCTGCTTCCCGCGGCGAATGTAGAAAATGAAGAAGTGCTGAAGAGAGAGGCAGAGGTGGGGGCGCGGAGGCAGCCGAAATCAAACGGTTCTTCTCCTAGATTGGCCCTTCCTTTTAGCTTTATTTAACTGTATATCCGTGGTTCCAAATCCGTTGTTTTCGCGTGTACTACTCTATTTGTACGCACTTGCACCTTAGACTTTTTGTTGTTTCTGGACACCAAAAAAACAAAAACAAAATAGATCGAAGGCTCGAGCTACACACACACTGAACACACTCGAAAAAAAACAGCTGGCGCGTTAATTACATTAAAAATTCGCAAGCGAAACCTTCGAACAATGGCAGAAATGCAACTAATTAGCAATTATTTGCAGATTTCTTTGTTTTCTTTACGCTTCTTCATTGCACAAATTCCAATTAGACGATGCGGCGGCAGCCATCTGCAAATGCCATTTGTTGTTGAGTCCCGTTATTTTGCAGACAGAGCAAGTGCAGTTATAGGCGAAACTGGGGGAGCGGACGAGCGAAAGAAATAGCCAATGACCTCCCCTTGATGACGGGCTATTAATATTCATTTACATGGCTTTCCTTGACTTGTTTTTGTGTGCAGTGGAACACATGACTCCACACAGGAGGATGCTGCTGTTTGATTTGTTGCTTTATTAATAGAAGTCACACAATTGCCAATCTCCGATTGGATTCACAGCCGCTCGCGGGGACACCACCGATTGCCGGACTA
Organism: Drosophila santomea; assembly: GCF_016746245.2. Taxonomy (NCBI): domain Eukaryota; kingdom Metazoa; phylum Arthropoda; class Insecta; order Diptera; family Drosophilidae; genus Drosophila; species Drosophila santomea. Next base: position 455,874 of record NC_053021.2, read on the forward strand.
CCGGAGTTGTTACTTGGTTAGTTAACCAGCGCCTATAGCCGCGATTAGTCCCGTTGCAGCCTGCCAATATGTTACGCTTTTGCTTTTGGAATTTGTTATTGCGGTGGCTTGTTATCGCTTAACGATACGATTTGTCCGCGGTCAACGTCGCGTCGCTGCTTTTTGTTGTTGCGTTTTGTTATTGTTGTTATTGCTGGCGATGGGAGATCTTCGATTAGTTTCACTTTTTCGCTGCCTAAGTGTGGCCGTTGCCATAGTGTCTCTAAATACCAAAGATGAAAGCTATCTTACTTTAAATTTTAAATCATTTTAATTATATATAAAGTTTTTAAGCGGAATTTCACAAAAAAGTTAAGAGAGTCGTGGGCAATAAATGATGAACCTGCCGCTAGGCGTCGCTCTCGTGCAGTCTCCCACACACCAATTTTATTTAGTTTATTTCTAACACAACACAATTAAGTCCTATTTATAAGCTTTATTGGTAATAAACGTACGCTGGCTAACAAAAAAATTGTGGTTCACTGCACCAGTGGGCGCTCCAGTTACTCCTTGACCCGCTCCACCTCGCTGGTGTCGAACGGCACCTCCTCCACCTTGTGGAACCCGGAGAACCTGATGATCTTGCCGGTGCCCTCGACCTTCAGGTGTCGGGCGAACTGCTGTGCCGGCGACAGGGCCAGCTCCTCCTCCGTCTTGTAGCCGTAGAACTTGGCCCAGTCGTTGCGCCCGGTGTAGACCATGTAGCAAACGAGGCCGAATGCCTGCCAGGCCAGAACGGCGTATCCGATGCTCAGACGCCGCTTCCACAGCTCCGCCCGGTGCTCCGGTATGGGATTCGTGTTGCGCCTCACCCAGCGGCGCAGCCATTTCATCTCAAACAGCGCCATTTATTGTTTATTTGCCACAATTATTGAGTTTGTTATGTAAAGATACAAAATGTAAACAAGCGACAAGCAGCTGGCTGCCAGGGTTGCCACATAGTTCAAATCGACCAACTGATTCGAACCAAGGGTGCAAGAATGAATTAGTTGCAAACGAAATAAAGTTGAGCTTATTTTACACGACAAATTTCAAATCCGCACTCGGATAGAAGCCAAACGGCGATGCATGTGAGCGGAGTTGCGTCCCAAATGTGGCCACCCCAAATTGGATCTGTTTGTTACAGAAGCGATGGTGCTTTATTTACACGTTATTAATTATTATTGAGTTTTAAAAACTAGCTATAGCCAAATCTTCTTAAAAAAGCGCGAGCGACACGGATTCCCGCCAACAGCCCAGACAGTACGCGAATCTGGCGGCAAACTAGCCAAGGAGGCAGCACTGAAGTGGACACCAGAACAGAAGATAATGAAACTTCGATCGGGGCAAACAACGCCAGTGCTACCGATCCGAAGGAAAAGCAGGAAAGATCAGGACATCATCAGCAGTCGCAGATTGGGTGAGCAGCGCGGCAAAGGAACAAGTGCGAATCCAGGCAGAAATTTCGCAAATTTCATACTGTGCGATTTGCGGCCGGGGTCGCCAACTCCCTGTGGAGGTCAGAGGGTGCTCCAGTTCGCCCCGAGGATCCTCGGTGTTCGTGGAGCGCAGTAAACTGGTAAATTTATGTTCCTACACATCACACAAATCCAAATTCGTAGTAGAACTAACGCAATTAAATTGGAATTCGAAAGTTGGAATTGGAAACACAAGATGCCGACCACACAGCACTCACCGCAAGGTCATACCCATGCCCACTCTCTCGCCCAAAGACATCCCCAAGATAGCAGCGAAGCCAAGGATTCGGAGGGCGGCGAGGCGGGCAACATGCCCAACCTGTCCACTTTGTCGCTGGACGAACTGAAGCAGCTGGACAGGGATCCCGAGTTCTTCGACGACTTCATCGAGGAGATGTCCGTGGTGCAGCACCTGAACGAGGAGCTAGACTCCATGATGAACCAGGTGGAGAACATATCAAGTGGGTAGGTCACGGCACAAGGCTGGCAAATTCTTCTAACCATTTCTGCATTCCAATCCAGAGGAGAACGAGAGCAAGGGCAGCCATCTGGTGGAGCTGAAGCGCCGACTCAGCGATGATTACACAGCTTTAAAGACTCTGGGCGAGAAATGCGACCAGCTGAACAAGAAGTACTTGAAGAAGTCGGAGGAATACGCCCCTCAGCATATACGGGTGAGTCCTGCTGAATTGCCAATAGCCATTGCCATCTGTTACTCACGTTCCCCCATTTACCCCCGTAGGAGCTTCTTCAGATCGCTGCTTCCAACGCCGATGCCGACTGCGATCGGCATGTGGAGCACTTCCTCAACGGAAAGATCGACGTGCAGACGTTCCTCAACACCTACCAGAGCTCGAAGAAGATCAGTGCCGAGCGCAAGGCCAAGGAGGAGCGCCTGGGCACCCAGCTGAGTGCCCTGGAGCGGGCTGGCATTTAGGATTGCCGTGGAACTCATTGGCCGTGCAGTCCTTAGAATGTTCGTCCCACACTCCTGCCGCCACGAGTCGCAATAGTAGAGAATAAGGAAGTTAGTAAATAGGAAAGCTAAGTCAGATATGAAGCCGGCTGCTCATGACATTGGGCATCTGGCATCTGGGGATCCGATCCAAGACGATCTGGTCTCCGTCCCAGAACAGAAAGCAACCTTAGGGAACTTAGGGAACCTTAGGGAAGTAACGAAACAGGCTCGCTAGTTGTACGTTTCTCAAACTCGTGTGCATGGACAGAGTGGCTTGTTATTCCATCTGTACCTCCAAACACCCAAAATCCCATGTACCCCATGTGCTATGTCTCACCTCCTCCTCTGAAAAGCAGTCCGAAATCGCATGTATTACCTATAGACTATAGACTATTATGGTTTCTGGTCGTTATTTTTGGCTTAATCGTCGGCCCATCGATATATTTGTACCATTTATATGAATAAACTTTATGATTTAGATGATGCCTTCTCTTTCTATTTGGGGATTACCCTTTTGCAATGGATTGCTGTGTGGAACACTCGCTTTCAGGTGTTCAAAAGAAGGATTTTTATAATGGTTTCGGTTTAGATTTGCATAAAACAGTCGCATAAGCTCACACTATTGTTATTATGGGTAAATTGTATATTTCATACGCAAAAACCGTAATATTAAAAAAAAAAAACCGGTGAAATAACAGATGTATGAAGTACCCATTTTTCAAACAGTTTCAAATTTTTAATATATCAGCATCCTAATTTCGTTTGAATAAACAAATAGCAAACAAATGAAACTGAAATCCATTTAAAAGAGTTTCAAAACAAAAATGTCAGCAAAAATTATCGAAAGTTCCGCATTAAATTCGAAATATGAATAATCTCGTTATTGTGGTATTTCTAGTATTTTCTGGTATCTTAGCTACAACTCAGCCGACTTATCGCCCGTACCGCCGCCTCCGATCTCGGCCAGAAACGCACTGGGCCAGCTACAATAGAGCTGATAGTGCTCCGCCGACTGCCCCGCTCTCGCCCTTGCCCCTCACCCGCCGAGGTCGAGTAATAATCTCGTGTGATAAGCGTGTGATACGCAGCACTCGCCACTCCATTCCCCAACAGACTAGTGCACTTGCAGCGCCTGCGACTGCGAACACGGTTACTGCCCCCCAAAGCCATGGCCCAAACGGAGGTGCTGGTCTTTGGCTCGGCCATCATCGACTTCATAAGGTAGGTGGCCACAGAGCGGCTCGATCCCAAGAAGAATCTGACAACAGCCCTTCGTCAAGCTACACACCCCGGCTGCCGAGACCCGGAGAAACGCTTCACGGGCACCGCTTCCAGACTGGCTACGGCGGCAAGGGCGCCAATCAGTGTGTGGCCGCCGCGCGCCAGGGATCCCGCACAGCTCTGGTGGCCAAATTGGGCGCAGACAGCTTTGGCAGCGACTACTTGCGGCATCTGCGCGAGGAGCGGGTCAATGTGGACCACGTCGAGCAGCTGGCGGACCAGACGACGGGCGTGGCCCAGATAGCCGTGTCCGATGGCGGCGAGAACAACATTATCATCGTGGTGGGCGCCAACAATCAGCTGAGCTCATCCGACGTCTCCGCGGCGGAGGTGCTCTTCCGGGAGGCCAAGGTTCTGGTCTGCCAGCTGGAGACGCCCATTGAGGCCACCCTGACCGCCCTGAAATCCTTCCGGGGCGTGTCCATTGTGAACGCGGCTCCTGCCATGGCGGACACGCCCCCTGAGCTGCTCCAGTTGGCCAGCATCTTCTGTGTGAACGAGAGCGAGGCGGCCCTAATGACCCAGATGAGCGACATTGGGAACGTGGAGTAAGTGCGATACGTAAGCCAGGGGCACTCCCAACTAAATCGGTTCCTACTCCTGCCAGGCAAGCCGAGGATGCGGTTGGAAAGCTGATAGAGGCAGGTGCCAATACGGTGATCATAACTCTAGGGAAACTGGGAGCCGTCTTCGGCTCCGCCGATTCCAAGGGCGTGTGCCAGCATGTGGCTGCACCAGATGTGCTGCCCGAGAAGGTGGTGGACACGACGGGGGCCGGCGACGCCTTCATTGGGGCCTTGGCCCACAACTTGGCCCGTCATCCAAATGGGCAACTGGCGGACCACATAGCCGCCGCCTGTGCCGTGGCCTCGCAATCCGTGCAGCTCCCCGGGACGCAGTCCAGCTTCCCACGGGCTTAGAGGGAAATACGCGAAAGAATCGGTCGGATCAATAAATCTCTGTCCTGACGTACAATGATCTATTTAATGGTAATCGTAAGTATAAAAAGAGTTAGGGTCTACGCGGGATAGACGATCCATCATGGTCCACATGGGTGTGCTTCGGCTGGCAATTCAGCGTCCAGTGGGTCACGGGGTGCAGATTACAGATTACGGATGGAGGCGTGGCAGTATCACTTCTTCCCCGACTTCTTGATGCCGCCGCCGACAAGAGGGCCCTTCTTGGAAGCGTTCGCCTTGGCCGCCTCCAGAGCCTTCTGCTGCTCCTTCTGCTTTTGCTTGAAGGCCATGTCGTCATCGTCCAGGTCCTTGGTGTCCTTCTTCGGCGCCTTCAGAGGCTTCTTTTTACCGCCCTCGCGTCCAGACATAGTTGCTCGCTAATGCTGTGTGGGAAGAGCCAGAAAATCTGTCAAAATCGGGTTCAATTCCACAACAAAAAGTCACGCACCTTTTCCACACGTTTTTCCGATTTCCGCTGCACGATAACCGCAAACTTCACCGATAGCTGCCTGGTTTCGATAGACTATGCGTGTTATCGCACTTGGAAAGTGCGCCAAATATTCCGATTTATTGAGAGCTTTAGATTTGCAAAAACATGCATTAATGCATTATATTGGTTCTTTAAATCGTTTCTCATAGCCATTTAAACGTCATGTTCAACAGCAATTTTTTCCAGCCAGCTTAAAAAAATGCTGGTGCTGTCGGTAGCAGTTCCATCGCTAATTCTAAAATTAATGGACATAAAGAATTTGGCACAAATATTAAACCAAACTAGATATTCAAATAATTAAAAAAAGGGAATTTACCACGGAACATCGAACGCAATACTTCGATTTCTTGAGTGACCATTACAGAAGCGAATAATCGATGAAAAATCGATTTGCCCAGCTTGCCGATAAAGTTGTTGTTTGCCCCAGATTTACTTTTAATTTCGAATTGAACTAATTTCCGGGATTTCCGAGTGTAAATCCTGCTAGCAAGACCATGCTTAGGCCCCAGACATCAATGCCGGCGCTCCAGCCACCTGGCAAACGAAAGAAGCCCGCGGAACTGGGGCTGGCCTGCGGATGGCGCGGTTGCCAGGAGATTTGCACTGGCGAGTGGAACCTAAATGAGCATATTGCCGAGCACCTGGAGCACTATGCACGGGCGCAGGACAATCGGGGTGCGAATTCGGAGCACAGTGCAGCACAGGAGCATCAGTGCACATGGAACTCCTGCGATTTCCGCACCGCGAACCGCGTGGAATTCGAACGGCATGCGTACTACCACGGCTACTACTTGAATCTCCTCCTGCAGGGGCAACTGGAGTGCGATCTGCATCCGGAGATCCCCGCCTGCACTGCTCCGGCCCGCCTCATGGATAAGCTGCCCGCTCTGGGCCAGAACTTTCGATGTGGCTGGACCGATTGCGAGAGGGAGTTTGTTTCGATTGTGGAGTTCCAGGACCACATTGTAAAGCACGCCCTCTTCGAGTATGATATACAGAAGACGCCCGAGGACGAGCGCCCCAAGACGATGTGCAACTGGGCCATGTGCCACAAGCACATGGGCAACAAGTACCGCCTCATCGAACACATCAGCACCCACTCCAACAAGAAGCAGGTGGCCTGCTTCCACTGCGGCGAACTGTTCCGCACCAAGACTACGCTCTTCGATCACCTGAGACGCCAGCCGGATAACAACAGTGAGTGCAAGATTTGCCCCTCCAAGACATTTAAACCCTTGCCGCTATATCATCCCGGCAAAAATTCCACTACATTCGCCTTCATAACTCGATTTACCTAACTCCTTGGTCCCCCTTTAATCCGTTGCAGCGAATAGCTTCCAGTGCGCGCAATGCTTCAAGTTCTTCGCCACCAAGAAGCTGCTTAAGAGCCACGTGGTGCGGCACGTTAACTGCTACAAGTGCACCATGTGCGACATGACCTGCAGCTCGGCCAGCTCGCTGACCACCCACATTCGGTACCGCCACCTCAAGGACAAGCCGCTCAAGTGCAGTGAGTGCGACACACGCTGCGTTCGCGAGTCGGATCTAGCCAAGCACGTCCAGATTGTCCACTCGAAGACGGTACACCAGTGCGAGCATCCCGACTGTCACTATTCTGTGCGCACCTACACGCAGATGCGAAGGGTAAGCCACCTAGTGAGCCCCATTGCTGCATGCTCATCAGCGAGTAAACCTTCTGCCTCTCTTGCAGCACTTCCTGGAGGTGCACGGCAACAATCCCATTCTGTACGCCTGCCACTGCTGCGAGCGCTTCTTCAAGAGCGGCAAGTCCCTCTCCGCTCACCTCATCAAGAAACACGGCTTCCATCTGCCTTCGGGCCACAAGAGATTCACCTACCGGGTGGACGAGAACGGGTTCTACCGCCTGGAGACGACGCGCATCGAGAGCTTGGAGGTGACCCAGCAAATACTGTCGCCGCAGGTGAACGTCTCGCTGGAGATTGACCTGAAGCCAGGCACAGGATCCTGCTACGAGATCGTTGATCCCACGAACACCGAGTTTGAGCGCATCATCGTCTCCAGCGATCCGCACGAGGCGCAGCTGATGGGCGAAGTGGTCATCTCGCTGCCCAGCCTAACGGAGGAACTGTGAGGCATTCCAGGGAGTCGACCGGCAACCAACAATTTTGATCTCGTGTGCCCTTTACATTAAGCATTTAGACCTACGTAGAACCTAAAGCGACAGGACGACAGCACCCAGGGACGCAATGCCCAATGCACAAAAGAAACCTAATCGTAGTGCTTAAGGAAGGAGGAAAGTCAAGGCGTCATGCCACTCTGGGAATTGAATAACACTAGCAGTTTAAGGGTGTAATTCTGCAGAACTTATAGGATAAGACCATTTCGACTTGTTTTTATTGCTTTTGCGACTGTTTGCCTTATGTTTGTGAACTCATTTTTACTGTACCCAACTCTTTGTTTTTTTTAGCAATTTATATAGCAATGTTCAATGTTTATTTCCCTTGTATTCGGTTCTTACTTTAATAGCCTGTAAGCTCGAAAAGTTTACTTCTTCACTGGCCATATATTTTAGTTCATTTCCATTTAACTTAACCATTTAAAGTCGTACGCGTAATACTTTCTTAGCTCCAAGACAACAAAAGAATTTCAAGGGCTAGTTAGTTTTTGTAAGTGGAAGCTAGTAATTCGTATCAAAGCCGAAGAATGCATTGACTATTAACGATCATATCTACAAACAGTTTTCTTTGTGCGAAATGTCTGTAAGTAGGCAATAAGTGAATTGACATTACTTTTTAAGTTATGTAGCGAATACAAAACGTAGCATCAAGTTATTAGTTATAACTATTTCTCATTCGAAAGCTGTCTCTATTCCTGACGCACTTATCTATATTCGGAAAAAATATACAAACAAATGCATATGATTTTGCGACTTTTGGAAGTATACATCTCAATTTGATAAGCTTGTACATAGGGAAGTATTGTGAACTGTAAACCGTCAGCAAAATGATCTCTACGGTGAAATCTTTGAAATGGAAGAACCTTGCACAACCTCAAACACAACTGGATAACTTTTCCACTACAAACAATGCTACTTCTTGATGCTTCTTGAGAGAAGGTTGGTTTAGTTGGAGAAGTGCTTCTGGACAAGTTAGTTGGAAGTTTACTTGCAGTTTCTGGTACGGAAAACCCAGTAAACCTACCCTTGGGGTAGGTACTTCACAGCTTAAGTTTAAACATCTTTCACGCATTTTCTGGGCCATTTGTGAGGTTAGCTTCCTCTGCACTCGAAAAAAATAAACATGTGTGGTGGTTGGGTTTTTAAAGGTTTTTTGTTGTTTAATTCTGGGCTGTTTAGGTCCGCTCTCAAGTAACGTCACCGGAAATAAATCAAAAACACAACACGGCGTTCCAGGTTCCCTTCCGATGCTCAGATGCGATCAGATTCTGTCCGTTTACTTGGCGTGGGTCTGGGCCTTACGCAGCTGGGTGAGGATGTTGGACAGTTCCTCACGCTTCCTCTTGGCACGGATGTGGGTGCCCAGGCGGCGCTTGAGGAACTTCAGGGCCCTCTTATCCTTGGACACCTTCAGCAACTCCATGGTGCGCTTCTCGTAAGGAGCGTGACCAACAACTTCGCGGACCAGGTCGCGCATGAACTTGGTGTGGCGGGTTTGGATCTGCAAGGCATATGAGTAGAGTAGAGGAGTCAGAGGAGCCGCGTAAACAAAGTCGCGGCGTGCAAACTTACGTTCTTCAAGCGAGATCCACGCAGACCCTTCACCTTCTTGTCGCCGGTGTACTTCACATTCCTGATCTTCGTGGTCTTGTGGCCCTTGTTCAGGCCAATAGCCAGCTCGTAGCGTACTGCCATTTTAACTGCGGATGCAAGAGAGAGACTATTAGTGACCTCCGCACAGCTTTGAGACTCCACAGACGCGTGGAAGTGCTTGTGGAAATCGCCAGGCTATTTCTTTTTTGTGCGTGCGTCTGGAAGTCTGGAATTCCCGAGCTCCTCGCCACGAGGCTCTTGGAATGCCAAGGGCCCCGCCGTCGGGAACTTTGGTGGACACCATCACCATCTTCCTCTTCAGCTTCACTGGTCTTCCGAGACTCCGAGAGGCACGCACACTTGAAACACACACAAGTTATCTTTTTTGCTGGGCGACTTCCGCGAGCACGCGGGCGCAAAATGAAAGATGGGCACTCAAAAAAAAAAAAAAAAATAATGGGAAAGTGGGGAGCGGATAAAGCGCACTTGGATTGCAAGCACTGCAGCAGGCGATTTAGCGCACTTCGCAGGCGCTGGGAGTAGAATTCGGATTTATTTTCGCGGAATAACACTCTACCTCAGTCGCTGTTAAAAGAAAGAAAGAGCGAAAAAAGTTGGACAGGAAACAGTGTGGCAGCTGGAGGTGGGCGATAGTCGTGCCTTGGTATCGATAGTTGGGCGATTGGCGGGCGTTGCCAGACTGTCGAATTGCCAATCGAAAGCTTTTGACCTGCGGGAAAGGTATTTAAAATGCAACAATTACGTATTTTGTGGTAAAACGAGCCAGAAGCTGACAACAAAATATAATAAGTGCAAAATATTGAATATGCTTAATACTATTGCAAAACTTAAACATATCTTAAACCATATAAAATAATACCGAAATCACTGAACTTGTACAACTAAAAGCAATTAACAATTGGTCCATTTTCAAATTTTATTTCAAATGTTTAGAGGTAACTCTTCGATAGACAAGATAACGCCTCCCGATTTCGAGGAACCATATGGTCCGATAACAGCCACCGGCTATCGATAATTCAGCTGTGCGCACGTGCAACTAAAATAATAACAGCACGTTATTTCTGAAATTAAAAGGTAAATTAAGTGAGGCCCAAAAACGAAACAGAAATGAAGAGCAAAGTGGACAAACCCATAACCAATGGTGCACCCGCCAAGACAAAGACCAAGGAGGAGCGCAAGCGGACGAAATCCCTGAAATCCGACGCGGACACCGAGACACCGGCCAAGATTTCCAAGGTGTCCAAGACCAAGAAGGAGAAGCCGAAGCCATCGGAGGCCGAGGAAAAGGAGAACACCGCAAGCAACGGCAACCTGAAGGTGTCGCAGATCAACAAAGCCGTGTTTGTGGTCTTCAAGAAGTTGCAGGGCAGCCAGCTGACCAAGAAGATGATCAATTCCCTCATAACGCTGCTGCGCGACGACACAAATGCCGAGCAGGTGAGTCTCTACCAGCTATCTGGGCAGTTCCGTTGACCAATTCTCGAAACTCTTCGTCCTCAGCGCACTGCGACCATCTGCTACGTGCTCAAACGCCTGATCCGCTCCACAGGCGCAGATGACATGAAGGCGGTGGGCCTGGCCGCCAGTTATATACACTGCATCCTAACCGCCGTGCCCGCCATTGACGCACTTGAGGTTCTGGACACTCTGAAGCGCGATCTGGCCGTTGGCAGCCAGCAGAGGGGCAAGGAGGACTCACTAGCTGCCGTCGGTCAGTTGATTACAGCCTTTTGCATTCTGCAGACCCCGCAGTTCGCCAAGGCCGAGCCCAAGCTGGTTTCGGCGGTCTTCCAGATTCTAGCGGCCCAGCTAAAGGGCAGGGAGTACTTGGTGTCCATGTGCGGCGATATCCTAGCGGACTCCTTCAAACAGGTTGGTGTTCAAGCTTTCCCAAAAGAAACTAACCACAGTTTCGTATGATTTCACCCAGCTGCCCGCTGCGATCTTCGAGGAGTACGTGTGGCCACTTCTGCAACCCGAGCTAAACAAGCCGCTGAGTGGCTTGAAAGTCAACACCTGCGATGTCTTGCTGGCCGTGCACCTGACCTATTCGTCCGTGCTGGGACGGGAGAACATTCTGGCCAGCTTGTGGCCCAAGAAACCGGTGTACACGCAGCTTTTCGATCTGTACTTCGCCGGCTCCACCATTCACAGTGATGGCGTATACGCCAGGTTGGCTATTTTTCTTGTGAATGGTGGGAAGGAAATGCTCGCCGCCTGGCAGCAGTACATCGCTTCCAAGCAGCCACTGAAACTAAACGCAGCCAAGGCGTGTGCGATCCAAGTACTGAGCCACATACTCCTCAACTTTAAGACAGCGGACGAAGAGCTCATCCTGGATATTTTTACACCTACCTGTGTACAATTTCTGCTGCAGGAATGCTCTGCTGTAAAATGGGACAAAGCTGAGGCCAAGAAGCCGTCCCAAAAGAAGCTGAGGGAGATTTGCTTCAAGTTCGAGGCCTCCTTGGTGCTATGTTTCGAAAAGCAGTTCCAAAACGATGAAAGCAAGCTTCAGCTGCTGCTCAAACTGCTGGACCACACACTGCAGTTGGACTCGGTGACTTGCTTGCCGCGCTTCTGCCAGCAACTGATAGGCCAGTTGAGCGTCGAGAGCCTCCAGAAGCTGTACGACTTCTACAACAACAAGCTGTACTCGTTGGAGGACGAGGACAGAGTCAGCCGAGTGCACTGCCTCAACCAGATGCAGGTTATACTGCACCACCCAACGCTCAGCCAGGCAAACAAATGGCGCCAGAAGCAGCTGAACTACTTGCTGCTCGCTGGCCTTTTCCACGTAGATGCCAGTAAGAAGCCGTGCGAGGCCTCCAAAGCCAGCGCGTTCAGTCGCCAGTGCTCGGCGCGTTGCGAGGAGATATTCCTGGGTTCCCTGCTGCACAAGTGCCCGGGTCTGCCAGGACTTTGCCAGTTGCTGCAGAAGACACTGAGTTACCTTAACAAGGAGTTGGGACAACCGGATGCAGAGAGCAAGCTGCGTTCGCCGAGGGATGAGTCGCTGCAGAAGGCATGGAAGCAGGTCGAGAAACTGCTGGCGAAGCCCAGCGAGGAAACGGATGTCGTTGGCCAAACATTCGAGGCTCTCATCCTGTTTGTGTCGTTGGCTTTGTGCACGAAGATTCCCCTGTCCGTCACCGTGCTGGACGATCTGATTATCTGTCGCAAGAACGCACTGCAAAAGAGCAAGAAACAGGTAAGTGGAGCCCATCAATGGATATCAATGTGCTGAGCTCTAAAGTAATTGGTGTTCCCCAGGTCAACGAAGAGCTCCAATGGCAGGATGTGCTCACGGATGCCCTGCTCCAGTTACTCCTGCAAACAGGTCACTTCTGGCGGGAGTTTGTTCATCTGGTGGCCACCGCTCTGATTCCCCACCTCGAGCATGGTAACCTCGAACAGGTCCTCGAAGTGCTCAACATGAACAGGAATCCCCTGAGCAAGAAGGACGAGGGCGAGGAGGAGGAGGAGAGCGACGAGGAAGTCGAGGGGGAAGAATCGTCGAAAGATTCGAGCGACGACTCAGACGGCGATGAAGATGAAGACGAAGATGGAGAGGACGAGGACGATGAGGAGTCCCATTTGGCCCAGATCCGAGAGAGCGTTCGCCAGGCTTTGGTCAACGATGGCGACGCAGACGACGATGGCGCCAGCAGCGTGGACTGGAACGATGTTGGCGAGGAGCAGGGGGAACGCCTGAATGCTGCTCTGGAGCGATCCTTCCAGTTGTTCCGACCCAAGTCGCGGAAAGCCCAGGAGAAGGAGCGTCCGACCAAATCGGAGCGCATTGACAACACCAACCTGCTGCACTTCCGCATTCGCGCCTTGGATTTGTTGGAGCTGTTCATAAGCAAGAAACCAACTCAGTCGGTAATCCTGGACGTGCTGCATTGCGTCTTCCAGGTGTACCGCCACTGTAGCGGCGACAGCAAGCTGCAATCTCTGCGAGAAGCCAGCTTGAAGTTGCTCAAGAAGATACTCGCCAAGAATATTGAACTCAACGAGCAGCAGAGTAACGCACCCATTCTGGAAGCCATTGAGCAGCTGATGTCGTCTGGCGAGGAGCATTCAGAGGAGGACCAAGAGAACGGCAAGCAGCCCACCAACCGACAGGCCAAAGGAGACATCATTGTTTGGCGAGACAAGTGCTTCGCCTACCTGGTCAGCCAGGCATCAGCAGATGGCGAGCCCAAGAATAGCACCGTGTGGCCTCTGCTGGTCGAGTTCCTGGAGCTGTGGGTAGCCAAGCGTCGCAGTCGCCTCTCCCTGGCGAGTTTCGAAGCCCTCTTTCAGTCTGGCCAATGGCAGGGCGTTGCTCCGCTGGCCGTTGTCCTCGCCTCCCATTTGGACGTGAAGAAAACACGCAGTTTTCGGCGAGCGCAGATATTGAAGCTTCTCAGTGAGCAGTGCCGCCGACTCGAGTCCGCTTTCAAGGACAACAGCTCGTCTGCCAAGGAGTTTGAGAAGCAGATAGCACGATATGTGAATCAACTGGAAACGGAGGCCAGTAGTTCCAAGGAACTCAATCTGCTGCTCAAGATCCTCGCCCAAGGAGGCCAGAAGCGGCAGAAGCTGCGCGAAAAGATCCAACTCGTCGCTAAGAACCTTCAGCCCACCAAGAAGGCGACGAAGCAAAAGGAGCAGGCAGCCGCCGAACCCACAGAACCCATGGATGTGGAAGATGAGGAGCAGGCCACATAAAAGAAAGCAAGGAACCAGCCCAGTAAGGGCCCAACTAAACCTAAAATAAGATGTATGAATATCCTGCTTAATATAAGGTAACTTTAGTTTTTTGTTCTTTAGAAACGTCTGATGCAAAGTACTAAATTAGTATTGAAGTCGCTGAATAAATAGCAAAAGATTTAAAAGATCGAGTAATAGGAATTTAATCACTTGGTGTTATAACTATAACTACCACAGTACACGCTTTAAAACTACAATCACAGACGAGGTGGGAAGTAGACGTGCTGGCGGAATATGCTCTTCACGTTTGGCACCATGGACTCGTCGTTCTGGCCTCGCTTCTCGGACACTTCGTTGATGACAATCGTCAGGATGTCGGCGATGTGTTCACTGAAACGGCACAAAAAACAACTTAGTATGATTCCGAGCTTGCTTGCTTCAGCAGCTACTTACCTGGCCGAATGGCATTCGATGGCATCGCACAGGCTCTGGATGAACCAGCTGCCCATGTGGGTGTGTCGCAGAGCGGGAAATCCATTCACCGTGGACATGGCCCGCACCATGTTGATGTGTTGGCCCGGCGACTGGGTGGTCACGTCGATCTTGAACTGGAAGAGGAACACGTAGAAGTATAGCTTTTCTAGTTCACCCCCATGAATCTCCTTACGGGCAGTCCTCGCTGGTCTTGCTCCTCGTCCTGGTCAGGCTTCTCCTGGCAGGCCTGTATCACCAGCAACTTGGGCTTGTTGTACAGCGTTTCGTAGCTGCAGAGCACGTTCTCGATGTCCGTAATCTTCAGGGCGATGCTGTTCGCCCCGTAGACGGCCTCCTCGAAGCCGTGGCTCAGGATGCAGACCACTAGGGAATCGCGCAGGAGCGATCTGTCGCACGCACTCCGAATGTGCTGCACGATGTCCAGGTGGTCCACATTGTCGTAGGTCTCCACGTTGTATCCCATCAGGGAAAACACCTCTTTGAGTCGTTTCTTATCCACATCCGTGCCATTGCGTTTCTGCAGGGGTCTGGGTGACAGAAATTTCTGTGAAGAACGCAAAGGTGTACTTTTGTTTGTTTGTTTGTTACTCATTATTGTGGAGATGCAACCTTAAGATCGTTGCTAACATTCCGGTGAAACTCCTGCTGGTTGATGATCAAGGCGATTCCTGCGTTCTCCCGGGTCAACCTAAGCGCATTGATTCGTCGCATAGCTAATGCGTTCGAGGCAGCTGCGGCTGTGGAGCAGCTGGACGACTGCCGGTTGTCCGATTCGGTCTCTTGCTTGATCGTAGCCGTCGTAGCCATCGCCGCGATCCCAGCCGCATCTGGCTCCGGAGCGTTGCTAAGGATGGTCTCTATGAGCAACTTGGCCTGCGCCTCCAAATCGTTGAACTTCAAATGCTCAATCAGCAGCTGGACATCGCTGCCCGTGGCATTTATGTCGCCCAACTGTATGCATCTTCTGGTCAGCCAGTCCAGCAAAAAGATCTCCAGGTACGTGGGATCGTAGAAGCGAAGTGGATCTCCTGCCTGCTGGCGCGCCACCTTATCGCCAACATCCAAGACCAGGCGACCACTCTGCGCCAACGACAGCTCCTCACACATCCTGTAGAGGCTCTTCAACAGGGGATGTACATGCAGCGCGATTCCGGCGATATGCGGCAAGTAGTGCATTCGAAGCTCCTGCCAACAGAAGCCCAGTCTGCGGAGCACCTTTCGCGCCCCAATGATGCACAGAGCCTCCACGAGATGTCTTCTCCATGTTTCTGGCCGGGAATTGGCGTACTTTAGCAGTAGATCGCTTTGCGGAAAGTCCGATCGCGCCATGGCCAACAGTTTCTGCAGAATGTAGGTGGCATCCGAGTGGTTGTCCCCGTAAAGCAGAAAACAAAGGCCCACCTGAAAGAAAATAAATATTCAGCAGTTTAAATAACAATCTTAGTGCCAACCGATAAGTAAACCTTTTGAGTCACATTCAAAAAGTTATCCCAGGGGGGTGGCCTTACCTTTTGGCCAAAGTTCATGTCGCGTTCCGCATGGAGCAGATCGTGTTTATCGATGGTCTCCAGATGGATCAGCAGATTCGATCCGGCCATGGCGTTCGGGAAAGTACAAAAAAGTCTGAATTTACATTAAAAAGAACGAAAATCGAATCGCCGATAACTATCGCTGATGTCGATTACATGACAGCCGCAGCTCAGACCGCTCTCGATATCGATTTAAATTGTTTGTGGTTTGTCAAAACAATTTAAATGCTCTCTGCAATAGCGAAAGAATATTTCTTTAAATAACTTTAATGATTTAAGCAACAAGTAAAATAGTTGTGTTAATATCAAATAAATCCGTTAAAATTTAAAAAGTGAGCTTTCAAAAAAAGCTTGCTCGGTTTTAAAGAAATACCAAATATAGTAAGTGAAAATATCGATATCACGATGTCATCAAATACGTCGATATGTCCTCCTCAAAAGATATCGATGTACTGATATTTTTATGTTTTCACACCGCTAGCTCATTTAAGTAGATCTGTTGAACTGTTAACAACACAACTCCTCATTAATATGTTTTGGACGAAAAGTTTTATTAATTTAATGTTTTTGTATATTGTATTCTGTCCATGAGCGTAACAGAGACAGACAGAGAGAAAGGGAGAGATACTGAGATACGGGGCCCGCAGGCAGAGAGAGAGGGCGAGAGCAAGCTACAAGCGGGTGCGAGCGAGAGCGCGCGCTTGCCTCACGCACATATATATAAATCTGTACATACATATAGTATCAGAAAAAAAGACTAAAGTCGCTATTCGATTTGCGAAAACTTCAACGATTTTTCCCGTACCTATCTATGTACCTCACAACCACTTCGTCATCAAATACGTATACATCAGATGTATGTCAACACATATATATACGAATATACATATGTATATATATATACATCTATGTAAGGCCACTGCTAAATGCCATACATGTATGCCTCTATATATATATATATTTATCCACCTACTGTACCACTTCTACATTATGTAAGCAGCGACGCAAACAAAACACTGAAACAGGAAATCCGAAAAGCAAAATGCGAAATGCAAAACAACGAACCAACAAAATCCTACCTATAAACCGAAAACCGAACAGCAATGTTATAACAAATACCAAAAAGTTGTTAATGTTCCATAAAGAAAAAAAAAACAGAAAGCGGTCGTAAAATCACGCTAAGAAAGTAAGATCGAACAAATGAAATGTTTGTACGGCATAATAGTTCCCAAATTGTTGTATGTACTTCACTGCATATGCATGTGTGTGCATATGTATGTATGTTTCTCAGGGCCATGTCTCCCCACGCCCACGTACGTGGGTGCAAGAGAGGGACAGATGGTGCCAATTTTTCAAAATGCATACACTTGATTTTGGAACGCCAGCAAAACAAAAAGATAAATTGCGTGCTTTTCTCTTGCTGTTTGCATGTATGTATGTACATATGTACAAATGTGCATTTGTGCATATGCAAGTGCAAACTGCGCAGCAGGGCAACCACACGCATGCACGCCTACCATTTATCCAACCAAGCATTCAAACAAATTCGCACCAAAAACAAAACCAAACTTTCACCTCAAGTGTAACAATTATATTCGAATTCGAATTCGCTTTGCAGTCGCTGTAAAATATATGTATGTATGTATAAACGAACAAAAACATTCTGCCTCACACAGGCGCACACTCACATCGCAAGCCCCCGATGTGTGTGTGTGCCCTGCTTAGATCATGGGTGTGTGAGCGAGTCGACATGCTTAGCAATCGCGAGTCAGAATTAAACACGCGCTCGATATGTACGTGTGTGAGTGTCGCTCGACACTTTTGATTTGTTCAATCAACTTTCATCAATCGAAATGATTGCGTGCATCAGTTACATCCATGCGTATGCAGGTACGCTTGCAATTGGTGTGTCACATGCGAAACACAAATCGCGGATGTACATACGTATGTATGTACGTACATTGCGAAGTGCACTTATGTACATATGCGCGTGTGGCTCATAACGGTTCACCTCGCTTACGCACAATCACAATCACAATAACAAACGCCAACGACTACGACTTTCCCATTGTTTCCAGGCTCAATGGAAACTGCGTTGCTGTTGTTCGACTTTTGCTTTTCGGATTCTGATTCTGAATCGGTTTCGAGATCTAAAATTTGATGTTTTTAAAATATGATTAAGCCAATTCTTGTTACCATCCAATCCACACAACAACTATGTTGATTGCGTTTATCTGAGACTCATACTTTTTAAGTCGCCCAACTGATTTCCCCACAATTTTGCTGCCGCACTCAGTAACTAGCAATTGCTAGGCTAAACCTTATGAAGCGGTCCTGCTTTGGCCAAAGAACAAGAAGCAATCCCACCGTTCTCAGCGAAAGCAGTTCGCAAACTTACAGGATCACAGAAATCCAAGTGCTGAGATCAGGGAGGGATGTCAAGACATCCTTCGCAGCTTCCAGCTGTCCACGGCACGAAGTGGCTCTGAATGCATCCTACCAAACACTTGTTTCTGGCTCATACAGAAGACGTTTGGCCTAAACTTAGCTGAGCCTTCCGAGTCCTGAATCCTGATCCCGTTGCGATCCAAGGCGTATCCTTTCCCTCGTTCCGAGTGCCACTCCTCAATCCTCCATGATGAGCGCACCCACGCACCACGCCTTATCCAAAATCCAAAATCGATATGTTCTATTGTATTTACCCCAGAAAACATTCGTGTAGCATTCATTCAAGATACGCTTGCTTTTAGTGTAAACCAATTCCTTTCGTTCAGTTGAAAATTTTTTACTGCTAATGGGACGATTCACATCATTCTTGAATGTCTTTGGAAACAAAGGACTAGGAGGCAGTGGACCTACTTTATTAGGTCGTCGTAGTTATTCACTTAAAAAAGGTATACGGATCTTATAAGCAGGATCTTTTTGGCCAATACTAGCGGCTGGTTTCCCTTTTGGAAGCATTTTTCATTGTTCTTGGGCGCTGAAGTCATAAAACAGGCAAAACTTGAAGCGCCTCCATTTATGATTATATTGGGACTTGACCTTGAAATATTTCTTATATATTTATATAAATATATATATTGGTATATATAGAGCACGTATTCAAAGTCCAAACCCTTATCAACAGCTTTCCAAACACTTGTGACTCCAGCAACATAAAGAGAAGGACCCATTTCTCACCGGTCATAATATCATCCTGTGAGAGATAAGCTGCCACATCGACCATGTCACTCGTTTTGGCGGATGCACCCATAATTGATTTGGCGGAGGATTTGGAGGACGGCGAGATAGACGACGATGAGGAGGAGGAGCAGCAGCAGCAGCAGCAGCCGCCGCCGCCGCCGCCGCCGCCAAAGAACCAAGCCCAAAAGAAGCCTTCCGCAGGGGACGACGACGTGCAGTTTGTGGGTGTCGAGGCAAAGAACCAAAATGTCGACGAAGATGTCGTCTATATGGGACCATCCACAGACTCTGGTGGCCCCCAAAACAGCAGCAGCGGCAAGTTAAAGAAACCACGACCATTGGAAGGTGAGAGAACTCATCCTAAATTGCATTGATTCCTGTTGTTTAATACGAATGTACTCCCCAGATGACCACGCCAGCAACATTGAGATGGCCATCGCCAATGCCCTCAAGAAGAAGGGCATAGAACCGCCGATGCCCCGCATGCGCTCTTCCAACCAGGATGCGGGCGATGTGTGCTTGGAGGGATCCGGGGAGGGACTGGCCGGCGGCGCAAATCATCTTCTGCAGCCAAGTCGCAGCAGCAGACGAAGGAAACGCAAGAAAGAACGCGAGCGCGAGCAGAAGAAAGACAAGGAGCACCAGGTGCGTTGTCCACAGTCTAATCCTTAACTGTTGTCTTTGAAAAACATTAGAGAATGTATTCAAATGCGACTATTAGACACCCATTACCCAGCCGAAAAACGAGAGACGTCGTTTCAACGACTTCCGTACGCCCACTGGGCGACTCGCACTTCTGAAATGTTCTCTGCTGCATTTATTTCCCATACTTACGTTTGTAAATGCAAGACGGTTCTTGGGAGCTACATGGAAGCGGCTAACCCAGCCGGCGTGACCAAGTTCCACGACCAATTGCTTTCTGCTTCGAGCTCCGCGCTCCTCCAGCAGTCAAGTCATCATTAACCATCGGGCTCAGTATCGCACGGCTCGTTTGGCTTGTTTCAGCTCATCGTCGGTCGGTCTATAAGGCAGGGCCAAGTGCAGAGATCTTAGGATAGGAGCAGCAAAGTGAAGCTGACATGACATTGAACACTCTTGCACATTTGTATCGGTTGAGAACATGCATTGCATTGTAATGCGTGCGCATTCATATAGGGGATTCAGAGACTTTGCAGGATGCACAATTGTGGATGTCTCAGCAGAAAGTTTCTTTGGGGGATTTAAGCAATGATGAAAAAGATCACAAGCTCCTTCATATGATTTTGACCAAAATGTTTGCTTTCTTTCTTCCCTTTTGAATCGACTTCATCCCAATCCGCTCCAGAAGCGTTCCCGACGCGAAGAGGACGACGTGACTGGGGTGCCGGGCGGCGTTGAGGACATGGACGAATATGAGATGATGAACGTACGTGGCGGCAGTCCGCCACCAGGAGGAGTGGCACCACCCCTATCCAGCAGCGGCCAGCGGTTCGGTGGCGCCGATTGGGACATGGACGATGGGCCAGCCGCAACCGGAGCAGCTGGCCTCGGAGCGGGAGGCGGAGGAGGTTACGACTCCCAGCAGGATCCGTACAGCAGCTATGATTCCTACTCCGATGAGGACGCAAACGCGCCCAGCCTAATGAACCAGCGCCGCCGGACTCGTAGAGATAGGGAGAAGGAGCACCAGCGTGGCGGGAACAATCGCAAGCGCAGGGACCGCGATCGCCATGAGGGCGGCTTGGCTGGGGGCGGGAACAAGCGAAATCGCCGCGATTCTGGCGATGCAGGAGGCGGCGGTGGACAGGAGAAGATGGGCAGCAGCAATCGCGTGGAGCCGCGCAAACTGGAGCTGTGCAAGTTCTATCTAATGGACTGCTGTGCCAAGCGGGACAAATGCTCGTACATGCACAAGGAGTTCCCCTGCAAGTACTACTACCTGGGGATGGACTGCTATGCCGGCGATGCCTGCCTCTTCCACCACGGCGAGCCGCTGTCCGAGCAGCTGCGCAACATCCTGCTGAAGCACATGGAGACGGCTCCGAAGGAGATCCTCGGCGACTTCAAGCGAATATCGCGAGACATTGCCTTGGTGCAGATGACGCGGCGACACGAACAGTTGTGCGAGCAGTTCAATCGGGAGAATACTTGGAGTTCGATGGGCGGTGGCGGAATGGGCAGGCGGCAGGACCAGCACATGCAGCAGCAACAGATGCAGCAGCAGCAGCAGCAACAGATGCAGCAGCAGCATCAACAACAGATGCAGCAGCAGCAGGAGCAACAGCAGACTCAACAGCAGCAGGCGGCTGCGGAGGGCGGTGGCTGCATTCCCTCACTCTTGGACATGGTCATCAATCCGCCGCACTCGGAGAAGAAGCGCAAGTCCCGCTGGACTGACAAGACGGCAGCAAGGACGGCTGCTGGAGCAGCAGCTTCCTTGGAATCGGAGTGCACTTCGCCGGACGCCAAACCACTTCCACCGCACCTGGACTTGGCCAATCTCAGTCACGTCTTGAGTTCCGAAAACATGGCCAAGCTGAACAAGTTGGGCATCACGAACCTGGAGCAGATGCTTCAAGTGCCGTTCGGCCAGTTGACCGAGGCTGGCCTAACGCTGGTCGAGATCGGTGAGATTCAACGCAAGGCCGAGGACGCCAAGCCACAAACGCAAGCTGAAACGGAAAGCAGGTAGGCTGATCGCTGTAAAACGTAATATACTTTTGTTATTTAATCTTGAATATGTTCACCAGCACTCCATCCACCAAGCGGGAAACGGAGGCCAACAACAGCAACTCCAACAGCAACGGATTCATCATGGTGGACTACACGCAGTACCTCAAGGATGCACATGTCAGCTTTTCGGGGAACGATCCGCGTGAGTAGATGGAACTATTTTAAATGCTGTTTAGTATTGGACCAAGTCTCATGTTGCGGCACTATTGGTAAAGAATTTGATTAACTTACATACTTCATTGTAGTGGACGACGATCGGGATGACGACGAACAACTGGTCATAGACGATGGCAACGATTCCACCGCCGAGGAGGAGCAGCAACCGAAGCAAGCGAAGCCACCGCCAGCCGCTTCCCAGGATTCCGGCACAGATGAGGCGCCCTTGCCTTCTGTTTTCGATTTGCCGAGCTTCATGAACAACATGCTGGGTCAGGGATCCTCGGCGAGGCAACTGCTGCCCGCCAGTGCCACGTCGCCCAATCAGGAGAGCTCGCATTTGCCTGGCGGGGACCAATTGACGCAGAAGTCCGCGCCCACAGGCTCAGGCACCTCCACCAATGTGCTCAGCCGGATTCTGTTCGGCGACAAACAATCTGACCCCGAGGCTCGGGCTGCTTTCTACCGCGACATCATTCGCAATCCCTTCAAGGCTCACAGTGGCGACGGCGACGTGGACTCCAGCAATGAGAATTCCAATTCCAATTCGCATTCGCTGACGCCGACGCCCACACCAGAGCCGGGATCCCAATCCCCCAAGCAGGAGGACCAGGATCAGGAGATGCCCGAGTTGCCTGTCATTACCACAGCGCTGCCGCCGACCACTCCTTCGCTCTACGTACGTCGTTCCATGTACGATTTCGATCCCGTCAAGGAGCAGGAGCTTGGGCGACAGGAGCACCTCATGGAGGAGAAGGAGCAGTACCAGCGTGATACAGACATGCGACTGCCGTTCGTGCCGATGAAACACTACTTGCCTGCCACCGAGATCGACGCGGCGATCTTCTCGCACACTCCGCTCCGCTGGCAGCTGCAGGAGGTGTCCGTGGAGGAGACCAGCTACGCCCAGATTAGGGCCAGCGCCCTGCACAAGGAGCAGCGGGATCTGCGGGACCCTCGAATGCGTCGCATTCTGGGCCTGCCCGAAATGCCCGACAACAGTGGAGCCTTGGGCTCCACGCCCATTATGGGCGCCAGCTCGTTGTCGGGTGACAACAGTGCGCGCTGCACCACGAGCATCGCTTCCCCAGACTCCGAGACCACCGTTCGAGATTCCACGCCCAGTTCGCCGCCCCCGTCCTTGGTCAACCTGCCGTCGATGAGTGTGCCACCGCCGTCGATGAGGGTGCCCCCTCCGAATCTGCAGGTAGAGAAACCTGCAGTGCGGACAGATCCACGTCGCGATCCCAGGAGAGCCGCTCTGCAGGCTCAAACGCAAGCTGCTAGTACGGCGAACTGCACACCCGCTGCAGCGACCAATGCCTCCGGCGGCAGCAAGCAAATCTCGGAGATCCGCAGCCTGCTGCAGGTTTCCAACTGGTACAAGAACCTCGGCAGCAACAACAAGATCATGGTGAATCAGCAGCTCGCCTTGGTGTTTACCGAGCTCAAGAAGTTCCATCAGCTGCCGAATGATGCGCCGAAAATCTTCGACGTCAGCTTTATCGTGAACAACACAACGTTGCAGCAGATCTTCGCCAAGCTCTTCATCTTCGTAGATGACAATGGTCAGGTGGTGCAGATTCCCGAGGAGAACAACGGCAATGGCGGCGGTGTTGGAGGCGCGGGAGATTCAGGAGTAGGAGGTGGAGGCGGAGGAGTAGTGCTTCCCAATCTATCGCAGCCACCACCAAACCTGAGCCAAATGCTGAGGCAACCCCCGCCGAACATGCAAATGCTACGCATGTCGGGAATGATGATGCAAATGGGCAACCTGGGACCCCCTTTCAATCAGCCACCGCCACGAGGAGGCTTGCTGGGAATGCCTCCGAATGGCAATGGATTAAACCAGGGCGTGGGAAATCCGGGAGGACTCGGCCAGTTGGGAATGAACCAAGGAGGAGGAGGCGGTGGCGGCGGCGGAGGAGGAGGAGGTGGACCTGTGCCCAATGGCAATCCCTTTAACCCATTCGCTGGGAACAATGGAGGAGGAGCTGGCGTCATGAACAACATGAATCCCATGGGGAACATGGGCATGGCCTTCAAGAACTTTAACAACGGCAATAATAACAACAACAATAATGGCGGAGGCCGAGGAGGCCACTTTCCGGGCGGAAACGGCAATGGGAACAATCGCAACCAGCGAGGCGGCAACCAGCGGAACCGCAACATCTAATCCAATCCAATCGAATCGAATCGAATCCAAACCAATCCAATCCAAACTAATCCAATGCAATCCAATCCAATCCAAATCCAATGCGCTGCGTTGCGACCCACAACGCAAAAAGAGTTATTTTGCCAAAATGATGTTGATGCTATGCCCCTTGACCCCTTCTTCCAACCCATAACACCCACAACACACCACAACCCACACCACCCACACCAGGCACTAGTGGAAAACTCGTGGTTTTCTCCGCGCCTTCCCCGAAAATCCAGGCATGACTTCTTGTAAATTGTATTTTATTCCCAAATCCCCAATATTGTCACTATTTTTTTCGCTAGGTGTAAGGATTAACCTTATTAGCTATACGAGGTACTGATTAATGTAGCTAAGAGTAAACATAAACAACAAAGTAAACCGGAGTAAGAACAAAGAGTGAAGTAGAATCGGTGTGTGCAGCCCTTTTTACCAAACTATTTTAAATAATGTAGGATAACCTGTAGCGCGAGTACTACATTGATTAACTAGCCGTACGAACTCAAAATAAATGACATCTTTTAAGTAATGAGCTGTGTAGGTCTTCCCAAAGGAGCAGAAACACCCCGAATAGCTTTCGCTTTCAAAGCGAGCGATAGTCCCTACACCGAAAATTCCCCCTTTTGAAGTTAATTTTCACCTGGTAGTTGCTAAATTTAATTTATTCGAACTTTTTCGCGAGTAGTAGAGCGCAATTCTTCCTGCTGCACTCTTAAGCGGGTATACTTACGTTGCATATATTCAAATACAAATGGTCGAAGACAAATCGGAGGAATCTATATATTAAATTCGTCAGTGTGGGAATTTGTTTAATTCAATTCATTAAATTTCGCAACTAATGTAACGGTGGCCACATTTTCGAATTCAAATAAGAGCCAGGGCTGCATTCGCAGCACAGCGCTGTTCGCCTCCTGGCAATGCTGTGCAGCCGACCTGGTCTGGCAATGCTGTGTAGCCGACCTGGTCTGGCAATGCTGTGCTGCCGACCTGGTCTGGCAATGCTGTGCTGCCGACCTGGTCTGGCAATGCTGTGCTGCCGACCTGGTCTGGCATCTCTGGCATAACAAAAACATTCTACACACTACGTTGTTTTCCATTGCCCCACATTTAATGTTTTGAAATCGCTGTAATCTGAATAAGGGGTTCACCGACCGGCCCACGGATTAGCCATGTCCACCGAAGCCGACCTGCTGCCCAGCGGGCGCAGGAAG
Organism: Drosophila santomea; assembly: GCF_016746245.2. NCBI lineage: Eukaryota > Metazoa > Arthropoda > Insecta > Diptera > Drosophilidae > Drosophila > Drosophila santomea. Next base: position 481,011 of record NC_053021.2, read on the forward strand.
TGCGTTAGTCCCGCGACCAAGGAGTCAACCGCCGACCATGGCCTCCAAGTGGACGCCGCCGGAGATTTGGCTTTGGCTTCTCAAAATTCCATTCCACCAGCTTCCGCTTCGGCTTCCGCCGACGCCTGCGAGCCGCAGAAGGGCTCTATGGACATGGACATAGACAACGATCTTACCACCAACGAGCGGATGCCGACGGTGGCCGAGCTGGAGCAGTCGATTGAGTCCAAGACGAAGCCACCGGAGGAAAAGGTGGTGAAGGAGGAGCAGGAGGAAGTGCAGGAGCAGAAGTCACTGGGAGACTGCGCCGTCCAGCCGCCCAGCACTCCGACAGCCATCAAAATCGAAGGGGAAGACAAGCCAGTGAAGACGCCATCGCAGCCGCAGGTTCAGGAGGAAGTCGCTCCCAGTTCGCCGGAGACAGCGACGAATCTCAACCAGAGACCTGCGGGCAAGATCACCCGTAGCAGTCTGAATGGCACAGGTAACCAGGCGCCCACACGGACCCCAGCGATAATGAAGCGTCTGCGGAAGAGCACGCGCTTCAAGGCCAAGCAAACGGGCAAGGGCAACCCCGGAAGCGGCAATGCCCAGTCAAATGGCCACAACAGTGGCCCGAATGGCTCCATCGGCAGCTCCGTACACCTCGCGGGCGCCGGTGCCCACCCCAGTAATAGCAACAAGCATGGCAAGTCCGGTCCAGCGGGTCCAGGCGGCGCCACTGGAGCCCGGAATCGTCGCGCCCTCTTCAAGAGGCCGGCACAAAAGACGCCCAAGGTGCAGGCGAGCACCAGGTTCGTGAGAAGCGTCTTCTACAAAGGCAGCTACATGCAGATTGGAGACATCGTAAGCATTGTCGATGGGGAGCAGAATCTGTACTACGCCCAGATACGCGGCTTGCTTGTGGACGCCTATTGCGAGAAGTCCGCCTTTCTCACCTGGCTGATACCCACGCAGGACAGTCCGGATCCCCAGGAGGGGTTCGATCCCGCCACCTATCTGATTGGTATGTCCCACATGTCCTCTCTTCCCTGCTGGCTAAAGTTATTAATTCACCCTCCGTGTCTGCAGGACCCGACGAGGAGCTGTCCCGAAAGCTCTGCTACCTGGAGTTCGTGATGCATGCTCCCAGCAACTACTACTTCGATCGGAGCACTCCGTTTCCCCTGCCGGACGTGGATGAGTACACTGCCCAGCGATCGGGCGGATACATCTGGACGCGGCTGCCGATGGTGAAGCGGGAAAAGGGGAGTGGCCACAAAGCGGGCGGCGCCTCCTAGCAGAAAAGGTGGCCCACGGGCAAGAAGGGCGGAGCCTTGAATTTAAATAATCTAATTTATTGCAACTTTTACTGTTCGTAAGTAGGCTGATTTGTCGCCTGCTAGCCGATTAAGACACCATTCGGAAAGTACTTGGTGTACTGTAATGCCAACTGAACTCACATCAGCAAACAATAAAGAAAATCAATTTTTGTAATTATGGATAAAGGTGATGAGTTTTATAATTTAAAATTAAGATTAAGATAACATTAAGTTATCGACACCAATCGGCGGTGATATCGAATAAAACGCTAGCCAACCGACGGTCACACTGCCCGCACCGCACATTGCCGATAGGTTTGCTATCGAAACGGAACGGAACAGCAAAAACCAACTTTAATTGCGGAAAATTGCACGAAACGGCGTTGCGAGCTATTTGTTAGGACAGATCGCGATATGTCCAACATGGAAGTCGACGAGGAAGAGTTCGAGGTGCCCTCCAGCAGCAGCAAGGGCGAGAAGAAGCGCTTTGAGGTGAAGAAGGTAAGTGGTCAGCAAAAAAGCTGGGTCATTGGCATTGAAAGTACTGATGGTAACACCCTCCTCTCCGCATCCTCCATAAACAGTGGAACGCCGTGGCTTTGTGGGCCTGGGGTAAGTAGTAAATGCACTGCTTGAATTCGGGGAAATCACCACTTTCCATTTCCCTTCGATGCAGACATCGTGGTGGACAACTGCGCCATCTGCCGCAACCACATCATGGACCTGTGCATCGAGTGCCAGGCGAACCAGGCGTCCGCCACCAGCGAGGAGTGCACCGTGGCCTGGGGCGTCTGCAACCACGCCTTCCACTTCCACTGCATCTCTCGCTGGCTAAAGACGCGCCAGGTCTGCCCGCTGGACAACCGCGAGTGGGATTTCCAGAAGTACGGACACTGAAAACTCCGCAACCCCCAAGACGCACCAGATGCATCAGATGGAGCAGCACAATCGATTCCTCACGCCCATGCCATCCCTTGCCATCCGGCAAGTCTGATGACAGCCTGCTTCATCTGGACACTCAAACCTTTGTAATACCTTTTTAGATCTTAAGCTAGTGGGGCAAGTCGCGTGAACTGGTAACTGGTAACTGGTAACATTCTGTGCCGCAGTTACCGATTCCCGCGACTCCCCGGGAAGCACACCTTTTTGTAACGCGTGAAATAAAAGCTGTAGCAGATGGAGAAGACTAGCCAGAACTCTGTACCATTCGCATGAACCGGGATGAGGGCATCTCGGCGAGAAATCCACTGAATATCGATAGGAGCATGACTTGCAAGAAAGGTGCGGTGCTTTGTCCTTGGGCTTCGTAAATGTGGCCAAGTAACCAGAAGCGCTTCCTCTCTGTTCAATAATCCTTGGATGCAAATTGAGGAGTATATATATAGATGCACATATTGCAAGAGCCCATTAGTTATGAAGTTGTTTCGTATAAGCAAATCAAAATCAGTAAATCAGTCGATGGAAAGGAAAAGCTGGCGTTTGTAAAAACTAAATGTTCTTCTTTAGTTTATTATGAATGTTTTGCGGCCGCGGCAGCTGTAAATTATTGGTGGCTTAGAAAATAATACACTTTAGTTACAGATATGAATAAAGTATATAATATATATCAAGTATGATCAATGTTTAATTGTATATGCTAGAAACTAAACTTATCGGTAAACAAAAAATAATCATGTTAAAAATCATCAAATTTACTTCGTGTGTGTGTGGCTGTGATGATCTAGTTGAGTTGTATTTTCTGTCTGTCGGGTTTTAAAAACTAAACTTCACAGAGAACAAACAAAAGCTGGCAATCGAACGAAGGGCAGGGAGTGCGAGTTGTTGGTTTACGTTTAGATTCATGTGAATGGGCATAGCCGATGATGCGGCGATGCATTTATTAAACCAGGATGCATAGATCTGTCGGCGAACCACTTGAACCACCACTTCTATCGAGTTGTATTAGCAGTTTATTTGAATGTTCTGTTTAATCGTTTCGCTGGCGTTATAATTAATTCCCGCTTTTTGGTTTATATACATTGTTATATGTGAAAATGTACGCTCCTCATCAACTAACTCGGTTTGCAACTAACATTAGGTTCGTCTTGTTCGTATATACACCATGTGCATGCGTATATCGTTTAATTGTTTGAATATTGCTGTTCTGGTTGCTGCTGCACTATTGTTTGCTTGTTGGCTATTGTGGGAGTCCTAAAGTATATCCTCTATGTGTAAAGTTAAGTTGGTTGGGCTGTGAGGGCTGTAAGGCGTCTAAAACCGCTGCTAATTGCGTCGAAGAGTGTCTGTGTGCATTGCATTGAGAATGTGCTCCTGTGCTCCTAATCCTCCCATCTTACTCTCAACGGCTCCTGCTCATCCTGCTCGTCGTTAGCTCTCAACTGTACATGATTTGTATGCGATTTAACTCTATTCTTAGCCTTTTAACTATCAAATTGCTGGTGGCGCTGCCGTTGCTGCTGCTGCTGCTGCTACTGCCGATGTTGCCGCTGCTCCTGTTGCTCCTGCTGCTGCTGGTGCTGTCGTGCTTGCAGCAACACGCTGCACTCTCCTCCGACCTTTTCCTACTTCTACGCTTTAGACTGCCACTGCCACTGTCACTGCCACCTGCAAAATAAAAGCACACCACACACACACGCGCGACATGCAACGCGAACACAAAGTAAAAAGGTTGGGTTGGAGAAACGGGGAGTAATCACAAAGAGAAAGAGAGAAATAGAAAAGAAAGCAAAAGTAAAACAAGTTACAATCTGGTATATATCCGGATTCGCATTAACAAGTTGGTCGGCCTGTTTAGGTTTGCTTCCTGAATGTGAAAACCCAAGGGTATAGGTATATCAAGGGTCATCTCTACTTGGACTAAGATCTAAGCCTACGGTTTCGGTTGCAGTTTCTATAGGGTGCTTGGATTCAGCAGCAGCAAAGGCAACGACGCCAGCAGCGCAGCAATCTCCATCAGTCTCCATCCGTTGCTATTGTTGCTATTCCTGCCACTCCTGCTTCTCTGCACCTGGTGCTCCACCATGTCCTTTTCCCAGACTCTCCCCCTGCGCGCTCCTCCCCTTCTTCTCTTGGCAATGGCAGCTGTGCTTAGTCAATTTGCTTGGAGATCAGTCGTTGGTTATTTCTGGCCGTGATGGTTGTTATTATGATGGTGAGATGTGGCCGCGCCTGTTGAAGTGGAAGTGGGCACCACTCCCACTCCTGCTCCCAATCCTCCGCCGCTACTGGTCTTCTGCTGGCTAATCTGCGGCTGGTTTTGCAGGCAGGCGAAACTGGTTGGGGCCAGGAGGGCACAGGTGCCGAATGTGTGCTTGGGCATGCTCAGGAAACCCGCGCTAGCTCCAGCTGCAGATGATCCCCCTCCTCCTCCTCCTCCACCTGATGAACCACTGCTGCTGCTCACAATGGCCTGACCCTGTCCCGGACTCGGGGTTCCAGCAAACTTGCCCAGCTGGTAGTAGTGCATCGCATAGGAATCCTCTCCAGCCGCTCGCTGCTTGCCATTGGGAAAGTAGCTGTTGCTGTTGGTGTTGGTGGTCGATGTGCAGGCCGATTGAAAGGAGCTGCTGGTCGTCGATGAGGGCGATTGGGCAGCAAGGGGCGGGCCCGCCGTGGAGGAGTCCACAGCCTCTGCAGTGGTGGAGGTAGCTCCGCCCACTCCGCCGGATGAGCTGGTGCTGCTCGAGGATGTATTGACCGTCAAACTAGTGCTGCTGGCATAGGAGGCATTGAAGGACTCGTCGCCACCGCCTCCACTGCTGTTCAGGTCATCCAAGCCCGATCCGCTGCCCGATCCCTCTGCTGCTGCTGGTGGAATGTCTATGGTGTGGGACTCGTTGCCGAAGATCAAGCGGAGGCGCTTCTTCTGCGGTGTGCCATATACACTGCTTGGCGCTGGCGATCTGCGTTGGCTGCTCCTGCTCCGGCTGCGCTGCTTCTTTCTCTGCTTCTTGGTGACCAGCTGCAGCTCCTCCTTCGGCGGCGGCTTCTCCTCTTCCTCGGCAGCTAGCTCCTCATCCTCTTCTTCCTCCTGGTCCTGTTCCTCCTCCTCGTCGTCGTCATCGTTGCCATGCTCTGAAATGCCCTCCATGCGCAGTATCTCGTATTCAATACCATTTGAGCTGCTGCCGGTTAGATTTAGCGCACCTCGAGCAGATCCCTCCCCAGCTGCTCCTTCCCGATGGGAGCCCGCTGCACCTCGGCCAGCCCCTCCGTTGCTTAGACTCGTTCCGAGCTCAATTACTTCGTCTAGGATTGGTGAGCGTTTCATGCGCAACGTCAGTTTCAGCCGGCGCTCTGGAGTCTTCAGTAGGGGTTCCACATTGCTGATGGTCGTGGAGGAGCACGAGGTGGAGTGTTCGCCGGTCTGAGCCCTCTTGCGCTGGCCTCCAGTGGATCCGGTGGGGAATCCGCCCAACGCTTCGCAGTGGATACTTTGGGCTGCCGCCAAAGCAGCTGCCCTTCTGCTGCGTTTCTGCTTGACCGGTGAGTAAGTAACTGATTCCTCCTTCAGCTGCTCCTTGAGACCTTTGGTGGCATGGGTGGCAGGAGGATCGGGGTCGAAGCTGGCCAAAAGGTTCTTCTTGTAGGCGGGAGTCGGGCTGCAACTGCGGCGCGTTGCCTGTTGCTGCTGCTGCTGATTTTCTGATGATGTGGATGAGGGTATGGACGAGGCCTCACTTGGTGCTGGCTTCCTCGATTTAACACTAAGTCTACCGCTAAGATTAGAATTATGATTAATTCTACTGCTATTATTACTATTATGATTATTACAATTTGTAATCGTTGTTGCTTTGTTGTTGTTGCTGCTGCTGCTGCTATTTGTTGTGGTTGCAATGTTATTGTTATGGGCAGTGGCTAATCTGGCTACCAATCCTACTCTTCCCGCACTATTTCGCGTCACACGCTTCTGCTGCTCCTGTTGCTTCTCCTGCTCCGGCTTCTCCGCTTGTGGTTCCTCCGCCAGGACGAACGTTTTCTGCGGCAGTGGCTGATGTTGCTGATCCTGCTGCTTCTGCTCCTTCTTTTGCTGCTCGCTGCTGGTGTCGCTGCTCTCGCCGTCCGTCAACTTTTCCTTCTGGCGTTCGCTACGTCTAAGTTGACGCTGCTGCCTCTGGTGCAGTGCGGCAATGGCCATCTGGGCAGGCTTGCAACGGGGCACAAGAACAACCGGCGCCTTGGTGGGCAGCGGAATGCTCGCCACGACCACTGGGGCGATCACCTCGTCCGCGGATGCAGTGGAAATGCTGCTGCTGGTGCTATTAACACGCATAGATTTGCGCAGACTGGTGGAACGACCACCATTAGCCTCGGAGCCAGCTCCGGCGGCCACGCTGCTCACTGTTGTTGCTCCAGCATTTCCTGCAGCTCCTGTTCCACCGACCTGGCTTCCTGGCTTCTGCATGGCCGCCATTTGCTGTACGGCCGCTGTAGCCTCGGCTCCGGTACTTGCGTGCTGGCCATGATTGTGGTGATGGTGGTGATGATGATGGTGGTGATGGAAATGATGCTGATGATGGTGCTGCTGCTGGTAGGCTGCGTTGGCCATGATCATCTCGGCATCGTACTTAGTCATTCCCTTTTGGCGCAGCTCCTTCATGGTCAGCGGTGAAACCACAACATTGGGAAGTTTCTTTTCGAGCAAAGAGACGGCGGCTGTGGCCTCCTTGCCGGCAGTTGATTGTTGCGATGGTAGCGGCATCGCTGCTCCAGTCCCTCCTCCTCCGCCAGCTCCAGCTGCTCCTCCAGAAACCACCAATCCATTTGTGCTGCTACTCTCGCTGGGGCCAGTGGAATCATTTGTATTACTGTTGCTGTTCGAGGTGCTGTTCGTGGAGTTGGCTCGGCTCTTGATGCGATTAATCCGATTGTCCGTCTCCCTCAGACGATAGCCACCATTATTACCGGGTCCACTGCTGGCCAAACCGAGTCCCATGCTCAGACCCAGCATTAGGCCATCATCCTTTCCGGCAAAGGCACCCGTTCCACGGCGCTCGCACGTTTCACACTCACAGTAGCGATTCGAGTCCCCAAAGAAGTCCTCGCCATAGAAGCAGGTTATCTCCTCCCCCACCTCAATGTCGCGCAGGACCTTCACACACGCTGTGTCCCTGCCGGTGGCCAAAAACTTGCAGTTGGCGCGACAATCGTGGTTGATATAGGCAGCCGGTCCCAGCCACAATTGGGCGCAGTTCTTGCGACAACTATACATCACTGAGAAGTCATTTTTGCCAGAGTGCAGCAGAGCGGCCTCCTCCGCCTCCGTCAGCTCGGCGATGCAGCCCACCAGGCATTCGATCTTGTCGTTCTTCGACCAACGCTTCGTCGAGCTAATCTTGGCGCCACGTTGCTCCTCCAGTGAGTATCTGTAGCAGGCCTCGATTGCAAAGCCGCTGTCCTTGTCAAAAACGCGCAGGTACCGGACGATCTAGAACGCATTGAGGGAGATGGGGATCTCGATTAATATGAATCATTAATATGCAGCCTTTGGAGTATCTATTTTTGGGGCAGGAAACATCAACTTACATGATCGTGGAGCCGCTTGGTGGCAATCTTGTTCTTGTTCTTGAGATGACGCGGTATCCACGGCCCCTCGTAGATGCGCTGGATGGCTATGTCGTAGTTCTGCGTGTGGATGAAGTCATCCACGATCGCCTTCAGTTGCTGCGTGTCCACCTTCAGCGGCCGGAAGCGTATGTTCATCTTGTGGGTCTGGAAACCGAGATGCGGGTCGAGGATCAGTGATGTAGCCAGGTCATCGTTCTCGGAGAGTTCACGCGGCGACATGCCAGTGGATTGCGACAGGCGGCTGACGGCGCTGCCGTTGCAGCCATTGAGTCCACTGACCACCGATCCAGATCCCGATCCCGATCCAGCAGATCCTCCGCCACTGCCGTTCGAGGACGGATGGGACTGGTGATGGTGGCTAGGATGCTGGTTTGCCTGCTGGTAATGGGTGGCATGTGGCTGGTTGTGGGCCACCTGGTGGTGCTGCTGGCTGGTCTGGTGGTGCGCAGATGGGGGTGCGGATGGCGGAGGGCCATGGCTCTTGTGGGACATGGACGACAACAGAGCCGCAGCCGTCGATGTCGACGTGGAATTGGTGGCTAGTGAAGACGTTGCGCTGGTGGTGCTGCTGGCCGAAGCGGTGGAGCCACCGTTTGAGCTGCTGGAGCTGCTGCTGTTTGTAAATCTGCTGCCAGTTTCACCGCGCCGCGTGTGGTTCGAGCCGACGACCATTCTGCAGGACAGTCTGCAAGGATGCAAAAGCATTACAAGTACATTCAATACGATATGTGCGCTTTTTCATTCACTTTACTCCAAACGTTTCAGCTAATTCGATCTAGATCTATGCCGTGCTATGAAAACCAATCAACCCGGCAATTATCAGCTGTTTTGGAATTTCAATCACTGAGAACCGCCGTTTAATTACATCTGGCAACGCCGCTGTTTCTGCGACACGGTAAAGAGCGAGATGGTCATATACTTTCCAGGACTAGACTAGGACAAAAGCAAAAGTCCTGCACCATGCACACATGCATACGCACTCTCTCACTCACTTTTGGATGGCTTGCAATAAACCTTAATCCGCGAAACATCTGTTCTGGCATAAGAGCATTTTGGCAATATATGTATTCGCCTAACTCGCTCTGCTAAAAACGGCCCTAATTTAATTTTTATTCATACGGCTTCGCGTTCGAAACAGAAAGAGAGAGAGAAAAAGGGAGAGAGGGCATGTAACTGATGTCGTCGACAGCCATCCCTCTCGCTCGCACCTATTCTGAGCCCTTTCAGCCAATGCACACACACGTTCAACAAAAATCAATTAACTTGAAAGCACATGTAAAAAAAAAGTATCGATCCACAAAAAAAAAAACAAAGGCACTTCGGTAATCCTGGAGTACACACACTTACTGCCGAAAATTTTTAATATGGATGGGTACGCGTATGTTGGTGTGCAAAACGCGAACACAACAAAAAATGCCTTATCGATTTGCATGCGCAGCAAAGAGTAATTGCAAATCTTTCATTTCCTTGAAGCTGAGCAACAACTGAAATACTTTTTCTGGGCATAAACTAACATAAACACATGTGGGTGGTGCTGGGAAACATGGCTGGAATTGAATATTTGTTGTTGGCCGATTTGTTCTGAATGGAAATGAATGTCGCTTGCAAATTGCTCTCTCAGCTGTTTACAAACGCATACACACGCATAGCCACATGAACGCAGGTGCGAGCGAGAGGGAGGCATATGCGCAGTGAGAATGGGAGATGAAGGGTTGCCAAGTGCGCAAAGGCTTGCAAATTAGGTACACTTGTGTGCGGGGGAACCGAAAAACGGGTGTTTACAATAAAATTCACTGGGGATGTAGCTTTGCAGATGGGTGTTTGCCAAATTTTTTTTTTGTTAGCAGCATTTTGAAACGGTTTGCCAACCCTAGACGCTGGTTGCATGGGAACGAAAAATGGCGGCGCCTGTTACACACACACACACATACGCGCACAGTCTGCTGTGTTTATGCACTTCATGCTGTTCCGTTTTTTTTTTTGCACTTTTTCGATTTGTTGTTTGCATTTACCTTAAATGAATTATTCACTAAGGCGCTATTGTGCCTCTCGCTCGAACTCGCAGAACGATGCTTTGTCTGCTGCTTCGGTGTGCGTGAGTGTGTCCTCTTTTTCCACGGCTTTTCGTCGAGACTCACACATACACACGGCGACACACTGGATCGGAGCTGGAATCCGTTTTGGATGGCTTGGCTTTGGCTGCGTATCCAAAATAAATCGCGCTTGCAGTGCCAAATCATTTTAGCTCTTGACGCCTTTGTTCCCCAAAAACATCCAAACGCCGTCCATGGCTCTCGCTCTCTCTCGCTCGCTCGCGAGACGCTCCAAAAGTCGCGAGTATGGGAAGGGAATGTATCCCTCGCTCTTTCACGCCTAGAAGCTGCTGTAGCACACACAAGCGCACGCACACCCAGCCGTATACATATATTCCTTCGCCGAGCGAGACGTGTGTACGTGCGTATGTATGTATGCTTTTTTCACTTCTTTCTCTGTTGCGTTCTTTGCATCAATTGTTGCTTTTTGCTACCGCCGCTCCCTTTGCCGAATAAATCAGGACTTATATCGGTTCTAATTCGGACTTAATTTACAAAATGCGGCTGCTTTTTTTCCGCGATACTCGGATTAGTGATGTAAAAAGACATAGATGCTTCGGCCACTGACGATACATCGATAAGTATCGATGAATGTCATGTCTTCGACTGCTACGATTACGATTACCAGCGCAGTTAGTGGAGACGCTCACCCATGCGCAGGTGTAGAGTGTAAGTCGTCTGCAGAGAAATTAATTTCCGTTAACGGTGCGATTCAGTGTTAAAGTGTTCAGAGTGTCCCAATGTGCAGCATAGTTGCGTCGTCTGCAGGAGCATATATCAATCCGTATCAATGCGCGTTACATTCAAGTTCAAAGCAAGTGTATCCTTCTATTTCGGCGCCAAGATCATTACCAGGGCTGCAAGTTGCCCTTGCTCCCGCCAGTTTTTTTTATTGTGAGTGAATTGTGGTTCGGGTCCGCGATAAAAACGACAAATGGTGTTTTCGGAGCTGCGCCATCTGGTCACTCTAGCCAAGCGTTTTTTACTTGAGAATTGTCAATTTGGAGTGTCGATTTATATCCCCAATTGGAGCATCTGTGGAAATAGTTGCAGCACATTTAAGGCATCACCCTAAGGTAAGTCGGAAAACAAATGAAAATCTACAAATAGCACGCAAGAACGCTTTCGAAACAACAAGAAAAACGAACATACGCACGCATGCATGTGCGTGAGAATCGGCTTGTGTGTGAGTGTGTGTATGTGTGAGTGCGCATTTCTGGAAAGTGCCGTTTTTCATTTCGATTCTATATTATCCCTGCACTACCATTCATCACCATTTCTACGATGAATCATCACTCAAGAATCGTAGCGTAGCCTTTGTTCATTTGCCAATTATCATCGTACGAAAGTAGGGCCGATTTTTTAAAAGTCGGCGATGAAAAGTCATCGCAAGTATTACGTTTTCCAAGCATTTTTATCAGCCATCCCATATCATCCCATTTTGTCAGCTCAAATTTTTAAGGGATATCGTGCGGGGATACAGGGATATGTGCATACTTCACCAACCATTATTACCATTGTTTTGCATCCTAGTTGATATATTCATTTTACCCACACGCTTGTATCTGTTAAAGTGAATATTTGGTGAATTGGTATGAAAATGCATGTTTGCTCATCATTTAAACGACACACTGCAAAAAAACGCACACACTGTTTGCACTGCCACACATTTGCAATGTAATTTCGACCTAATGTTTTGTACTGAACCCAACTGCAGGAAAGCAAACCAAAAGAGACCAAAATGCCCAGCATCAAGTTGCAGTCGTCGGATGAGGAGATCTTCGATACGGACATCCAGATCGCCAAGTGCTCCGGCACCATCAAGACGATGCTGGAGGACTGCGGCATGGAGGACGATGAGAATGCCATTGTGCCGCTGCCCAATGTGAACTCGACGATCCTTCGCAAGGTGCTTACCTGGGCCCACTACCACAAGGACGATCCCCAGCCATCGGAGGACGATGAGAGCAAGGAGAAGCGCACGGACGACATTATCTCGTGGGATGCGGACTTCCTGAAAGTGGATCAGGGCACCTTGTTCGAGCTCATCCTGGCCGCCAACTATCTGGACATCAAAGGCCTCCTGGAGCTCACCTGCAAGACGGTGGCAAACATGATCAAGGGCAAGACTCCCGAGGAGATCCGCAAGACCTTCAACATAAAGAAGGACTTCACGCCCGCCGAGGAGGAGCAGGTGCGCAAGGAGAACGAGTGGTGCGAGGAGAAGTAAGGCGCGGCCTTTCACGGGACCAACATTAAGTTGAAACGGCTGGCGGATGCGGGAAAGGAGAAAGGAGATGACTTGCCGCATTCGAGCTTTACTTAGTTGCTACATTCATTTAAATTTTTTTTATTCTTAACCTTAGCAGAGCCTCATTTGAAAATGTGTATAAATGATCTGCTGCTGATGTGATTCGCGGGGTTAATCTCTTGTCGTACATATATCTCATACATGTATATGCGAGAATGTAAAACTCTATTTAACCTATATGCGTAACATTTGATTTCACCTTAATAAATATAACTACCCAAACACAAGACACAGCATCATCCATATCCATTGACTTCTCAGATTGTAAAGTGTGTGATCGTATTTAGTGATAAGCGACGTTTGCAAGCGTTTGATTAATCATACAATTCACGGAACAAGAAAGTACATATGTATCTTGGATTATCATATGTATAGAAACTAAACTGGCTACCATTTCGTACAACTGAAATGCGCGCCAACGCGATTTCACTTGAAAAGCTTTTCCTTTTGCTTTTCAAAAGCTGCGACGGGTGTAAGAATCTGATTTTTGGCGCTTTATTTATTTTGGGGAACAGCATGTGTGCAAGATGTCAGAATTACGCATATGCATGGCTGCCATGGAAATTATAATGGTTTAAATTATGAATTTGTAGGAAGTAAATTCTCTTGTCCGCTCTCCATTCTGATTGACTCTAATTCCGATTTAGACTGCTTTATCTTCAAATTAGACACTTGGAATGTTGGCTCTGATTTTACAGACAGGATAATGTTTTTGCCCCTGTTTCCTCGAAGTTCTCCCTGTACAAAGTAGCGAAAGGACTTCAACTTGGGCTCCCGCATTCAGTGGAGCCGGAAAAGGATTGCCCAATTGCCTTGAGTGTCCACTTGGCTTAGAGGCCCGTGCCAAACTGCAAACTGCAAACTTCGGAATTGATCGCTGGCCATAGCAGCGATGGCAAAAAAGAGAGAACGGTGAAACTTGTTTAGTGTCCTTCAAATTGTTCGGAAACACAGCGATTTTTGATTGTTCTGCCAAGTACCTTGGGTACTTAGGGGCTGCTTACAGTTTTTAAGTGCGAATATTAATTAATTGGCATGAAAGACGATTAAAAGACGCGGCATTTCATCTGTTTATTGCCCACTCGGCAAGCAGGCGCCAATGGAAGTTTAATCGCAGCAGCAGCCTCAACCGCCTTTTGAGCTATGGAGTTATGGGGGCTGCAGCGGTTGTGGGCGCCAGGGGGCGGGGCCATTGTGTTCGACTTGCAGCCAGGGGCCAAGTCGCCATTTCAATTATCGCGGGCAGAGGGAGGGCTCCTGAGCTCCAAAGGACTGAGGTGGAAGGAAGGGCAAATAAAAGCGCGGCAGCGCCAAAAAATTGTAAAGACGGCCTGAGCCTGAGCCTCTGCTCAGCGGAAGAGAAGAAAGGAGAAGGAAGAGGGAAGAAAGGACCTTACACTCCCGCCGCCGAGTTGGCGGTGCCAAGGAGTAATTAGTGTGCATTTCCTTGGCCGCCCCCCCACCCCCACCCCCCTTGCTGCGTGTGCTTGTGCAACATTTGCTTTTCCACTTCGTTTGCGACAATCAAATGTAACAAAGGAGCGAAAAAAGGGTGCACAAAAGAGCGGGGAACAAAGCCGGGGCGGGGAGGTGCGGGGAGCAGGATAAGGCGGAAGATTGGAGGCAGCAGTACACTGGGAAAAAGAGTGCATCCCTTCGGCATAAAGGGGCGCAGAGCAGGGAGCTAAGCACAATGATGCAGCAGCAAAGCAATCACCATGAGTAGCTAGTAGCTGCGAGTTACTTGCAAGGGCCTCTAAAAGTATGCTATGAGTTATTGGCAGCTGACAATTCATTTGCCTGCAGTGCAATGGCAGTGGTACATCTCCACTCCACACTCACCTGGCTGCGCCCTTTCATCGTCTAAGTCGTCGTCCTCCAGTGGAACGTGACATTGAATGCGTCTGCATCCTGGTGCCTTCTCCCGCTCCTTCCCAGTCCGCTGTGTCGATTTCTTCCGCTTCTCAACTGCTCAGCTGCTCAGCTCCTGGGCAATGCTAATCTCTGTGTAATTAAGACTGTCACTCATTCAGGAGCAGTTGCTTTCCGCTCAGTTTGCCCATCTTGGGAAGTTTTCAGTTCTCAGGTCCTGCTCCTTGTCGTCCTTGCTCCAGTGGGCGTGGGCGAGTGAATGGGGCGGCACATTTGAATTGCCTTTAATTGCATGTTGTTTTCCCCACTCCCAGTTTGATTGTCGAGCATCCATCGCATCCATCACATCAGCCCTCAGCCCTCAGCCCCCATTCCTCATGTCCCTAATGGAATAGTCTCCGCTTCTCGACAGGATTTTTCAGGGGCATTATGTAGGCGGGGCGATAAAAGGCTCGGCTCCCATGCCCAGGATCAACTTGGGGATCACAGAGGGTGAAATTGGCTGCTCCAAATGCGATTTCTATTCACTTCCACTTGACTTGCGAGCTGGCTCAGCTTTCTGCCTTGTTTTGCAGGCATGCAACAGTCGATGGGGCTAAAAAAGGACCAAGTCTGGTAATTAAGATTGCATAGGGGCTCACTCATTCTAAATATCACAATGGTGAGTGCAAGAGCCTTCAGCAGTCGAGCAGCCACTTTAAAGTGAAAGGCATTCGTACATCGCAGCTCAAATTTGATTTTGATGGAGTTCCTTAGCTCTTTCTTTAATTTGTATTGATGCCAAGGCTCTTGTGCTCCACAGCTTGTGTGGACATCAGCAGAGTCTTCTAATTAAGAAACTGAAGCTGAGGCTGGAGAGCTCCAGTAGGTCAGCTGGTAAATTTACGATAAACAGATTCGTTTTGGAATCATTCCAAGCGAGAGTTGTGTGCTCGAGATGTGCCAACATACTCGCACAGTAGCGCAAACTTTAGATCGGCCGGAGACTGCGACTCGGACTTCCACTACTCGACTCTATTAATATCAGAGTGGCGGATTGGGGATTGTCCCACTCCCGTCCAGCAGCAGCCACGAGATTTATGACTCCCACTGGGACTGGGACTGGGAGTGCGTGGGCTGTTATCGTAGGACTTGGATGCGGATGCATTATCCACACACGGCTGTGTATATGTGTAAGTGTGGCAGTGTAAGCTCCATCTTTGCCCCGAAAATTCCCCTCGCATCGCCAGTGGATATGTAAATAATGCAACTTTCGGTCGGCCCATCTATCAAAGTCTTGAGGAATGGGGTTTCAATAGGGGATTTCGGTGCTTTCGGGCGGAGATTCTGCTGAAGCATTTTGTTTATTATTGGCACGACTTTGTTGGCCAACTGCTTTCCTCGGCTTCTAATTCAAATCTAATGTGCGTGACACGAACCAAAAGCCCCAAAAGATTCGATCCTAAGTACCAAGTAACTATGTACCCCAACCGACTTTTTGGGTGCAAGGGGGTATAAAACATATTAATTCTTCCTCATGATGGATACACCAGATCGTGTTTATTGTTGGGCTGGAGCGCAGCCATCGCTGGGAATCTCTGCCCACTGAAGCACTTTCTTCCCCCACCTCCAAACTCCTTAGTTTGTAGTTCTATTTATATGCACTCGCCCCAGAGTATCCCTATGCACTTCTTTTGCCGCCGATGGGGCTGCACACTTTCATTGTTATTGTTGCCGCTGCTGCAGTTTTGGAATCTTCATTGGCACTTGAACGTGGAATGGAAATGTTCATGGCGGATCATCATTCTGTATCCATACTCGCACCGTGCCCCATTCGCCTCCAAAATCTTCGCCTTTCCTTTCGAAAATTTTATTTACTCCGGCGGCGGGCAATGACTTGCGAAAGAATTTCCTAGTTTCCCAGTGTTATTTCGGCTACGGATGCCATCTGCTGGCAGTTCTTGTGGGTCAGATAAACAGTGCGTTCCAGGCACATAAGGCGAACATCTTGGCTTTTCGAGATGGAAACAGTGAACTGCTAGAGCCAGTACTAGCCATAGATAGTTTGTCGTCTTTTTGATAATTATGTATTAGCTGGTGAGGCGATTCGAGCTTCTGTCCCTTGCCGTGTGGCTCAGATGGTTCAGATGGGTCAGATGGGTCAGCAGATGGTTGCTATATGTGGCACACTCGTAAACGAAGCGTGTTGCACACGGTTTGTGGCGTCATAAACTACTCTGTGCTATTGCAGCTCTTTTCGGCGAAATGATTTCACAGAGCCATAAAGCAGAGGGGAAATTTACGGAAATTTACGGAAATTACGGAAGAAAATGTACAATAAGCTGTCGGGCTTTTGAGTACCCGAATCGAATTCGAATTCTTGCCTGCAACTTCTCCATGGGCGTGTTTACTTGGGTGCGATGTACATATAATATCCGTTTCACTGCATATTGTGCTGCAATTAGCAGCGGAGTTCAGCTGACAGCTGTTGCATCGAATTCCCAATCTAGTAATAGCAGATTAGCACAATCGAGTCGGGGCTAAGGGGGGTTAAAGGGGGTCACTGACTATTTATGCTGGCAATGTGTGTAGATGTGGGTGTGGATGTGGAGCCCAACTGAACTGAACTGCACTGAACTGAACTGAAACGGAACCGGCAAAGCGTCCATGCAAATTCCTGGAATCATACACTTCGGGGAAGGGCATATCGGTTGTGCACGAAATTTACATAAGAGTGCAGAGCGAGAAATAGATGACCATCAAGTTCCCAGTGATGAGCACTGGCTTCGAACTGCGAAAGTGCGTAAACCTGGGCATTCCGTGGTTCTTTCCCTCGCTCTCGAGGCGCCAAGTTCAAGTAGTGGTGCTATCCCATGGTCCTAGCTCACAAAAATGCAATTTCGAAACTTCCTCGCTAGGTGCCATCATTTGGGGAACACACATCTTATCGCTGGACCCAGCAAGCTGTCCGAGATTCGCAGCAGCTGCTCGGATCTGCCCGAACAATTGTATCTCCACTGCACCTTCTGCACAGCCAGTCGCCCAGCGCTCCCAACACTTAAGCAATTGCAGTTGAGGATTGGATTGACTGGCCGGCAGAGCTTCGCTTGGTTGGGCAATGTATGCACATATATAAGGGCGGTCAAGGGAACAGGAGTCGGGTGGAAGCGTTGGCAAACGTTTGCCTTGGATGCACACTACGCCATCTGCTGCCCCAGGAACGCATAACGCAGAACACAGAACACAGAACACAGAAGGGGAAGGACCAGGAGCAGGAGCAGGAGCAGGAGCAGGAGCAGGAGCAGGAGCAGGAGCAGGAGCCTCGAAAGATGCGGGCAGCCAGAAGGTCGCATAAAAGAGTGCCATAGAATATGAATTAAAAACCAGAAGGAGAGGGCGGTAAATGCTACGGGGGTGCAGGATGATGGACAAGCCGGAAAAGCGGCAGGAAACTTGGTGACCGTTCGAGTTCCTGCCGGGAAACTCTGGCGGCTGGCGTGGGCACAAGTGGAAAGTGATAAGCGGCTTAGGACTCGGCTAATGAGTCGTTCTTAGCCTCCTGCCGTTTGTATTTGGGCCAACGATCCGTTGCTGGCACTGCGTGCATATTGTATCTGCCAGTTCAGTTCAGTTCAGTTCAAGTTCCGTTTCCATTTCAGTTTCAGTTTGCCAGCCTGTAAGTAGACGTGAGTGGTGCGAACTTTTTGACAGCAACTCGGATATTTTGAGTCGCCCCACACAACCGCCGCTCACCACAAAGTATTCAAAATTAGCACGCAGCTCTGGCAAGCCGCACACAAAGTTACTTGGCCGGGTGCAAAAACCATAAAAGTGAAATTGATGTCGGAACAGCCAGCTGAAAGGAGTGAAGGAGTGATGGAGTGATGGAGTGGGAAAGCAGGAGCAGCTTCGACGGGGTGGCCGGATTATGACACGTGGCTGGTGCATAAATTAATGGCAGACTCCTCGGTTAACGCTGGGCTGTCACCTCGCGACAACCTCACGGCAACCTCAAGTCATCTGGCGAGTGTCGGGATTTTCTGCGGTTTTGGGCGCTTGATGGGAGCTGAATGGGAGCTGGAAGGGAGGTGGAAGGGAGGTGGATGGGTGGGATTAAAGGATGAGGAGCCATCCCAGTTCCCCTGGGTGCCCAACAATTCATTATCTGCTAAGGGCCATTAGCGATTCGTGAGATTCAGCCGCAGAGTCTGAAATCAGTTTCAATAAGTTAAACATTAAACATCGGCTATAAGGCAGCAATATCCACATGATGTCCACATAAAGTCGCAAGGTTAGATGTTCCGTAGCAACGTAAGTGCTGCGTTGCTCCTGGGATTGAACTTGTGTCGATATCAATTTACGAGTATAACCCAATTCATCAGATATCAGATATCAAGAGCCTTGAATCGAGTGCAATTTGTGCTAAATTGAAATAAGTTTGAGACATTCCCATCGATGCAATTACCCAAACTGAGTGGAAATGGTCATCGTTCGATGGAGTGCACGGCTCAAAATAAATGAAGTAGTATCAAATCAAATCAGTATGCATTATGAGGGTTCCATATTTGAGTACTTCACTAGTTGAGTTCTTTCATCCTTCATGCGTTGTCCGTTCGTCTGACCGTCCGTAAGAAAGTGCAGATCAGAAACGAACTATTCCAATGGTCTATTCCCAAATTGATTATCTTTCTCTCTGTGCATCAGTGGCGGAACGCTGGGGGCTGCCTGCCAGAGTTATGCAATCCAAAGTCATTCGTTTGCCTGGCACTAAAAAAGGAGCTCCTTGCTCCTGGTTCCTGGCACCTGGCTCCTGGCTCCTGGCTTCTTTTCCCCTACAAACTGAGCAGGCACCTTGGCTCACTCACCTGCCATTTGCCACTTGCCGTGTGCTCGCTTGTTCGCTTGCTCGCTTGTTTGCTAAATGAACAATTTATTTTATTTTTTCGCTCGGCATTTCGATGTTTGCCGCTCACTTGCCGACACTGCTGCAAGGATATCCTGCTGCTCCATAAAGGACAACAGCAGAGCAGCAAGGAAAGCTCCTTTCACCTCGCCATTTCCCCAGCTTTCTCTTTTTGCTCTCAAGTGGAAGTGGCAGTGAAGTGCGATAGTTTAGCATTTGTTTGCCTTGCTTTTGTTGCAAATGAGTGCGCTAGATTTCACTCGCATTTTATTTGCAAACAATTTTCAATCTTTTTGTCCCCGCACGTCCCCTGCATCCCCCGGTTTTCCATTTTCCTCTTGAGATATGACACAGCGCCAGTTGCCAGTTGCCAGTTTTCCATCTTCCGAAAAGCAGCGAAAGTTGTCAACTATGGCCATCGCACCGGAAATGCCCTGAACCCAATTAAAAATCGGTGAATACCGAGGGCTTCGCTCTTCGGGAGGCGTTGCTAGGTAATCATTTAGCCAAAATGAACCATTTCGAGGCGGAATAATTGAAAATTCGTATATTAACCTGTTGGGCAACAGTATCGTGTTCCAAGTGTTGAGTTCACATCTACATTGAGGAGAAGAATATGTTCAGCAACTTTCCGTAAACGTTTGCATTCGAGAGCCTGAGGAAAGAACTGCATTTAATTGCGCTGCATTTCCGATTAGCTGTAGAGGCGAGAGAACTGCGAGAGTGGCATTTTTTGCCACCCTAATCACACTCAACAAATTTGAGTGTTTCCACGTCAGAGCTGACAGCTGCTCAGGAACTTCCTCCAGTAGGTCGAAATCACATTATTGGAATCCTCTGCTGCCACATATAATCACTGCACCACTCACTCACATTTAGTATTTAAAAAAAAAATAGCGAAAAAGTGGTTTGCTTACGTAGGACTTTTGAGAAGCGCAGAGAAGGGCACCTATATTTTGGTATTATTTAGTATTAAGTATCTAGTATTATTTAGTATTTAGTATTTTGACTCCCGGTGATTAGCGGGTGCACTTAGAGGGCCGGTGGCTTGCTGCAGTTCTCTGGCAGAGGCATTTAATTAATTCCATTTAATGCCCAGCACTTCTTCTCTTCCGATTTGGCCCGCATACAACGCCAATTAGGAACTTGATGGTGGTCATTAGGCTGCAAAAGTGCCGCCCTTTTTGGCGCTGGCCACAACTGGAGCAAGTGCATCGCCTTCACTTCTCCGCCAGCTGCTGGAGCTCGAGTTCCGAGCAGTTCGTCAACGAGCTTGCGTGTCGTCACGCCGCGTCTGCATCTTGATGACCGCCCGTAAACAGAACGCCATAAGGAGGCTAAGGATCGACTCCGAAGGACATTCATATATCCTGGGTGAATTCTGCTACATTTACCATTAAGTAAACAGCATTTCCAGCAGCCCCGGCAATCGATGGAAAATGATTATACCCACTCGGGGGCTAAAGGCAGATTACAAGTGGCAGTGGAGGAGCCCGTAAAATAAATCACTCATACGCACCGTGGGCCAGTTGGAAAGTAAAGGGTTACCGGTTGCCAGTTGCCAGTTGCCAGTGCGCCATTTCCAATAGTTGTAATTGAGGGGTCCTGTGCGCCATGTGGCAAATCCCAAAATATATTCCATGTCAATCTCTGGCTGGCTTACCCCCGCTTTTCCGGAGGAGCGACTTAGCCTTGGCTCAGCTTTCCACTTAACCTTTTTCGCTTCGCTGAGGCCATGGCTCCTTCTCGTTCTCGTCTCGTGCTCTGGCTCGGGCTTGGCTTTAGCTTTGGCTTTGGTTTTTGGCTTGTCTCGGCCTTGTCCTCTTGTCATCCGCGCGCTGTCGTCGTTTCCTTCCACTTGTTGCCCCTGTGCCCCTGTCACGCCCCCCGCCCCGATGTCGCAGATTATCGCCCGAGCATGGGACTTCACTGGGAGAAAAACTACTTCAAATACCTTCTTAATTGGTTTTATGTTTGGTTAACGTTCTCGTATCGTTGCTGCAACCAGCAGGGAATTATGACTCTGGGGCCCGAACTAATTTGGGATTTACTTTGAGAAGAAATACACTTGATAGCCGAACCAACATTTGACAACAATTGACAAAGTTGAATAGTGTTACTCTAGCTCTAGCAATTACAATTCCTTGGAGTGCATTTCACTGCGCACTTTTCGGAGCTTCTAGATGTTCTCGAATTTTCACTTGGCAATTCAATCGCATGAAAAAGTAGACTGCCTGGGATTCTGTTTCCGACCCACATTCCCCACTTTTCCTACGCCTCTCCTTGCAGATAGGAATACGCTTTGTTTTTTGCGCGCTTTTTTCTTGGTGTGATATTAATTCTATGGGAAATCCATTCCCAGCACAAACGTGCCCATTGAATCGCTTTCTAGTAGCCGTCAAATGCTTGGCGCCAGACTTCTTGCAACCACCTCGTCCTCCTCCTCCTCCTCCTCCTTCTCATCCTCGTCCTTCGGAGTCGCCTTCCTTGTCCTCGATTGCTGCCAAGCGGCTTCCTCCTTGCGATTTCATTGTTTTTCGCCTGTTTGTGTGCCACTTGCTCCAATGCATTCAATTGGACGCGCCACTCCTTGGGCGCCACTGCCGAAGAAGCAGTTGGGCATTTAGCAACACTGGGCGCAGTGGTCGTCATCGTCATGGGTAAGTGTTGAGTAGTGGTTTAAATAGCTGGCGCGGGTGGATTGAAGAGGAGGTGGATTGCAATACATTCATGGCGGTAATCAAAAGATTTAATTCGCTTAGCAAAGCTCACATTACAAATAAGCAGATACGGATTTTCATAATCCTTGCCTGACATTTGGGAGGCGCTCTCAATTGAGTTTTGGGTTGACCCTCGTTTTGCAGTCGATTGACACTCGTCAAATACTCCGCAAAAGAGCGAGGAACAAGGAGACTAGTCTGCACACACACACGCTTTTGTGTATATCCCATATTCCTGCTGCCATCCATGCAGCCAGCAATCCGCCTGTCCATCCATCTTCCCATCCATCCGTCACATCTCCACTGTGGAACGGCATCTGCGTGCTGCAGTTCCTCCACCCGACCATTCCGGGCATCCCGACCATCCGACTAACACCCTTAACCCCCTACGACTTAAATCAGTACCGTCCCCTCTTCACACCACGCCTGTTAAACCGTTGAGTGACTTTCAACGATTTTTGGATGCATCGCAGTGACGGAAGCTGCCGTCTGCTCACCCAAGATAAACCAGGAAGCCATCTGCGTCTGCCCCACCTCCGCTTTGTGGCCCCTCCTCCGAAGGACCCCCTTGATGCCCCCTGATGCCCCTGATGCCCCTCGATGCGCTGGAGGCGCCGTGTGTGGCATTCCCCACCTGCACCACCTTGGATGTGCCGAACAACTTTGCTTGATGAGACTGTTGCTGCTGCACTGCAGCGAATTTCGCTGCTGAAACTTGTAATACGACCCAAAAACATATGTGTAAGTACAACCTAATACAGCCAATGTTTTCTTGCAGTGCCTTAAAGTTTTTGGAACTCATTTTGTAGGCCAGTGTTTTCAGATTGCTTATGCGGGCTCAGGCTTGGTGGGCTTGGTATAGGGCATAAGGCATAAGGTATGAGGATTGGAATTGGGTGGCGAAGGAGATGATCCTTCTGTCGTCCTGGTACTGGTAATGCTACTGCTGCTGGTGTCCCACTCTCTGGGCAGGAGTGGTGCAGAAGTTAAGCAAATCGCATATTTTATTCATGTGTTCATTAGGCAGCTACAATGTGCGACCGAAAATGTTTAAAGAAAGTCGACGAGGGGACAGGTGACGGGTGATGGGGTGTCCTGAGTCCTTGTTCCGCCCAGAAGAAGGAGTTGAGTTCAGTTGAATAAGTGAGGGTGAGTGGTGTGTGGTGTGTGGTGTATGGTGTGTGGTGTGTGTTGTGTGGGCCGCCCGGCAATTCATGGAGCTGCAAAATGGGTCGCCAAGCGAGAACTTCAAAAGGGAAACCAGAAAGGATGCAGGGACATGCGAGTATTCAGACACCTTCTGCCAATAGAATTCAAAGGGGTGTCTCTGGGCCGCTGAGTGCATCAGTGTTCGGTGTTCACTGTTCAGTGTTCAGTATTATATAAGCCAAAAAACGGGGACACCCTGATAAAGCCACTTCGTCCATCCGCCCGTGTGTGTGTGTCCTTAAAGCCTGGTTGGCTGTGATGACATAAATTTTTACTTAAATTATATGACACGACATGACTCCGACCAACACACTCACACACACTCGCACACACCCAGAGAAATATTGCTGGAAAAAGGGAAAAACTAGTGGAAAATTCCCTCCGCATAAATAAAACTCTTCATTTGGATGCAGGGCAACTGCAGCTAACTTTACGTATGTCACAGGGCCATCCGTTCACCCCTTCAACCTCTGCCCCGGTCATCCTTGTTAGCTTCTTTCACGTTTCCTGACGTGGTCAAATGCATTTCCATTTCCACGCTGCCAAGCCAAAACTGCAAACAAATTTTTCGCTTGGCGCGCGGTTTCCAACCAAAGTAGGCGAACCACCGTCCACCTGCCACCTGCCAACGTGGCAGTCCACCGGGCAACAGGGTCCCACTTTGGGAGCACGGAGTTTCGTTGGTGGCACCCGGACAAATGGCGAATTCCTCAGCCGACGGAGGCAACGCTCAACCAAATTGCCTGGCATCTGAACATGCTGAATTTTCTATACTCTACACAAAAATGAAAATGGTCAGGAAGCGAAAAGAATTACAGTTTTTTACTCGTAATTACCAATACTAACCAACCAAATCACTTTTTGACCGACTCTGTTAAAATAATTTTTGGCCAAATTTTCGCTTTTTTGTAAGGGGTAACATCATCAAAAATTGCAAAAAATTTAAAACAAGTGGAAACACAGTTTGATAGGAAATTTAATTACGAACTCAATGAGGTATGACATTCTATGCTGGGACCAATATTTCGAATGTTCTGATCAAAATACTGATATTTTTAGTCGCGAAAAAACAGAAAAGCGATCATTGGCAAAAAATCATCATCAAAAATTGGAAGAAAAGTGAAAATAATATTTTTTTTTTTGAAAACACAGTTCGATAGGAAATTTAATTACGAACTCAACGAGGTATGCCATTCCATATTTGGACCAATATTTCAAATGTTCTGATCAAAATATTCAAATTTATATTCGCAGAAACAGGATTTTCGGCAAAATTTAAAAAATCATCATCAAAAATAGCAAAAAAAAATTTTAAAAAAAATGTTTTTTTTTTTTTGAAAACACAGTTTGATTGGAAATGTAATTTAGCTCAGAAGTCTGAAGACAGGCAGGCAGACAGACAATAGTATTACTATGTCCTATTCCTTAAACATATAATTGTTTAGGCTGCTTGAAGGTAGTGGCAGTACAATAATTGAATTCTACATGTACCCAAATTTTTTAATAAAAAAACAAAAAATATAATATGTCTCAGATTTTTCGCACATTTGTATATGCACGTACATATGCAGATGGCAGAGCGACTTCGCTGAAATATAACTCATACGACAGGTGGGCCCGTAATTGAATTTTATGAACTTTTTCTTGTCATTTTTTGGCCGCTATAAATAAATATTTTTTATTTTTAATAAATCGACGCGCGATGTTGTTGCTGCTGTTGCTGTTTGCATAAATTAAGTGTTGCATTTATGCACATCAGTGCGCATTTAAAATTGTACAAATTGATTAAGAACGATTCGCATTAAATATTTTCAAATTGGATGAGTGTGCTGTGTTCCGCGCTCGTTGCTGTGTTGCTGTGTTCCTGTGTTGTTGTTATGTTGCTATGTTGTTTGTTGCTGCTTCCCGGCTGATAAATGATGTGAAAATCAATTAAAATAAATTACGAACCTGCACTGCGATGGGCCTCTCAATTCAGCAGAGAAATGCCAAATTGCATGTCCTTGCTCCTGCGATATATATCGGCTGCTCGTTTTTATTTTGAACTCCTCTCTCTCTCAGCGAAAATAAAACGGAATACAAGCTTTAAACTAGTTGTTTAAGGATCAGCGTGTATAGGTAAGCCACTGCGCTCTTGGCCCGCCCAACATCCTGTTTCTAGAGCTTAGACCCAATTCAGGACTTAGACCCACTCAGGATCCACCTTACCATCTTTAATTCAACACACGATTTGCATTTTAATTGTTCGCTGCATTACGTTATGGCGCTATCGCGATGTTTTCCCCCGATTTCCTTTGTCAATGTAAGCGCATTAACAAAAGTGTGCAACAAAATGTTGATGGCTGACAAAGATGCTTTCCCATGGCGATTATTTATGCATATTGTTCAGATTTGCATATGGCGAATGTTCAACAACGGATTGCCGCCGCTATGTGGGCGGTGCGGGGTGAAAAGGGGGCGTGCCTCGGTGACACACAATCACACACAGCGTGGCATTTTGTGCTGTGTCTGCTGTTGCATGTTTTTAGGCGCTCGACGTTCAACGTTCAACGGTCGACGTCCATATTCATTAATAATAAACCAAATTACCTATATTCCGTGCTCTCTGTCTCCCTCTACCCCCCTGCACCCCTGCCCCCCTGCCCCTCTTGCGTGCCCCATTTTGTGGCTATATCGCTTGCGGCTCCTTAGCCCGTGATTTCAGCCCCCTAGTTTGCGCCCACTTTTTCCTCTCTTTTCCCGCTTTTCCAGTGCAATTTAATTATGCAGAACTCGCCACAGGGGGCGGGGGGCAGGGGCTTTGAAAATCGGGGTTATATCGCCTTTCAGTATGGACAGTATGGACAGCGGAACAGCGGCTATATCCATATCCCACGGTATACGGTATACGGTATACGGTATACAGTATCCCCCTCGTTTGCCATATTTGAGTGTGGCGTACATAATATGCATGCACACGCAGCACATTTGGGAGCAGTTCGAGTTGTTCCTGTTTCTGTCCCTGTTCGAGTTCGCCTCGCCCTGTACTTGTTGCAAATAGCTTTTTTACTATTTTTCCCCTTCCTTTTTTTCTGTTTTTTTGCGGCTAGGCTGACGTGGATTGCCTGACCCGGATGTAAACCAAACACAGTGGCCAAAAGGTCAGGAGTTTGTCGTTGTCAACAAAAGATATAAGATAAATTCAATTCCATCAGGAGTCCAAATTACGACTTACTGCATACTTCTTACTGCATACTTCGTGGAGCTCCGATCCTTACAATCCTGCCCAAGTCAGCTAATATCCCAACGATATTCTAAGAACACTGAGGACAGGACACTGTGCTGTTTCTGCTTTTTCCACCTGTTGTGCTGGTTGTTGTTGCTTTCGCTATGCATATTCCGCTCATGTTCGACAAGCAAAGGGACATTCGTGTCGGTTTTTGCGCCTATATGGGCCAAGATGCCCGCCACACTGGGCACACTGGGCGCCATTAGCGACCATCGGGATTTGCATGTTGGAGAGTGTGTCGTTTTTACTTTCACACTCACATTAGCAGGCGCGGAGGGGAGGGGAAAAAGGAGGAAAACCAGAAAGCATTTAACGCGCGTTTCGCGTGAATGCCCACCTCCCCTTCCACTTCCACCTTCCACCATCCCCTTTCCCTCTCCCTCCCCCACCACCGCCATCAAAAGTGACCGCATCAGGGCCAATAATTCCAGGTAAACAGTTCTGGCCCACTTGCGCGCTCCCCAGTGCAGTGAACTGGCGGTTTTGAGCCAAAAGGCCAAATGGAAGACCTAAGCAGCGCAACAGCACAACAGGGCTACAGGGCGTAGGGGTTAAGCCCCGGCGGATAATTAACCCCTTGGTGACCGCTGGTCAAATTCATACCATTACGGCGTTGCTACGGAAAGGCACTCAATCATTATACGTACTTATCTCCTGGCTGAATGAAATCAGAGCTGGGTCCTTTAATATATGGTTAAGCTCACTAAATCCGCAGAGACCATAATGTTCTTATACGGCGAGCAAAAAGTGCAGTGGAATATGAGGCTCGTATATTAATTAGCCGCTTTCCTTTCGTAATGTGCATTCTGCACAGGGAACAAAACCGCCTCAGATTGGCCAGCCAACGTTTATCTAATAGTTGCATTGAGCTAGTACATTTTTCTTGAGAGCTTTGGTTCCTTTTTTCTACAACATAAATCTGCGGCTGCGTGCGACTTTTGCCACCCACACACGTCCACAAAAGCCGTCTTCATCATTAATCATTTACCACTTACTGTACACCATTGCCATACCATTCCTTACGCTGCCGGAAGACTGGATAAAAATCTTTGTTTTCGCTTCGGGAAGTGCCTAAATTATGTTGCTTAGGCGACGACGGCGACGGCGACGTTCGTTGTACTTGACTGCATGGGAACCAAACTGCAAACTGCAAGTGCTAAACTGCAAATGGCAAACTGCAAAAGCAAATCCTCGGTAGACGCAAAGGGGGCAAAGTGCAGCAGTTGACGAGCAAATGAAGTGCAGCAATTTGCATAGCTCAACATGCGGAAAACGCAGGGAAAATGCAAGGAAAGACTGAGGCCGAAGAGAAGTAGGCCCCTCTATGAGATCCGAATTCTATTCTTAGAAAAGCTTCCATTGCGAAAAGTAATGCGGAAACAGTTCACTGGTTTATCAGTACCTAATGACAATTTCCACCAACCCATTGTGCAGCTATGGAAAAATCCATAATTTGAATATGCGTCCAACGGAGTGTGAGTGCGAGTAGCTGCTTCATGTTTCTCGGCGAATTTTGTTAAAACGTGTGCGTATAAATATTTAAATGCCAAAAAGTCACGTCTTAAATAATTGTTTAACTTGTGTGTGCCGAAGGGGTGGCACACACATGTGTGGGTGTGGGTGTGGGGGTGCGGAGCTTGCTATTGCTATTTTAAGAACTTTTTCAGCTAACTGCAGCTGTTACTGCCTGTACGCTCCCTCTGGAGCCCCTGCAGGACCCCCGTTTCGCCAGCTACTTGCGTCAACAGGCACAAGGATTCATTATTACGAGCGCAAATTACTCAGCCGCCCACACTCATGCACAATTAAGTAATGCGTGTGTGAGGGTGGTGGTTTGCATGTGTGCTGCTGTTAATTTTCATATTAAATCCGTTAAAATGTGCAAATACCCAACAGGCACTCACCGAGCACGGACACGAAGCACGTCGCCTGCCTAGCGATGGCAGCGTGTCACGAACTGCAGCTACGTGAGGATGGTATGAGGCAGCAAGGGAATATTCACTTGGCGCCCAACGTGGGGCGATCCTGTGTTCCTGTACCTTGAGTTCTTCATTGCATTACATTACACTATAATACAACTGCAACTCTAGCTACACTTTCACTTTCAGATGCCGATCCCATTGCTGCGGAAACACGCAATCACCTCTGAATAAAACCGCACTAAGCAAAATCCATTCAAGATGAGTTGAGGCAAAGTCAAGTCAAGAACGGCGACGCGTGTGCCATCCCATGGGTGGGAATTTCAATAAACGAGCATCGCGTAAGTAAAGTTATTAAAGGTACTTACACATACAACCCAACTACCAGTAGCAACCGCCCCACGGCAACCTCTGTATATACACACACACAGTTACTTACTTACCCGTGCAACTACTTACATTATGCATATTACTATCACCCACTTTCCACGGGATTTTTGACTGCTCAAATGCGCAAAATGTAATACAATTTTCCGAGTGCGGTGGCAGGTTGAAGGTAGGCAACATTCTACGAAATCAGTTAATGTTACTCGTTAAATTGATGAAATTAATTGGTAGCATTTCAGGCTGTTTCAATACATTCGCTTGCTCTAAGCCTTTAATTTGCGTCGTTTAAAGAGTTGCTTCCCATCATTCAGGCACTTTCATCGCCTCTCATTGTTGCAAATAACTTGTATGCTCCCAGATGCATCTCTGAGCAAAACAACATCCATGAGATTGTCAATCCTCAATTAGGATGTGTCAGGTTGAACTAGTGCAGTGTTGCAACTCCTTCCGACAAGCATGTGCAGCAGTTCAGTGCTGGACAGAAGACGCTACAAACGCCAAACGCAACTGTACCGTTCTTGGGTGGGACAACATTGTGCCGGGCCAACGCCAACAAAATCGTTAATAACTGGCATCTGGCACGTGCTTACCTGCAGCTAACATGGCTTCCTCCACCAACAGCCACATACAGCCCCTTTTAACCCTCTCTTTTCGCAGGAAGATGGCCATAAAAAGCCGGGCCAAAGAACATTTTCACATGCCCACAAATTAGTGGCACATTTGGGAGAAAGTTCTTCAGGTTTTCGGTTATGTCTGGGTGGGGATGAGTATGAGTATGAGTCTTTTGCGGATTTCGAGCAGTAAAAGGAGCCACCGAAAAGCCCACATCAGTCCGCAAACGGTGCACTATCCAGGGACAATTTTTAAAGGGGTCAAAACTACGAAATTCAGTTGCCAAACTTTACGATGGCCGGAACATTAAAGGGTGGCAATAAGTTGTGGGCTCTTTCGTTGCACTTAATGCGCATGGAAAACAAAGTATTTCCTTGCAGACTTGCAGTTTTACTAAAGAAATGAAAATACGGTGGCCAACTTAAATGCATCAATAGCAACAAGCTCAATGATTAACGCCGCAGGCGATCTATTGCACACTGCAACTGAAATGCCTTGGAAAAATATTTTTCTTTGTGCATATTTGCTGCTTAATTGAAAAGCAACAAGATGGTAATGACAACGCAAACTTCAACCGATGTATTGATATATTTGTGCAAACAAAGGAACTCGTTTCTGTTTTTATAAGCACGTGGAGCTGTCAAGGACATGACTCGGTAAGCTGTTCCTTATTCCGACCGGGCAAAGGAGCACAAGGATATGGGCATCACATACGATTCTTTGAATCAATAAAGGGTTCACCTGCTGTTTCATTTGCCAAAGCTCAAAGCTCATTACATAGAATAAGCAAACAATGAGCGCCAATCAAAATGATTAAATACGGAAACATTGAGGCATAATTAATGAAATGGCGGGTTTCGATGTTTTCACACTCTGCGTAGGCTTCTGAAATTCCAACCCAACTGCATACCTGTGATTCTGGGATGCTGTGATGCTGTGATGCTGTGTCCTTGCAGATCCGACTGACATCCTTATTGGCATGACCTGTCAAGAGCTATAAAACAGAAGTGAACGGCTTTCGGTTGATATAAATGGTCATCATTATCACACTCTCCACTTTGAAGCACCGAAACGGTGTGGCAATCACACATTTTATGGGCCTTGATTGCTTTCGACAGTTATTGATTTATTTGGCCATAGAGCGAGAGTGTGTGCGTGTGGGCAGCTGCGATGTAAATATTTATAAATTGCTGATATGCAATTAAAAATTACACCAATAAAATGACAGCTGCCACAGGTGCAGCACCACATGCAGATGCAGATGCACATGCAAATGAAGCGCCAATGCAGCTCTTTAAAATGCAAATGTGGGCGAAAGGGTTCGAGATTTTCCCAATCTCGGATTGAAACGTATGACTGTCAAAGAACATCACCAGCTCTTTATCGCAGCCAGCAAATAAGCAGCAGGCGAAACTTTAGATCCTTAAGAGACTCCCTTTAGTAAGCCTTTCTATATTTCAACAGGTAGCCCTGCAAAGTACCCGGCATTAGACATCAAAGGCAAGTTCGCAAATGAAGTGGCAAACAGATGCCATTGTGCCTGAGAATCCTCGAGAACAGTATCGTATATCCTTGCATTTGGCAGCGATTCGAGGATTCGGATTCAAGGAACTAGTGGCCTCCACAACTCCCCTGTGCGCATTTCGAACGGTGTGAATACTCAGTTATTTATTTGATATGCCGTCTATTACTGCCCAATATATTGGTTACTCGGACATCCAAGCAAAACTGCAAACATCGTGCTTCGAGGAAACGAAACAATCCAATCAAATTACTAACTGCGGAAGGCCACCGGAGCCATGGAATTGGTAAACTCGCAATGCTACAGTGCGTTCTCGTTTTAAAGTCTGCATGGATGGATGCATGGATGAAACCGAGCCAAGCAGCAAATGCTGACTCGCAACAGATAACATTCCTGATCACGGAGATGGAAACTACGCATTCGATTACTTGTTTACCTTACGCTTAGCTTGCGGTTAAAGTTTTGCAGTTAATTGCTGCACGAACTGCATGGCAGTGAGGGAATGCGCCGAATAATTTACGGCAAATTGAAATTAATTTGGGTAATATGCCGCCACAGAATGCACCAGCAAGCCAAATGCAAACTCTAACCAAAAAAGCCAAGGCAACCCGGACATGTTGAGACTCCCCTCCTCTGTCCTGGTAATAGTTCTATGCACTCACTCTATGGCGTTTTGAATTCGTTGGCTAAACAATCGCAGCAGAGTTATCAGTGCTCATCGGGCCAATAATTGAGTGCCATGTTTGCACATCGCCTGCCAATTGAAAACAATCGGAATACATTTTAATTCGGGCGATGCGTTGACTCGTTTATTAATGCAAATTAATTGCATTGCCATTAGCCAAACGTGCCGCAGTGCGTTGCCTTTACAGCAGTGCGGTGGCACTCTTGGTGCAACAGTTGGCGGCAGATCGCCGCAGTTTTATTTGCGTTAAATTAGCTCCTAATTGCTTCCGCAGGACATCGAGTGCTGCAAAGTGTGGCATTAGCTCCATCGCTTTCCCATCGCTTGACATTCCCAGTTCGACACCAACCGCAGAACATTTAACAGCTTCGCTCGTCGCCGAGCTCAAAATCCATTCAATCCGCATTTAGATGCCAATCATCGCTAGGATTTATCGCTTTCAGTTTCAGTTTCAGTTTCAGTTTAGTGAATTTGCGATGTTGCAGCGTTAGCGGCGATTCACGATACTCGCACACACCCATCCACAAAGGACAATAGTTGGGAAACTCCGTTCGGGCCGCAGGGTTTTCCAAGGGCGAAACTTCCATCGCTTGTCCGTATATTTGCCAATGTGTGTGTGTGTGTGTGCAGCAGAAAAATTTCTATTACAATTTTGGCTCAATTTTTTGCCACTCAGGTTTGAACTATCAAAGGCCAAAGGGGCATTGGGTTTCAAAAGAGATGTGTGCTGCCCCATTTGGTCCTTTCTGCATTTTCAAGTTTTCCGGCTGAGAATTGAGAATTGGGCTGTCGGCTGTCCGTACACACACACACGCACACACACACACACACACACACAAAGCGACTAGGCCAGTGTGTGTATGAAAGGGTATTCTGGGCCATCAAAATCTCTGAGACATTTCGATTAAATGTTGCCTGGAATTCCTCAGGTGGGCCACATTCCTTGCGAAACGCCCTCGAAAAATCCACTGTGAATGGGAGTATTGTTGAATATTCTAGTGAAATATGCATTTACTCGTACATTTCATATCAAAGGTGCCGCCTCAAATAATAGATTTAGTAGAAACAGATTATGTCCAATGTCAAATATGCAAATATGCTTTGTAAATGCAATACTTGCTCTCCACATACCTCTAAAAGAGCATCAGACTTCGTTGTCAGATCGATCCTATTCCTTGTTCCCCTGACGTTTTTTGGGGGGGGGGAAAGGTTTTTTCTTTGTTGGCATAATATTCAAATTGGTTGGACGGGCAAAGAAATGCAAACTCAAAGAACTGCTTTCTACCTTAACTGGATGCCCATTTTTCGTTCCAACCTTCCTACCTTCCCACTTTTCAACCTTCGGGTGGCGATGGTTTGCTTCCGACATTTTCAGCATTCTTGCGATTGAATACCTAGCCGGAACACTCTCAAAGGTAACGAAATGTGCCCAGAAAGCGTCGGAACAACCATTTATTGCTCCATTTGACACTCACCCGCAGGGAATAACGCCATAATTGCACTAGAAACTATTTTGTTTGAACTAAAATTGCTGTGAAACGAACACAAATCGTCCATATCCTTCGAACTTCAGCACAAACCGCTCCCAGCTCCTTGCTCCTGTGGCCACTTGCCTCTTAAATGTAAAACTGCCCCTTGCGTCGACAACGAAGAAGGGGAAGTTCTTGCAGTTTATGGACTGCCGCCACCATTGATTGCCGATTGAATCTTCGAGGGCGTGGGCGTGGGCGTGTCAGGGGCGTGGCGGAGCGGTTAACTACTGAGGCTTCGGGGCGTGGCAAGTCAGAGCACAGAAGTCAAACTTGATCGTCGCATTTGGCGAGTCGAGCCTTTAGTTTAACCCATTTCCAAATCGGGCGAAAAGCGGCACATTTAAAAGCAGAAGTCTTACTGCGGCCTAAGCTTCTTATAAACTGGAATCGATTCGCTATTATGATAGATGATACTATACTCAACTGGGGATCCGTGCAGGGCTAAGCAGTTTCCCTGCCAGCTACGAAGGAGCAGGGGGAGCTGTCCACGACTGGCCCATTCGTTAAGTCCACCGCAGAAAAGGAGGCGGGGAGGTCCTGCGCCTGAAAGGAGCCAACCGCACAGCTTATGCAGACGAGACCGAGCCGGAGAACTGTGGAGTCGCCAACCGAACCGAGCTGCACGGCGAAAGAAACTGCTTCTACTTCATCCGAAATTGGCTCTTTTTTGATTATAAGCCAACAAGTTGGAGGCCAAGTAAATGTGGATGTGGCAGGTGTTGCAGGTCGAAAGCGAGTATCATCAAATTGACCACCATGCGACATTTGCGTACATTTTTCTGTCTGTGTGGCGATGCAAGTGGCAATAAAGTCCGCATTCCTACACTGGAGGCGGAATCGCAGCGGAAGGAGATCCCGGAAGGGTTCAGGAAGCACCAGGAGGTGGCAGTCGGTAGTCCGTAGTCAGTAGTCCGTAGTCCGTAGTCAGTAGTCGGCAGACAAAAGCACGCAAAAACTTTGTTGCAAAACACTTAGCCCACACAAATGAATGTGAATGTGCGCCAGGCGACAAAGGTTTCAAAGGCATCATCCAGTGCGTAACTTGCTCAAGCTGTACTTGCAACTGATCTTACGGCTTATGAATGAGCTCCAAGGCTGAAGGTCAAGCCTTTGCAAGCCGCCGATAGTTGGAGTGTCTGGCTTTAGTCGCCTGCCTGCCGGTTGCCACATGTTGTATGCGCGCCGCCACACATTTCTCATTGAGTGCGGCTATGCGGAGTGCGAGTGCGAGTGCGAGTGCCTGTGCATTGTCTGGTTAGTCCTTTCCGCATATATTTGAAAATAAAGTTACGACAAGTTGCACTCAATTTTCAGCATTTACTGTCAGCGCACAGGCACGCCACGGCCGCCAGTTGAGCAGTCCGTACGGTGAAGCCTGTGAAAATGGAAAACTGGGAAAAACTGGGGAAAAGGGGAAAGGGGGAAAGGGGGAGAAAGCCACTATGACTGTGGCTGCAAAAGATGTGTCAGCCGGAATGCGGCTGGTCACTGGATATGATATGCAGTGAGAACAGAAGCAATGGCCAAATGTTTAGCTGCAAGTTTCCTTCATCCTTTTGGTAATTGCCTTCGAGTACAAGTGCCAGTGCTGCAACTCTATTTCTCTGAGTGTAGATGCAGATGCCAGGCCACGCGTAGAACTCTTGAAATGAGAGCGTGTAACCATTGTTTGCCCTTTAACTGCTCTGGGCTCCCATGCCCCATGCCCCATGCCCCATGCCACATGCCCCATGTAGGCCACTGGTGTTTTTGTGCGATTCGCAAACATTTTCATTATGCCCATGGACATGGCAGCGTGCTTCTAAATTGATCGGGAAGATTGTTTTACATATGCGGGGCTAAAAAACAAAGTGAGAACTGTGCCGTCGCACAGGTGGGGATATACATTACATGGGTCCCAAATCTCTTCCAATTCCTCGCAGTGCAGCCCTGGTGATAACCTACTTTTCAAAGGACAATGCATCAAGGACTCTGGCTTATCTGCCGCCAAACCGCCATTCCCCAAACTTTTTAGCAGCGTTACACGGAAAAACACTGATGTCGAAATGGGGAAAATTCCAACTTTGTTTTGATTGAATGGGAATG
Organism: Drosophila santomea; assembly: GCF_016746245.2. Taxonomy (NCBI): domain Eukaryota; kingdom Metazoa; phylum Arthropoda; class Insecta; order Diptera; family Drosophilidae; genus Drosophila; species Drosophila santomea. The sequence continues at coordinate 515,976 of NC_053021.2, forward strand.
CTATATATTTTATACAAATTTGTAGTGTCACGATGGTTTTTCGAGTGTAGCTGGTCGACTCGGACCGACGATAAGCTGTGCAGGTGGTTGCCCCATTCCGGGCATTTGCATATGGAATTGTGTGGTGCGTGCGAAGTAACGCCAACAAAAGCGACAGGCTAAAGTGGCAAAGTGGAGCCGGCGAGTCCGCCACCCACGTCCACCTCCACATCCACCACCCACGTCCACATCCACGTCCACATTTCACTGTGAAGAGTGTCACTGGCTGGCTGTCACAGCCTCCGGCAGCTGCAAGTGTATTTAAGTTTCAACAAATTAGCTTAGTGAGTTAGTGAGTTAGCTGCTCATAAATCCGTGGCCATAAAAACACGGACACGAGACACTCTGGCTGGGGGGTTCCGGAATGAAAGTGGAGAGACAGTTGCGACAGCCAGAGCGACAGCATCTGTCATTGGCTTGGCTTCCATTTAGCCAAGACCCCCATTTCCATAACCATAATTACCAGTATCCAGTCACGTACGCGTGCCACCTTCCTCTGCAATGCATTTCGGATTCGAATTAGAATTAGAATTAGTTTTTCGTTTAGTCACCGCTGTGGGTCATCCACACTTAACATAGTCTAGATATATTACTAGATAGAATGAAAGCGATTTATTGCTTGAGAGCAGCGAGTCTCGCTCAATAGATCGTGAATTTAAATAGATTTCAGTTTGGGCAACGAAGACAACTGTTAGTACGCTCTTAATTTGTTCGGCTCCCTCAAGCCATGGATCCCATGGAGGTGTTGGGCTTGCCGGGATCCGTGTCACCGCGTGCCCCCTTCTCCGACTCGCAAAAGAATCCGTAGGAATTGCCCAGGCGGTTGTGATAGATTCCGGCGGATCGAAGGCGTTCGTCCAAGAGGTAGCGGCTGCACGACATCTCTCGCTGGCTGCTCGGATCCACCATGCGGTGGGCCACTCGTCGTCCGATGGTCAGCAGTTGGGCAGTGCGGTAGGTGTGCGCGGATCCGGCTCGAGGGACCAGGGGGTTGTAGTCGAAAATGTCCTGCATGCCAGACAACTCCGGGCAGCTCTGGAAGATGTCCCGGGAACAGCGCGGCGTATTGAAGGGCTCATCGTCATCGTCGTTGGCATAGCGTTTGGAATTTTGCTCGACCAATTTTTCGACAATCTCAGTGATTTTGCCCTCCTCAGTCCTTAAAATGTTGGCCATTCTATGTGAGGTGTGGTGTATAGTGCGTAGGTCGTTACTCGTGTGCCACAACAGTCTTACCTGGTTTTGTTTGCTTAAAAGGAAAAATGAAGTTTGTATAAAATTGGCTTGAAGCCGTAACTAAGTGAACAGGCAACGAGGAACACACATTGAAAGCGGCAGCTATTTCTATGAAGAACTGATGTGCAAAATGGGCGAAACTACAAACACAACTGTGGAATTTGATGTAAGTCGTAAAATAAGCATACATATCTATACAACTATTAAACTTGTATCCGGGGTACAGTGCAGAGGGGGTGAAGGGCGATTTCCCAGCAGTTGAAATAAGTGCAACAAATTTGCACGCTTCTCTTGTTATCCCTCATCGCATGCGCCGCATATAATCCAAACGCAAACAACGGACTGCAGCAGAGGCGCCCGCCCTAAGGGAGGGGGGATAGGGGGGCCTTTGGGCGGCTCAGGGGATTGGGGATTGGGGATGAGGATGAGGATGGGGGCTGTCTGTGAGAGCTCGGCGCGGCAGCCACATAAATGTTTTAAGCTGCTGTGAATTATGGTAATGAATGTCAGCGCAAACTTCCGGATGCCCGGGCTCAGACCGAAGACCAGACCCGTCGCTGCTCGGCTAAAGGCTGCCATATCCACCTGCTGCTGCCCCTGCCCCCCCTGCCCCCCGGAAGGGGTAGATGCCGCCGTCGCCCGTGCCTTTTGTTTTGGCCGCCTTTTGTTCTCGGCCACGTCGCCATTCGACATTGGCCGGTAGCAACGGCGGCGTCGGAAATGCAACGTTCTCAACTGCATGCGAAACATAATTGACAAACGGTGGCAATGACAATCGCCAGCGGAGGGCGGACTCTGGAGCCAAGTCGCTCGAGAAGTCGCTCGAGAATCGCAATATTTGAAGAACTGGATATCTCAGGCCTTTGGGCTCAAAAGTCTAGTTACGCAATGCTATTTCTACTCTGTTCGCACTGCAATCGCTTCTGCATTCGAAGTATTGAGTGCGTTTTCGTTGACATCGCACCACTGTGCGCGTCGCATGCCGCAAGACAATGCCACAGTGCGCAGCAATGCCGCTGCCTTTGCTATTGCTGTTGCTATTTGCTGATGGCCAAACAGGCTGCCCCTGACCAGAACGAGTCCTTTGGGAATCCCCGGCAGGAGGAGGCCACCGGCACTCCTGATTTACACCGCCGCGCTTTGCCATTTTTACCTGTCCATAGCAAATTGGACACCAGTTGATAGAAGCTCCAACTTGTCGCAATGCAGCAGGCGCCTGGTCGAACCGCAAACAGCTCCTCCTCCTCCTCCTTGCCGGCATAGAAGGGAAATCCTTAGCCTGGAAAAGGCTGAGCGATAGTTAATCGGAAAGAAAAACAAGTTTCCGATGGGCAGCGCTGGCAACTCATAAAGGATTTAATAAAGATTCTGGAACGTATATAATACATACATACTTTAAACCAGCTTGGCCTGCAGATAATGTGATTTAGGTTTAAACTACAGAACTCTCGCTGATAGAAAAGTAGCCTTTTCTTTCTAGTCAATCATTTTCATAAAATTGTGCAAACTAAACAGGGATAATAGTTTTACAAGCAGAAGCGAAGTTTATTTCCCTACAAAGCCCCAACTAACTGGGCGATTATCGAAGACTCTCATGTGGAGCAGCTTCGACATCTCAAGTGGTGAGTCACTAACCGTGTAATGGCTGCCAAGTCCCTGGAGCAAGTCGTGCTGCAGTTTCGTTAATCGATTAAGTGCCAGGCTAACAATTCCCGACATCCGGTACGCATTTCCGCAATACAGCATACGCCATCGACACCTCAGTTTTCGGCAATCCCGCCCCCGGCACCACGCCCACCACTTACGAGCTCAGGTCACCTGGTCCTGGGCCTCCGGACTCACCCCTTCCAATTTGCGTCTGCCGCCCACGCAATGTCGCATTAGCTCCGCAAAGTGGGTGCTTGATGGAATAAGCTCGCGCTGAAACGAATTGAATAGTTTGGGGGGTCTGGGTCACCTTTTACGAAGTCATTGAATCCCTGGAATCTGGTGCCCCATACAAAGGCCAGGTTATACCAGTCTTTTGGATGCCACAGTCAAGCTGCTGCATCGACTGTATGAATATTTTGAAATAGTGGTCCGAATATGGGATGTCATACCTCGTTGAGCTCGTAATTAAATTTCTTATCGAACTGTGTTTTCAAAAAAAAAAAAATATTATTTTCACTTTTCTTCCAATTTTTGATGATCATTTTTTGCCAATAACCGCTTTTCTGTTATTTTGCGACTATAAATATCAGTATTTTGATCAGAACATTCGTAATATTGGTCCGAATATGGAATGGCATACCTCGTTGAGCTCGTAATTAAATTTCCTATCGAACAAACATTCAAACATTTTTTGCAATATTTAATGATATGAATTTCGCGCTATGTTCAAAAATGAAAGTTTTATTTAAACATTTTTTTCTTTTCAATTTCTGACCATGATTTTTGAATTTTTTTGTATATATATTAGTCAGCGCCGCCATCCGCATTAGCATCCGCATCCGCGTCTCCTTCCGCGTCGGCAGTCGTCTCCATCTGCATCCTGCATCCTGCAGCCTGCGTCCACATCGACGATTGGCGAATGCCAATAACGCGAGGTCCTGGCTTATATCGCTGTCAAAATGGCATGACCATGGGCGGCGGGCCAGAGGCGAAAGGTGTTGATTGGCAACACGAACTTCAGGGAGGGCGTCTGGAAGGGGGGCGCTTGGCGGGGAGGTTTTCAAAACTTGCAAATGCCGGAGAACAGGCAGCAACAACAATAAGCGGAATTGGATTGGAATGACTGCTGCTGGAACTTGTTGCGCTCGTGTTCCGCCAGCCACTCCACTTCCCCCCCCCCCCCGCAGATTTCCTGGGCTCCCGCTAGCGATTTTAGGAGTCGGGAGCGGGGGCGGTACGTGGCTGCAGTTGCGGTCCGTGGTCCAACCGGATGGATTTTACGTGCGCAAATAAACTTGACAGCTGCTTGTCCGTCCGGATGAAAACAATGCCCTTTCTCTCCGCTTAGCTTTGGATATTTCAATTCACAGTACGTGTTGACAATCCCAATCCCAATCCCAATCCTATACGCTACTTTAGCCCACCAGTCCAAGTCCGCTTAGAACACACGCATACACACATCATGCAAATCACATTGTTCCTACTCGCATTGGCACAACCGCAGAGCAGAGTAATACGCTGGTAATGAAACCTAGGAATTCCAGCCTTTACCTTTACTTTTTCGAAATAGAAAGGGCATACAAAGGCGGTTATCATCGCTCACCCCCAAATTCCCTGTTCTTTTCACGACTTCTTTGCTGGCGGTGCACCGCGGTGGTGGGGCATTCGTTCGTTTTTGTTGCATACTTTGTGTGATTTGCCAACGAGCTTGTCAACACCAAAGCCCCGTGGGGCTATGACTATGACTCTGACTCTGGCTGGAATAAGGTGGGTGGTGGGTGGTGGGCCAGCCGGGGTTTCGGAGGGGGTCGAGGAGGTGGTCCTGGTTGGCCGGTTGTGATTTGTTTTTTCGGATGCATTTGATTGCGCTTGCACAAGACCACACAGAAACAAATGGTTGCATCTTATGTGTTATAAATTGTTGAAGCTAAAGTCAGCTAACAGGTCGCTTTTGTTGTTAGATACCTACAAATACATGATACCCTGAGCCGCGCTAGAAATTCTATCTATATTTGCTATACCATTTCTTCCGGTGCAGCTATTTCCCATTTGCAATTTTTCCCATTTTTCAATTCACCCACACACCGAGCCACCTGATTTTGTTTTCGTTTTGTTGCTGCCCCGTGCTGTTGTCGGTGTGTAGCATAATTTTTTAAGCACATTTCAAATCAATTTGAGTGTTAAGCCATGTCCGACTGACCAATCGACTGACCATGTGGAAATTGAATGGATCACAGGTCACATGGAAATGGGGAGTGAAATGCCCCGTTAATCATTTTACTCAATTAGGCATAATTAAGTTTTATTTATTCGCCGCTGGGTTGGGAAATTCATTATAATGAAGAGTCAAATTGCAATGACACGAAACGGAGGAGTCAGTAATAGAACGAAGATGGGTATCCGCTTTTTTGTAGTAACAATTCTCAATCCAGAGCTGCTTTACACAGCCATGTAAATGCTAAGGCTGTCTTAATTCAATTTAGCGTAATAAAGCCGTGTTAGTTCTAAAAAGCTGATCCTGGAAGCTTCCCCGCCCTTCGAAGGCCTTCGTGAAATTGCAGCCCTCAAAGGTAGGCTACACTTTTTGCCATTCGATGGCCAAGCGAAACTTTGCCTGGATTTCCGATTTGCGCTCCCTGAGAGTGTGCATGTGTGTGTGCGTGTGAGGCGGGCAAACAAAGGAGTGAAAGTGGAGGAGTGAAAGCGGCGCTCAAACACTACCACATGGCTGCACCCACACCGAGACATTTGCCAACTTGTTGCGCAAACGACGAAATTTCCAACTCAAAACAATACGGCACTTGCGTGGGCCAAGGGGGGCGTGGCTGAAGTTGAGTGAGATTTCCGAGTTAGTTTTGGCCATTTGTTCCACATCCTTGCCGACTCCCAACTGCCAACTGCCAACTGGCAACTGCCAACTGCCATGTGAGGATCGGCTTTATAAACTTACTCCGCCCATTTAGTAATGCGAAAGTGTTGCTCATCTGACCTCTTGGTACCGTACGCATATAATGCGAACTCTATTTGGTTAAAAAGTGATTATTTCGGCCGCTTAATTGTTGTGTTCTTAATTAACTGGAATCGCATTCATAATTGCGATGCCGTCTTATGTGTGTGTGTGTGTGTGCGTGTGTGTGTGTGGCCTGTGGCGATGGTTGCGTGACGGAAAACTCCCGATTTTCAGTTGTCGATGAAAGCGACATAATTATGGAAACTCATTTCAAGGCCCATTTAAGCATGTGCCCAATTGCAGGGTTCGAAATTCGAATTTAAGGCCAACGCGTTAGGGGAATTTGATTTAAATTATTGCCAGCTTCTGTTTCTGTTTCTGTTTCTGCTTCTGGTTCCATAAAACACTAGTATCCCACATGGAGAACTGCCATCTCTGGGAAGGCAGTTTCTACTGCTCGTTTTGTGTGTGGAGCCGCCGCAGCGCATAAAAAGTTTTAATTGGCAGGCGACGAAGTTGACCTGTGACCTCTGGCGGGACACACACGCCGCACACACACACACACATACACACACTCGCACACTCGCCAAAAAACACTCACACTCACAGGACGGCGCGACAACAATTTTTAAGTGCATTTTGAAATGCACATTTTATTTCGCATCCTTCTCTGCGTGATGGCTGCTTCTTCTTCGACGTGTGTGGAAATGAGGAAAATGGGAAATGGGAAAACACGCACACAACTTACAATTGCATTACATTTTGCATACATTTTGTGTGTGTGTGCACCAGGGTGTCTCAGCACCCGGGTGTTTGTAGACACTCAATTTGCGGCGATAACAAACACCTGGGTGTTTTGCCACCAACAATCTAACACTAAATACTAAGAAATACTGAATACTAAATAATACCAGATACTAAATACTAAATAATACTAAGTACTAAATACTAAATAATACTAAATACTAAATAATACTAGATACTTAATACTATAAAATACTAAATAATACCAAAATATAGGTGCCCTTCTCTGCGCTTCTCAAAAGTCCTACATAAGCAAACCACTTTTTCGATGTTTTTTTTTTAAATACTAAATGTGAGTGGTTGTGAGATGTGCAGTGATTCTGTGGCAGCGGATACCAATAAAGTGCCTTCGACCTACTGGAGGAAGTGCCTGAGCTAGCTATTTTCCAGGAGATACAACCTATCAGCTCTGACGTGGAAAGAGCTTGAGGAAAGGGGTGAGTACCTGCGGCTGCGTCTGCGGCTGCTTGTTTTTTTTTGTATATATAATTTTAAAAAGAAAAATTATACATTTTTAAAGTGAAATATGGAAAGCAAATATTTAAAATTTTAACAAAGCAAATAATAATATAAAAAAGAAGTGTCTATTTCGTGTTTAAATTCTGGTAAAATGTAGGAAAAAAAGGAGTCCATGTACAGATTATGGGCATAATCTATTTCGTTTTCAGTAATATGTTACCACAGACACTTAAGTGTCTACCGAGGTGTCACCCGGGTGTTTCCGAGACATAAATGAGTGTTTTTGCCACTCTTGCAGTTCTCTGGTGAGCACACATGCTTAATTTTAATGCGGAGAAAACGCCAAGTTTGTTAGCCAAAATGTGTTGTTAACACACTTAAAAAATGCATGCGCCAAAATAAAAGGCGCTAGAGGAGCAAAATTGGGGTGGCTTAATCTGAATTTATTTACATACTTGCATACAGGTACATGCATTTTCCATTAAACACTCAAAACACTGCAATTTTCGACTGCCAGGGGCCCAAGTCTGCAGGCGTCGCACTTAAAGCTCTGTCAACTAATTGTTTATACATATTATTGTAGCTCTATATTATTCAAAGTTCCCCCTAAGAGACGCACCGACACGTTCTGCCCATGCTAGTGCAATTTTTTTTAGTTTTGAGTGTTATTTTATTGTAATACAAAACACAATTAGTGCGCTTTCTTTTCCAACTTAGCCAATCAAACGGCAATTGGATGCCACTCAAAATAGCCTGCTCAAAGTTGAGTGAAGTTGCCCATTTCGAGTGACTTTGCGCTGGATTTGAGAGGAAACTGCACAGTGGTGCGCAGCTGCCATGTTTGTGGCTTGAGTTGAGCTGCCATGGCATGTTGAGTTGCAGCCGATAACATGTTTGAGCCCTGGTACATTTTAGTTCAGCTGCTAAAAGAAATAAGGATTATTTACAGTGTCCACCATTACCTCTGTTAATTTATTAATTGTTTGTGCTCTTTGCGCCTGAAGGCTTCATTTCCAACTACAACACACTGGCACGCTCCGCGGTTGCGCCACCTACTTCGGTTTTCCAGCCAACGCGGCCCACTGTGCGAGTCGTCGGCAGAGGCGAAGCAGCGGAGACGAGAAAGAAGCAGCAGCGCAGCGCAGCAGCGACGGCGACAGAGCAGCGCAGTTCGTTTTGTGCGCGCGTAGTGAACGGTTGTCTCTCGGTTGCTGGTCGGGGAGTTGCGAATTCAGCGACAGCGACTACAAATGGCGACTTGTGCCTGCCGGACCCTCGAGTTAATTGTTAATTGTTAATTGCTGTGGTGCTAAGCGTTGGCCGAACGGTTTATTCTAACCCTGGTGGCAGGAGGAAGAACAAATTTGTGTCCAGAAGGAAGAAGAAGAAGAAAAGCAGTAAGCGCGCCGTCTCTTTCGCAACGATCGCGTTTTTTGTTGGTTTTTGTTCTGTTTCATTACTGTTGTTTTGTGTGAAGCAATGCCGCCAAAGAGCAAGGCAACATGAAATAAGCATTTGTTTGTTTCAAAAATTTGATCAATTGTTTCTTAGCCACGAATATATGTATATATGCCAGTGTGTGTGTTTGTGTGCAAGAATTGCATGTGAAAACAAGTTTAAAAACCGGTCTTAAAGCCCCAAATGAAAAAAGGGTTCAAAACAGTGAGAGCGAAAGAGAGAGGTGTTTTTTTTTTCGGTTTTTGCTTTTGCATTCCTATTTTCTCTCCCTCAATTCGTTTTTGATCGCTCCCTCTCTCTCGCTCGCTCACTCGCTCTTTAACTTCTACCTGTGGCAGGTGTGCCTGTGTGAGTGTTTGTGTGTGCGCGAATGGCTGGCACAAAGAAAACTCGAAAAGTGACGTTTAAAATTTCATTCTCCTTTGTATATTTTATGTTTTAGCCAAAAAGATGTGAGAGATGTGTAATTAAAACTAGACTTTTGACTAAAAACTAGAAGAGCGAAGGAAGGCCGCTGAGAAAACATAACGAGAATAAAGCGAAATACAAGAAATACAAATTCCAAAAGGCAACAACAAATGCTCAAATCTGCGGCGTCGTCGCTGCGTCGACGTCGTCCAAAAACAACAATAACAGCAAAAGCAACAACAGCCGTCGAGATGCCGTCGCAGCCGCAGTTGGCGTCGCTGCTTGCAGTGTTGCTTTTGCTCTGCTGCTGCGACAGCTGCTTTTTTTGTTACGCGGGTAAGTTTTTCGTCTTCTTCTCTACGCTTCTTTTTCTTTTGCATTCCCTCTAGTTTTGGTTCTTCTTCTTCTTCTCCTTTTTTTTTTTTGACGAAACAAGTACAAAACAAACAGCCGTGGGAATTTTGAAACAAGAAGAGCCGCACAGAAGGCAGACCGAAAAACCGTCGCGTTCAGATTTGAACTCGAACGATCGATCGGCTGCACTTACTCGCTTTTCTGTTTTCCTGCTCTCTTTTGCCCGCTAATCAAGAGTTGAAGGGGCAAACTCACACACACATTCTCACTACGTGAATGCACAATAAACCAAGCTTATTCACAGTTTCCAGTCGATAAATTGGAGTAAGAAAGAAGTACTTTAGTTATTAGCTTAAAAATTGATTTGCAATAACTCCATTTACTATTGCAGTTAGTGTGGGAATATTATGAATTTAGCATTTTACCCACATAATCACGTTTTGCGAAACGTTTGCTGATTAAAATGTTCTCACCGAAGATTCGGTTTCAGAATTCCGTTTTCGAAAAATGCACAAAAAGCATTGAATTACCTTCCAAGAAAGTTGAAGAATTCTTTGCGTTGCTTTATTTTTTGCTTGCATATCTTGCACTGTGAAATATTTTCATTTTTTTCCATTCACTTGCATTTTTGAAAGATGCTCCAGATTAACGATAATTGAGTTGAGATGCAACGGCACGTAAGAGAGCGATATAATTTGAATTTGAGTTCAGCTCTCGGTATACCACCATATACCATATACTCTAGAACACATTTTCACAAAGAGCATAAAACCTGTGTTTGTCATCGATCAGTTATTAATTAAAACAATTGTTTTGCCAAAGCCCCGTGCATTTGTTCATTAATGCCGCGATTTGTTTACACAGTAAATCCGTGCCCCCGCGGCTGGGGATCCAAACAATATAGCAAATATAGCGCAAACTAAATATTAAATACAAAATCAACAATTTTCCGATTCGCAGCTCGCGAATGGGTCGTCTAAACAGTCTATGGGGCAGAGTTGCAGACATTTTGGGGAGGACGGAGTCGCCACAAAGAGACCCTAAGGCTCTGTTTGTGTTGCTGTTTGTATTTGAAGGCCTTCGGTTTTGCGGGGGCGTTGCATGCATTCCATATTTCCGTGGGTTCTGCAAATAGCACTCTATATAGATAGGGGTTGCAAGCCCACATAAGCAAAGTAAATCCTTTTCTTTATAGAGTATACTTGTCAGCCGAAGTATTGCGTTGCACCAAAAGCCATATTACAAGCAAACTCTTGCCACTTTGATAACCTACAGCTAATGGGAAGTCTCAAATTTATCAAGCAATGCAATGGAAGCTGATCATGTGCATAAATACTTTTGCGATAATTGGGTTTCCACTCACTGCAATCCGATGACCTTGGAAGTTGGGCGGATGGGCGTTGGGTGCAAGTTTGAGGTATCCACTGCAACCGAGCGCGGAAAGTGCTGAATTAGCTAAATATTTTGTGCGCTTTCTCGTCTTCCGTCTGCTTTGCTTTTCTGAGTGTCTGGCGGTTCTTCTTTCTGTATTTGTTTATATTCGGCCCGCCCACTGCAGGTGCTTCGCCTCCTCCCGCCCACTCTGCAGTGCAGTTGATGTCAAACTGTTTGTCTGCCTGGGAAACGGAAAAAATATAGCGAACATGACGAAGAAATCTGGAATCTGAATATGCAAATTGTTTGACCAGCTGCTTTTCTTTCGCCTCGTCTTTCCGCACTTGTTGGCCGCCTTCCATCCCCTCCTCACTCCTCTCTTTCCTTGGCCAAGTCGTACACAGAAGATCATCATTTTCTCCACCAACTAAATATATTTAATCAATGTTTTTGCAGAGGATTTCGAATATTGGTTTCGTATTCACGTAGTTCATAGTTTTTTAAAGTTTTGGTTTGCCTCGCAATCATTTAGCATTGAAAAGCAACATCAATTGTTTTTTGTAGTGCAAAAACCCTATGACCAGGTTTTCGTTTTTGTTTGCATCTTTTTTGGCTAGTTTGAGGTTCCCATGGACATTTTCTGGCATCATCTCGGGTTACACGGCAAACAAAAGCAAAGCCGAAGACAGTTTTATAATTGGCTTCAACTTGGGGCTGGGTCGCGCCTTAGGACCTGTTTTTCATATCTCCCACTAGCTATTCATTAACTTTTGACATTAGTTTAACAGTTAACAGTGCAACGAAATCGTTTTTCAAGCCAAAAAGACAACCTAAATACGCCAAAAGTTATGAAAACGACCGAGAAACGAACATGAAATTACTTTTTAAGCTCTTTGTGTCGCTCATTGTTGTTTTTCAGTTGCGAATGGAGAAGGTTAAGGCGCGAAAAAAGCAGTTAAGTACAAAAAAGAGTAGCAGATGGGAGCTCGGCGAAATAATTTATAAAGATTGTTCAAGGGAATTGACTGTGAACGAGAAAAATATGTAATTTAAACAATATAGAGCGAGCGAATGATGATGATGCCTGGGTATGGGTATGCGGCTCGATAACGTAAACAGAGATGCACAGTGCGTTTCATAACAGCAAGTCAATTAAACTCGAGTGCTGTAAACAGAGCGGATCGAAAAAAGCGGAAAAATAAACCAAAAAAAACACCATCAAAAGCGAAAGTCTGATATTCAATAGGCAACGGTGATCATAAAGCGACCACTGCTTGAATGAGCGTATTAATTGGCTGTCTACTGTTTTTCACAAGCAACTATATATATATACTTTTTTTTGGGTGTATGAACGATCTGTCTTTAATAATGCAATGGCCACATCCATCTATGGAAATTCGATTAGTGCTCCGCTGCATTTCCCTTTCGAATTTGCTGTTCCTTTGCTGGCATATTTTCGGTAGATGAAAGGGTTTGGGTGGTCATATTCATCAGCATGGTGACATGATATTATACTGTTACTGTTATTCCAGTGTCTATGGCTGGAAAAAGTGTTTCCATTTCGCTTGTCGACCGACTCTCTTCGGGGGCGGGGGGCGGTTGGCGGCGGGACACATTCTCGATGTCCTGCTCCTGTCAAGCTGCTCCTGCCACACAATCTCGGAAACGAACTGAAAATCTCCTTTCGTTTGCCACTGCACATTTTCCGTTAACAAGCTTGCTTTCTGGATTGGCATTTCATAAGCCAGTAATCGCCTTTGGCTAACAAATTTCTCTCCAATATAGGAAAAATGCCAATTTGACAGGGGGAAGCAAGGCTAAAACTAAGGGATCGATTTTGATTCCTCAGCTAATGATGGCCAATAGCAGAGTGCTCTCCATAAGAGTCTTAACTATTTAATTGCCATAATACACAATATACAATACACAATACACGTCTGCATTGCACAGCACACGCCTAATTTAACAACGAATGCACCCGACCGACCGCACTTTATAAATTGCATTTATCCGTCCTCCTATTGTTCGAATGCGTCAAAAATTGATTGACCCACAAAATGGCCATCGGAGCCATCATAGCCATCGGTCCCCGAATGAGGGCTTTTGTTCGTCCTGGCATTATCCTTGCACTCTCGCTGCTCCTCTCCTAAAAAAGATGCCCTGATTAATGTACAAATTAATACAAATTAGCAATAGTACACAAAAGAACTGGCAAAAGTGAGGCTTGCAATGTGAATATGAAATTGAGGGGCCAAACGCCGAAAAATAAACACTGACAACCGAAAACCAGTGGCCGCAAAAGAGATGGAGCATAAATAACAACAATAACAATTATTCCTGATCTATCGGAAAATGAATAGTGTTGATTTATGGGAAAGGCAATGGGGGAAAGCTTTACCCTGCCAATTTCCAACCAGCGGGACAATGTTTGACCAGCATATGTGGAGCATTATTCCTGTACAAAGCACCCGCTTTCCCGTTCCCGCATTGCAGTTTTTCCCGTTTTCCCGCTTTCCCGCTGATTTTCCCCCCTTTGGGGATCTCCCCCGTAGAACAATAGATTGATTGCCCAAAAGTTAAATGTGTCTCGCACAGTTTGAAATTTTAACTGGCAAATGGCGACAAATAAGGCAACAGTTTTACGATCCCGAAATGAAGCAAATTAAACATGAGAAGATGCTTCGTTTTGAGTGGCCTTAAAACGGTTTTAGCAAGTTTAGCGTTAGTTGCTAAACTTTCTGAAGTGTTTAAAAATCAAAAACTGCAAAATGAGCAAGTACGCAACTTAAACTGGCAAAAGGAGACGGTAAATAAGAGTTAGCTAGTTGCATCCGGCGCTTTTGAAAGTATTTGTTTTCAAGCTGGCACAAAATATGGCCAATTAATGCTAGTAATTTATATTGGCTCGCAACGAAAATCTTTTCAATATAATCTTTCGGTGTAATTGAATACTACAGATACTCCTGTTTCAACCTTCCGTTTCGTCGAGTTTCAGTGTGCTTAATCGTATCTAATGATACCAGATACAGCAAATGGTTGTGGAGTCGATTTTTGTAATATTTCGGACCCACGTTTTCCCTCTGCTTGCCACGCATTTCAATAAGTGCATGGCTTCTCTATGGTTTCTCCAAACGGTCAATAATGAATTATTTATAAATTTGGTAAGAAATATTTCTGTGGCTTCTAATGAAGCCGTTAGTGGTTGCTGATTAATAATCCCACCCCCGAAGGCACACCTTTGAATGTTGATTACCAATTTTGAGTGCTATTTTTTAATTGTTACCTCGATTTGTGAAGAGTTGTATTGCATTTTCCGCACTTCTTCCCTCATTAATATGCGAGAGGGCCAGAACCTTCGCGGCATTTCAGAGCTGCAGAGTTGCAGAGGTGTGTGGCAAAGGGGCATCTTGGAGGGGTGACACAACGATGTACAACGAAGACAGCGAGTGATTGAGCGAAGAGAGGTTCTTGGCCGCAAAAAGCAGCGCGATCAAGGCCAGGTTACGAAGCCGATCGCATGGCAGGGGGCCCAGGGGTGTGGCGGGGGGTTCTGGGTGCAGTGTAGGTCATTGCATGTGTGCTTACCTCCGCTGGGCGCATTTGCATAAGCTGGAAAGTAACCGCCGCGGCAGTCGAGACATTTTGATGTGACTTGCATACTGAAAGAGCGCTTGAGATGGGGTAGGCCCATAAAGCAGATACCCTATTTAATACCAAGAGCATGGCATAATACATCGCATTTTTGTAAGTTGTCTTAATGTATTTCTTGCAATGCATAGATAAAAACCTCTTTGGAACCTCATTTGAAGAAGTGGAATGCTCGGATCCATAGTTCCTAGGGCATCGAGATGCAGAGGCGCCATCAGAAGCTGCGGGTCGAAGCCAGGTGCAAATTGAAGACAAACAAATTCAGAAGACCGGAGAAGAAGACGTCGCAACGAAGAAAAACAAGAAGAGAGAGAGGACATATTTTAAAAGAAGAAAACTGCTATCATTAGAGATTTCCGGTCTTTGACTGCATTCATACAGACACTTCACTCACACACCAGCCCTCTCAGGGGTACCTTTATGGGTTCCCAAATCACAGATACAAGGAACACACTCACATGTGTGGCATGTGTTGCAGCACACACACACACACACACAAAGCACATGCCTCGATGTTGCACACGTTTCGAATTACGTGGAATGAGCCGAGCCGGGACGATGTGGCACAAGGAGAGAGCTGGGAGTTTCAGAGGCAGGTAGCCGAAAGTAAGAAATAGTACGTTCCGAACGACCATACCAAAAGTATGCCCCATGTCGAATATGCCACCAATTCGTGCGAGAGAGAGGCACTACTAGACTGTGACTTGAAACGTCCAGAGGTTTTCCATTAATTGTAGCATTAGTTTTGAACCGTGGCAACTTACAGGAACACCAACTAATAGTCTTATACTGAATACTTTCCTAACTCTGTACTCCTCGTGGCTCGCCTTTTGGAGCCCTTAACCCCATTATGGGCCGCTAAATCGCTTATTTGCCCTAACTATGCGGTCACACGTTCCTACACCTGTGCATGCGTTGCTCATGTAGCTTGGCACCCAACAAAGAGGGGCTGTAATTGCGGCGCGATTGCCAATTTTATAGCGCACACATACTCATTATACCCGTTACTCTACCCATGGGGAAAGAGGGTATGCAGGATTCTTTATAAAGTAGGTAACAGGTAGAGCGAAGCCTGCAACCACCGCTATCTGGCTCACACGGGGAGTGCGAGTAACGGGTATCTGATAGTCGAGGTGCTCGTCTGTAGAGTTCCCTTTTCTTATTATATTCCACTCGGCGCGCTGCTTTATCACCTTCTTCTGGACTCGAATCTGGTTACATAAAATTTACCAAAACCCCCCGTACCCTGCTGCCGCACCCTTGATTGTTGACTCTTTTAAAAATGTATAGGGAGCAAGGGAACCGAACCAGGCAAGTGAACAACAGTGGGAAAACAAGCAGTAGCACAGGGGAAGATGTGAGGTGATGTATTTTTCGGTGCTTGTGCACGTTGTCAGTACCCCAATCTCCCCACTTAACGACTTACGTACCACTAGGTTATGAATCTCCCCACCTCCTTATTTGCGGAGCAGAAGTCATCCTGGGTTGGCGTTGTGAAGTTTGCTCAGTTGCTGTCTGTTTGCATTTCGATCAACTTCATCTTCGGAGATTTGCTAACTGGGAAGGGGTTTCCTCTCTGCACTGCGGCACCTTTGCGGTTTCCTTTGACTGTTGACCAGATTGGAGCCCTTTTGCTGGCCAAATATTTCATATACCTCTGGCTTATATTCTTATATTCTACTTCATTAAATTGAAGTATTTTCCAGCTGTGTATCGGGGATCTAGATAGTCGCATTGAAGCATTGCTCATAGTCTTACATTTGGTTTTGTTTCGTTTTGTTTTGACCAAATCCGCCCCGCTGCAGGTGGCAAATACTTTCTCCACCCTTAACTGTTGCAGATAATCATAATAGCATGCAATAATAGCAAGCGCGCAGGAGCCTGATAATGACAATGAAGCCGAAAACTGGAGCCATTCGTAATATGTGTGTTATAATGGGCGCACACACAATCCAGCACCAAAAAGAAAATCTTATCACACCCGACTGTTGACATACGAAGGTGGAATCTAGAAACAACACAGAGCAGGCGGCCATAGAAAAAATTGTGATAGAGTGGGCATTTCACCCAGCCCCCTGTAATGAGCCCCATGTGTTGGCTTAAATGTTTCAACATTTATTCTACTATTGTTGTTGCAACACAGTCATTCCCAGCTTATCGCTGGTGTATGTTACCATTATTTATTCTGGGTTCTTTGGCTTGGTCTCCGCTGAGGAATAATTACAAAAATATTGTTTTTTCAATTTATTTTGTACGTTATCAATTTTTTGTATACATGTGCGAAATGATTATGCGCTAGGGAAAACCGTAAATTCGTAAATTCGCTGGAATTTCATAACCTGTTTTATTCCAAACAAAAATACAACTTCGTCCCCACCAACAGGGTGTTATGTGTGTTCATTCTCATCGGTTCAGTGGTTCATTAGTTCATTGGTTATGAATTCGTGTTGCGTTGAATGAGTTGCCATGTTCAATTTAGTATCGATGATGGATGTTGGCCGTGCGATTAGCTATTAACCTGGCTGGGGATAACGGCGCGGTGATTTAACCTGGCTCCCAAAAAACAGGGAAAATGTGGAATGAGTTCTAAATGGGAAATGAGACAGAAAATGCTATGCTGGCGACGACGAATGGTGTCGCTTTAGGCTTTGGGCTTTGTCAAGCATTGAAGAATTGTGCCTAACACTCATAAAGCCGGTGGAACAGCCCATATATGTACATATGTACATACATACCTGTATACTAAAACCCCCACCCCCATTCCTACCTCAACCCCAAACCCAAAACTCATTGGTAACCAGATGCATGCCAATGGCATGAATCATGAATATTGATCTCTCTCTTTTGAATGGGTCTTGGTGTTGTGACTCAGTTCAGTTTTAGCCTTTGGTTGTGTTGCCTCCTCCTCGCTTTTGTTGCCGGTTGCCAACTGCTTTTTGGCGAAGAGAGCGGGGAGCGGGCTACACAAGCAAGAAGCGGAAATGGTCAACAGAAGTAGTACACAGAAAGAAAATGTTATTAGTATCAGCACGATTTTGGCTAACTAGAGATAATAGAGTTAGGCATGGGCCTTTTCCTTTTTAGTTTAGTATATGCAAATTACGAATGACTTTTTTCAACACTAATCATTATTTTTTTTATGTGTATGAGCAGAAAAAGGTATTCCAAACTCCTCGAAATGAATTGTCATCATCATTTTCATGTCGTATGCATCTCTTTTGGGGAAAATTGGGGAAACTGTCTGCAGGCGCGATACTTTAGGCAAAACACAGTCCCCACAGTTCTTTGTTTCTATGCGAAAAGGCTTTCATTGAAACCAGAAATCGCTCATTAAGTCTTAATGCAATGCTAAGCAACATTGAAAAGAAGTGGGTATTGAAGTGGGCCATAAATATGGGGGATAAAAACAGTTGTGTATGTTATTTTAGAATTTCATCATTATGATACAATAATTGTAAATATCTGCTTGCTTATCAGAATTGATGACATCGATTTGCGACCTTTAATCTCCTGGTGAATGACATGTCATTACGAGTGCATCAATCAAAATGGCTCAACAGTTTCCAATTGTTAATTGAAATAGAATGCCCGTGGAATTGTAATCATAATCTTGCAGACAATTGCAGTCATTTGGCACTCACATTCGGCTTTAAAACCCGTGCAAATAGCCTCGAAGGTAACATCAAAACGTAAGCCCTTGGTCTCTGCCAACGTGAAAAATATAAAGCAATCACTTTAAATTCGACAGGGAAACAAAGGCTCTAATGGAGCGAGTGGAATAGATTTCCATTACCACCACCCACTGCCACTGCCAGAAGGAGAAGCCTCCGAATTAGCCTGTTCTTTGTCCCACTATTCGAGTTATTTGTGGCTTGCGTGCATGCGGGGCATTTCTCATTTTCCCTTTGGGGAATTTTCCGCCGGAGCCGTCCTCAAATCACGGTAATTGTAGAGATTTTTCCTGTTTGCAGGGGGTTAAGTCGTTGTTGGATCCTTCTATCCCATTGACAGTTCCTCAAAAAAAAAGAAGCGTAAAACAATATGCCGAAGTGCTCCATTTTCAAAAGGAAAGCTAAACTTTCGTTGCGATGATTTCTTTTGTTGGCTCAAGTTATTAATGAAGGGCGGTTGGGGGCGCGGTACTTATATAATTACGTGGTAATTATGTTGTTCAACTCTTTGTTCCACTTGTTGTTGGTGGTGTCTCTGTGCCTCTATGCCGTACAACTACCAGAACAGCACATTGTGAGTTGACAATTGTCAAAGAGCAAAAGGCTGGGGCAAATAATAAGCCAAGCTCTTTTAAATCGAAGTTTAAGTGGTCTCTCTCACAGCGAAAAAGGGGAAGGGCCTGGGGAAGTACATTCCTCGTACGTACGGACTTGTATGTTGCCTTAGTTTTCAGCTCTTGAGCGGGTATGCCGACTTGGTTCAGTGCTTTGGCTACTCGTTATATCACATATCATATGCCATGTAAATGAAGCCAATGTATTGGAAAGTAGATGAGGCATACTTGGGTAAAATAAGGATTTTCTCATTTCCACAAACTGAGCAACTGGGAACAGTAATTTGTAATGTCAGCAAACCAAAAAGCGTATTACATAGTTGGTGTTACTGGAGGGTGAAGTTACTCCACGGTTTTTGTGCTTGTTTCTGCTTCGCTGTTGTTGATTGCGCATCATCTTAATTAATTTGACATAAATTGCAGGCGAACTAAAACGCAAAGAGGGGCAGATTCATGTGTGTTGCATGTTGTGTGTTGTATGATGTGTGTTGTGTGTTGTGTGTGGGGACCCCCTTTGAATTTCTTCTCTCTTGCCAACCAGTTGCACGCAGTCTGAGGCAAAAGTTGGCGCTCGACAAATTTGTTTGCTTAAGCCCTTTTGTCTGCTTGTGCACTTGTATGCTTGTTTGTTAACTCATATGTGTGTTTGTGTTGGTGTGTTGTGTGTTGATGTGTTGGTGTGTTGGTGTGGGAGTCTGAAAAGGACGATTGGGCGAGCAAACTTTTAATTGCATTCACTTTGCAGCGAACATCTATATACACTTGCATATCTGGCAGTGCCCACTGTACCTAATTGGTCATCCTATTGATCGAAGCCGGCTTCATTAGCAGTCCAAATTATAGTCAAAGTTTCACTCTATCGGTCTGTTCGCTCGAGCGGATGGATAAGTTCTGCAGAAGCGATTTAGTGATAAGCCCATTAGTGAATAATTAGTTTTCAATAGGTTCAGTTCGAATTTGAATGGCAGGGGACTACCAGAAAAATGACACTTCACTATGAGCGTATTCTTTTTATTTCAAACTGTTTATTTGTTTGTGATTTTCCAGGCAGAAGCTTACTTTTCACATAAATTGTGAAACTTGTTTACGAGGTCAACGAGATCAAGTGGATGAGTCAGTGGAGTCTCAGTTCTGCACTTTTCTTAATTTTCTTGCCACAACTTTCGTTTATTTCTCTTAGTCATTAATCGTAATAGAAGAGAGACGACCAGCGACCAGCGACCAGAGACCAAAACAAACTTCGCTAAATGTTCAATTTTTTATTTGCCCTCCGTCTTCTTCACTTGCCAATTTCAATTTTTAATTTCGGCGTCAGAAAGCGAGCAAAGGGGAAGGCTTGTCTCTGATAGGAGCAAGCAAAAAAGTAAATATTTTGCCTATTAAATGCTGAAATTGAAAACTGCTTTATGGCCCTGCCCCAAAGTGATTTTTTCAGCTGCTGGCAAAGAAAATTAAGTTAATGAATTGGAAAGCCAAAGAGCAGTGACGGTGCGACGGGGGAGGGGGTTTACCAGCGAAACAATATTAATGTGGGGCTGCATTGCCACTTGGTTAATAAATAAAGTTCATCTGATGATTGTATGTGGGCCATTGGTCTTTCTGCACTGAAAAGGTGTGGAGTGTGGTGGGTTTTATGAGTGCTATAAGAATTTAATTTCCCTTGCACTGCAAGTGGCGAAAAATATGTAAAAAAGATAGCAGATACCAGCTGTTCCTCGGAACAGCTGAGTGAAAACCCCGAATTTCTTCTCCTTTTGGCTTTAATTTAATTTCCCTTGCACTGCAAGTGGCGAAAAATATTTAAAAAAGATACCAGATACCAGCTGCTCCTTGGAACAGCTGAGTGAAAACTCCGAATCTCTTCTCCTTTTGGCTGTCGCGCCTTGTTTTTTTGCCCGCCGGTCGCTTATTATAATTGTTTTGTTTGTTTGCTTATGCTTTTGCTTTGCTTTTGCTTTGCTTTGGTTCTGAATTCGTTTGTTGTTTCTTGCTTTCTGCTTCGGAATTTAATTTCTATTCGGTACACACACACTTTTGGCCAATGACTTTCGCTTCATATATTTAAAATGTTGTTTACTTTGTTTAAGTCCATTATATTTATTAATATTTTCTGCGTTCCATGCCCTTTTGGGAGCTACAAATTCATACATGCTTTTCTCTCTGATTGTGAAATAATTGGTCATTCCTCGCATTTTTCCTTCCACGACAACATGGTGTCTTTAAAAAATCATGTGCAACATTTGAAAAATTCGTGTAAAAGCTCTTTTGAGTGGAGCAACTTTAACTGTTTGACAGGCAAGTCTAACCGCATGTCACGCCCTCTAACCACCCACTCGTATGCCGGCATAAACAAGAAGGAACGCTGCGTCGAGTGCCTCGCCTGTCAGATACCCCTTACTCTGTTCACGCGCAGTTGTCTATTTGATAAGATACCTAATAAAGTAGCTGTTGTAAATAAATTAAAAAATATAACAAAGTGTATATGGAGGCAAGAGACTTATGAGCTCAGAAAAACCTTTTTTCCAGCTGCTTAATACCGAAACTAAAATACCTTCTAAATAAACGAGTAAGGGGTATAGCCAGTTGCCACATTTCTGCGTTGCCTTTGTCAATTTTCTTCGTTTTCAGTGGTCTACGCTTCATTTAATTCGGGTTTACTTAAAACAAATATCAACTGTGACGATACATTGGTTTTGTGGGCGTAGTTCCGAAGAGAAAGCGTAGGCGTCAGATCTCAACTGATGAACATACATATATCATATGTAAATGTGTTGAGTAAGGGAAAATACAATTTTAGTTTGGAATACATTTTGTGCAATAATTTTATTGTGACTTTATTGTAATAATTATCCTACTAGCTGTCTGGTATTTAGTAGCCTTTTAATTGCTCTCTCACACAACTGTTGACACTGTTCCTTCCCTCACCATCTCTCCCCGACTTCGGTCAACAGATGCTGCAGTCTCTGTCGCTGCTGCTTAATTGAGCATCAATTAAAAATGTCTCGCCTCATTAAATATACGTTTAAGAAAAATAAAGCCAGTGAAAGAAGATATAAACGGAGGAGGAACAAAGTAATGCCAAAGAAAAACAGCAATGAAAGTATGTTCGTCGCAAGGCTTTTCCTCACATTTTCTGAGAAGAGTGGATCTTCAGTTGGAAGTTCTATTATTGCTGAAGATGTGAACTCCCAATTAAACAATCAGCATATCTCTACTTAAACCAACTGCTTAAAAGCTGTCCTTGGTTTTTCACCCCTTTAAAGTCAGACAAACATTCGTTGTTGAGAACGAACTTATCGTCCACTTAGGACTATATGGGAATTTCCTGAACCATTGAGATCGTCGATTGAGGCTTCTCCGGGCTGATTGACAGCGACACAAACCCATAACAGATGGACCTGGTTTTTTGGGTGACCTGGAGTCTGTAATTAGAGTAAAGAGTTTTTCGACTTGCTCTCTCTTTACGAGTATATCTGCCCTTGGCATGACCGAATTAAAATAATTCCAGCGAACATAAATGCCAAGTCCGTGCGTATAAATCAAATCTTTTTCACTCCACCCCTTTTTTCCAACTGCGCTCGTAATTAAAGGATGCACAGCATCCAGAAAACAGCGGGAGCAGGGTTTTCCGGATGCACTATGTTGTCACTGAGGGGCTGTGATTTTTCGGATTTCTGATTTCTTTCGGAGGCCCCTGGTACTGGGCTCCATGGGCATGGGCAACACATGCATGACACAGATGCGAGAAGCCCGTAAAATGCGATAAAAAGGAAAAGCTTAGCGGAAGGGCAAGAATTTTCCAGCTGGAGCTCGTTGGTCGCGCAGTGTAAATTAAAGCTGCTTAATCTGTAGTGGAAAAATTGATCCGCGAAAAAAAGTGTGTTACTGGTGTTACAATGGGAAAGTAATATTTTTTAAAACTAAGGTTTTTTTTTAAATTATTTATGACTTAGCTAAGCATCTAAATACCTTCAGGAAAATAGTTTCACGAGCAATGGGTGACAGGCATGGCGACAACAAAAAAGGTAGAGTCAAGCTTTTGGGGGCAAAGTTAACGAGGTATGTGGCCTTTTGCAAAGCACACAGGTCGACTGAGTCTCGGCAGATCTGATGTTTGTATCTATCTATCTTCTTTCATCTCTCGGCATTGTATCCCGCAGATCCAAAGCGCATCCTAACCTCAAAAAGTGAGGGATTCCTATGCCCGCGAGCGTCCTGCCTGCCCCCCTCCCCTCTCTCTACTCGTGTGTTTGTGTGTGTGTGTGTGTGCAATGTGGCGCACTTCCTGGTTGGGCGTACGTTGCTTTCCTGCACTCCCACCCCCTTGGCACCTCAAACCCCCACTTCTATCTAAAATCCCCCTCCCAGTGGCGGAGCTGTTGTGCCTGCCTCTGTTTGTTTGTTAATGAAAAGAATGAAGAAAACCGAGCGACCAAGAAGCAGGATTTGAAATGTCACCGAGTGGTGAATACCGTGCACATTGCACACATTATAATGAGAAAAATAACTTTAAATTATGTGGAACATATACTTTGTGGTCTCTGAACTTGGTCAGGTATTCACACTTAATATCTACCTTTAAAATCTAAAAGAACTAAATGTTTTTTGATAATTTGTGTATTTTGTAGCTTAATATCTCGTGGTATATTTAATTAGGCTCCCAAATCAACATTCTATCGTATCCTGAACCATCCCAACCTTACTCTACTCCCCATATTCCATCTTCTCACGGCTTCCCATCTC
This sequence comes from Drosophila santomea, assembly GCF_016746245.2. Classification (NCBI taxonomy): domain Eukaryota; kingdom Metazoa; phylum Arthropoda; class Insecta; order Diptera; family Drosophilidae; genus Drosophila; species Drosophila santomea. The sequence continues at coordinate 539,384 of NC_053021.2, forward strand.
ATCGCTCCAGAATGTTTGTTTGCTTAGGTCGGGGCAGATAGATATTTTTCCAGCCATCTCTGCCTCTGCCCCCGAGTCCCCGATCAGTTTCCATCATCTTTGCTGCGTTGTTGCTGTTGCTTGTTGCTTGCTGCTCTGTGCAACTATTTTGCAGCAATTTTTCCGCACTTTGCTTGTCAAATTATTTGTTGCCTTTACTTGGGCTCATATATTTCCCATTCTGCTGCTCTGTGCCACATTGCGGAATGTGAGCTGGACTGCACTTCTTGTTGCATTGCTCCTAAAGCGTTTGCAAGTGTTCCGCGCCCATTTGGGAACGTGTTTTCAAACTGTTTGTTTTCCCGCATCTCTTCTTCTGGCTGAGTATCCGACCCGGAGTTAAACTTTGGTTTTTATGCTGTTTGCTGGAGTAATTAAAATGGTAAATGTCCATAAATAGAACAGCTGGAAATGGGAAGCTGTGTACTACGAGTATGTGGCGGTGGCGGAAACCCAAACAGAAACCGAATCAGAATCAGAAACGAGACAGAAACAGAAACACAGAAATATTTATATGGGGAGGAGCTGAGAGGCGGGAAACAGAAGCTGCGACTCAGCTCTTTAATTGAGATCATAATTCATCGGAACTCGGAACTCTACTCGGACTAGCCGAGGATCCCTCAAAAACCAGAAACCAGAACCTAAAAAGAACGCACATAAACAGTTTGTCTGTTCCAGCAGGAAGTTCGTATTTAAAATAAAAAACTGGAGACAGTCACGCACAACACACAAGACAAACAAAATTACAAAACGCTGGGGAATACTTGTCGGTGGATGTGGATGTGGCTGTGGTTGTGGATCTGGCCTGTTCCAGAATATTTAGTCAATTAGCATAGAGACCTTTGACTTCGCAGTTGTTCGTTGTGTTGGGGCCTTCGTCCATTTTCCTACTTTTCCTACTTTACATACAAAACATCCATACAAAATGGATTTCTTTGAACTTACAGCTGACTTGTTAGCTCAGAAAGAAATGTAAAATAATATTAGTCAGATGATTAGGTATTTAATAAACGATGGGTCAGCCATCTTGAGGATTGGAGATAGTCAATCTTTGATACTTTCCATTTGAAACATTCCTATAATTTGAAGATCACAATGACATTTCTTTCTTGGTGTTAGATCTTTATTTTGTTTAACTTCTATGCTTGTTCTTGCTTTGTTGTTTCTCGTTTTGCGTTAGTTTGCTGGGGTTGTGGCTTTAACGCATTTAAAAGTCATTAGTTGCAGGCTTCCATCCACATTTTCCTGCCATATCCAGTAGAAGTTTCCCTCTTCTCCACCGAGTAGCTCTTTTCTGTTTTTGCCTTACTTTATACCCTTGGCGATTCTCCGCTCCTCTTTTGGTGTGATCAGTTGGCCAAGTTCTCCTCCTCGGGGCTCTTTATCTATCGTTCACTGTCATTAGTTTAGTCCTTGGTTTATGGCTTCGCCACATCCCCATAGCCCCACATCCCCAACCATCACTCATTGCCTGTCGGCGTAATTATGTCCATTAGCGTGCCGCGCCGCAGTTGCAGGCACAAGAGTCCAGAAGCAGTTTTAAATTCTGAGCCCGTCTCGAAGTCCGGACTTTGGAGTTCGGAGTTCGGAGTTCGGAGACCGGAGTCCAGGCCGTTTGGCTGAATTGCCTTGGCACTGCCACTCTCCTCCCTTTGGTCGCCTAGGAACTTCAAACAAATGTGTGCAACTCACGCAGCCGCAAACAAACGTATAACGATATAGAAGGTAGAACACTGAATAATAACAAGACGGAAAACTATAGTCGAATCGATAGCCCGTTTTCGCTGTTCAAAAAGCGCCACATCTGTTTTACATTGAATACAATCAGTTGAAATATATACATCTTAAAGAGTATTGCAAACAGCTAGTTTCTCTTTAGCATATAATTAAATATTCAGATTATGCTGGCGAAAATACATTATTAACTATTCCTTTGAGTTCTTCGAAGTGTTCCCTTGCCCGCCTTCTGAAATTCTCCTTTGCATTTCCTAATTTTCCTGCGATGACGAAGAGGGGAAAAACTGGGGGAATCCCCCATTGCGAAAATGTTGCCAAAATGCTTTTCTCACAGACGTTTGCGAGCTAGACGCTTTTTGTTGCCTTGCTTCGAATTCCCCCGAATTTGATTTGGTTTATTTATTTATTTATTTATTTATTCTTGCCACCGAATGTTGTTCATGACGTTTCACTCATCCTAACGAAATTGCAGTTTGTTGTTTTTGTTTGGTTCCAATTGCGTTTATTTGTTCACTTTGTTGTTTCGATGTGTGTCGTGTTTGGCTTTTTGGCACACTCGAGTTGAGCGGCAGACATTCAAGGCACAACAAGTGTGTGAGGTCAGCTAACTGCGATATAGTAAAATTTAGTACTGACTTCTAGAGGTATCGAACTGGTTTGGTTTTCCTCAGTTTTAAGTGGACTTAAGGCCTTCTGCTTGGAGCCTTGGATGACAGCGAAGTTTCGCTAGTTGTTTTATATTTTCATGCCATGTCCGAGCGGTAATACCCTCATCAGCATTAGGGTGTAATACAAGTTGGGTATCTTGTGCCGATGGTCGATTTGGAGGCAAGGAATGCATCCATCCCCCTTTATTTGCTCCAGCTCCCTTCCATGTTTGCTTTGTCGCTTGTCGTCGTCAGTTAATTGGGCAGATAACGCGCCTCGAGTTCATCTCATCTTCATCCACGCCAGAGAGACATTGTTTTTGTTTATGTGGCACATAACTGGGACACCAAAACAGAGAAAGGCATACGCATACGTCAGAGGGCAGAAGATGGAATCTTGGGGGCCACCGAATACCACCGAAGGGGGGCCCTTCAAATTTGCCTAAATCAACTGTCTGTCTGGCCACATGGCAGCTGCGTCTTTTCCCGTTTTGTGGCCCATTCCATTTCTGAATCTTAATCCAACTCCAAACCTGCAAACCTGCAAACCATTCCACCCGATTCGAATGCTAAAACAACACAACCGAATTCCCCGAAAATTCAACTTCTCAAATATTAATTGGTTCTTAATTGGTTCTTGTTCGCTTTCTTTCGTTTCAGGTGAGTCTCTCGTCTCATGGAAGATGATTCATTTCAGCTCTTCATATAGACGTGGAAATATCCTTAAAGTAAACATTTAGTTGGTAAGCTACTTGAAATTTAGGCATGGATCCAGTGTTACTTGATTCGAGTTGAAAATCGAATTACAATAGACTCCAAGTACATTAATTATAAATGTTTTAAGACCAATATTATCTACTTAATGAAGTTCTATACCAGTTTCTCCTATTGATTTGCAACTCAAATGAAATGAAGCTACCCCTTGGTGTATACGTATCTGTAACTGCATCCAGATGAAATCATATCAAGTTATTCCTGCCATGTTTGGGGTTCTCACTTTCCTATAGAGGCTATTTTAAAAACAAGAGAGAACGCTATAGTCGAGTTCCCCGACTATCTGATACCCGTTACTCAGCTAGTGGAAGAGAGAAGGAGAGTCTTAAACGCAGTTTTTGGCGATTTGTAGGCGTTATAGTGGGCGTGGCAGAAAGTTTTTTGGCAAATCGATAGAAATTTACAAAACCAATATAAAAATGAAAAAATATCTAAACATTTTTCAAAAGTGTGGGCGTGGCAGCTTTGGGCGATTTGTGGGCGTTAGAGTGGGCGTGGCAAAAAGTGTTTTTGGCAAATCGATAGAAATTTACAAGACCAATACAAAAATGAAAAAATATCAAAACATTTTTCAAAAGTGTGGGCGTGGCAGATTTGGGCGGTTTGTGGGCGTTAGAGTGGGCGTGGCAACATGAATCGACAAACTTGCGCTGCTTCTATGTCCCTGGAGTCTGTATGCTTAATCTCAACTTTCTAGCTTTTGTAGTTCCTGAGATCTCGACGTTCATACGGACGGACAGACGGACAGACGGACAGACGGACGGACAGACGGACGGACAGACGGACATGGCCAAATCGACTCGGCTATTGATCCTGATCAAGAATATATATACTTTATATGGTCGGAAACGCTTCCTTCTGCCTGTTACATACTTTTCAACGAATCTAGTATACCCTTTTACTCTACGAGTAACGGGTATAATAAAAGAAAACGATAAATCAAATCAAAACGATAAATCCACTTTAAAGCCTTTTTTGAGAACGCAGTTCAGGGTTCATTTGGGCTGGCAGAGAAAAACTTTCAGTTGCCGCTGGCTGACTTCTTCGCAGATTGTATTTTATTGCACTTGCACTCTTGTCAGACGCTTTGTGGATGCTGCACATGCACATGCACTTGCACATGCACACGCACACTCACACTCACAATTAAAAAATGCATATAAATCGCATTCAAATTTTATGGTTGACAATTTGTGCCCTGCTCTTTGTCCCTTTTGCTCTCTTTCACTCGTTCACTCGTTCATAATTCACTCGAATACATTTCGCTGCTCGGCCGCCCAGGAAATTATTCCATTTTAATAAACCATAATTTATTTATTTTTTGGCTATTTTTAATTAAGTAATTGATAGATTCCAAAAAGGCCGCTGCGACCTGCTAGCTTTTTTGGGGGGCCAAAATCGATGGAATTTAATTAAATATTTTCCGTTTCCTTGTCCGTCCATAAACTTCCATGCAGTCGAAAATGGGTTAAGAGCTGGAAGAGTCGGAGTGGAGGTCACGAAAGGAGCTCTGCCCGCCGTCTTGTTTACTTCCAACCTTTTCCTTCGTTTTCCATTTCCATCCGTCGTTGGTATCGTTGGTATCGAGATGTCAGCCGCGAGCAGAAAATACAAAATTATGTGTAGCCCCACAGCTTAAAAATCACACAGAGTTTACTACACACCCAGTGGGCGGAATGGGCGGAATGGGCGAAATGGGTGGAATTGCTAGTTTGCCGGCCTTTGTTGGCCTTTTGTCTTGTCTACTTATGGGCGTTTGGCTTGGAAGAAGTTGGTAGCAGAGTCACAAAATGCTGGGTATTAGTCGGTGGTCACGTTCGTGGTTCATGTGAAGCGGATTTGTTTACATGGAATAATTACAAGCAGATTAAATATACTTTTATTTGGTTTCAAGCCATTTAAGTTGGATAACTCTGCTGATAATCAAAGCCTGATTACATGTTATGGCCTCATTAGCAAATCATTCATTTAGGCCATTCAAAGTAATTGCAAATTGCCACAAATGTTTAACCCAATGACGGACCAGTCACCATTTTCATGGGCCCAATTGACGTAGTCACAGTTTATCTGCCAGCACCAAGTACCCGCCACTAATTAGGTCTTGCTTCTGCTTCTTGGGGTAAACTAATTTTCAAAGTCAATGCCGCTACGTGCAGGCAGCACCTCCCACTTTTCCCCAGTATTCAGCGCCTCTGGCTTCAACCCTTTCAAGTAGTATTCCCTGGCCTTGTCTCCTCCATGGACCCATTTACCCGGGAGCCCTGGGGAAAACCACTAGCACCTCAAAATGTGTGTGAGTGCGTGAAAAGTTTTCATTATAATTCCATGCGTACAGCCTCACACACATACTATTAGATGCTCGTTTAAAAGTTTTCAACTTTCGGGCAGCAGAGGAAAGGAAAGGAGAAAATGTATAAAACTTGCGGAGGAGAGAATATCGAAATAGTTGGTCAATAATGAAATTTTGTCGATTAAAACCAGCTTAAGAATCATAAATGTTGCATGAATATTTCGATGTGCTTAAAAAAAAGGATATAACTGACTAGTTTTGTCGAGTGTTCTTACGACAAGTCGTGTGGAGCCATATCAAAAACGTGTTGATTTGCTGAAATCATTTTCAGTTTCAGTTTCATTTGGATTTTGATTTAGATTTCGATTTGCATTGCATGAGGAAAAGTTCCCCATTGCAGAAGTCAATTGTTTTAGCTTCTTTGTTCTTTGTTCTGTGTAGTTGGGGTTTTATGCTTTTTGTGTTCATTCTCCTCCGAACTTTTCACATCCCACCTGCCAATGTGCCAATATTTCCCGGCAGGAATTGATTTCGTTGACAACTTCAACAACTTGTTGGAGACTTTTTCGGTGCCTGCATGCTTATCTGCTTCTAACAAGCCCAGCAATCGTTTTTTTTTTTTTTTTTTTTTTTTTTTTTTTTTTTTTTTTTGTGTAATAAAATATGAAATTACTGGATTTTCCGAACAGTATAGTGCCCAATAGTTTACATTCCATATGCAGAGGCTGAGTAGCAATTTGTATTTCTTGAGCACAAATCAAAAATGGAAAACGCACAACTGAGTTCAACCCTTTCATGTGAAGCGAATGAAGGGGTTTTCTGAATTCGCATAGCATTACAAATAATTGGGAGTTTTTGCTGGTGAAACAGAACTACAAAGGCAGATTTGATTATCTTCCTAGGATTGGCCAGCAACAGAAATTCATGTGGCTTTCTAGGTTCCGCCCCAAGCCAATCCATGCGACCATTTTCCCAATGGTTTTGGGCTACGTATGCGAAGGTTCCAAGCACAGCAGTTCACAGGAATTTTTCATTGGCTCTTCGACTTTGACAGACACAAATTAGCTGAGATAAGCCTAAGCCCCCCATATACTTGTATGTACTCGTATGTGAACGCTTTTTGTCAATCTAAGTTGTGGCTCAAGCGTCCAATTTAATTACTTGTTGGCGTGATTACCTTTTTCAACGGGGAGCCCCTATCAGTTGCGTTAAGTAGATGCCTGCAGCCCAGATTTTCTATGGACGAGACGAGTGAGTAATGTGGAGTAAGTGGAAGAAAAGCTTAAAGCAGCCCCATATCATGTTCTGTAATCTTTACACTGCGCTTCCCTCGCCAGTTACACTCGTATGATTCTTCTCGGGCTTTGGCTCTCGACTTCAATCAAGCAATTCAGTTCCGGACTGGTGATTCATATTCTTTATCTTGCGCATTATTCGCATTATTCATACTTGTAAACCACTTGCTTTCGCTACTCACGTGTCCACAGTGGAGTGGGGATGCTGATAATTGAATGTTTATTACTGCGATGACAGAAGTTAAACAATCCAGCAATGTATTTAAGTGTATAGCAACATTCAACTGATCCGAATCTGCAGACAAGATTGCTCCCAAGCAGGATGAAACATTTCTTTATGCGCATACATTTCCTCCCTTCTCAAATACACATACAAATCCGCCCCTCTTTCTTGTTGGCCTCCTCAATCTCTGTGACCCCAGACGTTTCATTTTGAGCGTTAATTAAAATTAAATAGGGAAAAGAGAAAAATGAAAAAAATAGGAAAATAGATTAAACTGGAAAAGGCAGCTGGGTGCTCCTTATCGTTGGACCCGCCAAGGAGGAAATGGCTAAAGAACGCTAGACTATAAATATTCTGGAGCGGGGCCAAAAGGGGGCTACCCGAAAATAAAACTTCTTATTCTTGACTGCTGTCTGACAGGCGATAACAACACAAGTTGACTGCCCTTTTGGAGTGTCTCTGTTTTCCAGGGGGACTGCAGGGTTTCGACTGCACTTATTTAGAAACTTAGAAATTATGCGCAACTCGGTCTTTGTGCGTCCTTCTGTCGCTTCCATCGCTTGCAACGCTGCAGCTCCTGATTCATTCACAACTCTGTTTCTGGTTGTCAACAACTTGTTTCCCGGCAAAGTTTTGGTTCATGTCTTAAGCGGCACAATGGCTTGGAACACAGAAAAATCATTATTTTGGTTGCACCAACAAAAATTGGTATCCTTTCGAACGATTTGAATTTTATCGCTTTATTTTGGGGAAGTTGGCCTTGAAAGTGCTTAATTCTGTGCATAAAGGAGCACTGCCACGGGTTGCACATCGAGTGCGGAGCTGTGGAGCTATGGAGCTAATATAGAAAGCTAGTCCCGACTGATTGAATTGCCTGATTGCCCCGATTGTCGCTGCCAGACGTCATCAACATCATCAATTTAGCAGACAGATAAAGCGATGCGCAGAGGCAAGGAGCACAAGTTGCAAGTGAACGGAGTGGTTGAGTGGCTGAAACACATGTGAAAGAGATGATAACGTTAACGTGAGGCATTGAGCTTCCAATATCATATTAACTATTGGGGCTAGTGTCACATAACTATTTCGAGTGTAAATAACTCTGTCCCCGAATTGAAAAATTAACGAGAAGAATTGAGCTTTCGGGGTTTTATCATCGCGGTAATCTACACGCCTTATCGCACTTCACTGTATCAATTTACATGCCCAAGATTTGTTGCTGTTTCCGAATATTTTTGAACAAAATTGTGTGACCCACTTTGTTCGTTTACTTTCGTTATCTGTGAGCGCAGCGATAAATGTGAAACGTAAACACTTTTCCTGGCCGATTACGTATGAGCTTTTAGTGCGAGGGTCGGGGAGTTCGCAAGCAAGTTGACTTAAATGAATTAGAACGATGGCGTTACGCGGCTGATTCATCAATGAACTTTGTTGGCATGGCGATTTGCTTAGGTGGTCGTTTCAATTGTGCGAGTAATGTGTGTAATGTGTAATGACATCTACTACTACTACTACATCTGATACTACTTCTACTACTACTTCTACTACTAGTTCTCTACTGCTGCTACCAATACTACTTCTATTTCTAATAGTACATTTACTACCAATACTATTTCTACTACTAATTATATATTTCTACTACTACTATTTCCACTACCAATTATAATCCTTTTACTACTTTAATTACTATAACAAGCTCTGCTACTACTACTTCTACTTCAACTACATCTAATTTTACTACTATTACTACTTATATTACTACCACTATTAGTAGCTACCTTTTATATTATCATTACCGCTCGCAACTTGCAACTTGCAACATCTGCCGCCTACACACAGTTTAAACACTCCCTTTAAAGGCCAGTGAAGTGGAACCACCAACCCCCGAATCACCCAAACATGGCTTCCTGCTGCTCCTGCTTTTTTTTTAATTGTACCAGGTAGTAGTGTACCAGGTATGGGTTTACTACACCCCCTCCAGTTCGATCTTCTTTTTCCTTCCTCCTGCACGAGCCGCTCAACTGGAATATTAAAATTTAAATTAACAAATAAACGAAATTGAGTTACCTTCCGTTGCAGCTTTTCACTTTCTTCAGGGTGTGTTCTTTTTTATTATTTTTTTTTTATTTACTTTTGTGTTCTGCGTTGCATGCTACTGGAGCTGTTGCAATTCTAGAGCTGCGCAAGCAACGAAAAGAGCTGCCATTTGGGTTAAAATGATTGGCGAGCGGGGCAACAAAGCACAAAAGCCGCAGCAAAAGAGGCCTAAAAAGGAAAAAGTCAATGGCGCAGCAACAAAAGAAGCGAAATAAAACAACAACATAACAGAGCACAACAAAACAGCAAAACAAAGAGCCAAATTGAACAAAATGCAGTTCACTGCCTTCACTGTGCTTCCTTCACCTTTTCAGCCACATACTCATATGTACATACATTTATGTACATATGCATTTGCAGAGTGTGCTTTGCAACCACATTTCATTTTTTGCTGCCATCGACACTTGGCGATTTGTTGCAGCGTCCACTATTGGCTTTTGATTGCCTTTGTGTGCGAGTGTGCTCCACTTTTCCGCCTGGGGAGCCAATGATACCCTGTAAACCCCGAGTGGGGCTATACTATATATTTGTTTTGGGGCTGAAACAAACCAACCCACTTCCCTTAAATCATCAGCGTTCATCACTAATTTACTTCCACTTTTTCAGTGTTGGCAGAAGGTAGTTGGAATTTAATATTTTCATATGTAAACGTAAACACAAGCGGAAGGGAAGGGAAGAAGGGAATTTTGCTGTTTGCACCCTAATATGCTTACCATACAATGAATAACACTGTTTTATTGTTTAGTTTTTTGGGGTGTTGTATGTACAGCAGGTACCTTTAGATAAAATGATTAGTAAGTGTGCAGGTCCTCAATGGTGTTCATAACGAGTTTGTTCTAGGTTGTTCAAAAAACCTTTCTTTTCATTTATTTTTAATCTTTTTGCAACAGCGGCCACTTGGCATTACTTTAGCATTTCTGTCTCTGTTGTTAACTGCAGCATATTGCAAAACTGACCCATACAGCAGGGGCTTTTCCAGAAGAAGGAGGCAATCGGGGGGAGGTTCTCAGCCAAAAGCAGCATGCATAAAGGCGGAAATAAGCCACTTGAAGTGACCTCAAAAGCCAGTTGCTGGGGGTCCGAGAAAAAAGGGGTGAGGGGGAACATGTGAGTAATCGTGCGCGCCACTTGCCACTGCTGCCACACTGCACATTTTGACACACCTGGGCTAGGCTGCTGCAGGTTTTGTGCTCTTTCTGCAGCTAAAGGACTCCAGCTGGTCTCCTTCCTTCAGGCTTTCCTTCGATTTACTCTTTGTGGAATATACATATATATACTCATTTATATATACTTGTAAAATGCCTGAAATATTTCAGCAGCAGCTATGACGATGGCGGTGGCTCCAACAAAAGGTTAATACTTTGACGGCTGCAAAACCTGATTTACTCGTTCTCCACGTTTGGCTCTCTTCTCCGTGGATTCTTTTTCTTTTGAGGCTTTTTATACACCCCTTAGTCGTAGAGTGGCAGGGCATGCTGGATTCATTGACAAGTTTGCAACACGCACAAGATGTTTTCGGTTTTCATTGCGCTTTCACGTTTGTAATGCACATTATCCACAGATGTCGTTCTTTTCCAAAAAAGTTTGATCGGACATCGGGTATGCGAAAGTCGAGATACTGGATTGTATCTCTCTTTCTTGTTGTGCTTCTGAAGTCCGTGGCTGCAGTTGTGGCATCATCTTCATCCGAAGTTTCCCCCCGCCCAATAAAAACCTCGTTGTAATCAAAATGGGGGAATAAACAAAAACATTTTTAGACGATTTCATCATCAGCAGCAAAGGAAGCAGAAGAAGCAGGCTGCAAGCATAGGAAAATGTCTGTCGGAGGAGGTGAGAAGTAGGAAGCACAAAATTAACGGATGCAACTCCAACTCCCCTAATATTCCCCATATTACCCAATATTCCCCATCTTCCATCTCCATCTCCCCTGATCAACTTAGCCTGTCTTGGCGTTTTCAATATTGAAAATACAAAATTGTTTGTAAATCCGGAGCAATTGCCATTGGGTTTAACATCGATGGCAGAGTTTCCTCTACAAAAAAGGGAGCGGGGATCTTCAAAACGATGCATTTCGCAAGTTAGTTTAATTCGAGAGCGAAATGATTTGAATTTGACAACAAAGTGAGTGGAAAACAGGAGAGAAAATGTATGGTGGCAATTCGAAATCAAACTTTATTGCCCTAAATCAATTACTTAAATAAATATTTGCCAAACTAGACATTTTATCCCCTCTTTCCTAAGCCCCAAAACCTAAACCCCAAGCCCCAAGTTTCATGAGCAAGTAGAATGGGTGACGATGTCAATGGGGGGGGGGGGGGGGGCCAGCAAGAAGGGCAAGAAGATTGCTGCGGGGGTTTTGTAAAAATAAATTGCTTTGCTCAATTAGCGGTTTTCCCCCGTTCATTTATCTAACCCTCTTGACCATTATTGCATTTCTCAATTGCCTCGAGGAGAGACTCTCCAAGCTGAATTCTTTTCAATTTGGGGGCACTCATTTGCCGGGTTGGAGCTGGAGCTGGCGCTGTAGATGGAGCTGGAGGTGGAGCTGGAGCTGGAACCCTGCTGCGGATTGATGGCTGTATGTGCCTAGTTCCCTCTCGCTCACTTCAATTTGTTTGATTAGCCAGGTGACCTCACACCCCACACCCCACACGCCACACCCCCACCTCCCCCAATCTCCGCTTCCATCTTGGCTGCGAAATCTGAGTCGAACGAGAGCGTCTCAAATTGTGGGGTTTAATCGAGCTCTAAATTGTCAGTCAGCCAACAGCCAGCAGCCAGCAGCTATAAGCTATCAGCTATCAGCTGTGCCCCATGTTTCTTGGGTGTGTGTGTTACGCTTCGGCGGTGGCAACAGAACCTAATTATAATAGTCGGGCACACGAAAAGGCGCCGTAAAATAAAAAGAGGATGGGCTTACATTTCATGCGGGTATCCAGTGGTGCACAGACGCCCTACGAGTGAAGTAGCTAAGTGACGCAATAATCGGATCGTTTAGCCATAGAAGTTCCAAATCATAACTTCACCAGACTATTGAATGCATTTAAATGACATTACTCTCGGATGCAATAGTTGTAATCTCACGCTGCCATCTCCAATATTTTGGTGCTACGGATGGTCATGGTCTGGCTTTGTTTCAACGTCGGGTTATCTCACTTCTTCCCGCGGAAGTTTCTCCACTTTAAACGCGTGCGTGTTTGAAGCGCCAGACATTCTCAAGTGGCAAAAGGAGTCAGGGGCTGGATACACGCCCCTCAGTCACGGATGGGGAGCCCCATTCTGGGCTTCCCATGCTGCAGCTGCAGCTGTCGCTGACAGAGCAAGGAAATGCGCTAATTATGTTGTTCTTGCCAATGTTGTTGGCCGGGCGAACTTCGTCTTCCATTTGAACCCCCTTCTAGCCCCTTTTGCGACCTTGATTGCCAGTGCGATTGCGATTGCGGAAGACGACAAGACGAGAGGTTCAGAAGAAGGTGCTCGGCAGAACAATGAGCAAAGTTTCGAGGTTATGAAAATGTCATAACGGGAAGCGAACAAGTGCAACAAAATGAGAAACGAAGTTCCCCCGATAACTATTGCCACACATGAATGCTGCCTTGAATGGGTGACATGCCAATGGAATGCATTATCAAGATGATAGCAAATTGGCAAAGGTTAGGCCTACCAAAAATGTGACTGCTTTTGTGCTGTTTACTCTGATGTGCTGATTTGACTCTTCCTGTCTGCTACGTAACGTGAGAAGCAACAGATGGCGGACCAGCTGCAAAAGGTCCAGAACAGCCAGCCTGATTAATGAAGATACAGATTAAAGAACAATACAAAAAAACGAACAGACAGGAGACAGAAGACAGAGGACAGCAAACGACAATGAAGTTAAAACCTATTTATATCTAACTTATAATTCCGAGAAGCCAGCGACTCAAAGTGAACTACTTAAGGTACAAGTGGGAAGACACGGGAAGACTCCAAGGGCCCAAAAGAGGCGCCTCCACCGACGGACCCTGTGTCGTGTTGCCAAGATGTCGTGTCCAAGTCCAAGTAACTCCCAATAATATGGCAAAGGTTGCTCCATGTGTTGCCAGCGAAGAAACACTGACAGCTTTTTGAGAGCTTGTCTGGTTGTCTGGGAAAAGCAAGAGGAAATAAATTGGAAAAGTGGAGAAGTGGGGAACGAAAACACTGGCAAACAACAGCGAACACACAATGACAATTGCTGGGAAATCATATTAAAATAAAAGCGCAATAAACAACACAGCCCATAAAGAGGAAAAACAGGAGTAACTTCCTTTTCTTGGAAACTTGCCTCTATTCTTAACACGCACCGCACCACCCACTCCTTCATCTTCCGTCCAAAATCCCGGACGATTCATCGCCGGGTTTATTAAGTCGCATCAAAGTACTCATAAATTGCGAGTGAGGTGAGGCTCACCTGGATGCTCCTTAGTAGTGACAACATGCCGCAGTGAATAAACTTGCAATAGGGAAATGTGGGAAACATTAGAAATCATTTCACAAGTCACACATCTTCTAAACCTTCATGCTATTCATGTTATGTTTATGTTTAGTATATAGTAGAGGGGCCTCAAATTAGTGAAATGTACCGAAAAATATGAAACGAAACTGAAAGAGCTTCCTAGCGCAATTTGAAGATACGATCCGAGTACAGAGTGTGTCCTTCATGCTCAAATGATTTCCGTTGTTGCCACCGTTGTTGCTTGGCACAAATTGTGCTGCTCTTCCTTAGCGGATTTTCAGTGCTGTTCCACATATTTTCCTTTATATTTCTTTCGAGCAGGCAGGTGCATTGTTGCCACCGCCACCACCACTACCACCACCATCGTGGGTCATAATGAGCCCGGGAGTGAGAGTCTTTGCCGGAAAAGTTTAAACCCAAGGAAGGAGGCTGAGGAGGAGCCACTACTGAAGCTACAGAAGCTGCAGAAGCTGCAGAAGCTGCTGCGACCGCTGATAAAGCAGCTTGACAGCCGAGGTGGCTAAGCTCGAGCAGAATGGCCGTGTGCTAAAGTCTACTAAGAGAATATTGCATGCCATCGCATTTTTCGTCGTGCGCACACACTGGACTCGAAGAACCTGGCTGATTCGTTACTATTTGAAAACAATTTCAAGAGTGAATTATTACACCAAATAACCAATGTGCATTGGTGTGTGTGGCAGGATACCCGCACCCAACGATTTGAAAACTCAGCCAATTGACCATCGCCGTCGTATCGAAAGTGTTTCTCTCTGTGTACGGAGCGGAAAAGAGGCAACCGAAAACGGGTTTTCCTGTGTGAAAATTCAGTCAGAGATGAGAAATTACGGCGGGGCGGAGTTGCACATAACCGAACTGGTTCGGTGCACAAAATATATCTTGGCTAAATGTACCGGCAGCTTGGGAAAGTTCACTTTTGTTTTAATTGCACCTCACAAGTGATTATCGCTTGAATGCAAATCTGTGAGAGCAAGACAAAGTGCAGAATGAAATATTCGGAGGCGAACGAGGTGCATTGTGGTCGCGTTAGGTGAAAAATCTCAAGCACATGGGAAAATAATAATTACCTGGTAGCGAGAAGTTCTCTCTATACAAGCACTTTACAAATGGACAGAATGGACTTTATTCGAATCCATTATGAAGAGAGACGGCAAATAAACATCCTTCAGGGGTATTTTGCTCAGGTTTCACGTTCCAAGTTGGCCAAGAAAACCCAAAGACTGAACAACGATATCGATGGCCAATTGTCATTGGCCATTTGGTCAGCAACAATGTCAGCGCAAAGAATGTTTTTCCAACTGTGACCCCGGAATTTCCTTCCTCCAAACTTTCCTGTGCGATGACAAACTAAATGCCAGCATCGCAGTCGAGGGAAATACGTATGGAAACGGCACAGACAAGTAATAATACAAAATAGGGAAAACAACGTGAAAATCAATAATCTCTGAACTTGAGTTTCTTGAACCCTCTGGCTCAAGTGTTGAGTGTTGAGTTGAGTGGCACACATGCCTGTACATATGGCATAGCCTATAGATCGTGTGAGCTGTGTGGATCAAATCATTGCATTTCATTACTTGTAGTGATGATTTAATCAGTTACACATTCGTGTACAATAAAATCAATTTTCCTTTATGGGTGGCTTTAAAGTGTCTACGTCGTTTTTATAGAAACTTCTTTTCCTTTTCTTTCAATAGTACGAATTCCGTTGAGTTTTTTCCATTCTCAGTCGAGTGGAACCGTTTTTGGCAAACATTTGGGCCTATATGTGTAGCCAGCTACCAGCTACCCCTTTTCCTTTCTCCTTTCGCCTCGGACTTTCCCTTGAAGAGCCAAGAGTTTTCCAGGATGTCACTTTAATAGTTTGGCTGCCACTCCCCACACCCCACACTCCCTTCACTTCACTTCATGTCCGTTGTTGTTTAGGCCCTTTCAGTTGCCCATTTGTCGCACTCGAAACTTTTGCACAGAAACTCCCAAGTCCGCTCCCAATTTCCAACCGCCAACGCTGCCGGAGTTGGCAAGTCGATCGCCTTTTGGTTGCGGGCTTCATTGATTTCTGAATGGTTTTTTCATGTATTTCGGCGATAGCAGTTCAGAGTCAGTTAGGTTGGTGAATTAGTGTTTGAGTTGTTTGAGTTTTGTCTTAATTCCCCGGCACTCCTACCACTTAACCCTTGCATCCCCACCAACCCCCCTGCTCCGCTGGCCACTTTTAAGCCCTTGTACAGTGTTACGTGCGTAAGCGCACCCGCTGAGGATTAAAGGGAAAATCACGGACTGAATTTAAGGTATTCATTCGGGAGTGGGTGGGCAAAAAATATGACCAAATAGCACCGAACAATTGCCACAACCAACAACGAACAAGTGATAAGTGCAATTTTCCACGTGACACGGAAGAAAGGGACGGAACGTCCTGGGCGAAAGAGAGGGAAGCAACGCGGATTAGACGGACGAGCAGCGACAGCAATGAAATTTATGAGACGTGTCAACGACGTCTGTTGGCTGCGGAAACTAAGGGTATGAAAGGGAAAACCAAGGGAAAATACGCTGGCAGAGATAAAACTATCGCGTGGAATAGGGAACTATTTGTGGGGTGTTTGGGGTAACTCCTTTTGATGAACGACAAAACCGTCAGCTGGACAGAGCAATTAAATGAAAATGGTAGAAGTAGAAGAGTTTCATTGCAGGAGGATGGCAGATACATAACATAATCCCCGGAGTCACTTTCACTTTCACTTTCAATAGGGAAAATTGGATAAAACTTCCAAATAATAATCCAAGTATGGTTCCAATTTCATTTTCATACACTCCACTCCGGGAATATATAAATAACACTGTATGCAACCTCTCGTTCTCTCGCCCATTCCCACAGTGCGCCTAAAAGTAATTTAAAGTCACATGTGGTATTAGCCGGGTGGAAAGAGAGTTCTACCGAGTACTTTCTGAATAAATTATTCGCTTCTTGGCTCGGGAAATCGCCCACAACCCCGTGGGGAACGACCACGCCCCGCTCCGCACGCCAGTTGAAGTCCATAATTACCATAGTCCAAAAATGTTCCCATCTCTGAAAACTATTTTGGGGTGACGGTTTCCATTATTATTGAAAATTTGCCGTCCATTAATCTGAGGCCCCTAATACTCAGTCCCTTTGTTGTTTTGTCTACGCGAAGGCAACTCAAATGAGATAGTTACAATGAATATGGATAAGGGCCTTATAGATTCTGAATGCCACTTGAATGTGACAATAATTGAGTTTATGGTCTATTTAGCATAAATTAGTAATATATTCTTAAATATTTGCTACCGTAAAGAAATGCCAAATTTATACGGAATTTCCGATACGAAAGCCGAAAATTGTTTGAAGAGAATGTTTTGCAACAGAAACCAGCACTCCACTCCAAATTTATCTATACTCGTAAGTTTACCATTCTGGAAACTATTTTCCAGTATGTGGCTTAAAAGGTGTCAGAAAAAAGAGCTGGAAAATGGGAAAAGGGGGATACGCAGAAACGCTCAACCAGCGAACTCAAGTTGGATTGTTTGTGCGGGCTAAAGTTTGATTGATGTGCCGTGTCCCGCGTGCAGACAACATCAAAATTAGGTGAGAGACTCTGGAAGTTGAATGCGGACTGAAATGGAAATTTGGAAAAATTCCCTGGTCAAATAGAGGGAACGGAATGATTGACGGTGGGGTTTTCCCCACCGAACTGCGCTGGGCATTCGGATCACGCTTTAAGAAACAAACAACGAAAATCATAGTCAGAAACTGGAACCAACTGCTATGTAACTTGATCAATATGCTGTGTGCGAGTCGTCCATATTTAGGACTCAGGTTTTGGCTCAGGTTTCGTTTATGAGGAATCCTTTTCAAGTGGAAACTGGAGTTGAAACAGCTTGGATTTTGTATTCAAGATATTCAAAACTGTGAAAGTTCTATTATTAAATTTTTTGCATCGGAACCACAGACCAGTGAATGTAGGCATACCAACGTTCCCCCAAAACACCTCTCAACATGCCACGTTGCATCTTTTTTGTATGCTCTTGTGCAAAATGATATCAGATTTAAGTCCGGTGTGTGTGTGTGTGTGTTTTAGGGTCTTTTTCGCCTCTGAAGGGGCGACCTGACCTGACCCCGAGGAGACCGCCCAGAAACGCGCCCTCTTGAACCCGATAGCTATAGCCAGCATAAGCATAAGCAGCATGTGTCTGTTTTATCATTAACTTGAGTTGCCGCATGAGGAAGTTACTTGGGTGTCCTGTGAGTGCCGCTGCCGCTGCCGGTGCAGGATTCCACTCGCTTGGCTGCCTGTGTGTGAAAGTGTGTGAATGTGTGTTTTGCATCATTGGGCAAACAATTGCAGCAACAAAAGCCGAGGCTGCTGCTGCTGCGGGTTTGCTTTAGTGGCTGCCATTGCTGCGTGCTGCGTGGTGCTTGCTGCGTGCATGTGTTGCATGCTGCGTGTCGCTGTGAGTCGGGGACTGACACAGTTTCCTGCCAAGCTGCAGCACTTCAGTGCGTGTTGCAAATTAAACGCATCGCTAATAAGTGCCAGCTGACAGGAAGAGAAAAAGGAAACTGCTATAAAAAACGCAAATTAATCGGGTCCTTACTTTTGACATAAATACTTACAACAAATGTTTGCAAGACGTTCGAATGAGAATGATTGATATGTAATGCTTTAAAGCGCCGATGATCGCTTTCACTTTAAGTCTTAGTAGCAGCGACTATGTGCAGAAGAAGCTGCAGCAGGAGGAAGGCTGCCCGACTGCACACCAGCATATCGAATGTCCGATGTGCGGAGAAGCCATGCAAAATGGAATTTGGAATTCTCTGTGGGCTGCGCAGGCGCAGAAAACCACAAAAGCCAAAGGGCGGGCCACATCCATATGTGCCCCACTGCTGACCGAAGCAAAGGAAACCCATTCGGCAAAGGGTGTGCAAGAGACACAGCCACGTGGAGATTGAGCCGCCGTGCAGCTCGCTTTGTGCCCCACCTGCCACATGCCACCCTCCACCCTCCCCACCTGCTTTTGCCAATCATCAGCCGACCCCCTGCCACCCAAACACCTTTGTCGTTGCCACTTCTATTTCCATGTCCACCTCCCCTCGATGATGGCAATTTAACGCCTGCTTAGCTATCAAACTGGCCAACTTACATTGGGGCAGCTGCCACTTAAGCACCGAGAGAATGTTGCGGTTGCAAGTAAACAGATGGCAAATTGTATGCATTTCGTATTTATACATGCATTAAAACGCTGGCAACATTTCTGCACACAAGAGCGCCAAGGATATTAAAAAAAACATTAACTTTGCTGATATGCACAGAAACAGCATCATCTAATACTGATTCGATCCGCATTTTGGCTCAGTGTTCTATAGATGGTTAGTCATCACTTCAACGCCAATGGGGCATCGGTGGCCTGTGGCTAGAGCGTCATTGACTCGGCCTGAAACCAAACAAGGGCTCCACAATAAGAACAACAGGCCAACACGGCAACAGTAAACAGTGAAGTGGCAGAACACACACTCACACACACTCGCAAACACACACCAGCAGCACCCACTGGCAAACTCCGGAGCAAATCATCATCATCACCATGGAAATCAACGACGAAGATCAAGAAGCTGTGCGAGAGCAAAAAGCTGAAACTGACCAGTTGATTGGTATCCTCAGCGGTTTAGAGATGCTTCTTCAGTGGAATTAGAAGTACAGCTTTGTTTGAATATGTTTACATGTCAGTTAAAGATGGCCCTATTTCGTACTATATATCTTCAATAAACCATCAACTTCATTCCATTTGAACTAATTACCCAGCTTTTTTAACCATTTCGGTAGTGCAAACGGTGTGCTTCTAGACCCAAATGATTCACGGGCCATAAAATGGCAGAGTGCGTTGATGTTTTGTCTGCGGAATGTGAATGCATGCCATTTATATTGTATTGTTTATTGCTAGCTGCAAACGAGTGGAGCCAGTTACTCATTCTATATCCAGATATTCAGATATCCCAATGGGAGTTTCCAAATGCAACACTCACGCGCAATTTCCGTTTGACGTCGAGCGCCTCGTTGAGTACAAATTTGTTGGCCTGTATTGTAGTTTCTAAATATCCAATTGGCACCCATATACGCATAATCATTAGAAGTTGAACAGAGTATTCTCTCATTCTTGGGGTTATCCTCAACTTTGAACGGAAGTGCAGCACTTCAGAGCAAACAACACTGCAGAACTATTAAATTCTGTTGTTTTAGGAAAACCACATTAGAATTTCTGACCGAGGCCTTCAGGCATTCGATTTGTAAACCATATATATTCCAGTGCCTTTTGTTTTGTTTAACTTGTGAACCCGAGAACTCGTGAACTGAACTTCTCGATTTTAGTTTTGGGTTCGATTTGCGTGGCCAAATTAAATAAAAACACAATTTATGGGAAACTTTTTATGCAGAATAACTATTTAAAGGCGTTTATTTATTTAACATGCTTTCCATTGTTGTTTTGTCCCTGCCATAATGCCGTATTTTCGGCTGCAACCTCAGTTTTCTCGAAGCCAAACCGAAAGAGTACACCATAAAAAATATCCAGAGATGGGAAAAATTCAAGTGCAATCGAATCGATCTTGCCTGTTTGGGTGGCTATATCCCCATAGATTGGTTATATATTACAGCGGGTTCAGGTTGGTACGTATTTTCCGCTGCCATAAATCAAGCATTTTTCACCCGCAAACCTTTTGGTGTAAAGGCGGGCCCTGTAAAATGTTTTTTGGGTTGCGATGCTCTAAAGGAAACCCGCTTAAACTTGTATATCTTATAATTTATACTTCTGAATGGCTTGATGCTAAAGTGTCTTTCGCTCTTCCCCATTTGCAGATGCCAATCTACAGCAGCAGAGCTCCATCGTCCAGCAGCAGCAGCTCCAAGCCCCACGATTCACCACGCATCCATCGTCATCGGGGTCGATTGTCAGCGAGGGCAGCACCAAGATACTACAGTGTCATGCGCTGGGTAAGTGAAGAAACATAATATCATTCATAAAGTGGAGGAGGGGGAGGAGCAGCTCATCAACGAGGCTTATAGACCAGAAACCCATTACTTTTAACTGAGCGATTATAGGCGGGGATAAACAAAAATCAGTTAATTGTTTATTGAACAAACTATGACAGGCTCATGCACAGAAGTCGCAGCTGGCGGCGTGTCGTCGTCTGGGCGTGTCAAACAAATGCCCAATGGGAGCGGAATTATAATACCCCCATCTGTCACCTGCCCTCGTTGTTCCTTCGGCCTTCAACACACAGCCATAGCACTTGTCCCTCGAATCGGCTGACGGCTAAGCTAAAAGCCAAGAAAGTGTAAAACGAAACCATAAACGAAAACATTTCTCGTCTCCTGCTTTCGCACGCGCTTTTGAAAGATAATGAAGTAGAAAAACAATAACTTTTATCAGGTTTCCCCCCACCGAGGCTCTTCTTTGCTTCAGCGCGAAACCCACAGTCGCAGCCCAGGTGCCACACCCACTCCCAATCCCACTCCCACTCCCACTCCTGTTCCCAGGCGGTCGTCGTGTAATCCTTTGAGCGCTTTGGGACGTGCCCAAAGTCCAGGGAGCCAGGCTCCCGAGCTTCCAAGCTTCCAAGCTCCCAAGTTCCCAGGCTCCCAGGCTCACGTAATGCTTCCTTCGTAACGCCTCCTGCATTTGACAGGTGGGAGTATCGGTTACACATGGCTCCTCCCCGAATTTGAGCGGAAAAAATGTGTTATGGCTTACTGTGCAGTCTCTGTTCTCTTGTGCGATCTTGTTTTTAATGCCCTCGCCGAGTGTCGCACCACGTAAATTATTCTTAAGAGCAGTCGTTGTTTGGTTTACCAATCCTGGTGGCGATATATTCTCCAACATAATCGCAATTGTCCAAAGCTGGCAAACGCTACGTACGTACGTGTGTCTCGACTATCAGCTACCCCACTTTTACTGTTACTGTTCTGTTACTATGCTAAAGGGAAGTGCGGGGTGGTCGGCGATAATCGTAGTTGCTTTTTTGGCCTTTTGAGAGGGCTCCCCAATGCTCCGAGTTGTCGTCAGCATTTTGATGCACATTTGAGCGGAAAACACACAACACACAACACGGAACACACACATGCCACAGCATCTGTGTTTTGTTGTTGTTTTTGTGCGCATTTATGGGGATCTGTGCAGCGACGCACGAGAGCCGTGCACTTTGCATAAGCTGCCCAAAAAAAGAAAAGAAGAGAAAAAAAAGATGGAAAAATTGAAGGAGCTTGAATACAAATGCAAATCACTTTAGCTGCTCCTTGGCGTTGTCACACATGCCGCAACGTTCGCGCTTTCAGTCACTTTGGCGGTTTTAGCTGTCATCTCATCCCCCGACTCCACTCCCCTCGCCCCTCGCCCCTCTACCCTCTACCCTCTTCCCCTTTCCACACTCAACAAAACACTTTCCGCGATAGTTTATGCACAGATATATGGTGGGTGTTGGTGGTGGGGGGTGTTATGCCTACGAAGAAGGTTGCCTCCCACCTTTTCAGTGTTTTTCGTAGCCATGGAGGAATCGGTACCCTCCAGCAAAACAAGTTCCCCATCCCCATCCCCATCTCATCGTCGTCGTCCTGCATCCGTTGCCATCTCATCTTGGCTCAGACTTTTGTCCGCGATGTTCGCGTTTTGTGCGGCGGCAATTGTGAAAACAACACTAGCTCCTGTTCTATGAGCTAGGTCCTTCGAATGGAAGCCATAGGAATGCCCTGCAAAAGTGAGAGAAGTCGAAAAATAGAAGCGGGGCTACTGGGAACAGCTACCAGAGACCCAACTAATATGCCCCATTAGAAGAACTTCAGGGGTATGATGGTAGTAGAGCAAGAGCTAAGCTAAATGTGTGTGGAATTGTTTCTGGCCAACAAAATGAAATGCGATGAGCAGGGAGCTGGCTAGGAAAATAAACACCGAGTGAATGGAGAACGGAGAATGAAGAATGGAGAATGTGGCTTCTTCTTCGTCGTCTTCTCCCTTTCTTCTCGGGCTGCCTCGCAAATGTAGCGCATTCACTTGCAACAAAGACTTCAAGTTGTTTTTAGTGGCAGTGCTGCAGGTCCAACATGTGTTGAACAAGGAGGAGCAGCGCAAAAAACAAGGGAAAGAGACAAAAAGCAACGAAGAACGCATTTGTAGAAGAAAGCAAAGCAAAGTAGAGGGATTGGCGAGCATTTCCACGACACACACACACACACACACTCGGCAGAAACGTGCGTGGCTCAGGAATTTTCCTTAATTTTCCATTGTACAGGGAAAACAAGACGTGATTTCTGATTAGTAGACGACTACTCCCAAGCGCGACATTTCCTCGGAAAAACTGTCCCAAACTCTTGTCCATGTCCGAATCACGCTGAAAGTGGCGTAAGTTCGAACTTCAAATGCATTTCTTTCGGTGCACTTTTCCCAGCTTCTTCACTCTGCTGCTGCGCAGGGAAAAGTGAGGGGGAAACTTTAAGACGCACGAGGAGGGGGAGGTAAACTGAAAAATTGCAAACTATTGTTTTTGCTGGCAGCTTTTTGTCGCAATTTTTATTTATACCCCATTTCCACCCCACCGCCAGCCCCAGCCCCACTTCCCCTCCCTCTGCATCGGTTGTTTGCTCCCAGGAGGAGAGGAAGAAGAAGAAGTAGTAGTAGAAGAAGAAGAAGGCGGCCTAGAGAAAGAGTGAGCGATATGCAACTCGTGTCGTCATTTAGGCTGAAGTGGATGGCTTTGCCTAATGTGTTGTGCTGCAGGAATGGATGCCTGGCATGTGTGTACATATGTACATTCATATGCACATACAGATGTGGAACAGGCATCGGCACACAAAGTATTCCTGGAATTGAGAACCGAGAAAAAGTCGAGAAGAAATTGACGCAAACCGATAGGAGAAAGCATCAAGAATATTGTGTTTACTTAAAGACGAACGCCTCGCTGCAACGACAGCACACGATGCACAATGCGGCTCGCAGATAATGAAAAGTGGCGTAACTATTGGGAACAGGATCGAGTTTCGGGAATGCTTATTTCAGATATACATGCCAGAATGTACGTACAACTACCAAGAAAGCAGCACAATGCATCTCGAAGATGCATGTAATAAGCACCATTTCTCGCAGTGCACCGCACCGTGTGCAGAAGACACACTTCTTTAATCAACCAATTTGCCGCTGTGTTATTCCTGTTCTTTTGCGGTGCGAGTAGTAAACAAAAGTGTTAGGGAATGGAGCGGAGAGAGTGACGAAATGTGCAAGTGGGGGCGAGAAATGCATCAAAGGGAAATGTGCAGTTGAAAAGTGCAGCGGCGACAAAGGGAAAAGCCTCCAGGCACTTTTAATGTTTACTTTGCTTCAAGTGCCACAACACAACACAAAACTTCAGAAACTTGCACTTGCACACACTCACAAGAACTCAAAAGAACTCAAAAGAAAGAGGAACAGAGCCAAACGTAACGTAATTAGATTTGAAAAATTTCGTTATTTCTCGTATGTACTTGTATGTCGATAGATCTGGGCTAAAATCGCGCTTTAAAGCTCCAGATAAATACCTGTTATTCCTCCGCTGAAGTAAAATGCAGCGGAGAGTGGCTGAAATCACAAAGGGAAGCACACAGAGCTCGGGTTTTTTGTGTTTGTGTGGAGTTTGGCGTTTAGGCCAGGATGAGTCCATCGGAGATCTCTGGGGCCGAGAGTTTAGGTCGACGGATTGGCGAATTGACTTTGGGGCCACAGCGCACAGCAAAGAGTGCGCTAGGCAAATGCCGATGGTCCGGAGTCCGGACGTTTAAACTGGAGTTATGACTGGGCTGCTCTTCCGTCTCCCCATATCCTGCATCTACATCCTGCGTCCTACATCCTGCATCCCGCATCCCACACCCTGCAGCCCACACCCTGCAGCCCACACAACTGGCAGTGCACTATTCATAAACCCAATTGATTTCGTGGGCCTTTCGACGGATTTGCCCGGCCACAAATCAAACAATTTCCGCTGTGCGGAACGGGAATCCCCTCTGCACATACAAATGCAATTTGTTTCATTGCGTTGCCTGTTTATTAAATTTATTTGTATGCAGTTGGGCTCGCTTAGACACACTAACTGACTGATTGATTGATTGCCTAACTGATTGACTGATTGACTGACTGGCTGGCTGGCTGACTAAGTGAATGGCATTCGGCTGTTGTGCTGCAGGCCACAAGGAAAGCCACGTAAATATGGTGATGACTTGTTGCCCGTTTTTGCGAGGGTAAAATAAAGTGCACGACACTTTTATGGGTTGCAAAGCAAATAGCTATTTTATGAAAATGCCAAGTAAATGGATAAAAAAGCTCCGTTTAAGCGATTGAATGTAGGCAGCCCTTTTGCAATCATTTCTTCTACTTTTTTGCGGCTAGCAAATGAAATTTGCATTCTTTTTAATGAATTTGCGGTCTGTCAATTCCATTTCCCATTCGTTTTACAAGAGCCTTTTTCCAATTTGACTGTCTGACAATCCCAAGAGAATGTGAATTTCTCCGTCTTTAGCTTCCTTTTTTGCTTTCCCTGTCCCTTTGCCTTTGTATGTTTCTTTGATCTGCTTAGAGTATTTTCCTTCCCTTTGCTTTATGCCAATTTTTGGTAGTGACAGAGACTTCAAGTGGCTGGGGCTTAAAGGATTTGTGTTAGTTTAGTTATTTAAAACTCATTACACACACACACACACACACACAACGCTCAATGACCATTCCCCCCGTAATCCCCCTCACATTTTGGCCCTTCCCTTCGACTTGGTGCGCTGGCACATTTCGCTTCCTTCGCTTTTTTAATGTTGACTAACTTGGCTCAGATGTGTGAGTGTGAGTGTGTGTGCGATGATATGAGTGTTCGTCCTTGCGACCATATGTGTGACTGTGTGCATTTGGTTTACAATTCCCCAAATTGTAATTTTATAGCGGCGTCATTGCCCAAAATGCTCAAACAGACTTTTGCCTTTTTGTCCTCTCCGTCCATGTAACTTTTTTCCTTCCGTCTTTGCTTCTTAAGCTTTCTTGCGCTTTCGAATTTCCCCTATTTTTTTTTTTTGGCCAACACTTGGGAAACTTTCCACTGTCTTCTCCCCTCGTCTCCCCCCTTCTCAAGCCTTCTCCGCACTCTCGGCTTTCTTCCACCCTTGGACGCCCTATTCTCAAGTTGATTCCCGTTCTCAACTGGTAGTTTCCAGTTTCGCTTCTAACTCGGCTCAATTCGATTTTGTCTACAAACTGAATGAAGTGAATTGCAATGCCATTGGCCACGTTTGGCTACTCGTTGCTACCCATAAATAGCCAGGGTATGTTGGTATAGTGCTGTCATCAGATCAGAAAGTTCTTTAAAAACTCAAATATTATTCCGAAATCTCAGTGGTCGCTTTGAAACTTAAAAGTGGATATTTGAAATCAAGGTTCAGAAGGCCTTCAGCACAGGGTATGCGACATTACATCCATCCATCCATCCATTCATCCATCCATCCATCCATCGCATCCCAATGCCTCCATGAGTCCAGGTCCCCAACATAAACTCTTTGCAAAGGCGTTGATGGCCCCGCCAGGATTTTCGACTGGGGATGGGAATGGGGAAGGTGCTGTTGCTGGGGTGACTTCTCGCTCTAGGATTTCGGCCTCCGGCTAACCAGTCCCAGTCCCAGTCCCATCCAATCCAATCCAATCCGTCTGCTCCCGTTCGGCTGGCTCGGTCCTGTGATGTGTTGCATCCTGGTCAGTTAGGCGAATCGCATATTTTATTCAGACTTTCATTTAGTTCAGCAGCCGGCCCCTCCTCCCCGCCCCTTGGGTCACATGTAATTTTTGTTTAGCCATTCCAATTGCAATTCCATTTCGCAAAGGGAGTTTGGCCAGAGTCTGGCCTGCGAGTGGGATGAGCGGTGGTCAGGAGGGTGCTCATATAAATCAACTTTAATTTAAATGCTCGGCAGCAGCACTGAAATCAGAGTGGCCCTCTATACTCTATATGCTCTATATGCTCTATATGCCATGCCATGCTATCCTGTATGCATCGCTCCATCCCAGAAGCTTTGGCGTCTTGGCGTCTATTTCCCTTTATTTTCCTTGGCAGAAAATCCTGACAAGCATGCAAAGTGTCTCCGATGCATTTGCAATTAATGGCCGCTGAATAATAATAATAAACATGCAATTAGACACTCTGGAGCACACTATTCCTGCATGCCTCATCGTTAATTACTTTAAAAATATAAAATGGTTTCAGTGGACGGACAAATACTTACAAGCACTTAATACATTCATTTAAACACTGCTCCGCCAACTGAACAGGAAGGAGATAAAGCTGCGGCTTAGTGGCACACATGAGATACCCTACCACTACCCTTGAGAATAATATTTATTAAAGCTCCCTCTGTATGTTTCTTGCATCTCCAGGATACCCGCAGCCCACATACCGATGGCTGAAGGACGGCGTCCCCGTGGGCGACTTCTCATCCAGCCAGTTCTACCGATTCCACAGCACGCGGCGCGAGGATGCGGGCAGCTATCAGTGCATCGCCAGGAACGATGCCGGATCCATATTCAGCGAAAAGAGCGACGTTGTCGTGGCCTGTAAGTTGTTCACAAATAACACCGACATGGATGGGTTGGTATTTGGGGTCGAAGGAGTCGAAGTCCTGCGGGGCACATTCGTACATCCCCGTACGTCAACAATTACGCACATCATCAAAGGCAGTGAGAAGTTGGGATATAGATACTTGGAGGCTCGGAAACTCGAGATATTCCCGGGATGGTTTCAAGAGTTCGAGTTACCAATTAAACGAGAAATTAACGAAATTCAATGCTGGCTTATTGCAGCTCTTTCTTCTTTATTCCACATTAACTAGCACACTGTGGAGCAATGTTTCCCAAAGGGCTATTACGGTCGCAGTCGTAATTAATCATGTGAGGCAATGATCCCTTTGATAGAAGTTATTTACTTTTGATCGGAACGTTCATTTACTTCAGAGCCAGATGGTTGAGTGTCTTGCTTATAATCCAAGGGGTTTCCTAGGTGGAGTACAAATCAAACGGCAAACGGCTGTCACATCAAGTGGTGATAATCATTTAGCTGCTAATTTTTATTTAATGCGAACTTAATTACTACGTGGAAACGGAGAAGGGTGGGAAGGGTTGGGAGTTAAGGTCACCGGGTGGGTGCAGAGATGCAACGAACAATTAGACCAGCAAGTGTGAGTGACACTTGAGCCCTGCGTGAAAGTGTGCCACTACTCTACTTGAACCTAATAAATCGAGCTCTCGACATGAGGAGCACGAGACCTCCATTATGCCATCGCCCAAGCGTGCTGATGGGCTACTCCACGGGTACTCCATTTGCGAACCCGCAAAAAGTGCCTTATCTGATGTACCTTATTTGATGCAAAAGGGTTGGGACGCACACAGTGCGAGTATCCTCCGCGGGTGACTCAAAACTCAAAACAGTGGGTACTCGCCCATATTTGGCACCGCACCGCACCGCACCACTGGCAAGAAGCCTCCTCCTCCGTGACCTTCTTCTCGTGACTGAATCAATGAATAGGCGACGGCGACTGGTTGGCGTGGAGCAGCAGCAGCAGCAGCAGCAGCAGCAGCAGCGGCAGCGGCAGCGTCTTGAGCACTTAATTAATTGTGGGGCCGCGTCGAGGGGGAGGGCGAGCTTAAACTGAACTAATAACCTTTAAAGCCCATCTGAGTGCTTTCAGCGGGTGTTGAGGGGGTGGGGAAATGCTTGAGAGCGGGGTCAGAGGTTAAATAGGCGTGCACGCAGGCCGCGCGATGCCTTCAGTTCAATTAGTGAATGACACCACCGGTCAAAGGTGGGAGGTATAAAGCCCTTCTCTGGGTTTCCATGCCATTCGATGCGGTGTGTGTGCTTAATTGGGCAAAGACTATTGGTTACGCTAGACTGCGCGACTAAACTTAATAGATACTGTGGCTGACTTTCGAAGATTGCATCATTTGCTCTCTGAATGCGATCTGCAAGCTACGCAAACTTAGTTCTTGAGTATACAACTGATATTTCCTTTTCCTTGCAGACATGGGCATCTTTGAGAACACGACAGAAGGTCGTCTGACGGTGGTCAGTGGTCACCCCGCGATATTCGACATGCCGCCCATTGAGTCTGTGCCCGTGCCGTCGGTGATGTGGCAGTCGGAGGACGGACCGCTGAACTACGACATCAAGTACGCCTTCACCCAGGCCAACCAGCTGATTATCTTGAGTGCGGATGAGAACGATCGCAGGGGATACCGGGCCAAGGCCATCAACACGCAGCTGGGCAAGGAGGAGAGCAGCGCCTTCGTTCACCTGAACGTCAGCGGGGATCCGTACATAGAGGTGGCGCCCGAGATCATCGTTCGTCCGCAGGATGTCAAGGTTAAGCTGGGCACCGGCGTGGTGGAGCTGCAGTGCATCGCGAATGCCCGACCCCTGCACGAACTGGAGACCCTTTGGCTGAAGGACGGCCTCGCCGTGGAAACGGCCGGAGTGCGGCACACCCTCAACGATCCGTGGAACCGCACCTTGGCCCTGCTGCAGGTGAACAGCTCGCACTCCGGCGAGTACAGCTGCCAGGTGCGACTGCGCAGTGGTGGCTATCCGGCCGTCAGTGCCTCGGCCCGCCTCCAAATCCTCGAGCCGCCGCTCTTCTTCACGCCCATGCGAGCGGAAACCTTTGGCGAATTCGGCGGACAGGTGCAGCTCGCCTGCGACGTGGTCGGCGAGCCCACGCCCCAGGTCAAGTGGTTCCGGAATGCAGAGTCGGTGGATGCGCACATCGAGAGTGGAAGGTGGGTTTTGGCTCGATTAATTCTGTAAACGCTTACGCTAACTGCTCTCTGGTTTCGAAATCCCTTCGCAGATACTCGTTGAGCACGGATAATACGCTGGTAATTAAGAAACTAATCCTGGATGACGCTGCCATGTTTCAGTGCCTGGCCATCAACGAGGCGGGCGAGAATTCGGCGAGCACCTGGCTGCGCGTAAAAAGTAAGTCAAGAGCTGATTTATTCCCCTGCCTGTGTGACAATGGTTGTGCATATAGGAATAGGTAGCTACAAGGTTCATAGATTAGTTGAAAACAGCGGTTTCTATCACATTATTACTTGGCATTTCGCTGAGCCAACGCTTTAAACTTAAAAATATAGCATAATCTTTAAAGTTGCTTAATTGCCAACAAACAAAACGTCATATAATCATTTTGAATAGGAAACAGTATAGCTTAAAACGTATTTATTGATTAACGCGTTAACCAGTGTCACACAGCGCCATTGCAAATGAAATCAGAGCAAGAAAATGCCCGAATGCCTGTTACTTCGCTAAATGATACGTATATCTACATGTGCCTCCGCGCCAAATACCATCAAATATCTATCTAAACATCGCCACCCCAAACATCTGAAGTATACCCCTAACCAATTTCGCATATTGACCTTTTAACCCATTATTAACAAACGAATCAATAGCAAAAGAGCCGGCCAAGATCCGCGTGAAGCGCTTGGCCCAGCCGCGAATCCTGAGGGTAAGAGCTTCGCATGCTGGCTTGGGATCGGAAAGGGGATCGGAATCAGGGTCCTCTGATAGACGCAAGGAGTTTCGCTTTGGTATGGGCATACTGCTAAATGCCACACAAACACACAACACACAAACGCACACTTGCTTGCACCTCAAGGAACCACTTCTTGCACTTAGAGAAAAGCACCCGAACACCCTTTTAAACTTTTAAACCCTTTATGATATCATACCACGTAGCATGTAGCCATGTAGCATGTAGCAAGTAGCTCTTTTGATTCCTTTCTGAATTTGTTGTTTTATTGGCTTGGCTGTTGCTGTTATTTCACTTTCGCTGCCTTTGGCGTTTAATTTTAAGCTTATATTATGTGCAAGTATTCAGATGCTCCCTGGTTTTTGTTTCATCTTCTTTTGGTGCCGCGGACCATTCCCTATTTGTTTGTTATTTCTCCCTTCGCTTTGCATTCTTAGCCAAGCGCCTTTGGCCAACAGAAGCGGCAGGAATTTCATTTGTCCTATTCTCCACTGCCTTGCCTATCGAGTTGGTCAAAAGCGCAAGAGTTTTTCGTTTAAGTTGATTAGCCTACACCTTGTACACATATTTGTTAAGGATATTAGTTCACTTCTCTGCATGGTTTGGTCTGGAATAATATAAAAAAAGGATTTAATCATTCTGTGGACTCTTTGTATCTTTATCTCTTGCCAGAATATTAAGTTGGCACAACCCCCAAAAGCGATAATATGAATTTGACATTGAGTGACGGGTAATATAGTATATATAGGTACGTATAGGAGTTGGGACTTCACCTTCAAAGGCTCCGAAGTACCGTTAAGAGCCGGGTCAAATGGCTGCCTCAGGGTTGCGAGCCACCCAAAAAACAGGGCCACGCCCACACCCACTGGAATACGAGTTACGAGTTGGTGTGGCAGAATTTTGCATTTTAATGAATTTCATAATGCGAAAATTAAGACTGACACACAAGTCGCACCAGTCGTTCGGGGGGCGGGGCGTATATTGTCATGCTGACATGACATCGTAGGGTTTCCCTTCTGGCTCCTTTGGCTCCTGTGTCTGCGCTGCGAGCTTGGCGTTCCTCGCTGGCCAGGGAAAAATTCTTCATTCATGAGCCCAACTCCAAACGCAAACCCAAATCCAAGCCAAAAGAAAACGGATGACTTCGCTGGCGCTTCAGATATTTGAGAGATAGAGTTGAGGCTCGAGTTGAGGTGCTTTCACGGGGCGAAGGACATATTGTTTTGAGGGTCCCAGCCAAGTTTCTTGATGGGACTTTAAACAAAGTTTGTGCTGCCCTCCGTCGCTTAAATTTTTATGGTCAAAGCTGGGATTTTCATGTAAATTGAAATTTCCATGCATATTTTGCTGAGTTATTCTTATGTTGCAGCATCTCGCCCTCCTTCACTTCACGTCACTTCACTTCTATATTCCATTCCATCTATCCATTCTTTGTCATCTGCAAAAAAGCAGTCCTGCTGCATTGTATTTGGCTTAAACTAGTTAAGAGATTTTGTCGTCAGCGGTTTATTGAAAAACTTTTCAGCTTTTAGAGATAGATAAAGCAAGTAAAGCAAGTTTGTGCCATATTTTGCTCCTTCGCCCCCGTGACTGAATGGTAACCAATCGTTGCGGCTCATTTCATTTTATTTGCCTAGACTAATTCGAGCCAATTTGTACAATTTGTTTGTCTGCGCCAAAGAGTTTTACGATTCACTTAGTCCCTCCAACACTCCAACACTCCACTCTCTGCCCAACCTCCCATTCCCATGGATACGTTTTATTGCCGGCTGGAGTTCCACTTCCCTGCTACTGCTGTCTGGCTGCATTTGCTCCTGGTCAACTTGATGGCGTAATGGCAGTATGCCAGGATAATCCAGATCAGAATCGGGATCGGGATCAGGCTCCGATTATGAACACCTTTGACCACTGACCACATGCCACTGGGTCCGGTCCAGTACTACATATTAATCCTGTACTTGTGACCTGCTCGATTTCATTTCTTTTCGTTTATCTGCTGGTAAGGATGATCCTCCATCTCCGCCGTCATCCCTTTCAGACAACAGACAGCAGACTTCCCTTTCCACAGCTCCTCGCAAAGGCAACAAGTGTTTGGCATTTGGACGGCTGATTTGCCATTGCCAGTTCTCAGTTCTCAGCCCAGAAGCCAGCAGCTCCCGCTAATCTCCGCTTGGAAGGGTGTTGCTCGCCACCGAAGGGCTAAGAAGTTGAGTTGGGAAACTATTTTCCAGCCTTTCGCGTTCAGCGGGATATCTCGGCTGCTCTCGGATCCCCAGACCTGGGATGCCGCATTTTAATTGCACCTCCTGCCGCCAAACGCCGCCCAGTGTTTGTCAAAGTTGTGCATCCTTGTGTTGCCCTTTTCTCTGGAGCCCTCTTCACTTCATTTTTGTTAAGTTGGCGCTCAGTGCTTAGTGCTAGTCTGCATTCGTGGCGCCCAACTTCCAACGCGCCCTGCACCTGCCACAGTCAGAGCTTTCCACAGCGCATTTTCCGGCTGCCTGCGCTTTTCCCGGCTGCCCCAACTCTCGAGTAACATAATTTCGTAATTTCCCGAAACGCAAAAGTGATTTTAATCGCTGCTTCCTGCCATTTCCAAAGTGCCTGCACCTAACAACCAACGTTTGTTTGTTTGTTTGTTTGTTTGTAGAAGTGTGCAGGAGTAATTAGGCGTCCTTGGGGGCGGGGTGGGCGTGGCTGTTTCCTTTACTTTCGGCTGATGGCTCAATGCGATCGCCAGTAGTGGTGTGCGAATTTGAAGGAATTTCTTTTGATTGCTCGGTCGAACGTTTCGTTTCTGGTTTTTATGGCCCGCCAACAGGTAGGTGGGTTGGAGGTCAGAGGTCGGATGTCGGAGTTCGGAGTTCGGAGGTCAGCGGAGCTTAAGCCCATATCGCCCAGTGATTGATTGCCGTGGGAGTGCAGGAATCGAGTTGATGGGCCTGCGACATGCTAGGGCCACAAACAAGGAGTTTCTCTTACATATTTTGGCACAGTTGCAACTAAAGGCCGTAATAGTTCTAACGTGCTTACTAAAGTTGGACAATGCGCCCAGTTGGCAATAAACGAGTGGTATTCGATTAGTCGGATAATATGCAACACGAATTTACTACTTTCTGTACTTATTTGTATAAGGAAATGGCGCTGCCCAAAGGGAGACTTAAGCGAGAAAGCATTTAAGCGGTGCCAAATGGGAAAATGGCTGGTGGGTGGTGGTGGGTGGTTAAAACTTTAAAAGGCTTAAGGCGGCACGACGGCTAGAAACCATTCGTATGCTAATAGTGGACGCTGGAATGGCCAAGTAATTCCAATTATTACCATCGCACGCCATTGCCATTGCCAGTGCCGCACAGTTTTCCGCCCAGTTTTCCGCACCACCACCATCGCCACCACCCACTTTTCCCACTTGTCCGGCTGAGTGAGCGTTTTATTACGACTTCAAGTTGATGGCGCGGCCTCCTTGGCTCTTTGCCTCTTTGGCTCTTTAGTGGGTCAACTCGAAATTAATTACAGCCAGCTCAACTCCTCAACTCCTCAACTCCTCAATCCTTAACTCCTTGCACGCAGGACGAAGGGAATGACCATGCTTAAGGGAAATAGCCCAAAATGTACGATTGGCAACGTGGATTCACGCTAAGCCAATGATTTATTAAATGCTAAGATAATTCCATGCATGAATTCATTCCCCTTTCTGCACTCTATGTATACATTGCGTATACGCCATGTTGCTTGTACGGCATAGATTCGCGAAGTTATGCTCAACACTCTCGCAGCCAGATGCTCGTTTTTTAAGGGTCTGCTCGGCGAGTCCTGCCGCAAATTGTTTCTCCACTTAGGAGGAGGTCCTTAGGTCCTCCTTTCCGCGTCTCAGACACGCGGCTTAAGTGAGTCATAAAAAGCGGGCCAAAGAGCTGGGAAATGAAAAGGAAAGAGGACTGCTGGCTGGCGGTCGCCGCAGTTTAATCACACTTAACACGTGGCCCGGCCGAAGGAGTTGTGTTTTATGTATTGCGCCTCTAATTTTCTCGTGTCGAAATTAGTTTCGATGTGACGTAATTTATCCAGGGCGGCTTAGCTGTCCGTAGTCCTGATGTTGAGCTGCCTCAGTTTCCCAACACCTGGATATTCCTTCTTTCTTTCTTTCGATTTGTTTATTTCCCTGTGATTGTGATTGTGCCCGTGGCGTTAAGCAGCGTTGATATCTTTATGATTTCGCCAACAATTGCAATGGCAACTGCAACAGCGAACTGCAGCACTTAATGTCTTAATGTTGCTTTTATCGTATTTTTATGCACCTATTTACATAAGCGTAGTCACGGGATTGCTTCATCATGCGAAATTATTACGAATATTATTACATTCTCGCCCGCTGGCTGCCAGTTGCCAGTTACCAGTTGCCAGTTACCAGTTGCCAGTTGCAAAGCCGTTAAAAGCAGCCTCAGTTTCGGCCTCGGCCTTCAGAAACAATGAGAGCAGCCATCGCATCGTGCCACTCAAAATCCAATAAATAATTAACATTAACCAACAGAAAGTTAAAGGGCGGCAAATGGAACTGGAGCCAAACGTTGCGGGGGAGTGCCAAAAACATATTCGCGAATATATATATCAGAGTATGTAGGAGTACGAGTATATGGGGCATCCTTGCAGCAGATGCCGCCGAAATGGCAGCATGATTAATTGGCCAGGATGTATGATTCGGGGCAAGTGGAAGGTGGAAGGTGGAAGGTGGATTAACATTATTGGAGCAGTTAATCGAGGGAAGCGAGTGAATCAGCTACTCAATCAAGTCACTAGGGAACTGGGCTAAGCGGATGTGGGTCCCGATGATTTCCCATTTCTTCGTGATCAAACGGGCAATATTAATGGAGTAACATGAGCACTCACAGCATAGTGAACATTGCATAAATTAGCATACTTTACGCATCACTGATGACCTTTTTTCCATCATTTGCGTGTTATAAAGCCCGATGTGCTGCACTTTATTGTTATTTCATAATTAATAGAAAGACCACAAGAACATGAAATATTATTAATAAGATTAATATTGAATATTGATGTTTGATGTTTGATGCTTGGAATAGC
Organism: Drosophila santomea; assembly: GCF_016746245.2. Taxonomy (NCBI): domain Eukaryota; kingdom Metazoa; phylum Arthropoda; class Insecta; order Diptera; family Drosophilidae; genus Drosophila; species Drosophila santomea. Next base: position 574,637 of record NC_053021.2, read on the forward strand.
CTTTTTTTTGACATGTACTTAGATTGGCTACGCAGTTATATTGTTTCCATTACGTACCACATGTAAATATCGCCTGTAATTATTTCCGTACCTTTAGCCATTAATTCAATTAATTTTTGTTTCAGCTTTGCTGTTTTCTTTAGAAGCTGATAAAAAACCCACACCATATACACCCCCTACTTAACCACTAAATGCGTTGTTCTTAGCCTAAAACCCACCGTCATTACACAGTTCGACTTTATTAGTGATAGAAACCAATTGTAATCGAGTCCGCTTGTGTTTCCGCAGCTTCGGCTCCAATCATGGAGCTGCCGCCCCAGAATGTGACCGCCCTGGATGGCAAGGACGCCACTATCTCCTGCCGGGCTGTGGGTTCGCCCAATCCCAACATAACCTGGATATACAACGGTGAGTTTCGCCACTAAATAGTTCGTAGTGCATGGCCCGAGTCCCACTAATGATGATGATGCTAATTGCGCTGTCGTTTTCTTTATTTTTATCCGTTTATCCGTTTGCCCGCTAACCAACCAATCTACCAATCTACCAATCTACCAATCAACCAATTGTAATGCTAACCAAACTGCTTGCTGCGCATCGTGTCAACCCGCCAACCTGCAATGTAACCCACCCGCCAACAACCCCGTCGCAACTGAACTCCAGAGACCCAACTGGTGGACATATCCAGCCGGGTGCAGATACTCGAGTCGGGCGACCTGCTCATCTCGAACATCCGATCCGTGGACGCCGGTCTCTATATCTGCGTGCGGGCCAACGAGGCGGGCAGCGTCAAGGGCGAGGCCTATCTGAGTGTTTTGGGTGAGTTCCTGTCCCAGTCCATGTCCCTCTCCCTCTCCCTCTCCCTCTCCCTCTCCCTCTCCCTCTCCCTCTCCCTCTCCCTCTCCCTCTCCCTCTCCCTCTCCCTCTCCCTCTCCCTCTCCCTCTCCCTCTCCCTCTCCCTCTCCCTCTCCCTCTCCCTGTTCCTCTTCCTGTTCCTGTTCCTGGTCCTGGTCCTGGTCCCCATTTGGGATCCGGAATCCGCTCCCTGCTAGTTTAATTGCCTGCCACTCCTCAGCCAGAGTCAGTTATGTTGAAGTGCATCTGTCTAGTCGGGTGCTTTTGGCTTTGCCTTTTGCCTTTGTCTTTTAGTGTTTTAGTAAGGTCCTTTAAAGTTTCAGCCAGTCCCTTTAAAGCCAGGATCAGATATGGAACCTTTCTCAGTATAACATTATATTTATGCTTGTCCAATTGCATGCGCAGTGCTCATATATTAAACTAAGTCTAAGTCGTTACCTGTATCTACTGCCATTGGCTAATGCCACTCCCAGATTGCAAACTACTACTCTAAATGCTGCTCTTTATGATGTTGAACCTGTAAGCATTGTGCAGTTAAATCTCTGGATTTGCATGGCCCTGTTTGTAGTAAAAGCGTACTCAACCCAGTTAATTTAACCACATTTTCGCCACTGCCTGCTTGGCAGATCTTGAGCAGATGTATCCCTGCTACTTTCCCATCGATTGGACACTGGCCATTGGCATTGCTTTGAGGTGGCCATATCCTGCGACTGTTTTCGAAAGGCTTTCCGAAAGAATCCGCTCGGCAAAACACTTGCAACCACAGAATCAAATCGAGTTTGCTCGCCAATATGTTCGCCACTAAACAAGCAGTTTGAGCACCTGTTTCTGCTCCTCTTGCACTCTATTTGTAAATCTATAAATCTACAGCCAACCCAAACTACCCAACTACCCAACCTTTCAGCATCAGCGAGTGCGAGTGATTGCCAATGACATTGTGGTGGAGCAGGGAAATATTTCAATTTGAAATGGTTAGACACGGCTAAAAACTCGGCAATAAGTTGCAAATGCATTTGTTCTTTACTAATAATGATGCGGATGCTAATGCTATCCGAATTCGTTGTTTGCGTCGCATAAAAGGCTATTAAATGATACAACTCCATCCCCTGCTATTTTGTGGGCTCTCTTCTCTTTTTTCACCGTGTACGTGCTGCAATGAACCTTACAGCGCATCAAATCAACTAAAATGTTCGGTCCAATAATAATAATGTATGTCGCCAAAGCCGCAGCAGCCACAGCAATAACAAGGAATTATATTAATGCCAACAACCAATGCCCCCAGCCACGCCCACAATGCAGCTCAGCCCCACGTCGATGGGCTCCAGCGTTTAGTTGGCTGCCTCCTGGACAGCGCCAAATGCTTCCGGATAATACGAAAAACGGCCAGCCCTTCATGGCCACACATGTCCCTCACTGCTAACTGCTAACTGGTACTGCTAACTGCTAACTGGTACTGCTAACTGGGCCCATGGCTTTGCCTTCGCCATGGCCAGAAGCTGGGCATCATTTTTCGAGCGCTTTTGCCGAACTCTGCCCTCTGCCCTCTGTACTCTGAGTTCTGTCCATTGTGCTGTTTGTGTAATTAAAGTTGATTTGCACATGCAATATTTTGGCTGCCGCGCTCGCGAGAGTGTTGTGCGTGCTTTGTGTGTGTGCGTGTGTGTGGTGTGGTGTGGTGTGTGGTATGTGGTGTATGGCCTAAAAGGCGGCATCAATGTGCGGCTAATTGGCGAAATGCCGGAGTGCGCGAATGCGGACTGCGGACTGCGGACTGTGGCCACCGATTTCCATCACCCCTTTAAGAGAAGAGCCGCCGTCTGGCTTTATTTGTAGCATGGAGCACACAGCCAAGGCGCACGAGGAATGCAGAGCAGAAGAATACACTATCTGGAAGAGCAAAGGGTTACAAGCGATGAGATTAATTTGGAAATTGTGACATTTCTGTGGAAAATCGTTATTTGGCAGCCAATAGTTCAGGGTATGCTTTGCTTCTGTGTACCTCGTACCCTATGGGGAACAAACTGGGTCTGCACGGCGAGAAGAATTATAAGACCATCCATATAGTACGGAACCACCATATAGTGCCATATAGTACCATATAGTACCATATAGTTGCAGTACCATCAATGCATGGGCCACGGGGCGCGTTGAACTTTTGATGCATGCGGGCCAGCAGCAAGTGACTGAAAGGCTGAAAAAGAAATACTGTGAGAGAGCAAAGAGAAGGGAACAAAACACAGAAAACAAAAAAAGGGAAAAACAGACAAACAGAAAAAGCAAAAAACATCAAATAAATAAAATCAAAGGAGGGAAACCTGCATAAAGGCAGCGAAAGTCGGGGCAAGGCCTGCAATTGTGGGCTCAGAACAACGCGATACCCTGTAATACGCACCAGTTGGGGATGCAATCTGGCAGAATCACTGAATTCACTGAATTCACTGAATTCACTGATAAGGCTGGAACAGGAACAGCCATAAGTATTAACCTCTACTGTAATACCAATAAGTACTCACCTATGTTTAAGTTATCTCATTTAGATTAGATTTGGGAGTCAGTAGGCAAAATGCAGGGCATTGGTCATTCGATCTTCGTGCTGAAGTTGTGTGGTCTTTAAACTTAATTTGCTCCACCTTTTGGATGGGGATCCGGGACTCTCCACGGGTCCAGGGATAAGCCAAATGGGGAAAGGGGAAAGGGGGGAATAACGAGGAAGAGTCCGCTGCCGGCAGGCGGTCAATAAAAGTGGGCGGGGCTGTCGCGACTTGTCATTTGCCACACAACTTGCGGTCGTTTAATCTGCATTGCCGTGTTGTTAATGTGTTCCATCCCTTCATCCCTGCATCCCTTCATCCCTGCATCCCTCTTCCTGGCCAGGACTCGCACTTACTTACTTTTTCTCCGTTCTTTCCTCCGTTTTTCCTCTTTTTCCGCAGTGCGGACGCAAATCATCCAGCCGCCCGTGGACACAACGGTGCTACTCGGCTTAACGGCCACCCTGCAGTGCAAGGTGTCCAGTGATCCCAGCGTGCCGTACAACATCGACTGGTATCGCGAAGGTCAGTCGTCGACGCCCATCAGTAATTCGCAGCGCATCGGTGTCCAGGCGGACGGGCAACTGGAGATCCAGGCGGTGCGGGCCAGCGATGTGGGCAGTTATGCCTGCGTGGTCACCTCTCCCGGGGGAAACGAGACGCGGGCCGCGCGCCTCAGCGTCATCGAACTGCCATTCCCGCCCAGCAATGTGAAGGTGGAACGGCTGCCGGAGCCGCAGCAGCGCAGCATCAACGTGTCCTGGACTCCGGGCTTCGATGGCAACAGTCCAATATCCAAATTTATTATCCAGCGACGTGAGGTCTCCGAATTGGGTAAGTTTCGTTGCATACTCTATTACCTATTACCCATATATGTACCCATATTTTTTGGGTAGCGTAGCGTTTGCTGGTTGCGTTGGTTGTGGTTAGTATTGGATTTATGATTCATAAGGGGTAGCGGTTGCCATTTACGGAGCAAGCCTTTTACTTGAGAGGTATCCAACTCTTCTACAGAAAAAGACACTTACTGATTCGAAACCAAACAAGACACAACGCTATAGTCGAGTACCTGACTATCTGATACCCGTTACTCAGTTAGTGGAAGTGCGAAGGAGAAATTTCAACACTGACTATTTTCGGCGGTTTGTGGGCGTGGTAACATCATCAAAAATTACATAAAATGTGAAAAAAATTGAATTTTTTTTTGAAAACACAGTTTGATTGGAAATTTTACTACGAACTCAACGAGGTATGACATTCTATATTTGGCCCACTATTTCGAATGCTGTGATCAAAATTACTGATAATTATTTACGCAAAAACCGATTTTCGCCAAAATTTCAATATTTATGATTGGTATTTTCGTTATAACTTGGCTAAAAATGGTCGGAAAGTTAAGAGAATTACATTTTTGTACTCCTAATTACCATTACTAACCAACCAAATCACTTTTTGACCGACTCTGTAAAAATAATTTTTGGCCAAATTTTCGCTTTTTTTGTAAGGGGTAACATCATCAAAAATTGCCAAAAATTTGAAATAAATAGAATTTTTTTTTGAAAACGCAGTTTGATAGGAAATTTTATTACGAACTCAACGAGGTATAACATTCCATATTCGGACCACTATTTCGAATGTTCTGATCAAAATACTGATATTTTTAGTCGCAAAAAAATAGAAAAACCATTTTTTCGCAAACATTCAAAAATCATCATCAAAACTTGAAAAAAAAATGTGAAAAAATAGAATTTTTTTTTGAAAACACAGTTAGATTGGGAATTTTATTACGAGTTCAACGAGGTATGACATTCTACTCTACGAATAACGGGTATAATAATACTGACAAGACTGAGAAACCTTTTACGAACTGACCTATTACTTATGTACAATAAGTAGTCAATAGTAGTAAATTCAATCTCATGAGGAACCACGAGCCACAAACCCGATTTAGGAACTCATTACAAACAACACAAAGGAAGCCAAGATTTTGATCTGTTTATTTTTGTTCTCTCTTTTCTTCCATTGAATTTATTTTGAACACCACTCATAACTGGAACGAACCGAAACTTATGAACTGTAAATTGATTTGAAATGTATACTGTGTTATATACTGTGTTTATATCTATGGAAACATTTGCAAATAATCCTTGTATCATTTTGTTGTTTTGCACCTTGTTTTGACCGCGTTCACATCAACATCAATCAACGACAACATCACCACTGGAACTCGCTGTAATCTACTCACTACTTACTACTCACCCAACTCAAATGCCACTTGTAATGAATGCACTCAATGGTGCCACAACACCAATCGCACCCATACTCATAACCACACCCATTCACCATCACAACTTACAACTCACAACCCACCCATCCGCTCACAACTGTAATCCATAACCCATAATCCTCGCCTGCTGTTTGTCCAAACACATTAACATCACAGAAAAATTCGTAGGTCCAGTTCCAGACCCCCTGCTCAACTGGATCACCGAGCTGAGCAACGTCTCGGCGGACCAGCGTTGGATCCTGCTCGAGAACCTGAAGGCGGCCACCGTCTACCAGTTCCGGGTCAGTGCTGTGAATCGGGTGGGCGAGGGCTCGCCATCGGAGCCCAGCAATGTCGTCGAGCTGCCCCAGGAAGGTGAGTATCCAGGTGCCCGGGTGGCGTCTCGAAAGGGATCCCAGCTTGGTGGATTCCGATCCGCATTTTCTGCATCTCGTACTCGTACTAGTATCGTAATGTTTTTATCCGTTTGCTGTGTTGCTTGCCCTGAGTTGTTTTTCTCTTTGTTTATTTTGTGAATTTTGTATCCCTGAAAAGTGCATATTATTATATAATTTCTGATCGAGTCTTCACTTAAGCATCCCCATACAGATTTGTACATTTTTAAAGCTGCAGGCTGTAAAGTTTTCCTTAAAAGTGTTGTGTTGTGTTTTTAATTTCATTTTACGCTAAATGGCATAATATATGCATATATCTAGTCCCGTATAAAGCGTATAAACCGTATAAACCGATTAACCGTATAAACCATGTATAGTGTACAAAACTAATGCCGAATACCCTGTATACGTATTGTACTTTTACCTGCTATCGTTGTCATCACGAAAATGAAATTTAAATCGCCGTTGGTCGCCCGCCTGCGCGTAGAGTTTCCGCTTCACCGAGGTATATACACATACAGATACAGAGTCACGCCCCCTAAAGCCCCCCACACACACAACTCACACACAACCCACACACAACCCACACACAGCTAAATGAACAAACAAACAACACACAGAGAGAACTACAGACTCTCCTTTAAGTGGACCAAAGCGCCAAAGCTAAGCACGACTTTCCTCTAATACACGAATATTTCCATGCCCCAACCCAGCTCCCTCCGGTCCACCGGTGGGCTTCGTGGGATCCGCCCGCTCCATGTCGGAGATCATCACGCAGTGGCAGCCGCCGCTGGAGGAGCATCGCAACGGCCAGATCCTGGGCTACATCCTGCGGTACCGCCTGTTCGGTTACAACAATGTGCCTTGGTCCTACCAGAACATCACCAACGAGGCGCAGCGTAACTTCCTCATCCAAGAGCTGATCACCTGGAAGGATTACATTGTGCAGATCGCGGCGTACAACAACATGGGCGTGGGCGTCTACACCGAGGGTTCCAAGATCAAGACCAAGGAAGGAGTTCCGGAGGCGCCCCCCACCAATGTGAAGGTGGAAGCCATCAACTCGACGGCAGCCAGATGCCGCTGGACGCCGCCCAATCCGCAGCAGATCAACGGCATCAACCAGGGCTACAAGATTCAGGCATGGCAGCGTCGGCTGATCGACGGCGAGTGGCGGGACTTTGAGCGCCGCATGAAGACGGTGCCGCCCAGTCTGATTGATCCGCTGGCGGAGCAGACAGCCGTCCTCGGAGGCCTGGAGAAGTTTACCGAGTACAACATCAGTGTGCTCTGCTTCACGGACCCCGGCGACGGGGTGGCCAGTATTCAGGTGGCAGTGATGACCATGGACGACGTGCCCGACGAGGTGACCGGCTTGCATTTCGATGACGTCTCCGATCGGTCGGTGAAGGTGCTCTGGGCGCCACCGCGCTCCTCGAACGGCATCCTCACGGGCTATACGGTTCGCTACCAAGTCAAGGATCGCCCGGACAGCCTGAAGTCATTCAATCTGACAGCGGATGACACGGAGTTGACGGTGAACCAATTGCAGGCCACCACGCACTACTGGTTCGAGATCTTCGCGTGGACGCGTGTGGGCAGTGGAACTCCGAAAACGGCCACCATTCAGTCCGGCGTGGAGCCAGTTCTGCCACATGCACCCACTGCTCTGGCACTATCCAACATCGAAGCCTTCTCCGTGGTCCTCCAGTTCACTCCGGGCTTCGATGGCAACTCCAGCATCACCAAGTGGAAGGTCGAGGGCCAAACAGCCAGAAATATGACCTGGTTTACCATTTGCGAGATCAACGATCCCGATGCCGAGACCTTGACCGTCACTGGCCTGGTGCCGTTCACCCAATACAGGCTGCGATTGAGTGCCAGCAATGTGGTGGGCAGCTCGAAGCCCTCGGAGGCCACCAAAGACTTCCAGACGATCCAGGCCCGGCCGAAGCATCCGCCATTCAACGTCACCGTGCGGGCCATGAGTGCCCAGCAGCTGAGGGTTCGCTGGATTCCACTGCAGCAAACCGAATGGTACGGCAACCCCAGGGGCTACAACATCTCCTACAAGCAGTTGGTCAAAACTCCAGGCACCATAAAGTACGTACCCCGGTCGGTGGTAATCGAGGATCACACCGCCAACTCCCACGTGCTGGACAGCTTGGAGGAGTGGACGCTGTACGAGGTGAAAATGAATGCCTGCAACGACGTGGGATGTTCGAAGGAGAGTGACACCGCCGTGGAGCGAACTCGCGAAGCTGTCCCCAGCTACGGGCCACTGGATGTCCAGGCCAATGCCACATCGTCCACCACGGTGGTTGTGCAATGGGGCGAGGTGCCGCGTCAGCATCGGAATGGCCAGATAGATGGCTACAAGGTGTTCTACGCCGCCGCAGATCGGGGCCAACAGGTGCTGCACAAGACGATCCCGAACAACGCCACATTCACCACCACCTTGACGGAGCTGAAGAAGTACGTGGTCTACCACGTGCAGGTCCTGGCCTACACGAGATTGGGTAATGGTGCTCTCAGCACTCCGCCCATCAGAGTTCAGACCTTTGAGGACACCCCTGGAGTGCCGTCGAACGTTAGCTTCCCCGATGTCTCCTTGACCATGGCGCGCATCATTTGGGATGTGCCCGTGGATCCCAATGGAAAGATCCTGGCCTATCAGGTCACGTACACCCTGAACGGCAGTGCCATGCTGAACTACAGTCGAGAGTTTCCGCCCTCCGATCGCACATTCCGCGCGACGGAATTGCTGCCCGGAAAGTACTACAGTTTCAGCTGCACGGCGCAGACGCGACTGGGCTGGGGAAAAATAGCTACTGCCCTGGTGTACACCACCAACAACAGGGAGAGACCCCAGGCACCGTCGGTTCCGCAGATATCCCGCAGTCAGATTCAGGCCCATCAAATCACCTTCAGTTGGACACCAGGCAGAGATGGCTTCGCGCCGCTGCGCTACTACACGGTGGAGATGCGTGAGAACGAGGGCAGGTGGCAACCACTTCCGGAAAGGGTGGATCCATCGCTCAGCTCCTTTACAGCCCTTGGCCTGAGACCCTACATGACCTACCAGTTCCGCATACAGGCCACCAATGATCTGGGACCGTCCGCCTTCAGCCGGGAGAGTGTGATCGTGAGAACTTTGCCCGCTGCTCCGGCAGTGGGAGTGGGAGGTCTCAAGGTGGTGCCCATAACCACCACCTCGGTGAGGGTGCAGTGGAGTGCTCTGGAGACGGCCTTGTGGAACGGCGATGCCTCAACCGGCGGCTACAGGATTCTGTATCAGCAACTCTCCGACTTCCCCACCGCCCTGCAGTCCACTCCCAAAACGGATGTGCACGGCATCAATGAGAACAGTGTGGTTCTGTCGGACCTGCAACAGGATCGCAACTACGAAATCGTGGTGCTCCCATTCAATTCCCAGGGTCCTGGGCCTGCCACGCCCCCAGCAGCGGTGTATGTGGGCGAAGCGGTGCCCACTGGGGAACCGCGAGCCGTGGATGCGGCGCCCATTTCCAGCACGGAAGTGCGTTTGCTGTGGAAGCCGCCAAAGCAGAGCATGCAGAATGGAGATATACTGGGCTACAAGATCTACTACCTGGTCACCTACTCGCCGCAAGCCTTGGAACCCGGTCGCAAGTGGGAGGAGGAGATCGAGGTAGTCTCGGCCACGGCCACTTCGCACAGCCTGGTCTTTCTCGACAAGTTCACCGAGTATCGCATCCAACTGCTGGCCTTCAATCCGGCGGGAGATGGACCGCGATCGGCCCCAATTACCGTGAAAACACTGCCAGGCGTACCAAGTGCTCCGCTGCACCTGAGATTTTCGGACATCACCATGCAGAGCTTGGAGGTTACCTGGGATCCGCCGAAGTTCCTGAACGGCGAGATCTTGGGCTACTTGGTCACCTATGAAACCACCGAGGAGAATGAAAGTAAGTTACAGTACTCCCATCCGACTTTGGTCTCAACACCCTAACACTCTCTCTTTGCAATCCCACAGAGTTCAGCAAGCAAGTGAAGCAAAAGGTTTCCAACACCACACTTCGTGTTCAAAATCTGGAGGAGGAGGTCACCTACACATTCACTGTCCGCGCCCAAACGTCCGTGGACTACGGACCGGGCATAAGTGAGAATGTGACAACGGGGCCCCAAGATGGCTCCCCAGTTGCGCCGCGAGATCTCATCCTGACCAAGACGCTGTCCAGCGTGGAAATGCACTGGATAAACGGGCCTTCGGGGCGGGGACCCATCCTGGGCTATCTCATCGAGGCGAAGAAGCGAGGTGAGTTGCCCTTTCTATGCTCGGAATTGTAGAACTGGTTTTGGACTTGCACTTACCTAATGATCTCTCCGCATATCTCTCCTATTTTGCCTTTGCATTTACCCCTTTGGTGTCTTGGTCTAAATGACAACTTTCTTCCAAAATCTATAACCACCAAATACTCTATTGCAATACTTACGTAGAAAAAGGAGAGCCGTCGTTTGTTTGTAAGTATATCTGTCCGTAGAAACTAGAATGTAAGCTGCTGTAGTCGTATCTCTGATTAATACTTCTAATCATTTTCAAAGTAGTCAGTCGTAAAAACGTATGCTACGTAATATATTATATTTCAAAGTCCTAACTCAACCTGTATCTTCTGTGAACTATAGACGACTCGCGCTGGACGAAAATCGAGCAGACCAGGAAGGGCATGATGCAGGATTTCACGGTCAGCTATCACATTCTGATGCCCTCCACTGCGTACACATTCCGGGTGATTGCCTACAATCGGTACGGCATTTCGTTTCCCGTGTACTCCAAGGACTCGATCCTGACGCCCTCCAAGCTCCACCTCGAATATGGTTACCTGCAGCACAAGCCCTTCTATCGGCAAACCTGGTTTATGGTCTCATTGGCGGCCACTTCGATTGTGATCATCGTGATGGTTATCGCGGTGCTGTGCGTCAAGAGCAAGAGCTACAAATATAAACGTAATGTTCAAGACCCAAATTTCAATAGTACCCAGCTTAGTTGGCTAAACCTTTCTTACTTGCAGAGGAGGCACAAAAGACGCTGGAGGAATCCATGGCCATGTCCATTGACGAGCGACAAGAGTTGGCCCTGGAGCTGTACCGCTCTCGCCACGGCGTTGGAACCGGGACCCTGAACAGCGTGGGCACTCTGCGTAGCGGCACCTTGGGCACTCTGGGCAGGAAGTCCACAAGTCGCCCGCCGCCGGGCGTCCATCTCGGCAAGAGTCCGCCACGCCCCTCGCCCGCCTCCGTGGCGTACCACAGCGACGAGGAGAGCTTGAAGTGCTACGATGAGAATCCGGACGACAGCAGCGTGACCGAGAAGCCCTCGGAGGTGAGCAGCTCGGAGGCATCGCAGGTGAGTTGGCGGAACAGCATGGAGGGGAGAGTTATCATTGAATGGCAATTTTAAATGTTGGATTCCGTTTTCTAGCACTCTGAGAGCGAAAACGAAAGCGTGCGCAGCGACCCCCACTCGTTTGTGAATCACTATGCCAACGTGAACGACTCACTGCGACAGTCGTGGAAGAAGACCAAGCCGGTGCGAAACTACTCCAGCTACACCGACTCGGAGCCGGAGGGCAGTGCAGTGATGAGCCTCAATGGTGGCCAGATTATCGTCAATAATATGGCCAGGTCGAGGGCACCACTGCCCGGCTTCTCGTCATTCGTCTGACAATCAACGGAGTTCTAAGATCTAAGCACCAGTAGCAACGGCACCGTCATCCGCGAGACCTTTGTCTAGGCCTGCGAACACGAGGAGGGTCCGGAGAAGGAGCACGGAGCACGGAGCACGGAGCACGGAGCTGGGGGATTGGCTGGCTGGCTGGCTGAGGCAACTCGAACCTTTCGGAGGACGACACCCGTGTACCCACATATCAGACTGATCCAGGCCCATCTGCCCTCCTGGCCTCAGCCCCTCCAGCTCCGCGACGATGCGCTGCTACAGGGATATACATATTACTTAATACCAGACATTCAGTAAGACTATTTTGTATGCATTTAGTTTGAGTTCTTGAATATGTGCTTTTTACCTTGGCTTGTGCACTTGCGTCTCAATGTTTTCCTTTTAACTACAAATGTTTTCCTGTCATGCCAATTACTCCTTGTACAACTTGTATTCTTTTAAAACTTGTATAAATCTGGCATTAACTTAAGTAATATCGTAATTTGAATACGCATAGCCTAGTGTAAAGAGCACATCGCTTTCAGCGTCAGTTTCCCAGCATGACTCTGCTCCTATTTTATAGTATTTATTTTTGGATGTACAGTGTGAGTGCGATGCTGTCTGCCACGCCTCCAAAGGCGGCATTTATGGAACAGGGCGCGACAAATCGAATCCGAATCCTGTGATAAAACGATTTCCTTGTGCCCCAATAAGTTTTTCAAACGATTTCCAAGTGTGTTCAGTGCGTGGCAGGTAGTCTGGTCTTTTAAGTGACTGTGACTGTGAGTGTGAGTGACGTACGCGCTTCGTCTGCGCAATCTCATTATATATAAAATGACAAGAAGTTATGTTTTATGTTTATTTTTTTTTTGTGTGCGAATAAAGCTAGAAAATCTACAAGTATGACAAGTATGAAGACAAGGACAAAGCACCGATGCAATCGGCGGCTTAAGAAACGAAGAAATCGAGTTGAGAGATAAGAGATAAGAGATGAGACACGCAGAGAAATCGCACGCAGTAAACAAAAATCGTTGTCTTATAAGAAGGGATTAGTGTATTTTTTTGGAAGGGCATCAGAGAAGGGCTATAGCTATCAGAATGAGAATGAGAAGGATATCTAAGAAGGTGGCTTAGGATATATCGATAGGCCATATTATTGCAATTTCCCTACCACATAAGTCCACAAACGCAAGCAACAGTACCACAAAGCAAGCAAGCAAGCAAGCAAGCAAACAAACAAACAAACAAACAAACAAACAAACAAACAAACAAACGAGCAAATTGCAAGCATTCAAAGCTGCATGGCACACAAACACAACAATCGAGGACACGAAACGATTCGTTCAGAGCGCATGCGCAGCAGACCTAGCATTAAGTACGATCTTTTAGAAGTAAGATGCATTTTTTTTGTTAGTTGGGGCCGCGTCTCCACGGGAAGCCGACGCCCCGATACTCTAGCTCGTAACTTTTCGATTGTTTAATTCCCGACGCTTAGATGTAATCGTACTCGTACTCGTATTTGTATTTGAATGCGGTTTATATTTATGACTATATTTATATATCGATGTATACATGTATATCTGAAAACTTAAACGACTGATTATATATTTTCCCCCGATTAGTTGTACACTTAACTCCTAAACCCTTTTTTGTAATACCTACGCATTAACTACGCTAAGACCACTTTGGCACTTTGGCGCTTTGGCCGTTGAAAACGAATGAAAACGGAGTGGAAAGCTGAAGGCTTTCCGAGTTTTCCCCAATCGCAAGCTAATTTCAACTTCAAAGACTCGAAGCACAAGTTCATCTAGTTAAGTAAATGTATTTGTAATTGTTGAATTGATGATTAAAGGATAGTTCTCCACTAATTGAGAGGCGCGTTTGATGTGGAGCAGCTTTGGATGGAAAAGCTGAAAAAGATGGAAAAGCTGAAAAAGATGAAAATGGTGGAGCTTAGGAATCTTCGCTCGGGGCTAGTTGAAATTCGTGCAGCAAGCGCAAAGTATTAAAATATTGATAAATACAATTTAAATGTGTAAATGTAATTGATCGAGCATCCGAATATGAATTAATAAAAGAACATGAAATCAATGAAACCATTTGTGGCATTATTTTTGCAAATACCCTTGCTCTAATTAAGTTTCTTACTTTTTGCAGGCTCTCGGTTTTTATTGCTAAGTTTATTAAATACTTTCTTTACTATTACTATTACATTTATATTTATCTTTATTAAATAATGAAAAAAAATGTCTTTCTGCAGGCGCTTATCCCAGAAATCTCTCCTTGCTTCGGATGGCTTATTGCCTTTAGCATTGCTTACTAACTATTATCTTTAATCATTGTTTCATTTGTTATTAATATTTTCCCAAAACTTCAAGCATTCTGGAACACTGGGGCTGCAAGGAGATCTCTGGGGCACCCCCAAAGTGGCAAGTCAGTCGAGGATTGGCTTTGAACCAGGAAGGCTGTGGCTGTGGCTGCACCATCCAATTGAACTACACGGCACTGTCGTCTGAGGTCATGTCCTGCGTTTCTAACTGAGCCTTGCTGGCGCCGTCTTCCAGGCCTCCAGGAGTCTGGCTCTGGCTCTGGCCCTGCTCCTGCTCCTGCTCCTGCCCCTGCTCCTCGTCCTCGTCCTCCTCCTCGCCCTCGTTGTCTGTCTCGCCATCGGCTTCCGCTTCCAATTCCTGTCCCTCGATGTGACGAGCCGCCGGCTGGGAGACGAACGCTGTGGAGGAGGTGGACGGCTGCGGAGGCAGTGTGGCCGCCGTCGAGGAGGCTGATGAGACAAAGCTGGGCATGCTGACGGGACACATGCAGGGAACAAACTGGATGCGACTGTTGGTGGGCACCCCTCCGTGCTCCGAGGCTGCTGCGATGCTCTGCTGCTGCGGCATCTGCTGGTAGTTGAAGTAGTCCGGATATGGGTACTGCGGCCTGGCGTTATAGAGGTTGCTTACCCGGCGATTGTACGCGGGGTACTCGCCGAAGCGCAGCAGGCTGGAGGTGGATCCCTCGGAGAAGCTACTGCTGGTGGACTGGGGCGGCGGTGGCACTGGTGGTGGGGTGGTGGTGGTAGTGGTACTGGTGGTAGTAGTGCTAGTCCTGGTGGTTGGTGCCGGGGTGGTGGTGGTGGTGGTGGTGGTGCTTGTGGTCGTTGGAGCGGCAGTGGTGCTGGTGGTGCGTGCGCTGCTGGGCGCGTTGTTTAGCTCCGCCGGAGCAGTCACTTCTTGCCTGGAAGCGGAGTCGTGTCTCCGGGCAGCAGCGTAGCTGGTCATCCCATACGGATCGTACTGGGCACCAGGCAGCAGAGGTGTCTGAGCAGCTCCGAATCCGAAGAAGCCAGGAGCCAATGGCTGGTAGGTGTACGTGCGGAAGTAGGTGAGCGGGATTTGCTGGAGGATCTGGCCGCCAGCCGGCTCCCTGGTTTCCCTATGGATGCAGGTGAGACTAAATCTGGCAGTTCTGCGGCTTCGTTTACTTACGTTGTTGTCTTTGGCCACCAGAAGGCGCTGGACAGTCGGGAGCCTGCGAGGATGAGAGTAATCTAGCGGGAAGGGAGAAAGGGTGAGTTGTTCAAATCCTTCTAAAATTACGATATATCTTTTAAAGTTGCATTGATCACCAAAAACAGTCACTCGTATAAAAAAATTCCAAAAAAATAACAATTTTAAGATAGAACTTTTGCATTCAAATCCTTTTTTCACATACCACGAAACTTAGCCGCATATCTGTGTGCATAATACGATTTTCTGAGGGAATTTCCCTTTATCCTTGGGAAGCAATGGACTAAAAATTAAACAAACTTGTGTAAACCACTCGCGTGCGCAGTCGCCTTTGTTCTAAGCCCAAAAAGAGTGACGGTCCGAGCTTTTATAGCCGAAAACTGAGATTGGGAAAACTGGGAATCGGTTTGGGGATCGATTGTGTGGCCCATGGCAATGCTGGTCAGAACAGAAACGCCGACATCGAGCAGGTTTTTCCCTTCAGTGGGGGGAAAATGGGAATGGGGAGCTCGGAGCTCGGAGTTTGGAGTGTGGACCCCTTGTAGAACAACGAGAAAATTAATTGCAGTCTGCAAAGCGAAAACTAAGCTGGGAAATCTATAATAATAATGACGGGCGAACAACCCGAAGAGGTGCATCATTGATAAAGTGATTGAATGAATGATGGATCCACCGATCCACCGATCCAGCGACGTGAAGAGGAGGACTGCGTTTTTGAAAGAGCCGCAGCTATTCCATTGGCCATAAAATTTTGTTGATGACTTTTCTCCTCTGCCCTGCCTTGCTTTTTAACACATTCAAATTTTGTTTTTCTTTCTGATTTTCCGTGTATTGAATGCTGGAATTTGGGTCAGGCCACGGCTTCAGTTCAGCCGTCTGATTTGCACGTTGGGTTATGCAACTATGGGTCGCTCCAGAGAGCGGTTCCTATTCTTCACTTTCCAATTTACGACCGCCTTTTCAGAGCTCGCGATCCCTTTTGACCCCAAACATGAATGACTGCCCTTTATCGGCCGTAAAACGGTTCCACTCGGCAACCTATTACAATCTAAATTGTCTCATGGCTCTTTTCTAAAGGCTTTATTTGTGAGGAGAGGCGTTAATGATCGTCTCGGAGCAGAGTGATAATCTGCGGGGTGACTTCTTCCTCTCGAACATATTTAGTTATTAACAACTCCCAAGTGCTGACTGATTATCCGCACTATCTACGAGGTCGCAAGCCGTTCTCTATGTACTTGGATGTGTAGTATTTGGTCTGCGTGTCCGTTCCATGTGATCGGTGGTAGGGTCCCTTGTAACTGGAATTCAAATGGGATAAAATAAGTGGGACATCTAAACCCAAGCGAGCCGCAACTCACCGTGAGTTCAGTATAAACCAGGTGCTGGGCTCCCTTTCCAAGGAGCTCCTTGCCGCGCGATCGCTCTTCTCCAGCAGATTCTGGGAGGGATTCGGCGTTTGCGGCTGGAGCAGTTTACCCAGGGTGTACACCGGGAATGCAAAGTACTCCTTTTTGAGGGCATATCGAGAGCTCTGTCGCAAAGGCGGCGGTGGAGTAGTGGGACTCAGAGCTTCCGGGGCTGGCCGCTCCAAACTCTCATCGATGTAGACGATCTGGAAGGGCTCGCTGCTGCTGGCGGTAGATGTTTCTGTGGGCGGTAGATGTTCTGGAGCCAGTTCTGGAGGTAGTTCCACCTCCGTCTCGGCTTCCTGTGCCGTCAGCCAGTCCTGTTCCTCGAGTGCCTCCTCCACACCATCGCCGACAGCCACCAACTCCTTCTGCTCGTCCGGCTCCACTTCCTCGCTGGAGTGATGGCGATGATTGTCGTTGTGGCCAGTGGATCGTCGCAGCACTGGCTGCCACTGCATCACTTCTTGCGGGGAATGGAAAGCCTCGTATTGCTTGGCCTTCTTTCTTTTCCGCTTTCCCAGCGTCCGCACTCCCTCGATTCTGGGCAGCTGTGTTTCGTAGGGCGATGGTGATGGTATGGGCGTGGTGGAGGTGTAGGTGGAGCTGGAGATGGTGTGTGCTTGAGTGGAGGAGCTAGTTAGGGCAGGATCACTGATGGCCTCTTTGGCGTAAAAGGGAATCAGCGTGAGGTTCATAAGCTCGCGTTGTCCTGGGAAGCGGAATCGCTCCACAATCGGCTTCGGCCGGAACATGGGGGTGGATGGTGGATAGAGGACTTGGCCTGGGACTGGCTCCTGCATGGGATAACGCCTCCTGCTCAGCATGGTGTTGAGAATCAGCTCCCCCCTCGTTCCATTGTACACGAAAATGGGGTAGTCGCGCATACCCAATTGCAGGGAGTTCTCGCCGGGTCCATTATCGAAGACGGGCAGCTGGCGACGTTCTCCTCGCCGGTGGCTTCTGGTTCTTTGCACGGGTTGTACGTACCGATGGGGCAGCTGGAGATGGTGGGGCATCATAAACCGTCGCTGAGGTATGGAGGGCAATTTTGGCTGTGGCGGCGGCGGCGGCGGCGGAGCCTGTGCATCCCGATCTTCATGTCTAACCAGAAAGGTAATGGAGCCGGATTTCGCCTCCTGGCCACCACCTCTTCCCTGCCTTCTGACCATCAGCGCGGGCATCCTGGTGGTGGTCTCATAATCGGCTTCCGGGCGGTTCTGTCTGTGCCTCTTGGCTAGCCCATCCTCCAGGATCCAAAGTGGACGATGCTGGTGCTCGGCCGCCAAATAACTTTGTCCCAAGATAGCCCTAGTCCAAAGTGAAACGATAATCCAAGGCACCTCCATTTAGTGCGGCAAATGACTGTGGTATGGCCAGCCTGCCACTCCGAATCTGTCACTTTATAGTGCTGAAGTTGGGCACCTGGAATCGGGTTGCGGCAATGGTGTAACTAACTTTCGTTTTGGGCGAAAATCGCACAACCCGTTCTCAGTGGGCCACTAAGGTCGTCGAGCATGTTGAGCTTGGAGCTTGCTGGGTCACCTAAAGTAGAGTAAAGTAGGTCCAAAGTGTAATGAAATATAGTGTCCAATGAAATGATTGGTTCGATTTGAACCAAGTTTAAGGATGGGCACATTATTGTAAAGATTTGAACAAAGTTCTAGGAGCAACGGGTAAGAGCATCTCAATAGTCTAATCACTTGTCAAGCGTTTGAAGTTCTGGTTAGACAGCTGCCAGTTGGCTTCCCCATCAATGGAGTCAGCTATTTTCCATCCCACCCTCTCCATCTGCATCTCCATCTGCATCTCCATCTGCATGTCCTATCAGCTGTCAAAACTGGCATTAATCAAAACACTCTTAGCCGATTCCCGTTGTTGGGCTGCATCCTCCGGCTCTCGGCAAGATCTTCGCAGTGGAAGTGCTTTTTGGGTCGAGAAGACACTGCACACGGATAAAAATGCTGAGGATCAAATGAAACTCGATTTGAGATATCTTCATGCTATTGGTACTGTTAAAGACAGAAATTTCCCCAAAATTTGTGTTCATTTTCATGACATCATATCAATTTTTTCCCCGTGCAGAGCTCGGTTTTTGTTTTGACCGCTGCCCATTCTGGGGCAACTTGTTCATGTTTCTCAGGGGCCGCAAGTGTGCAACAAGTGGAACATTGTGAGCAAGAAACGGGGTTAATAGCCTCTGCCGAACGGACAGCTGCAGGCGGTCGTGAGTTCTCACTTTGCAGCACCAGCGGCCCAAGAATGAAAATGGGAAATGGAAAATGGAAAAATGATTGATTAGCCGCGTATATCGCGGCTTTGATCGATCAATCGGCGCTTGCATGTGGCATTCTACATGTTGCGCCTGTAAAACTCGTACTAATTGCGGTCGGAGAGAAGCTTTGTTTTCGAGGCGGTAATGGTAAGGGTTAGGGCATGAGTAATGGTAATGCTAAGGGTATCCCATAAGAACTGTGTGTGATCTCCAGCCGAGTGGAAAGGCGAGAAGTTCTCCAACTTTTCCGGGCGAAGTGAATCGAAAATAGTTTTCCGATCGATCCATTCATGATGGTCCTGCTCGCGTGACTTGAGAGCATTATTGGGGCAGGGAGTCAGAAATGGGGCAGTTTGGAGTACGATTTCTGGTCGGGATTAATTCGCTTTTAATGGGCTCGAAAACGTTTAAATTTTCCCTCGGACGTTACAAATTCCACACATCCCCGGTGCATGTGCATCCACCCAAGCTGTACATCATCACGCCAACTCGTGCCCATAATTAACAGTCAGAAATATTTGGACAATCATAAAAAGGCAGACAGACAAAGCCACAGACGCGGTGGAAGACCATCTAAATCACTCAGATTTGGGGAAGGGAGAATTATTTTTGACACCGACTATTTGTTCTATCTATGTATCAGTTCGGCATTCGGCACTCGGCACTCGGCATAGAATGCATTTTATGTAAATGAAAGTTGTCCTCAATCTGGAGGTCGTATCTTGTGGCATCTTGCATCTCTGATTGATGTACGGTGTGCCGTGAGCTATGAACAATAAAGCAATCAAGAGGCACCGAATGTCAAACGATTTGTTTGTCCATTGTGAGGCTCCTTCTCTGTGGAGCGTGTGTTTTCTTGGACGAGGGACATCATTAATGTGCGGCACAGGTAACAACCTAATGGTTGAATGGTTGGATGGTTGCTATAGAGTCTCCAGTATGGCTTTGCGCCAGTTGTCACATGCTGGCCATGCTGGCTGGCAATGTCCAAGTTCTTACATGTCATTCGTTCTGTTTCAAGCTTAAAATCCCCTTCCAGCTGCACTCACGCAGTATATGTTCTACTTAGCACCAGTGCGCAACGAAAAGATTCGATATATTCACGGTATTCAGTACTTGGAATCTTTAATCTACCAGAAAAAAGGAACATTCCCCGCTCTGAAATATCCTATCTACCACTTTAGCCATCTTTCCAATTCGTAGATTGTTCTGTGAATATGGAAGTTTCCCCAACCAGAATGAATCTTATATCGCTCATCTTTATCGTACATCGGCCGCAGAGAGCTTTACTGTATTGTCTCGCATTTTTGGAGCTTTCCGCTGGCCGAGATCGCCAATCTGCGTGGCGAGCAGCCCACGAGGCAAAGCTCCTAAACGATCTCGCGATCTGAGTGAGCAAACTCAGCCATGGAGTCTTTCCAGCACGCGTGGCTCTCTGGCACTCGTAATCCTATTCACTACAAAGCCAGCGAAAGCTTAGCCGCGTCGCCCCCTTCGGCCTCACCCCCCTCACTGCACAGAGAGAAAAAGTTGAGCAGTATAGAGAATTACCATCCCCAACTACCGCCAATGCAGCATACAGATTTTATAGTTAACGAGCTCAGTGCGCACTTCGAAAGAACTTTTTATGAACAGCATTCAATAAATTCAATATTCAATTACTTTCTTTCAGTGTGGCTGCTTCTTCTTGAGCACAAGCAGCTGCCTCAACCTCGAGCTCAGTGCGAATTGCGTTCTCGAAGCGAGAGGTGGCGGTTCACCCGTAGTGCTGTAGCTCTGCCCAATTCATTTACGCCTTCTGTCTCTCAACTTGTCGCCCAGTCGCAGTTGGCTCTGACTGAGGTGCCAGCACTCGATTGATCTGGGCATCAGTTTCCCAGTGGAGCATTAGGATTTGGATTTGGATTTGGATTTGGATTTGGATTCGTATTCCCTTCCCACCCCATCGGACTCGTCGCAAGGATGGCCTCCCAGCAGCCGGACATCTCGCACGCAAAGCGCGCCGCCTTCCAGGTTTTGGCCGGCGGCTCGGCAGGATTCCTGGAGGTGTGCATCATGCAGCCACTCGATGTGGTCAAGACCCGCATCCAGATCCAGGCCACTCCGGCGCCGAATGCCGCAGCCCTTGGCGAGGTGAGTAGTTTGCCAGACAGTTTGAGTAGTTTGCGAATGAAGTGCGAATAGAGTTAAATAGCAATCACACGCCCGAAATCATAAATTAGGCTCAATTTGCTTATGTATGTACGTATGTTATTCATGTTCAATTTACACACATGCTCATGTGTCTGACTAGATAAGCGCCATGGAATTATTTTGAAGCCTATTGCCCTGCATCAAAATCCAGGTGTCACAAATACTCATTTATTGCTGGCAATCACCTCGAGATCTCAAGATGCAGGCAATAGATATCCATTCCTTCGTCCATCAGCTGTGGCTTGCGTCTGTTTTTGTTTTCTTTCTGGGCTGGGGCTTTCGTTTTGGATAAGGGCAAAGCAAGGTCACAAACAAGTTCTCCCCAATTTCTCTATTCCGAGCTGGCTCCCTCCCCTGTGTTTACATTTCTCTAGCGAAGGAAAGGGGCAGCCATCCACATTTATACATTTATCAGCAGTCGAAGCAAATCGCCGCTCTCCCCCGTAATAAGCTTATCAGTCGAGTGAAGAGTATGCGTATATGCGTATATATATATATAAATAAATACATGACAGGCCAAACATTCCCCAATCGCCATCGGAATTGAAATAATGCCCAGATAGCGGGTCGCACTTCAAATTGGTTCCGACATCGGGCGCGTGTGGGGCTACTAACTTGGGGCTGGCTATCAGCTAGTGATGGAGCCTAGTTAGCACTCCACTTCTGTTGTTTTAGCTGCTGAAGTAGACCAGCTCCACCGCCATAAGATTAGATACTTAGATCTTGGTATCTGCTGCTTTCTTTGCAGATCTGTGGGCTTAGAGCACCTAAAGATTAGACAAAGAAATGTTTTTGTTGAAATTTTTATACTGCGGTTTAAGAAGTTGCAAATCAAGAGGAAAGAAGGAATGCATTATTTGCATTGTTTATTATTCGTCTTTTTGGAAACAACATTCTGAGTAAAGATCACAGCATAATAAAGTCTCGAGACGTGTTCATTTTCTTCTGCATCTTCTGGTCGCCGACGCATGATGATTAAACAAATTTACGAGTGCAAATGAAAGCAAATATCCGAAGTGTGGTGGAGGGGGGCTAGCTGACGACAGGGGGGAAATTAGCACAAATACAGCATATATACAGCATATATACAGCATATATACAGCATACACACAAGTGGAACAAAGCACGCAGCTCTGCGTTCACTCACTTCCAGTTTTGCGCTCACAAACAGAACAGATATCTTGCAGTCCAGTGGAAACTCGAGTGATTTCTAGTGATTTCGAGTAGGTGTTATTAGTAGTAAATAACTCAATATTTAAATAGTTTGCAATCAATTCCTTTATTTACCTTCTGCGTGTGTTCCCATTTTCCAGCTGCACTACAATGGCGTCTTCGACTGCTTCGCCAAGATGTACCGCCACGAAGGCATCTCCTCCTACTGGAAGGGCATCATGCCGCCAATCCTGGCCGAGACGCCCAAGCGGGCCATCAAGTTCCTCGTGTTCGAGCAGACGAAGCCGCTCTTCCAGTTCGGCTCGCCCACGCCCACGCCGCTGACCTTTTCCCTGGCCGGACTGACAGCCGGCACCCTGGAGGCCATCGCCGTGAATCCCTTCGAGGTGGTGAAGGTGGCCCAGCAGGCGGATCGCCAGAAGAAGATGCTCAGCACGTTCGCGGTGGCCAAGGGCATCATCAAGCAGGACGGATTGGGCTTCAGCGGCCTCAACAAGGGCATCACTGCCACCATGGGACGCAACGGCGTCTTCAACATGGTCTACTTCGGGTTCTACCACAGCGTGAAGAACGTGGTGCCCGAGTACAAGGAGAGCCATCTGGAGTTCCTGCGCAAGGTGACCATCGGCTTCCTGGCCGGCACTCTGGCCTGCTTCGTCAACATCCCCTTCGACGTGGCCAAGTCCCGCATCCAGGGACCGCAGCCGGTCGCCGGGCAGATCAAATACCGCGGAACCTTCAGCTCCATGGGCATCGTCTACCGCGAGGAAGGATTCCGGGCGCTCTACAAGGGACTCGTCCCCAAGATTATGCGTTTGGGCCCAGGAGGAGCTATTCTGCTGCTGGTCTTCGAGTACTCCTACGATTACCTGCTGCACAACTACTCCTAGTTCGTAGATCCCCAATCCTTTTTGTTTTTTTTTGTATAATATACTATTTAGTTAGCCGATTAGTCGCGAGCTAAGCCAGCGAGGGGTAGCTAGTCTTCCGATTGTGATTCGCCAATAAATGTAAAAACTTTAAATGATATTTTTTACTTTGAGCTGAAAATAAATAATCAACAATATTTTAAGAATATAATTTAAATTATATAAATTTAATAAGTGCACTTCCTGCAGCAGACGAAATGCCGATTTTCCTGCAGGCAAACAACATTTTTCACACCCAAACTGCCAAAGTTCTTGGTTTCAGACACCAGGCGCGCAGAAAGAGTAGCACGTGCAAAACAATCAGCTGATCAGTTAAATTGGCGCTTAGATAGAGATGCCCACGTGCCTCTCCATTTCGGCACGACCCCATGCAATGCAAGGGACTTTCGTGCCTATCGTGCTAAAATCGTGACACGAACACAAGAACAACGTGGTCGCTCATCACTGCTCTGCACTCAGATCCCAAGTAACGGTTCCGCTGCTCTCCTATTGGTCAGAAGGAGCTGGGGAGATCGAAATGGCAGCCATTTTGAAAAAGGGCAGCCATCATGAAAAGGATCAGCTGTTTCAACTGATTTCGAGCTGTCAGCTGCTGCTTGCTGCTGATTCTGTTCGCCTGGTATCTGGGACCCCAAAAAGTGGCAATCTGTCTGGGAAAAATGATGCCGGGTCGGAAATTTTGTGCGAGATTTGTGAATTCTCGGTGCCTTAACACCAGGCGAACATAAATTTGCGTAGGGGGCAGGCTGACTTAATAGTTGCCTGCTGACTGGAAAGACGTATGGGGCGGGCCCATGGGATACAATAACGGTTACCCCTCCGCCGCTGGCTTCCCGTCTAATGGCGACTGGAAAAACGTACAGGGCGGCCATCATGAAAAAGCGATCAGCTGTTTTGACTAAATTTGAGCGGACAGCTGGCGCCTGCTACTGTTTCTGTTTGCCTGGTATTGGAAACCCAAAAACTAAGCAAATTGCCTTGGTAAAAAGTTGCCGCATGGAATTCAATTAGGGTGAACCTTTATTTTCGCCCAAACATTACCTAAAAAATGTCGTACATGGTGTGTGCATTGGCTAATGTCTAGAGAAGACACAAGCCAACAGGTATTTTGCGACTTCCGCACCTGGTCGCACAGCGAAAAGTGAAATCAAACAACAGTTTTAACCGATTAAAAAACTTGTTTTGCGGACAATCTACGCAAGCAGCTGAAAGCATCCAGAAGCATCCAAAACGGGTTTCGGTAATTAGCATGCACATCGCCATCGGTGACCGCTGATCTGCGCTCGACGGCTGCCGTATTTGGCATTACTATAGTCTCGTCTCCTCTCGTCAAAGGGTGAAGCACTAATCCGGATCACATGATGGCCTCCAGTGGTGGCGCTTGTTCCCATTTCGCCTTTGTGGCCTGGGCGGTGTTTGCCTTGTTGCTGACGCACGGCGGCGACAATGTTGTGGATGCCCGGCGTAACCAGGGCAACCAGCGGAAGACCTCCTCCTCGTCCAGCTCCTCCAACTACGGTCACGTGACGCCCAGCTATAGCACGAATGGCCATGCCGCCGGCAACTCTCACGCAGATGTGGCCAAACTGAGCTACCCCAACTACAATTCGCAGCCGAATCGCCCAATGGCCGCGGGCTCATCGGGATCCCCCGGCTCCGCCCCTCAGCCAGGTTGGAATGTTCCGCAGGGTCCGCCGCCCGCCTACTCCGCTTCCAATCCCGCCGGCGGAGCCCGACCCAATATGCACGAGCCGCCGCCAGCCTATCATGCTCCCAACTACGGAGCAGCTCCTCCCAGCTATGGGGCCGCCACCGGATCGAATATGCATCAGCCGCAGTACTCGGGAGTGCCAGCTGGCGCCACCTACTATCCGGCCGCAGGACACGGTGGCAGCTATCCGGCCAACATCCCCGCTGGAGCTACGTACTACCCATCCGCCGGCCATGTGCCCATGGGCGGTGGCTATCACCCAGCTGCTGCTCCGCCTCCGGGTGCCACCTACTACCAGGCTGGATCTGCCTTGCCGCCCGGAGCCACCTACTACTCTGCACCGCCGCAGCAGTCCTCCTCTGGCTTGGGCTTCGGTAAGATATCTAAAAAGACGGTCAACTCGCGGTGTACCCTGATCCCCTACAGCAATCTGCTGTTGCTGACTCATATTTGCTTTGGGTTTTCACCCAAATCGAGTGCACCGCTTGTTAGCTTAGTCGCACAGCTGTTTTTGCGCGTCAATGTTTAATTTCTTCGCAGGAACTGGCCTGCTTGCTGGTGGCTTGGGCGGTGCTCTGCTGGGTCACGCTCTTACGCCCTCGGGAGGCAGTTCCTCCTCGCAGCCGGTTGCCGCAGCGCCAGCTGCTGGCCAGGATCGCATCATCATCATCAACAATGGCGTGCCGGTGAATGCCAGCGATGGCACCACTGTGATAAACGCAGCGGGTGTGGCGGCTGCCCCAGGAGCAGTTCCAGCCGCACCAATGGCCCCTTCCAACGCGACCCAGGATGCCCAACAGCCAGCCGTGCCCATGGCACCAATGCCGGCAATGCCCTTCAATCCAGAGACCTCCAACATGACCGCACCGGATGCAGCTGCTCCCCCACCGCCCGGCGGCATTATTTGCGTGCCCACCAAGGTGAACGAAACGGACCCGGCCGACAGCACCAAGATGATAGAGGTGGAGAAGATTGCCTGCTACCCGGCACCCCCGCCACCAGCTGCGCCCGCCGGCGAGGGTCCAGCACCACTGGCGCCCATGGCCGCCGATCAACCAGGAAATCAGCAGGTGCAGAAGACCCAGGATGTCGCTGCCCCAGTTCAGGCATCCGTAACGTCCAACACCGGCGGAGCTCAGTCCTTGGAGGGATTCACCACTCGGAGCCTTCTGCTCGCGCTCATGAGCGGGGTGGTGGCCAAGTGGCTTGCTGGCTTCTAAAGACCATGCTTCTGGAACGTTCCACTGTGCACCCGCACCCACTCAATACTACTCAACCCTACTACTACTACCCACTGTACCTTCCTCCCCAGCTGTTGTGGCCTTGGCGCGCACGGTTTATTTGCGCTGGCCAAGATCGATAATTCCAGGCGCTAATTGGACGAAAATTGTTGAATTATGCCGGACCATCTCTATGGTACGACTACAGTATTTGTGGATAAACAAGCTGGGTTCCCAGCTCGCAATTCCCCATCAAAAGTCCCCCTTTTCCAATTTGGCCTTCAATTGTGATGATTGCGATGTGAATGGGCTCCCGTAACCGGACCCGGACCCGGACCCGGACCAATCCCAGCGAGCTCGAAACAAAGCAAACGTTCGAATATCTCGGCATATATGTATATCTATATCGATATGAAAATGAATATGAATATGAATAACCCTATGTGTAAACCCGACTCAAAAGCCTTCTGAAGAAAGACAAACTGAAAACTGAACGTAAGTTGCAGTTCCCACTAAAAGTGTATATTTTTCTAGACTTGCTAGCGTAATTGTTGCTTCTTTTTGCATTGTTGTAAGCAAACGTATTTGTTGCACTCCCCAGTTGTTGAATAAAGTAAAAGCTTTCGCCCACACCCACAGCACCCGCCACGTATGTGTTTAATTTTAAACTAAATGGGAAATTGTCTAGTTAATGGGCGGTCCGCTTGCATAACGATGAGCAACCGCAGTTGTCCGGACTATTCTAGTGCCCCTGCTTTCGTAACCGCAAAGCTGGCTAAATCTGTGATAGAAGATAGAATCTGTGACTAAATCTGTGAAAGCAGACAGCTCATTAGCAGATTAGCCCATCACTACTTGGTTAAAAGTTTATAGCTTATAAGTTTAATTCGATTGGTTATCATACTCTTAATCTACCCAGCCCGTTGATAGCAAGTATCTAAGTATCAAGTAGCGTTCACCAAGTGCATGACCACGTACTACGAACCACTGGATGATGCATCATCCACAATATGATATCCATCACACTTCCAAAGCGCCGAGCTCTTTCGCCACCAAACGCGGAAAGAAGCGAGACGGGGCTATCGCATTTTCGAGTCATATGCAAATAGCACCGAATGCAAATAGCCTTCAAAGACAAAGCTTTTCAATGATCTTAATCCGCATCTTTACAAGCGAAATAACTAGTCATTAAACAGGCAGTTTACCCGCATAGACTTGAACAACTAAAAAGAACTACTTGGGCGTTAGGGTTAACACACAATTGTTTTATTGAGGCCAGCCCGGAGTTTTCTTTTTTTCATGAGTTCACATCTTGTTGTTAGCTTATAAAAACACGCCCGTCGAGGACGTGTGATGTATAATAAAACCAATGTAAACCTAGTGATTCCGCTGTATGGATCTGCTGCATCTTTACTCGGCATCGTCGTCCTCGTCGTCGTTGGAGCTGATTCTGAAGTAGCGCAGCTCGTACGAGTCCTTCTCGTTGGCCACCACACGGATCCAATCGCGCAGGCTGTTCTTCTTCAGGTACTTCTTGGTCAAGTACTTGAGGTAGGCCTTGGAGAAGTGCACGTCGGAGCTGACGATGAGCTTCAGCTTGGAGCGCTCGAAGGTGACGTTGTTGCCCAGGTTGTTCACCTTGCCGTTGACCTTAAGGCGGGCCTTGATGTACTTCTCCTGCGGGCGGAATAGAGAGGGTGGTATTCCCGGTTAGTTCTGCTTGGACTTGGACTGGAGCTCTTGAGCATCCTGCTAGCGGAGCCTGCCAGCGGTAAGCTGGCGTAAATGTCTCTGTCTTTGTTAAGGCTAAGAGTCGAGTGTGTAGAACAGAAAGCCCAAATAAAGAAGAGTGACCAATTTTTTGCTGTGCCACTGAGTACACTGCCATCAGAGCGACGCTTGAAGCTCACTCTCTGACGGCAAATCGGCGTGGCCTGTAAAACAGATTTATCCAGGTGATAGATGGTGAGCAATGAAGGGGGTCACGGAACCACTAGGTGCAGTACCAGTCGGGGGACTAGTTGTAGTAGTAAATGGTTGTTCTTGTTCCATTCAAATGACTCAGTTGCATACTTGGACTGTCTAGTGGTTCCTTAACCCGTTTGTGAAGGCAGCATAAGATTGTAGTTACCTGATCCTGCGACGTAGGCGACACTTTAATCGACGGAGCGCCCTGCTAAGAAGCGCGTTCAGCGCACTCGGTTTGCCCACTAGCGGGTACTTAATTGCTTGGTTCAGGTTAGGTTATCACATGGCGAATGGAGGAAGCACCTAATGCTAACTGCTAACTGCAAACTAGTTGGGAAAACCTGCAGTGCCGCGAAAGAGCGGGCACTGTGAGCAGGGCGCACTATGAATTTTGGCCTGAGGCGCCACGGATGTGGACGCACTCAACCCAGGGCCCACCACGTGGCGGTACACATAGCACGGCTTGACGCTGTTCACAGACGGTTGCACCACTGGCCAGTGCCAGGTCACTGGCGGTCAGTGGCTACCCCGTTGTGCAGTGCCCAGAGCCCCTTGACAACAAGCGCGATTGGAAGGCGCTGCGGAGAAACACGTGTGCCCGCATGGGGCAGCGAAGGAATCGGTTCGGAACGGACACATACCCTATGACTACGAATTTGCTCTAGAGTAGCTTACTGTTGTTCCAGAAGTTGTTAACCGCCGGCGGCACGGGAAAAGTCCGCCAGCAGTTTATCGCCAAATGGAGTGAACTCACTTTAACCACAACTTTTTATCCAGAGCCCCTGGTTAACTTGGAGGGCAGTGGAAAGCTTGGTGCGGTAAGACTATACTGATTTAGGTGGTTATGGTTATTCTGGTTATTGCTTTCAGGCGTTTTGAGAGCACTACCTTTGGTTATAATCTGGTTGAAACGACATACAAAGCAACTTTGGCAATTAAACGATGAATAGGAGATACTTCCCAAAACATCTTGAAAGCAACGCCAGAATACAACCAGTGCTTGATACTGAGCGGTGAGATTCGTGATCATCTGTGTACCCCAGCTACTTACGAAGTCGGCCACATCCATGATGCTATCCTCAGCAATGTTGGTGCAGTCGATGGTGAAGCGCAGAGAGACCTTCTTCTTCTTCTGTCCCTTGCCGCGCAGCACGTTCTTCTTGACCACCTTGGGAGCTGGGGCGGCAGCCTTGGCCTTGGGCTTAGGCGCGGGCTTGGCGACAGCAGGAGCAGCTGCAGCCGGAGCGGGAGCAGCAGCAGCCGGGGCAGCGGCGGCGGCCTTGGCGGGAGCAGCCTTCTTGGCTGGGGGAGCGGCAGCGGGCGTGGAGGCAGCCTTCTTGGCAGGAGCAGCCTTGGCGGCAGCCGGAGCAGCGGCAGCCTTGGCGTCCTTCTTGGGAGCAGCGGCAGCGGGTGCCTTCTTTCCGGCATCCTTAGCAGCGGCAGCGGGCTTGGCAGCTGCGGGCTTGGCGGCCGCGGGCTTGGCAGCAGCGGCGGCTGCCTTCACATCCTTGGCCGCCTCGGGCGCCTTCTTCACGTTCTTGGCAGCGGCGGCGGCGGGCTTGGCGGCCTCAGCCTTTGGCTTCTCCACCTTGCCCTTGGCGGCGGCTGCGGGAGCAGCCTTCTTCTCCGCTGGCTTGGCAGCAGCGGTCTTGGTATCACCCTTGTTGGTCTTGGCCTGCACGCACACCGAAAAAAAAAGAACAAAAATCACACACACATTCGCCTGATGGCGTATTCCGCTCCTGGCCACCGTCCCCAGCAGGCTTACACAACCTGGAGCACCCGGGCGCCGGTGGCCAGGCTGGAATTCCGCATTTCGGAGCACTTACGGTAGGAGCCATCTTGTCAGTCGAAAACCACGAGGAAAAAGAACAGAAAGCGGAAGCGGCGGCAAGAAGAAGAGATGGCTAGGTGTGACCGCAGCGCGTTACCGCTGTAATCCCGATAGTGTGCGCTACAAATGCAGCCCTGGGTTTGAGACTCCGGTGCCGCGTAGCCGAGTTCCAATCCAATGCGCTGACTTGAGAGCGAATTTCGTATATAAAATACTTTTTAAAATATGATTATTTGTTACCATTCGGCAAACATTACAAGGGATATAAAAGCCGCTGATAAGAATATGAGAACAAGATGTCTACCTGGCCTTTTGCGCTACTCGAATGCGACGCCGCGGTACACGAAATGAGGCACACGAAAGTAAAAGCCATCATAAAGAAAACCTCCAGACATAAAGTCCTATAATTACCAACACCCGAACGTTGTAAGTGCCTCGAAATTGGCCCGCCCCTGGGGCCATATTTCATAAAATGCAGCGCGATGGAGAGGAGGCGGAGGAGCAGATTGGCGGTGCTGTACGAGGGGAAAGAGGAGCGTTAAGTCATGGAGAAGGCACCGGAGAGTGATGGCAAAAACGGGGAGCAGCAGCAGAAGAGCAAGAAAGAAGTCGATGAGGAACAGCGGAAGAGGAAGAAAGAAGAATTTGGCCCAGGTTGGCCAACTACATATGTATGAACATGCATGCATACATACATATGCATGTATTCTTGAGCTTGCTTGCTTTCATCTACTAAATAATCCCGAAACGCGCAGCGGAACACTGTATTGTTCCCAGTGCAGATCTGCTCTTCCCCGCCCCCCGGCGGTCCCCACAAATTGGTGGTAATGAACATTCTGCAGAGGAGGAACCGATTCCCGCCTTTTTCCTTCCTTTTCCCTCTCCCGCATGCAGCCGGCACTTGCGCATAATCTCCGCTATCTTCATTGGCGTTATTTTTAGGACTTCTTGCGAAACGAAAGCTTCTCGTGGAAGGATTCTTCTATTTGCAGTACTCACGCAGTATTCATCAGCATTCCCCACTCTGTGCTAACAATTCATTTGGATTCTGCATCCGTGTGGCGTGTGGCGCCCTGGGGATTGCGTGCTTTGGAGTCATCCCTCTCCCTGCAGCTTCTGTTTTCTGTTTCCAGCTTCCGACCCGTGACTACCTCTCTTTGTGAGCTTGGCTTGGCTGCTCATCCGGAATGGGAGTCCTGGTCTCTGGGCGCCCTTCACATCCATGGCCCGGATGGATGGATGGAGTCCTCCCTACCTGTCCAATTGGTTCGGAAGGCCTTCTCACGCGGACCCGTCCGACGCTCTGTTATCACTTAGTGAACGCCCAGCTCCTATTTCCTTCGCCGTTCTTATCTTAAGTGAAGAAGGTCCACTCTCGGCCGCAGTGTATACACTGAGAGAAACTGCGTATGCAATACTACCTGAAAACGGAGGCCCATGCTGCAAGAAGGCACGCTCCACAGGAGTGGGAAGATAGTTCTGTGAGTATTTCGCTTCACTTCCCTGTTTACTTAAAAGGCCTAGAAAAGGGGCAATTATTTCTCGCAGTGAACCAAGCAGTGCCAGTAAATGCAGCGCCAATCGTGGATCCATCTACTAATTAATTGACTCTTTGTGTTCCTCTTATTCTGCCTTCCCATGCTGCCTCCGTCTCAGAGGCTTCATCTGAGTGGACGTCTGGGCCAGATGTCCGTATCCGTATCCAGCTAGATAGCTGGATTGGTCGGTCAGTCATCCGCGCCAGTCGCGCATCTCATCTCTGGCGGCGCTTTCGTTTCATTAAAAGCCTGTTTCAATTTTCTGCATTTTAGTGCCTGATGCACTTTGGCATATCGAGGGATAGAGGGATATGCTCCTCCCCGCTCCTCTCCCTTCGCTCCTCCCAGTTCTTTTTCTTTTCTTGTTTTTGAGCCATTTTTCCTGTGGCTCTGCGGTTCTGGCCGCCTTCCTTCGGCTTTGGCTTTTGGATTTGGGACCGGCTTTGTGGTCCGACAACATATATTTGCACTTTGTCCGTCCCATGACGGAGAAGCTCCGCTCCTCGTAGTCGGCTCTTCTGCCATCTTCAGTGCGCGATGCTTAACCCATGAGAGCCCAAGCATTAAGTGCTAAGTATTATTCCGCAGAAAATAAATATTATAACTTCGGCGCTTGAAATAGAATTCTTTCTCCCCGATGCGAATTTAAGCAATGCCTTCTTTTTTGGGCTTGGCCAGTTGTGGAACCATGGCATGCCATGGGTTAAAGTGGGGAACGAGAGTGCAGATAATTTTGACATTTAGTCCCTTATCTGCAGTTCGCGTCGCTTGAAAATGGAAATTCTGAGGATTTGCATCGCTGTGAGGTCGCTGCATTGGCACCCAGACGGGCGGCTGGCAATCGAAGGGGGATTCCTATTGAGGAATCCTCCGTAGCTCTTCATCTCCTCTTGGCGGGCAACAGCAGGCTCACATCTTTCGCCGACTGCGCCTGGTCCGCCTGGTCCGCCAGGATATGGCAAATTATCTCAGTCCAGAGAACGCCCTCGCTGAATCGCATCCTCGCAGAGGGCAGATCGAGTGCTTTGTCACTGCGTCGTGCCATCATTCCGCATTTCAGATCTGCGATTTTGATGTTTTGTTATCTGGCTTACAGCTCCTTCGACTTGAAATGCTGAGTGATTTGCGCACATCAACGAGACCCAATAGCCAAATGCACCGAATGAGCTTGGAAGAGGTGGGCACCAACACCAAGTACGTGTACTTGGTACTTGCCCACTTCTTTCGGCCGAAGATTTATTTGGCTGGCGTAACAGGAGACGTAGGTTAATCCCAAGTAGCTCCTCGGCAGGCACCCCGCCCCTCCCTTCGTTCGGTGAGTAACTTTAGATTGCTGTAGTCTGCAGTCTGAGCCGCGGTAATTCACACGAATGATTCCTGGCATTGTAATTATCGCATTACTCGTATGGCTTCTGCCGGGCGAAAACAAAGTGAAATGCGGCAAAACCAAAGAGTTGGCCAGCAGAGTGCCGCTGGGTGTCGCCGCGCGGATTGAATTGCAGGCGGGCGCCAGCCGCCCATTCTTCTTCTACCTGGCTGCACGGGAAGAAATCGATGTATATTTCGATTCATTTGGGAAATTGCACATTTGGCCTCTTATATCTGCAGTGATTTGGCCACAACTATATCCATTGCAAGCCCACTTACGTTTCTCCATCACTTTTTCTATGAACCCCTC
Organism: Drosophila santomea; assembly: GCF_016746245.2. Lineage (NCBI taxonomy): Eukaryota > Metazoa > Arthropoda > Insecta > Diptera > Drosophilidae > Drosophila > Drosophila santomea. The sequence goes on from NC_053021.2 coordinate 607,807, forward strand.
CTCCCCGCGCTTCCCCTCCGCAAGTACCCGCAAGCTGAGCGACCGAGGAGATAAACAAAATAAATATTGACGCGCGTCCAATTCGCAAGAGAGAGCCAAAAGCAAGGCAAAAGCAAACAGCTCGGGAAGGAGCAGCGGAAAGGGGGGCAGGGGGAAGGGGGGACGAGCAGAGCAAACATCGTGACTTGGAGCGGCGGCGAAACATCAAGCACACTGAATAAAGTGCTCAAAACGTATTTAAAAGTACTAAGCACAAGTACCGCAGATTAATAAGCGCTTTTGAACTCGGCCGACCAGAAAACTAGTTAATGGAAGGAGCCAAAAGAGCCGATGGATATTCGCGTATCTGACGGATGCGCCTGTGTCTGGTGGGAGTTGGGTGGTGGGAGTGGAAGTGGAAGTGGGAGGTGACTCATGCGGACGACTTAGGCTCAACTAAGGATGGAGTAATGGGATATATACCCAGTGCACTGCACCCATTTCGGCTGACTTCCGACATCCGGATGGACGAACAAAGAGCACCCTATCGCCACCGCTGGACCAGCCAGTGGTGATCCTCCGCTCGGACAAACGGGGATCAGGCACTTAACAGAAACCCGCTTGAGCAGCTAACAAAAACATAGGGCCGCATGAGTGAATGGAATGAGTGGTGGTGGTGGGTAAACAAAGGAGGCTGCCTCGCCTTTCATTCGGCGGCGGGGGTGGGGGGAGGAAGGCCAAGTGCAAGTGCTTACATTAGCTATTATCCGCTCCATTCCCAATCCCATACCCATACCCATACCCATACCCATGCCCATACCCATACCCATCCCACTCGCGCTCCGTGCTCAGATCGATTTCTTTGATGATTTCCCAGCGTGCGCATCCAAGTTCAAACAACTGGCGGATCTCGAGCAACAGCCGCACAAAAACAAACAAGCAAACAAAGCGATCTCCGGTTCTGTCCCTCGATTCGGGGGTACTTACATGGGGGATTAGCTGCGACTACAATTGCGGGATTCGGGGAAGGGGGATCGGGGAAGAGGGAACGCTGAGTGGCTGTAGTGATGCCGTACTTGCGTGTGGTGTGCCCAGGAACACAGCTCCACATCCCGAAGAGGACCGTCCATCGCAACGTGCAAGAGTCTGCCAAAAGCTATTTGAGTCGAGTCATTCGCTCACGAACACATGGTAAAACACGTGTGTTCAATTAGATGCAGTGAATCAGAACAGGTGGACACTGTTACCTATCCGATCTAATGCTATCGATAGCACCCTGCACCCCCTCCCCCGCACAAGATGAAGGACCCGCTGCAAGCAACGATATTGGCAGCAACCCGTTTTGATCCGCGATTTTCTAAGCGGCTAAAGCAAAAGCAAAAGCAAAGGCAAAGGCAAAAAGCAGCAAAGAGGGGCGAAAGGAGGGGCGCGCGGGAGGGGCAAAGTCTTATCTGGCTGCCGGAAATCAAAGCACACATCAAAGAGCGCCGACGCCGCCGCCGACGTTTGCAACGTGTGGAGGTCCCGGTGTTCAATTGCATCCACCGTGCCCCCTCGTCCCCTCATCCACCCCCCTTCTGCGAGCAGCCCCCAACTCCCCAAGCCCCCGAACCCCGCTCCCGCAGTCATGCAGCTTTGTTTGATGTTGCTGATGCGGTTGGCCGACGTACCGATCGAGTTTCCCCGCCCTACACTCGCAGAAAAGGCTGCGGTTCAGCTGGACCTGAAAGATCCCAAGTGTGCAAGTGGCACTTCCAAGTGCGAAGCTAGATATTAGGCAAGCAACTTGGTAAATGCATTCAAAACATATAAATATCTGCAATTCTGCGGCTGCCCGCCCATGAACGCACATCGATACATTATCGTTCTATCGATAAGCATGCCGCTCCGCCTATCGAACACCGCGCACAGCGTTCGCCGATGTCGATGGTTCAGTTCGTTGAAAGCAGTCAAGAGAGGCGGTCGCGTTTCGCAGTTCTCGGAGCGGGTCCTTGTAAGCCGGAGAAATACGTAATCCACTGAGAGTCGAACTGCGATATAAACAACACAAACCATTTTTTTTACGTGCTCGCGAGTGACGTTTGCACAGAAAGGCCTGGAGTGGCCAACATGACCTCCTGAAAACTCCTCAACTCAGCAGCGAAATGAACGCCGCCCTGATCCTGATCCTGATCCTCATCCCGCTCCTGCACCTGACTTGGGTCCCGGCCACGACCGCGTCCAGCAGTGGCGGCCAGATTGGCCCGCTGGTCACGGGAGCAGGGCCAAATGGATTGCAGTGCCAGCCCATCGCCGTGTCCGCCTGCCAAGGCCTGGGCTACAACATGACCGCACTGCCCAACCTGGCAGGTCACACCAATCAGCTGGAGGCTGAGCTCCAGGTAAGCGGAGCCTCACGTCCACAGGCACGTCCCGGACCCTCGTGATCCCGATTCCGATCCCACGTTCTTGATAGCCCGCCTTTGGTGTGGCCCCAAAACCAAAAAACAAAAGCTCGAACGGCGGCTAAAAATAAAATGAGCAATGGCCAACATGCCGCGCAGGTAAATTGCTGGCCAGCTCCAGCTAAACATGCCAAACATCAGCCGGAATCCAATGAAAGTACTTTCAGGTGCCACACTTTCAACCGAACTGGTATTTGGTATTCGAGCACATATTTAATTAGTTATATTTGGGTTGCTGGCAGTCTTGGTTCAAGAACATCTTCGGCAGACCAGCAACGCTTTTGGCCAAGACTAAAACTAAATACCAGTAATTGCGCTAAATGAAAAGAGAGGCAACAGGCGGCGAAGAAAATGTTGTTCAAGAGTCCAAACTCTGCCAAACATTCGACATGGTGAGTGACGGGCTCGTGGAGCTGACTGCTGGAGGGCGGCAGCTCATCAAAGAGCTGCCTCAGCCTTCACTCAGGCTCTCGACGGCCCACACACCCTCTGTTTCTTCAGTCTTTTCAGTTTTGCTGTCGCAGCAGCGATGTTGGCAGATTACGTAAATAATAAACAAAACCGTTGCAAGGCATAGAAGTTATTTTGCGGGTATTTGGGGGTCTTTTTAAAATGTAGTTCGCACTCATAAGCCAAAGATACGAAACCGTGGTTGCCCCCCCTCGCACGCCCCCGCTGCTCCGACCGTACTTTCTGTATCTGCAAATGTATCTGTATCTGTATCTTTCGGGGCTTCATTTCCATTAGCAACGCTCTGGGAACAAGACGGGGCGGCAAAACAAGGAGAAGGTTCCTCGCCTCGAAAGTTGTTTGGATACAAGTGGAAGAGAGACGAGCAAACAACGAACGCAAACGAGCCATTATCACTGAAACAAGTCAAAGGGCGGCTCTTAATTGGCATTGGCGTTCAATGATGTCGTCTTTGAGTAACTGCTGCAATGCACCATCCACCAGAGTGAACCAGCTCTCAGGAAAAGCCTTTTGTAATTCCACGTCCGAGCTGCGACCCAAGCTACGAGGTCATCTCGCTCGCGCTGCGTAATTAGCCGTGAAAATGGGCCATGAAAATCGCCGCATCGCAGAGTGCGTGGAATGAGCGGTCGAGGAAAAGCCGGGGAAATGGGCAGGCCATTTAGTGGAAATCTCGAAGAACGGCAACAAAAGATGCCAGTGGTCTGGGGAGACCTGTGCGATTGTGCCGGCGATTCAAATGGACGAGAAGAAAGAGCTGCCGCCACACTGAGAGAAATTATTGTCGTAATGGCTTTGAACTTATTACTTTTTCACGGCACTGAAAGCGTTCACACCTTGTGGTAGTTGAGCACTGTGAGTACTGATCTGCCGGTAGCCTAACTTTTCTCGCCGTGTAGCCTAACGCATTATCGTCAGCTCGGCTTCGGTTTTATTTGGGCTCAGCTCAGATAGCGGCTGTATCTGTGTGCACAGTCAGATCCATTAACACCTTTACTCCGGAGCTCGGTTTCCTTTGAGCGTATCTGGCATTTCATGCCCATGCCCTCTTTTGGATGAAAACAGGCAAATGTCGATGGCGATACCGCTTTTCCTGTTGCTCCGATGGCGATGCCAAGTGCAGGCAGCTGAGCTGGACACTCGGCTTCTTTCCCGACCAATCTCTGTTTTTTGAGGGCCACTTTTCAGTTTTCCCCTACACATACATATTTATATTCAATCAACTCTGTTTTTGGCTGGGCTGCAGTGCCAGTTGCTTCTCCGGGCCACAGAAGCTACTTACTGACCACTCGCCGCTTTCCACTGATTTCTATCTGGCTGCAGTGCAGTTTTGAATATTTCCTCTTTGCTTTTGCCTCTGCCTTTGCTCTAGGTCTTGGTTTTTGTATCTTTGTATCTTTTTTGTATTTTTAAGGGACTCAGCGGTGCGAGTTGCCGCCTACTTTGTTTCATCGTGGCGCTGAAAAAGAGGAAAGTAAAAAGGCATTGTCCGATCTGGGAGTGGGTTTCCATGGTTTTCTCGGTTATCTTTGATTTCTGTTGAGATGTTCAGACGAGAGAAGGCAGCGAACGAATCGCGGCCAAAACTCAAGGGGCAATTAAGCAGCCATCCTGGAAATCTGAAGAAACTACAAACACACCAAACGATTCGATCAAAGCATCTGGAAGCCATATAAAACGCAGAAATCAAAGGAGATTCCTACGGCCATAAAAAGTACATACATATGTATATTGGGGCGTATTTACATTAAAGTGCTGCCGATCGCATTAAGCGAAATGAAAGGCAAAGGTGAAACACATTTGGGTATGGAAGTTTCCATCTGCGTACTGGGGCACTTGAGATGGGAAGTGTGTGTCCTAGATCCGAGATTCAATGTTTCGACTTCAGAAGGTGTTGAGGTGTTAGGCTGAAGTGGGAGCCTTACCTTTGCTTGATATACATAAATATGATTCTTATCAGTCGGCGATTGCAAGAGCACACATACACATGAAAGCACCGTAAAACGCCGGCCTGCCACGTGAAAAGAAATCCGAATCCGCCGGGGGGAAATAATGGTATTTTGGGTGCAAATAAAACAAGTCAGAGTCACAAGAAGAACACGCCGAGAAGTTCGGTTGTGGTTTCAATTCAATTCAATTCCCTCCGTGTCCAAGATCGAGGGTGTACTCCTCCTCAGTTTGTCAGTTTGTCAGTTTATCTTTTGTTAGTTGGGCGGCTTGTTTGTTTGTTTGTTTGTTTGTTTGCCTGTTTGCCTGTTTGTCCGTATGCCAGTACAGAACTCGGCTGTTTGGCGAGTGGGCGTTGCAATCAAGTGCCAACAAAGTGCTTGTCGAGCGATAATTACAAGTAAATTAATTGAGAGTGCGTCTCCATAGATAACCATCTTGCGACTGGCAGCATTGCCTCCACTGCGAACGGGAAAATATCTTCAATTTCGTTGATTTCATAATGTTAATTAATTAAATTTAACTGGAAGAAAGTGTGCCACATTCATAAAGCTCACTGCACTTTGTGGTGGGCTAAGACTTACCTCTCCCCCCATTGTTCACTGAAAAACTAAGCCGCCTTCTATGTAAAGTAATTGTCAATATTTGAGCAAGGAATTACCCGACCAGCGAGAGTTCTCCGCTGAAAAGCAAAGCAGAAACAAAACTTCCACAGAACTTCAACAAAACTTCAACAAGGCCGCAGCCCATAAGATGGCAGCTATAAAGCAGCAACAGCGATGGCGACAATAAAATTGTTTGATTTTCAAAATCAAAACCCATTAAGAATGCTCAGCCAGCAATCCCAGGTGGAAAGGGGCTCCAAAGGGGGCTTTTGATATAGGGGAACTCTGTGGTGCCCACAGGAATGCCGTAAAACGTACTTTTTATGACAATTGCCCATGGCTTATCGCTCGCAAAGGTCCGTATCAGCCATATACATATATTATATTTTTAGGCCGCATGACTTAACCTCAGGCAGGGCAAAGTACATATATCGAGCCGATACCGCGCTATCAATATCTAGCCGATATTAATTTGATTCAAGAAATTAGCCAAAGGGGCCATTTCGCCAACATCAATCGCAGTCCGTAAAACTCACTTGCCGGCAATGGCAACTGTGACCTTAGGCTAAGTTCACAAAGCTCACCAGCTATTTCCCACCGCTTTGCAAGTTAAATGGGCCACCGAGACCGCTTCAGAATCAAGAATCCAAGAATCCAAGAAGGCGGCTTGCGTGTCATCTAGCGTTTATCTCTTTATCTCGCAACTGTCATAATAGCTGGCATTATAAATTCCCGTTTCTTCTCTGTTCTTCCGATAAATAAAAGCACAACTAATGTGTTTGCATTTGTCTATCAGCTATCAGCTAGCAGCTCTTTTCTATCGGCTGGAAAAATCATAAAGTTGTGTTCAAAGAAAATAGGGAACCCACCGAGTTAATCCGCCGGACGTTTCTGATAAGAAAGGCAACCGCTTGCTACGTTCTCGTTCTTATCGCAACTCAGTCTGCAAGCGCCGTCGTTTACTGTAGTTGTTGCTATTTCAGCTACCTGGCTTACGTCCGCCAGAGCGAGATGGCACCGTGGAGGGAGCGGGACGGCAGAGCGCTCTGCTTTGTTTGCACTGTAATCAAGGCGAGGGGTGCAGGTGCAGGGTGAGGAGTCCATAGGGGCGGTATTGAAAGCGACTTAACGCCGATAATGTCACACAAAATGCGGAGAGCGGCTGCCATTGCTTTTGTTTTGTTTCTGCTCAGGGATCAGCGACTTTGAAGTCCCGCGAATGGCGCACAACTTATATACATATACATATATGTATATATAAATATGAAGATTACCTTAACGTTGATGGATGGATGTTGGAAGCATACATCCAAATACTTCTTTAGGTGACCGGTGTCCATGAGCTTGGACCTTTTGCTGGAGCTCCATTCCCATAATGATGGGCAGGGCAGTTGCAATGTTGGCGAAGGCAATTTGACAGGGCTGAAAAGCAGGAGAACGCCAGAAAAACATACAAAAATACGCACATGAAAAAACTGAAAACAATTAGTTCATTCCTTTGCAGCAGAGGCTGCTCGTTTTTTCTTATTTTCTGCTGTAAAAAATGCGGCAACGTTTTTCAAATGCCTTCCCAGCCACTCGGCGAATGGGAAGCGAAAGAGAGGAGCAGGAGGAGGAGTGATTTGGAGTTGGAGTTGGAGTTGGGGTTGGGGTTGAGGAACAGAAGAAGAAGGAGCAGCAGGCTGGCCATTCCAACTGGAATGTCGGAGTCACTGGGGAAGTCGTGGATGAGGTGGAGAGTACGATCTCGTATCCACACTATCTCATAAATATAGCAAGACACACACCTAAATAAAGAAAAGGCAGATAGTTGCAAAAATGTTAATAGTTGACTTTCGCTAGATACTGTATTAAATTGATACAAGCTAACATTTCCCAAATTAAATCCGAAATAAAGTTCTGTGAGGGTATAGGAGAAGTGCCATCGCAAAAAGCCTCGAAAGCAGGTTTGTGTCCTAAGTCTTTTGTTTCGCTATTGCGCAGCGCAGCAGGATGTTGGAGATGACGTTGCGATGTGGTGGTTTGTGGCGTGGTATTACTCACTGTTGCTGCTGCTGCTGTTGTTGCTGCTCCTCGTAATTACATGGCAATTAAGTTAATTGAACTGCGCGCCTGCGCACGTGTGAATTGACCCGACCGCTCTCCCCCTTCGCCGCCTTGATCTCTTTCTTCGAATCTGAATAATGGAGAAAGAAAGGGAATGGAATAGGAACTGCCGGCATCAGTTTGGTTGCAAGTTGCATGTGGAGTCGGCAAAGTGCAGCTTATTTCGGGTATCCCGCCTGACAAAATGTCAGATCAGCAGACGGCAGCGTATACATTACCTTCCCCAAAGCCCATACAATGCCACGGGCTGTCAGGTCTCCCGATCCCCAAACTCTGATGCCCTCCAGAGACCGTCGAAGTAGCTCCAGACGGGGACAGGACTGGCCAAACATGTGCCAATTGTATTGCCGACGTAGCCGCAGAACATCGCAGAGCCCCAGAGATCTGGGCCAGCTGAAGTGCCTTTGGGCCTTTGCGATCGCTGAGGCAGATTATCTAGCTTGGAAACGGATCGGCACAGCAGTAGTCAGCGACTTAAAGGCATTCCGTGCAGCAAATGCAGCGAGGATTAAGTTTATATATCGTACCATAAGCCCCTAAAAATAACTTTAAATATTATCTGAAAATATTAAATCGCTTTGAAAATCTTTTAAGATCTACCTCTGTGAATGCTTCGAGCAACTTCCATATCAAACCAAGCACTCATACCTTCAGTTCAGGCCAAAGACAGTAGTTAATGGTGTGCCTTTTGGTGTTCGGCGAATGACTCCGCATCTCGGCATCTCGGGATCTCAGCGTCCTCTGCCAATTGGCGAGGGGATCCTTCGGTGCATTCCGCTCGACGAAGTTTGCCTTTGAATGACAATCCTCGGCAGTCGAAATGTCAATTAATTGTGAGACGACAGCCGTACGTCGTCGGCATCGCTTGACAGTTGTGGCAGCGATCACGTTGAGGGGACTGAAAAGACGGCTAACACGGCTCGGCTTGCTACAATAACTCGACTCGATCCACATGTTTGGAATAAGGACAATCTAAGCTAGGGCTAATGAAGAGTGACAGATCTAAGGTATGCCTATCTGCATATGCCGCTGCTGATGGCACTGGGGAACATCAATAGTTTTGGGGTTTTGCCGCTCTTTGCACCGCGAATTAAGTCACCGATCTGAAGTTATGAATTATGAATTAGCGAAGTTTACTACTTTTTACAATTCACAGTTCCCTGCCCATTTTCCCGCGTTTATTGAACGTCGCCAACTGTGGTCACCGTTCGCTAATTGCAAACGCTTTCGTGGCGAATTAAATCAGTAGACTTTGAAGTTGTGCCGCCAGTGAGTCTGGCTGACAGTCGCCTCTGAACGCTCCCCCAACCTCGGGCATCTGGCAAACAGCTGTCAATTCGCATCAAGCCGCTCAAGACGGCAAAAAAAGAAGCCAAACGGCAGCTAAATCAAATAAAGTGTAAATCAAATAAGCAACGAAATGTATTAGAGCCCAGCTTCAGAAGTTCACCGAGCTCTTCAAGCTCCTTTTTACGTGAAAATTTTAATCAAACACAAATGCCTTAGGAAACAAATAAAACTTCTTATTCAGTCGCAAGACCCATTCCCTTTTTGATTCAGCGACTTGCCTCTAAGACGTGGCATATCCGCAACGAATGGACTGACCAAACTTGAATACAAGACGCCAAGTGGTGCGTCAAGAGGAGAGTTCACTGTTCAGCTGTCTGCTCAGCCATCAACTATCAACTATCAACTATCCATGAGTCTTTGCCGTGTGTGCGGCAAAGCGGCTTTTCAGCGGCATTTCGCAACACTTGTCACACTGACAGGCGGCAAATTGTTTGAGCCCCAATCCCCATGCAAGTCGAGAGCCAAAACTAGATGCATCTGGCAGATACAGATATCGCACACTCACCCGGGCGGGGGTTCCCCCAGAGGCGGCGGTCTTTAAAGGGAGTCGGATGGCTTGAGGGGCTCGGGCTAGAGATTTTCATGAAAGCAATCTGAATCTTTTCAGCTCTCTAGCTCGAAGACTGTCTTGTACCGCCAATACACCCAGAAAACAGCAAATTTCAAAAACCTCACATTTTAAACGGGGTTTCCTCCATAACTTGGCCAAAAACGGCGACAGAGCTGAAATGAATACCGTTTCGTACTGCCAATAAGCACAGCTAACTATCCCCATCACAAGTTAATTGATTTTCGAAAAAAAAATTTCGCATATTTTGTAAGGTAAATTTAACATCATCAAAAATTGCAAAAAATGTGAAAAGAATAGAATTTTTTTTTGAAAATTTTTCTGAAAACACAGTTTGATTAGAAATTTAATTACGAACTCGACGAGGTATGACATTCTTGTTTTGGACCACTATTTTTACTGCTATCGGAAAAAAATAGATTATTTTATAGCAAAAAACACAAAACTAAAATGTTGTCAAAAAACGCATATTTCAAAAGTTGTTTCCTGCATAACCTGACCAAAGGAGGTGGCACAGCTAAAAGGAAGGAAGTTTTGTACTGCCAACAAACATAGCCAACTATTCCCATCACAAGTTTTTCAGAAAAGTTTTAACTAAATAGTAATCCAAACAGAAGTTTGCCGTTCTGTTGCCTTTCAATTCAAAATGATTTTACTTCAATACCATAGCTCCTAATGCCGGCATTCCCTTCGAAAAAAACGCGTATTCAAGTCAAAGTCGGTCTGCTTTTATTTTTGCACCGCAATCATTAATCAAAATCGAACAATCATTACGTTTGCGTTTAGGTTGTGAGGTGTCAACTTGACCATTGTTGTTGCTGTTCTGTGCCTTGTAATTGAATTTTGAAAAGGGGCGGTATCAGGGGGTATCGAATTGTCTTTGGGACTGATAGACTGACGGACGGACTTCACTGAAAAAGTGTGAAACACGCTGCGAACGAAGCTAAAAGAGATACAGAGAAGAAACCGAAATGAAAGGAAATAGCCGCGAGTCGAAAGGCAGTAGGAAACTGAAGGGGAGGGGAAAGAAAAGCCCAAATTTACGTTTTACGTTTTACGTTTTTAAGTAAATTAATCTGCGGTTCATGTACAGCCGACTAAACACACGTATTTCTCAACTCTCTCAAAATCTGCTCCTAAACTCCAGTTCGCTCTAAGTGGTGATAACTAGAACATCATTGCGAAATAAATATTGCACCTGGATTTGTACCATCTAAAGTGTCAATTTAAGTAAAGACTTTTAACTGGCCTTATAAGCCCGATATCAAAATGAATTGGTAGTCTTCGTCGGGTGGTCGAGAACCGCGGCGAATCGCCAACATTTCGACGACTTTTGCGTCGCCGCAGAGAAACACCGAAAGTACACCGCGCAGCTCCAAAAAAGAGGAAAAGGCCCGGGGCGTTGCAGATTGCATTCGCTGCGCAGACTGGAGAGTCGAGGAGCTGGAATGGGGATGGGGATCATCGTGAGCAAGGGGGGTGAGAGGCCCTCTTGCGTTAATAATACATTTTAGTCACTTGGCCAGCTCTTAGGCACCTTGGTTCAACTGGCGTACTGGTACTTAGCCCACTTATGTTACTCCTACTTACTATGCTGCTCCTTCATTGTATCAAAATGAATACGAGTACGTTTTAGCTCACCTTGTCCACATCTTGGTGAATACAATTTGATGCACTTATCCCGAACTCGGCCCACTGTTCGTTCCCCACCTGTCTTGCCCACCTTACGTGGCCTGCACGTCCCTCTCACTCCCACTCGTGTGGCAAGGCAGGTCTATTAGGCTGATTGCCGCTTCGTTTTTGTTCTTGTTGGTTCGACTGGCCAAGAGTTTGGCCAAGAGGATGATTATGGCCAAGGCAAGGCGATGATGTGGTTCACTATCCGGCTGCACCATTAAATTATTATTGCGGGCAGCCATTTTCCAGAGAGCTGCAAAAGCCTAAAAAATTGTAAATCGCGTGTCTAATGCTCCATTCGAGATGCCCGCCGGTTCTTGGAGGCCGGTCTGTTCTTCTTTCAGTCCCTCCATCTCTCAGTCTCTCCATCTCTCGCTCTCTCCTCCTTTCCTTCCCACCTCTTCTCAGTTTTTTGGCCTAATGTGGCTTAATTATACAACAACAATATGGTTACTGTTTGGCAGCAAACAAAGAGCTCGGCGGACGGCCATCAAATCCTTGTCAGGAGTCCCAGTCCCCCATGATCGCTGATCGCTGATCGCTGATCGGTGAACGGTGAACGGTGGTCGGTGATGGGTATGCGAGACCTGAGTCTCTTTCCTGAGAAAAGACTGCTCGATAATTTGATGCAGCTTTTTTCCCTCCCGGTTTCCTCCTGACTTCTTCTTTCTTTTCCGTCTGCCCCATTTGTCTTGGTGTATTGGTGTCTTGGTGTCTTGGGGACCTGGTCCTTGTTTTTTCCTGCCGCGCTGACTTGTCTAAAATTCCACAAATTCATAAATGTTGATCCGTCTGGTTCGTCATCGTCATCAAAGTCGGCATTTCTCGTTGATAGACAATGGACGAAGCAAAAAGACGAAGGAGCGCTGTGTCAAGGGTCTCGACTTTAAGATACCCATTACTGGAAAGAGCGACATCCCTTTTGTAGCAAGCAGGCACACTACCGTAACATACACACAGTGATTGTACATACAGTCCTAGATATACATACTCTTAGTTTTAAGTACAATTTTACGCTAATGTTAAGATCGTGCTTACGGACACTACTTTGTGCGTCCCGTTCGCACGATCAGCAACTGACACACCAATACATACATGTAATAGGCTAAGAAGGAACGGAACGAAGAAATAAAGAACACTTCGTTTGTGACAAGAAGAGAGAACGGCCGCATTTGAATCGCCTCCTACACTTTATATTTAACATTGCGTGTAATGATTTACTAGGCGAACTAATAACTTTTTTGCGTAAGAAAACGTTAGGAATAAACATACCCTCACCTCTTCGGCTGCCTAGTTTTCCGATCGGTTGGAGTCGAGTTGGGAGGAGGAAACGTGGCTTCCTTTGAAGTTATTAGATTGCGTGGCTGGTAATTGACAATTAATTGCCGTCGACGACTGCAAATGGAAATGGAATGAGCTCGCAACTCGCAGCTCGCAACTGGGAAACTGGCGGCATTTTCGCCATGTGCCATGTGTGAAGTCTGACGCAAGTTTTCACACCAAACAAAGCGACTTGCGAGATTAGTAATGGAAAATAAACATGAAGAGACTCAAAGATCATGCGCACACAAAAATTACACTAGCAAGTGTGTGCGAAAAAACAAATCACTTCTTTTCCAAGCACTTGGCTCACTTAATTAGCAAAACAATGCTCTCCGCCGACTTGTTTTCCCGATCGGACGGCAAAAGCAGTGAGTGCAGAATCATGGCCATTACACGATCTAATTCGGCAATTTGGGCTAATTTAATACCAGGCATTAGGCGGCGTAAGCAAACTGCAGTTGTGTAATTTCGCAAATGGCAAACATTTGTTAGAATAGCAAATCGCAAATCGCAAAGCGCTCTTTGTTGCTCTTGTTGCTGCGTGTCGGCAAAGAACAAAGGAAGGCAGCGTTCCTATTGCACTTTCATTAGATAAAATTATAGACCCCGATACACGAGGGTGTGAACCGGAATGGGAATTACTGGGAATCGAACTTTTCCCCTGTTTACAGAAAACTGTTTGTATTGGCGAGAATCGTTAAGAGCTCCACAGAATGTTGATTTAATGTTGTTGCTCGAATGCTGGAATCACATTACTCATTATTATATTTCGCTCCCTCCATTGCAGATCGCCAAACTGGTGCCCCTCATAGAATCCGGTTGCTCGCGTCGCGCCCGCTTTCTGCTCTGCTCCTCGCTGTTTCCGCTCTGCACGCCGGATGTGCCACGCCCCGTTGCCGCCTGCAAGTTGCTGTGCGAGACCGTGAGAGGGGAGTGCATGGAGAACGCTCCGCCGGAGCTGATGGAGCTGTGGCCTTCGTTCCTCAACTGCGACGGCCTGCCGCAGCCGGAGAAGCACGAGCTGTGCATGCAGATTCCGCAGGAGGTGGCCGTGCCAGCCGGAGGTCCAAGTGGTCCGCCCGCCACCGGTTCACCCAGCCTCGAGGATCAGCCGCAGACGTACCGCTTCTGGAAGAGCGGGGCACCTCCTGCCTCTGGCCTGGGCGGCGTCCTGTGCCCGCAGAACTTCAGCGGCAGCCCCTTCAATCCGGAGGAGTGCGTGCCCCAGTGCCAGCGGGACGCCTTCCACACGAGCGCGCAGAAGAAGACGTCTGAGACCCTGATCCTGGGCCTCTCGGCCGTCTGCTTCGTGTTGACCCTGTTCGCCCTGGTGACCTTCTGGGCGGAGCCCACCAGGTTCGGCTACCCCGAGAGACCAGTGCTCTTCCTGTGCCTCTGCTACAACCTCTTCAGCGTGTGCTACCTGGAGCGGATTGTGTTCCACAACCAAGCAAGGATGCATGACGTCGAGGTGCAGGGGCGCCTGATGCGGCCGGGCTGCTTGCTAACGCCACCCTGCCTGGCCTCCTACATAACCACCTCCTACTTGAGCCTGTGTGCCGCCAGCTGGTGGCTGATCTTCGCCCTGTGCTTCTACCTCTCGTCCCACAAGAAGTGGTCCAGCGAGGCCTTGGAGAAGCGATCCGGGCTGTTCCACGTTCTGGCCTGGGTGCCGCCGCTGGCGCCTCCCATCGCCGCCCTGCTGCTGGAGAAGGTGCGTCCGAGTGAGCTGACTGGAATGTGCTACGCGCCGGGTTTCGTGGAGCTGCCTGCCCTGGTCCTACTCCTGCTGGGGCTGTACTTCACGCTGCGAGCCTCCAGGTCCCTGCTCTCGCTGCAGCAGCAGCTGCAACCCACCCTGGCCCACCACCGATTCGGGCAGATCCGGAAGCGCTTCGTGGTCTTCTCGCTGCTGTACTTCGCACCCACGACCGCCGGCGTGGTGGCGGCTCTTTGCGAGCGGTACGCGGACTCAGTGCCCAGCTGCTCCACCCCCGACGACTGCCTCTCACCCACGCCGATCAGTGCCTGGCCAGCGTTGGTCCGGATATTCTTCCAGCTGGTGGGCGGCACCTTGACGGGGTTGTGGGTGTGGTCGCGCAAGACCTGCGAGAGCTACAGAAACCGGCTGGGGGCCAGCGGCACACCCACCTCCTCCCTGATGAATCAAAGCAAGTCGGCCGGAGCGCTGCCCAAAAAGCACTTGTATACGAGTGGCAAGTCCATGCTGCCCACGGGGGGCATCACTCCTCTATATGCTGGCATCAGTTTTCACAATGTGCCCGTCTACAACCCCAACCAATCGAGAGTCTAGAATGAGGGGCTCTGGAAAAACCTCGAACCCTGCTACTGTACATACCACACACATCACATGTATAAGGCTTTGAGCCCTAGTTTGTACGCCTAGTTTGTACGCCTAGTTCGTAAGCCCGAAAAGGAGAAACTGAAATGTGTTAATAGCTTTATAGGTCGCGCTCCCCAATTGCCGAATTACCCATCACCTCTAGTTTTCATTAGTAGTTATCTAGCTAGTCCTAAGTCTGTAAATAGTAACAAGTTTTTTTCACACACTAAACACTGTAAGCTTGCGTAGTAGAATAATTGTAAATAAATTATTTGAATTCAAGACGAATGCTCTTCCAACTGGGCTCCAAATGCATTAGGACCCACAGCTGTCGTTCTCACGGCACAGGGCTCATCATCCAAGTGGGCTAATGATGCGAAAGTTGTCGCTGCAAAAAGCGAAGGGATGGTCGGCGGCATTCCGACGCTTAATTGCAACCAAATGGCTAAGTTACTTGTTGTTTGCTATTGTCTGCAATAGCAACCATGGCAATTAGAAGGGAAATGCCTAATGACAGAGCGAGAGAAATGCCCACCTAATCCTCCACCTGTGGCTGCGAGTTCTCTTCCGTGTTCTGCGGCTCAAGGCTTCTGTTTGCGATTCAAGTGCAACTCTAGAAACAGCACA